>NC_057798.1:215074536-215745574 GCF_018294505.1 Triticum aestivum | reverse complement strand
AGGGGCCCACGAGACAGGGGGGCGCGCCCTGTAGGGGGGGCCCTCCTATCTCGTGGCCTCCTCGTGGATCTTCTGACGTGGACTCCAAGTCTCCAGGATCATATTCTTCCAAAAAATCACGATGTCGAAGGTTTCATTCCGTTTGGACTCCGTTTGATATTCCTTTTCTTCGAAATACTGAAACAGGCAATAAAACAACAATATGGGCTGGGCCTCCGGTTAATAGGTTAGTCCCAAAAATGATATAAATATGTAAAATAAAGCCCATAAACATCCAAAAGGGGTAATATAATAGCATGGAACAATAAAAAATTATAGATATGTTGGAGACGTATCAAGCATCCCCAAGCTTAATTCCTGCTCGTCCTCGAGTAGGTAAATGATAAAAACAGAATTTTTGATGTGGAATGCTACCTAGCATAATTCTCAATGTAATTTTCTTTATTGTGGCATGAATGTTCAGATCCAAATGATACAATATAAAAGTTCATATTAACATGAAAATGGTGATACTTCAAGCATACTAATCAAAGTAATCATGTCTTCTCAAAATAACAGGGCCAAAGAAAGTTATCCCTACAAAATCATATAGTCTGGCTGTTGCTCTATCTTCATCACACAAAGTATTTAATCATGAACAACCCCAATGACAAGCCAAGCAATTGTTTCATAATTTAATAATCTCAAACTCTTTCAACTTTCACGCAATACATGAGCGTGAGCCATGGACATAGCACTATATGTGGAATAGAATGGTGGTTGTGGAGAAGACAAAAAAAGGAGAAGATAGTCTCACATCAACTAGGCATATCAACGGGCCAGGGAGATGCCCATTAATAGATATCAATGTTAGTGAGTAGCGATTGCCATGCAATGGATGCACTGGAGCTATAAATATATGAAAGCTCAACAAAAGAAACTAAGTGGGTGTGCATCCAACTCGCTTGCTCATGAAGACCTAGGGCATTTTGAGGAAGCCCATCATTAGAATATACAAGCTAAGTTCTAAAATGAAAGATTCCCACTAGTATATGAAAGTGACAACATAGGAGACTGTCTATCATGAAGATCATGGTGCTACTTTGAAGCACAAGTGTGGAAAAAGATATAGTAGCATTGTCCCTTCTCTCTTTTTCTCTCATTTTATTTTTTTCTTTTCCTTTGTTTCCTTTTTTTTCTTTTTTCTCTTTTTTTTCTTTGGCCTTTCTCTTTCTTTTTATTTTTTTTGTAAAGTCCGAAGTCTCATCCCGACTTGTGGGGGAATCATAGTCTTCATCATCCTTTCCTCACTAGGACAATGCTCTAATAATGAAGATCATCACACTTTTATGGATTTACAACTCAAAGCTAGAACAAGATATGACTCTATATGAATGCCTCCGGCGGTGTACCGGGATATGCAATGAATCAAGAGCGACATGTATGAAAAATAATGCATGGTGGCTTTGCCACAAATACGATGTCAACTACATGATCATGCAATGGCAATATGACAAAAGTAAAGTATGTCATGATGATGATGAACAGAACGGTGGAAAGTTGCATGGCAATATATCTCGGAATGGCTATGGAAATGCCATAATAGGTAGGTATGGTGGCTGTTTTGAGGAAGGTATATGGTGGGTGTATGGTACCGGCGAAAGTTGCGCAGCACAAGAGAGGCTAGCAGTGGTGGAAGGGTGAGAGGGTGCGTATAATCCATGGACTCAACATTAGTCAAAAGAACTCATATACTTGTTGCAAAAATTTAGAAGTCATCAAAAACCAAAGTACTACGCGCATGCTCCTAGGGGGATAGATTGGTAGGAAAAGACCATCGCTCGTCCCCGACCGCCACTCATAAGGAAGACAATCAATAAATAAAATTGTGCTCCAACTTCATCACAAAGCGGTTCACCATACGTGCATGCTACGGGAATCACAAACTTCAACACGAGCATTCTTTAAATTCATAATCACCCAACTAGCATAACTTTAATATCACTACCTCCATATCTCAAAAAAATTATCAAGTATCAAATTGATCATAGCATCCAATTCACTTCCTATGATAGTTTTTATTATACCCAACCTGGATGCTCATCATTCTAGGACCAACTTTGTAACCAAAGCAAATACCATGCTGTTCTAAAAGACTCTCAAAAAGATATAAGTGAAGCATGAGAGACTAGCAATTTCTACAAAATATAACCACCGCCGTGCTCTAAAAGATATAAGTGATGCACTAGAGCAAACGACAAACTACTCCAAAAGATATAAGTAAAGATCAATGAGTAGTCGAATAATTGTGAAATTATGTGAAGACTCTCTAACATTAAGGAATTTTAGATCTTGGTATTGTATTAAAGCAGCAAGCAAAACAAAATAAAATGACATTGCAAGGATAGCACAACTCATGTGAAGAAGCAAAAACTTAGGCTCAACCGATACTAACCAATAGTTATTGGAGAAGAAAGGTAGGATGCCTACCGGGGCATCCCCAAGCTTAGATGCTTGAGACTTCTTGGAATATTATCTTGGGGTGCTTTGGGCATCCCCAAGCTTGAACTTTTGTGTCTCCTTAATTCCTCTCATATCATGGTTTTCTCTTTTTCTCAAAAAGCTTCATCCACAACAAACTCAACAAGAACTCGTGAGATAGGTTAGTATAAACCAATGCAAAACCTTATCATTTTCTATTGTAACAAATCACTAAAATTATTTTTCAACATTGAATACTAAATTCCTCTGCATATTTAATACTCCTATCCTCAAATAGAATCATTAAACAAGCAAACATATGCAAACAATGCAACCATAACAGCAATCTGTCAAAACAGTATAGTCTGTAGAGAATGCAAGAGTATCAATACTTCCCTAACTCCAAAAATTATGAAATAAAATTCCCACTGTAGTAAATTTATCAGAGCTCATTATGCAAAAAGTTTCAACATTATATCATGCTCTGACGTTTCTAGGGAATTTTTGCAACAGCGGTAAACTTTCTGTTTTCAAACAGCAACATGTATACTAGCAAAATAAGCATGGCAAAGGCTATCCTTGACTTATTTATTGAAACTAAAGATGCAAAACATTATTATAAATAACAGCAAGAAAAAACTAACAAAATAAAATTACGCTCCAAGCAAAACACATATCATGTGGTGAATAAAAATATAGCTCCAAGTAAAGTTATCGATGAACAAAGACGAAAGAGGGGATGCCTTCCGGGGCATCCCCAAGCTTAGGCTCTTGGTTGTCCTTTGAATATTACCTTGGGGTGACTTGCGCATCCCCAAGCTTAGGCTCTTGCCACTCCTTATTCTATAGTCCATCGAATCTTTACCCAAAACTTGAAAACTCCACAACACAAAACTCAACAGAAAACTCGTAAGCTCCGTTAGTACAAGAAAATAAAACCACCACTTAGGTACTGTAATGAACTCATTCTAAATTCATATGGGTGTAATATCTACTGTACTTCAACTTATCTATGGTTCATACCACTTAATACTAGCCATAGATTCATCAAAATAAGCAAACAACACATAGAAAATAGAATCTGTCAAAAACAGAATAGTCTGTAGTAATCTGTATCAAACATATACTTCTGGAACACCAAAAATCCTACCAAATTAGGAAGTCATAAGAAATTTGTGTACCAATCAAGATCAAAAAGAATCAGATCAGAAACACGTTTCTGTGAATTAACAAAACTAATTTACTGGGTGCAAAAGTTTCTGATTTTCAGCAGGATCAACACAACTATCACCGTAAGCCATCCTAAAGGTCTTACTTGGCACTTTATTGAAACGAAAGCTATAAAACATGATTACCACAGTAGCATAATCATGTGGACACACAAAAACAGTAAGGATAAATATTGGGTTGTCTCCCAACAAGTGTTTTTCTTTAATGCCTTTCTAGCTAGGCATGATGGTGATAATGATGCTCACATAAAAGATAAGAATTGAAACATAACGGGAGCATCATGAAGCATATGACTAGCACATTTAAGTCTAACCCACTTCCTATGCATAGGGATTTTGTGAGCAAACAACTTATGGGAACAATAATCAATTAGCATAGGAAGGTAAAACAAGCATAGCTTCAAGATTTTCAACACATAGGGAGGAAACTTGACATTATTGCAATTCCTACAAGCATATATTCGTCCCTCATAATAATTTTCAGTAGCATCATGAATGAATTCAACAATATAACCAGCACCTAAAGCATTCTTTTCATGATCTACAAGCATAGAAAATTTACTACTCTCCACATAAGCAAATTTCTTCTCATGAATAATAGTGGGAGCAAACTCAACAAAATAATTATCATGTGAGGCATAATCCAATTGAAAACTAAAATCATGATGACAAGTTTCATGGTTATCATTATTCTTAATAGCATACAAGTCATCACAGTAATCATCATAGATAGCAACTTTGTTCTCATAATCAATTAGAACCTCTTCCGAAATAGTGGATTCATCACTAAATAAAGTTGACACTCTTCCAAATCCACTTTCATGTTCATCGCAATAAGATTCAACATCCTCCAAAATAGTGGGATCAATACTTCCTAAAGTTGACACTCTTCCAAACCAACTTTCATCAATATAATCATCATAAATAGGAGGCATGCTATCATCATAATAAATTTTCTCATCAAAACTTGGGGGACTAAAAATATCATATTCATCAAACATAGCTTCCCCAAGCTTATGGCTTTGCATATCATTAGCATCATGGATATTCAAGGAATTCATACTAACAACATTTCAATCATGCTCATCATTCAAAGATTTAGTACCAAGCATTTTAATGCACTCTTCTTCTAGCACTTGAGCACAATTTTCCTTTCCATCAAACTCACGAAAGATATTAAAAAGACGAAGCGTATAAGACAAACTCAATTCCATTTTTTGTAGTTTTTCTTTTATAAACTAAACTAGTAATAAAAAAAGAAACAAAAAGATTTGATTGCAAGATCTAAAGATATACCTTCAAGCGCTAACCTCCCCGGCAACGGCGCCAGAAAAGAGCTTGATGTCTACTACACAACCTTCTTCTTGTAGACGTTGTTGGGCCTGCAAGTGCACAGGTTTGTAGGACAGTAGCAAATTTCCCTCAAGTGGATGACCTAAGGTTTATCAATCCGTGGGAGGCGTAGGATGAAGATGGTCTCTCTCAAACAACCCTGCAACCAAATAACAAAGAGTCTCTTGTGTCCCCAACAGACCCAATACAATGGTAAATTGTATAGGTGCACTAGCTCGGCGAAGAGATGGTGATACAAGTGCAAAATAGATAGTAGATATAGGTATTTATAATCTGAAATAATAAAAACAACAAGGTAACTAATGGTAAAAGTGAGCGTAAACGGTATTGCAATGATAGGAAACAAGGCCTAGGGTTCATACTTTCACTAGTGCAAGTTCTCTCAACAATAATAACATAGATAGATCATATAACAATCCCTCAACATGCAACAAAGAGTCACTCCAAAGCCACTAATAGTGGAGAACAAACGTAGAGATTATGGTAGGGTACAAAACCACCTCAAAGTTATTCTTTCAGATCAATCTATAAAAGAGTTCGTACTAGAATAACACCTTAAGACACAAATCAACCAAAACCCTAATGTCACCTAGATACTCCATTGTCACCTCAAGTATCCGTGGGCATGATTATACGATATGCATCACACAATCTCAGATTCATCCAACCAACACAAAGTACTTCAAAGAGTGCCCCAAAGTTTCTACCGGAGAGTCAAGAACGTGTGCCAACCCCTATGCATAGGTTCATGGACGGAACCCGCAAGTTGGTCACCAAAACATACATCAAGTAGCACATGATATCCCATTGTCACCACAGATAAACACGGCAAGACATACATCAAGTGTTCTCATAAAAGACTCAATCCGATAAGATAACTTCAAAGGGGAAACTCAATTCATCACAAGAGAGTAGAGGGGGAGAAACATCATAAGATCCAACTACAATAGCAAAGCTCGGGATACATCAAGATCGTGCCATAGAGGGAACACGAGAGAGAGCACGAGAGAGAGATCAAACACATAGCTACTGGTACATACCCTCAGCCCCGAGGGTGAACTACTCCCTCCTTGTCATGAAGAGCGCCGGGATGATGAAGATGGCCACCGGTGATGGGTTCCCCCTCCGGCAGGGTGCCGGAACGGGCTCCCGAGAGGTTTTTGGTGGCTACAGAGGCTTGCGGCAGCGGAAGTCCCGATCTATCTTGATATTCGATGGTTTTAGGGTACGTAGGGTTATATAGGCGAAAGAAGTCGGTCGGGGGGGGGGGTGCTCGAGGGGCCCACGACACAGGGGGACGCCCTGTAGGGGGGCCCCTCCTATCTCGTGGCCTCCTCGTGGATCTTCTGACGTGGACTCCAAGTCTCCAGGATCATATTCTTCCAAAAAATCACAATGCCGAAGGTTTCATTCTGTTTGGACTTCGTTTGATATTCCTTTTCTTCGAAATACTGAAACAGGCAATAAAACAACAAAATGGGATGGGCCTCCGGTTAATAGGTTAGTCCCAAAAATGATATAAATATGTAAAATAGAGTCCATAAACATCCAAAAGGGGTAATATAATAGCATGGAACAATAAAAAAATTATAGATACGTTGGAGACGTATCAATCACCTTCCCCCCTCTATCAACAGCGGTTCACTCTCCCGCAACCCGTTGTACCCTCTACTTGAACATGGTGCTTTATGGTTCATATTATTATCCAATGATGTGTTGCCATCCTATGATGTCTGAGTAGATTTTCGTTGTCCTATTGGTGGTTGATGAATTGCGATGATTGATTTAATTTGCTTGTGGTTATGTTGCTGTCCTTTGGTGCCCATCATATGAGCGCGCGCGTGGATCACACCATAGGGTTAGTTGTATGTTGATAGGAGTATGTATTGGAGGGCTAGAGTGACAGAAGCTTCAACCTAGCATAGAAATTGATGCATACGGGATTGAAGGGGGACCAATATACCTTAATGCTATGGTTGGGTTTTACCTTAATGAACGTTAGTAGTTGCGGATGCTTGCTAATAGTTCCAATCATAAGTGCATAGAATTCCAAGTAAGGGATGACATGCTAGCAGTGGACTCTCCCACATAAAACTTGCCATCGGTCTAGTAAAGTAGTCAATTGCTTAGGGACAATTTCACAACTCCTACCACCACTTTTCCACACTCGCTATATTTAATTTGTTGCATATTTATCTAAACAGCCCCTACTTTTTATTTACGTGTTCTTTATTATCTTACAAACCTATCCTATCACAGCTACAAAGTACTTCTAGTTTCATACTTGTTCTAGGTAAAGCGAATGTCAAGCGTGCGTAGAGTCGTATCAGTGGCCGATAGGACTTGATAGAATATTTGTTCTACCTTTAGCTCCTCGTTGGTTCGACACTCTTACTTATCGAAAGAGGCTAGAACTATCCCGTATACTTGCGGGTTATCAGATCTAGAGTTCAAGGGACGTGACCAAGCTGAACGTGTGCAGATCGCGGAGGTGCCGTACTTTTGGTACTTGATCGGTTGGATTGCGAAGACGTTCGACTACATCAACCGCGTCACTAGACGCTTCCGCTTACGGCCTACGAGGGTACATGGAAAGCACTCTCCCGCTCGTTGCTATGCATCACCTAGATCTTGCGTGATCGTAGGATTTTTTTTTGAAATTACTGCGTTCCCCAACAGTGGCATCCGAGCCAGGTTTATGCGTAGATGTTATATGCACGAGTAGAACACAATGAGTTGTGTGCAATAATAGTCACACTGCTTACCAGGATGTCATACTTTGATTCAGTGGTATTGTTGGATGAAGCGTCCCAGACCGACATTACGCATACGCTTACATGAAACTGGTTCTACCGACGTGCTTCGCACACAGGTGGCTGGCGGGTGTCAGTTTCTCCAACTTTAGTTGAATCGAGTGTGACTACGCCCAGTCCTTGTTGAAGGTTAAAACAGCACACTTGACAAAAAATCGTTGTGCTTTTGATTCATAGGTAAGAGTAGTTCTTGCTAAGCCCGTAGCAACCACGTAAAACTTGCAACAACAAAGTAGAGGACGTCTAACTTGTTTTTGCAGGGCTTGCTGTGATGTGATATGGTCAAGACGTGATGATATATAACTTGTTGTATGAGATGATCATGTTTTGTAACAGTTATAAACAATTGGCAGGAGCCATATGGTTGTCACTTTATTGTATGAAATGCAATCACCATGTAATTGCTTTACTTTATCACTAAGCGGTAGCGATAGTCATAGAAGCAATAGTTGGCGAGATGACAATGATGCTTCGATGGAGATCAAGGTGTCAAGCCGGTGACGATGGTGATCATGACGGTGCTTTGGAGATGGAGATCAAAGGCACAAGATGATGATAGCCATATCATATCACTTATTTTGATTGCATGTGATGTTTATCTTTTATGCATCTTATTTTGCTTAGTACGGCGGTAGCATTATAAGATGATCTCTCAATAAAATTTCAAGGTATAAGTGTTCTCCCTGAGTATGAACCATTGCGACAATTCTTCGTGCTGAGACACCACGTGATGATCGGGTGTGATAAGCTCTACGTTCACATACAACAGGTGCAAGCCAGTTTTGCACACGCAGAATACTCGGGTTAAACTTGACGAGCCTAGCATATGCAGATATGGCCTTGGAACACTAAGACCGAAAGGTCAAGCATGAATCATATAGTAGATATGATCAACATAGTGATGTTCACCATTGAAAACTACTCCATCTCACGTGATGATCGGAGATGGTTTAGTTGATTTGGATCACGTGATCACTTAGATGATTAGAGGGATGTCTATCTAAGTGGGAGTTCTTAAGTAATATGATTAATTGAACTTTAATTTATCATGAACTTAGTACCTGATAGTATTTTGTATGTCTATGTTGTTGTAGATCAATGGCCCGTGCTACTGTTCCTTTGAATTTTAATGCGTTCCTAGAGAAAGCAAAGTTGAAAGATGATGGTAGCTATTACACGGACTGGTGAGGGAGTCCTGGATTAAGGGGTCCTCGGACAGCCGGACTATATACATGGGCCGGACTGTTGGACTATGAAGATACAAGATAGAAGACTTCGTCCCGTGACTGGATGGGACTCTCCTTTCCGTGGAAGGCTAGCTTGGCGATTCAGATATGTAGATTCCTTTTTCTGTAACCGACTTTGTGTAAACCTAGCCCCCACTGGTGTCTATATAAACCGGAGGGTTTAGTCCATAGAGCATCAATCATAATCTCATAGGCTAGGCTTCTAGGGTTTAGCCATTACTATCTCGTGGTAGATCAACTCTTGTAATACTCATATTCATCAAGACCAATCAAGCAGGAAGTGGGGTATTACCTCCATAGAGAGGGCCCGAACCTGGATAAACATTGTGTCCCTCGCCTCCTGTTACCATTAGCCTTAGACGCACAGTTCGGGACCCCTACCCGAGATCCGCCGGTTTTGACACCAACATTGGTGCTTTCATTGAGAGTTCCGCTGTGACATCAAAGATAGGCTTGATGGCTCACCTTGTTATCAAGGACAACATCACCTCCGGGGGAGCCCTAGCCTCAGGCCAAACCCTCCGGCTGGGCGGCTTTACCATGGCCACCCATTCGGCTGTCCGGCTGATGATGACTTCTCGGGTCATCAAAAATCGCCTCCGCGTCAGCTCAGAATACTCTGAGCAACTGGATCCGACGGAGTTGTCGTCTTTAAATGAACTCCTGGATCGCCTCGCCACCTTGGGAGTCGCTACGGACTACGAACGGATTGGGCTTAAACCTGATCAGAGAGAAATTGAATCCCTGCCAATCACCCATCAGATAGCGGTAGTGGAGGAGCAATACGACAACTCTTCCTCTATATTGAGGACGAACTATGTTCGGATTTTCAAGCTCACAGAGCTGGATACCCGCCCGCGGGTGGACACCCCCCATATTCCGAACCTAGAGTCGGACTATGGGCCTGAAAAATTGGTTGATATTCTGGAGCCCGAGCTGTTAAGCTCGAAAATTTCTGAAACTCCGGATCCCAGATTGGGTCAGGGTTCGGACTTAAATCCACCCGCCCACCTAGATACAAGCGATCTTACCCACATCAGACAGCGGTCCTAGGAAATGGTCCATCACTTTTGGGCCAGATTCCTCCTAGTCAAGGACAAGATCAAAGACTGCCACGATGAAGACGCAATCTCATTATTCTGCAAAAATTTCACGGATGAGGGAATTCTCAATGCAATCAACCGCCATCACGTATCACACTTCATTGACTTGGCAACAATAGTACAGAAGTACTGCACAATGGAAAGCGCCTGGAAAACTCAGGCAGCCTCTTGGGAGCCACCGGTTTCCACTAAACCCCTCATCCAGATAAAAAGGATGCACCATTGTCGGTCGCCTGATCCAATAACAAAAAAAATCAAAGCCCGTTACGGGGCGCGGAACCGTTCTAGAGGGATGGCTCGATAGGCCATGCAAAATACACACAACACCGGATACCGTGCCAACCCATAGCCTTAGAGCATGTTGGATACTACGGGAGGTGGCCAAGAGTGGCGAGGATGTCCTCACTAAAAATACCGCAGAGCAACATCCCACGGAAGACAACAACCCTACGGTATTGATAGTCTTCGAGTTTTTGGCTTCAAACAATAGGCGCAAAAGGGCACTCCGTGGCCTCGCTGAAATCTGCCAAGTTGCAACAATAAAACCCTGGAACGACACGGCCATAACTTTCAATGCCAGTGACGAACCAAAATTCAGAACAGTCCGGGCACTAGTCGCATTGGTCCTCAGCCCAATTGTGGACGGCTATCGGCTTACCAAAGTGCTCATGGACGGTGGCAGCAGAATACACCTCATTTACGAGGAAAATCTCAACAAAATGGAAATAGACAGGAGCCGCATTGAGCAAAGTAGCACGACCTTCCGAGGAATTATTCCCAGTAGGGAGGCGCGATGTGCGGGAAAAATCACACTCGCTGTGGTATTCAGCACGCCGGAGAATTATCGGTCCGAAGAGATAACCTTTCAAGTGGCCCCTTTTAACAGTTGATATCACACCCTTTTAGGGCGAGATGCATTTGCAAGCTTCCAAGCTATATCCCATTACGGGTACATGAAGCTCAAGATGCCCGGGCCCAATGGAATCATCACTCTTGCCAGTTATCCGGACATAGCACTCCGCGCCAAAAATAAAACTGCCGCCTTGGCCCTCGAGGCATTGTCTGAAGCCCTCGCGACTGAAGAATTAACCGTGTTGTGCTTCACGGTGGATAGGGACGATGTGATCCTCGACAAGCGATCCAAATCCACCTCCTTTAAACCAACAAACGAAATAGTCAAATTCCATGTCCACCCAACGGACTCCACGAAGACAGCATCCATCGAGGCACAGCTAGACCCCACGGTTGACGCCGCACTACGGGCGTTCCTACGCGAAAACTGGGACATATTCGCCTAGCACCCTTCCGATATGCCAGGGATCCCACATAGGCTGGCCAAACACAGCCTAAACATACTGAAGGGATATAAGCCGGTCAAGCAAACATTACGGCGCTTCTCCGAACCTAAACGACAAGCCATGGGAGAGGAGCTAGCCAAGTTACTCGAGGTCGGATTCATCAGAGAGATAAAACACCTGGACTGGATAGCAAATCTGGTGATGGTACCAAAGAAGGATAAATCCTGGCGCCTATGTGTCGAATTCAAAGACCTTAACAAGGCCTGCCCTAAGGATCCCTTTCCCCTCCCCCGCATCGAACAGATTATCGATGCTACCGCAGGACACGACTCACTGTGTTTCTTGGACGCATACTCCGGATACCATCAAATCAAGATGAAGGAGTCCGATCAGGCCGCAACAACATTTATCACCCCATACAAGCCTTTCTGCTTCAACACCATGCCTTTCGGGCTCAAAAACGCCGGTGTCACCTATCAACGCATGATTCAAACATGCCTGGAGAAAAAAATTGGCAAGACAGTTGAAGCATACGTGGATGACGTGGTCATCAAAACTAGGCACGTCGAGTCCTTAATAGATGACCTGCGTCTCACATTCGACAACCTCCGAACATATGACATCAAGCTCAATCCGGAAAAGTGTGTTTTCGGCGTTCCCACTGGAAAGCTTCTGGGCTTCATCGTTTCCAATAGAGGAAATGAGGCAAACCGAGCTAAAATCTGAGCTTTGTCACAGTTGGCTACGTCAACAGACCTTAAACAAGTCCAAAAATTATCCAGATGTGTGGCAGCTTTAATCCGCTTTATCTCCAAACTAGGAGAAAAGGCATTGCCACTCTATCGCCTTCTCCGAGGCACCGATCACTTTGAGTGGACGGACACGGCAATGGCCGGATTGGAAGGAATAAAGGCTCTTCTAGCAAGCAACCCAATCCTGGCCGCGCCAAATGTTGGTGAACCCATGTTATTATACATATCGGCCACACACCAAGTCGTGAGTGCGGTGCTCGTTGTTGGACGAGAGTTGGACGGACACAAATTCACGCTTCAGAAGCAGGTAAACCACGTATGCACTGTCCTCACACCATGCAAATCCCGGTACCCGCATTACCAAAAAATAGCATATGCGGTCTTCATGGCATCCCGGAAGCTACGACACTACTTTCAAGAATGCTCCATAACGGTGGCCTCTGAGGTACCACTCAATGACATAATAAATAACCGTGACACCACGGGCCAGATTGCCAAGTGGGCCATTAAGCTCCTCCCATTCGACATTACATACAAACTGCAGCGGGCCATTAAATCTCAAGTACTGGCCGACTTCGTCGCCGAATGGACAGAGGCCGAACTCCCTAAAGAGTACGGCACATATTCCAATTGGATCATGCACTTCGACGGCTCTAAAATGCTGGCAGGCCTAGGGGCAGGCGTTGTCCTAACATCCCCTACTGGAGATATTGTTCAGTACGTCCTACAAATATTATTCACGGACTCCAACAATGCAGCCGAATATGAAGCCTTATTGCATGGTCTTCGGATGGCCCTCTCCATGGGCATACAACGCCTGGAAGTGCGCGGGGATTAAAACCTCACAATATCTCAATAAATGGAGATTTCGATGCCAAAGATCCGAAGATGGCGGCTTACCGTAACGCCGTTCTCAAAATGTCGGCTCGCTTCGAGGGGCTTGAGTTTCACCATGTGGCCCGAGAAAGTAATCAAGCGGTGGATGTCCTTGCTCGCATCGGCGCTAAGCGCGACCCCGTTCCACCTAACATATTTCTGGAAAGGCTTTTCAAGCCATCCGTGGTGTGGCAAGGGGAGAGCGACAATACTAATCCGGATCCGAATACAATCCCAGATTCCGAACACACCGACATCATCGGGGGCTCAGCCACCGAAATTACACCGTCGACCCATCTCATCGTGGCGGTCATCGCCCCATGGACCGAACCCTTCTTGGCCTACCTTAATAGGCGAGAACTTCCTGAGGATCAGAATGAGGCACGCTGCATTGTGCGTCACTCTAAAGCCTACAAGGTTGACGAGGGAGAACTCTATAAGAAAAGCGCTACCGGAGTACTTCAAAGATGTATCTCCGAGGAAGAAGGGCGACAGCTCTTGGCTGAAATTTATGCCGGTCTCGGCGGTCACCACGCCGCGGCTCGGGCCCTTGTAAGCATGGCCTTCCATACAGGTTTCTATTGGCCAACGGCCCGAGCAGACGCGCAGGACCTTATCCAACATTGCGTCGGATGCCAGCTTTTCGCCAACTAAAGCCATATGCCACCCACCGCTCTACAAACAATCCCCATCACTTGGCCTTTTGCGGTGTGGGGGCTTGATATGGTCGGACCCCTTAAAGGAGGAAGCCATAAGAAAAAAATATCTGTTGGTCATGGTGGATAAATTCACTAAGTGGATAGAGGCCAAACTAGTTAAAACGACCAAAGCCGGGCGAGTGATAGACTTTATATCCGATGTTGTGCACAGTTATGATGTTCCACATAGCATCATCACCGACAATGACTCCAATTACACAGCTGATGAGGTGAAAGCCTGGTGTGCTAATCTGGGCATCAAGATCGACTACGCCTCCGTATACCACCCACAAACCAATGGTCAAGTCGAACGAGCTAATGGTCTTATTATGAGCGGCATCAAACCCAGATTAGTGCGGTCTTTGAAGAATCAGACAAGCATTGGGTGGAGGAGCTCGACTCCGTGCTCTGGGGGCTGCGACCACGCCAAATCATTCTAGCGGATATACACCTTTCTTTATGGTATACGGCGCACATGCTATGTTACCCTGCGACATTATTCATGACTCACCTCGAGTGCGCATGTATGAAGAGAGAGAAGCCGAGTTGGATCGGCAGGACAACTTAGATGCCCTGGAGGACGAGCGCGATGTCGCAAAATCTCGTTCCACATTCTATCAACAACAGGCCCACAAATATCAAAGCAGAGAAATAAGAGCCAAGACATATAATGTTGACGAACTCGTTCTACGCTTGCTGGAGAAGAAAAAGGACAAACTCAAGCCCAAGTGAGAGGGTCCCCTCATCATTGACGAAGTTCTCACCGGAGGAGCGTACCGCCTGCATGATGCATCAGACAACCGCCTAGAGCCGAACCCATGGAACGCGACCAGAGTCCAAAGATTCTATGCCTAGCGTCGGACTCTTCGTTCGTCTCCTTTCTCCCATTTTCTGTTTCCATTATTTATTTTCTCTTTTCACCTTCCTTTTTAAAGCTGAAAGCTCTTATACGGCTAAACCGTAAACCTACGACGCATACAATTCTTAATATGTACGTCAATTATACATGGGGGCTTCTTGTACAGAAGCTTATTATTACTATCATTATTTTCCAAGCATCAAGCTCACCACATATGTGTCTTTTCCACGTATGTACCTTTTCTTCACCATTAAATGCATCGATATGACTTATGTTTTGGCCAAGCTGGGTTGCCTGGCTCCTGTGCTTATGCCCTACGTTCCCGTTAGTTCGGCTAGGGCATAAAGGGAGCACCTCTACGATTATTACTACCGGGTCATCCGGATGTGTACCTCAGATTGGGTGAAGCCGAAAGCTAGCGTTCTTAAGGGAATATTCGGTCAGCGGACTAAAGATGTATTTACTTGTCACATTATGATCCCCCAGATGTTATGTATGTTGTGGTTTTCTCAAACACAGTTCGGGCATGCAAATTAATGCATGCTTACCCAGGGAAAGGAACCCTTAATGGAACTATTCTCTCTGGAAGATGTTTCTTACAATCAAAATGTAATATAACATAAGTAACCGGATACTTTTCTATTCAGGCAACTATGACCCATATGCCTGGTTTCCACGCATTCCCCAGTCTACATTATCGAGCGGGTATTCCGAAGCACTCCGCACCTTCGGGTCCAGAGGTTGAAGCGAAAATGTCTGCCATGACAAGCGTTTTACAATTCAGCTAGAGACATAATTTGTCAAATGAAGTATATAGTCACTTAGGCTCAAACACTTCTTCCTCTATGCCATCCAATAGGCTATCTAGCCTACAATCCTGTTGGGAATACTTGACGGCTACTTGTACTTGGTCATATACCAAACTAACGGGAATTTCTTCTCCATTTGACCCTACAGGTCCGACCCGGGCCATGTGATTCGGGTCGAGCTTGGTATACCGAGTTTTCACCATTTCCCAAGCCTCTCGTGCACCTTCCCGGCAGGCCGATATCTTCCATAACCGGAAGCGCCGCCGTGCTCCCTTTAGTAGCTGTACAAGCCCCTTCATACTTCCTAGAGGGAGTCGGATGGCCATAAGGCCTTGGCAATACTTTGCATTGCCTGCCAAGCTTGCTCGTGCATTTGCGAAAGCTCTTGTAGCAGATCGCTCGATGATCCGGACACCTCCTCTTCGAGACGCCCCCGTCAATATATCTACAGATATAATTATTGTCAGTTTTTTTCCTTGCCGAACTGTGTAAAGGTAAGTCGAAACACATACTAAATATGCCACCTCGTAGCCTCTTATTCTCCTTCGCGAAGTCAGCCAGCTGGGCATGCACATCTTTTAGTTCCACGCCCAGCTCGGTGTTGGCATCTTGGAGTTTGTTCTTCTCCACCCTGACCTGGGTCAGTATATGTTCGCCCGCGGCCAGTTGCCTTTGAGCTCCTGGACCTCCCACTCGTGTGACTTCTGGTGCCTCTTCCAGATGATCCGATGACTCTGCCATAAGATTTGCACCTGTATTTATAGTCCTGGTATATGATCATGTTTTCTTGATAGAGGGGAACATTACCAGACGCCGCCTTCTTGGATTTTTCCAGTTCGGCGGTAGCAGCAGTCAGCTGGGCCTGACACTTTTTCAGATCTTGAGACAACAGGTTGTTCTTCTCTGTGAGCACCTGGTCATATAACGATCCTTAAATTAGTTGTACCAACTGTTTCAAGTCTCGGGGGCTACTGGTATATGATTACCAGTTTTGCAGAAATGTGTACTTACCCGCATATCTTTCAAATACTGGTCTGTGGCTCAGGTAAGCCCATCTTGAGCTGCTCGGATATACGCATCACCCTAATTGAAGGCGTTGAAAGCCTCTTCTGAAAAACCTGGGTCGCAAAGAATGGCCCGCCAGCGCCGATGATTCATGGCGATTTCTACTTCGGTGTTCGTGACGGATACATTATCCGACTCCTCCGTAGAAGGACAATCCGGTGTCACTTCCGCGTTAGCCTCAGTCCTCGAGACAGGGTCCAGAATCCAGCTAGTAGAGGCATGACCGGCAAGATCCCCGGACATAGTCAGGCGAATGTTTTTCCTGATAAGACACAACAGATAGTGTCGTACTTTAGATGACAACCATGGAGCATATTTAAAACCATACCTCTTCAATGAAGGCTCGGCCATATCTCTATTTTCCTTTTCGAAGGCCTGCCCGTCATAGGCGCCGCCTTCTTGCACGTCGCCTCGGGTGCAGCGTGGCACGCCGATAGCCTCCCCTTTAGAGCATAATATAGTGCGGTGGGTAAGGTGGAAATAGGAAATTCTCCCAAAGGACAAGTCTCCTGATTACTTACATGTGACACAGGGAGAAGGCCGGGATAGTCAGCAATGATGGCCACTTCGGTGCCATCACAGCTCGCCTGGTAAAACACCCCTTCCCTGAGCTCCACGAATATATCTGGATCCTCTTTGAATCCTGGGTCAAGGGATCGGTTGTGGTCCTCGGGCTGTGGTGCGGGGCTGTGGATCTCCCTGGTAATTTTCCGCCATTCCTGTTATAAATGGACAGATTAATATTTATGAAAAAGGACTCAGGGAATGAATGGAGTAGAGTAGTGGGATGGAAACTCACCTAGTTGGGAGGGTTGTACATGGAAAATCCATCTCTGGGCTTGATGCGGATGAATTCTTCCTTCTCCCCTTTGTATAATCCGGACAATATTTTCGCCAAAGCAGCGGCAGTGTCCGGACCCTTCCGACCATAGCGTGTGGCACCGTCTTCTCCATTGAAGTGCCACATATGGTTCCCTTAGTATTGGAGTGGCTGAATCCCTCACATTATGGATATCGCCATAACCTCGACTATTGACAATCCGGATTGAGCAAGCGTATTTATCTTGCTCATAAATTGGTGGACTTCCGTGCTATCTTCCTCCCTGAGGCTCCAAGGACACCAGCTAAGGCGCTTCTTCAATGGAGCGCTCAAAAATTCAGGAAGACCACTTCGGATTGGGTCGGGAAGGGAGACGTCCTCAACATTGAACCATTCGGAAGGCCATTCTTCGGCTTCCTTCTTCGGCGTGCCGGATAGGTATCCGGTCCCGGCGATGCGCCATATCTCAGCTCCGCCCACTTGGAATATTGATCCCTCTTGATTATGAGGGACGAGGCAAAACAGCTTCTTCCATAACTCAAAATGAGCCTCGCAACCCAGAAATAGCTCACAAAGAGCAACATAACCCGCAATATGCAGGATGGAGGCAGATGTGAAGTTGTGCAGTTGGAGGGCATAGTACTCTAGAATCCCTCAAAGGAACAAATGGATTGGAAATCTGACGCCTCGCAGCAAGTAGGGAACAAAGCATACTCATTCCCCCTGGATGGGTTGGGGAACTTCTCTGCCTGCTCCCCAACGTCGAAGGAAGCCAATCCGGCTCGAATGGGGACTAGATCTGCATGGGGAAGAAATCCCTGGGTCTGCAGCTTCACCAGTTGGCCGTGAGATACAGAACACTTTTCCCAATCACCCTGTTTGGGGCCGTGAGGGCGGGAGGAAGAGCTGGCAGTGCTAGCCATGTTGGGGTGTGATACTTCTCCAACGTATCTATAATTTTTGATTGTTCCATGCTATTATATTACCCCTTTTGGATGTTTATGGGCTTTATTTTACACATTTATATCATTTTTGGGACTAACCTACTAACCGGAGGCCCAGCCCGTATTGCTGTTTTTTTTGCCTATTTTAGTATTTCGAAGAAAAGGAATATCAAACGGAATGAAACCTTTGGGAGCGTGATTTTTGGAACGAACGTGATCTAGAGGACATGGAGTGCAAGTCAAGAAACAGTCGAGGCCTCCACGAGATAGGAGGGTGCCCCCCATATAGGGCGCGCCCCTATCTCGTGGGCCCCTCGGGCGTCCACCGACGTACTTCTTCCTCCTATATAAGCCTACGTACCCCGAAAACATCCAGGGAGCCAACGAAACACAATTTCCACCGACGCAACCTTCTGTATCCGCGAGATCCCATCTTGGAGCCTTCGCCGGTGTTCTGCCGGAGGGGGAATCGACCACGGAGGGCTTCTACATCAACACCATAGCCCCTCCGATGAGTTGTGAGTAGTTTACCACAGACCTACGGGTCCATAGTTATTAGCTAGATGGCTTCTTCTCTCTTTTTGGATCTCAATACAATGTTCTCCCCCTCTCTTGTGGAGATCTATTCGATGTAAACTCTTTTTGCGGTGTGTTTGTCGAGATTCGATGAATTGTGGGTTTACGATCAAGTTTATCTATGAATAATATTTGAATCTTCTCTGAATTCTTTTGTGTATGATTGAGTTATCTTTGCAAGTCTCTTTGAATTATCAGTTTGGTTTGGCCTACTAGATTGATCTTTCTTGCCATGGGAGAAATGCTTACCTTTGGATTCAATCTTGCGGTGTCCTTACCCAGTGATAGAAAGGGTTGCAAGGCACGTATTGTATTGTTTCCATCGAGGATAACAAGATGGGGTTTATATCATATTGCTTGAGTTTATCCCTCTACATCATGTCATCTTGCTTAATGCGTTACTCTGTTCTTATGAACTTAATACTCTAGATGCAGGCACGAGTCGGTCGATGTGTGGAGTAATAGTAGTAGATGCAAGCAGGAGTCGGTCTACTTGTTGCGGACGTGATGCCTATATACATGATCATGCCTAGATAATCTCATAATTACTCGCTTTTCTATCAATTGCTCGACAGTAATTTGTTCACCCACCGTAATACGTATGCTATCTTGAGAGAAGCCACTAGTGAAACCTATGGCCCCCAGGTCTATCTCTTATCATATTTGCTTCCAATATACTTTTATTTGCATCTTTACTTTTTGCATCTATATTATAAAATACCAAAAATATATTTATCTTATCATACTATCTTTATTAGATCTCACTTTCGGAAGTGGCCGTGAAGGGATTGACAACCTCTTTATTGCATTGGTTGCGAGTTCTTTGTTTGTTTGTGTAGGTGCGTAAGACTTTTGAGGAGCCTCCTACTGGATTGATACCTTGGTTCTCAAAAACTGAGGGAAATACTTACGCTACTATTGATGCATCACCCTTTCCTCTTCAAGGAAAACCAATGCAAGATCAAGACATAGCAAGAAGGATTTCTGGCTCCGTTGCCGGGAAGGTCTTCGCTCAAGTCAAGACATACCAAGTACCCATCACAAACCCATCTCCCTCGCATTTACATTATTTTCCATTTGCCTCTCGTTTTCCTCTTCCCCACTTCACCCTTGTCGTTTTATTCGCCCTCTCTTTCCCAATCTCCTCCTCTCTTTTTCGCTTGCCTTTTTTCTGTTTGCTTGTGTTTTGGATTACTTGTTGCCATGGCGCAAGATAATACCAAATTGTGTGATTTCTCGAATACCAATAATAATGATTTCCTTAGTACTCCGATTGCTCCTCTTAATGATGTTGAGTCTTGTGATATCAATATAGCTTTGCTGAATCTTGTTATGAAAGATCAATTTGCCGGACTTCCTAGCGAAGATGCCGCTACTCATCTAAACAACTTTGTTGATTTGTGTGATACGCAAAAGAAGAAAGATATGTATAACAATATTGTCAATCTGAAGTTATTTCCGATTTCACTTAGAGATCGTGCTAAAGTTTGGTTTTCGTCTTTGCCTAAAAATAGTATTGGTTCTTGGAACAAGTGCAAAGATGCTTTTATCTCTAAGTATTTCCCTCCCGCTAAGATTATTACTCTTAGGAACGATATCATGAATTTTAAACAACTTGATCATGAGCATGTTGCCCAATCTTGGGAAAGAATGAAATTGATGCTTCGCAATTGCCCTACTCATGGTTTGAATTTATGGATGATCATACAAAATTTTTATGCCGGTTTGAACTTTGCTTCTAGAAAACTCTTAGACACGGCCGCGGGAGGCACGTTTATGGAAATCACATTAGGAGATGCTACAAAACTTCTTGATAATATTATGGCTAATTATTCTCAATGGCACACTGGAAGATCTTCTAGTAAAAAAGTGCATGCTATAGAAGAAATCAATGTTTTGAGTGGAAAGATGGATGAACTTATGAAGTTGTTTGCTACTAAAAATACTCCTCTTGATCCCAATGATATGCCTTTTTCTTCTTTGATTGAGAATAATAATGAATCTATGGATGTGAATTTTTTTGGTAGGAATAGTTTTGGAAACAATGCTTATAGAGGAAACTTTAATTCTAGACCGTTCCCTAGTAATTCCTCTAATAATTATGGAAATTCCTACAATAATGCTTATGGCAATTTTAATAAGATGCCCTCTGATTTTGAGAATAGTGTGAAAGAATTTATGATTTCTCAAAAGAATTTTAATGCTTTGCTTGAAGAAAAATTACTCAAAGTTGATGATTTGGCTAGGAACGTTGATAGACTTTCGCTTGATGTTGATTCTCTTAAACTTAGATCTTGTTCTCCTAAGCATGATATCAATGAGTCTCTCAAAGCAATGAGAATTTCCATTGATGAGTGCAAGGAAAGAACCGCTAGATTTTGTGCAAAGAAAGAATGCTTTATAAAACCATGTTCTTCTAGTTTCCATGAAAATAATGATGAAGATATTAAAGTTATTGATGCGTCTCCTATTAGATCTTTGTTTTGCAATATGAATCTTGATAATTATGGGACTGATGATGAGTCAACTTTACCTAGAAGGCGTCCCAAGAATTCGGAGTTTTTAGATCTTGATGCTAAATTTGGTAAAAGTGGGATTGGAGAGGTCACAACTTTAAATAGTATTGAACCCACTATCTCGGATTTCAAGGAATTTGATTATGATAATTGTTCTTTAGAAGGTTGTATTTCCTTATTGAAATCCGTTGTTAATTCTCCTCATGCTTATAGTAAAAATAAAGCTTTTACCAAATATATCGTTGATGCCTTGATGCAATCTTATGATGAAAAACTTAATTTGGAAGTTTCTATACCTAGAAAACTTAATGATGAGTGGGAACCTACTATAAAGATTAGAATTAAAGATCATGAGTGTTTTGCTTTGTGTGATTTGGGTGCTAGTGTTTCCACGATTCCGAAAACTTTATGTGATATTCTAGGTTTCCATGATCTTGATGATTGCTCTTTAAATTTGCACCGTGCGGATTCCACCATTAAAAAGCCAATGGGAAAGATCAATGATGTTCTCATTGTTGCAAATAGAAATTTGGTGCCCGTAGATTTTATCGTTCTTGATATAGATTGCAATCTTTCTTGCCCTATTATTCTTGGTAGACCTTTCCTTAGAACGATTGGTGCGATTATTGATATGAAGGAAGGGAACATTAGATTCCAATTTCCATTAAAGAAAGGCATGGAGAACTTTCCAAGAAATAAAGTCAAATTACCTTATGAATCTACCATGCGAGCTACTTATGAATTTAGTGCCAAAGATTGCACTACTTAGATCTATCTTCGCTTTTATGCCTAGCTAGGGGCGTTAAACGATAGCGCTAGTTGGGAGGCAACCCAATTTTCTTTACGTTTTTTGTTTTTGCTCCTGTTTAGTAATAAATCTTGCAGCTAACTTCTGTTTAGATGTGTTTTTATCTTTTAATTAGTGTTTGTGCCAGGTAGAACCTATAGGATAACCTATGATGATAGTTGATTTTATTCTGCTGAAAAACAGAAACTTTTCACGCACGAATTTACTTTTGTTAAATCACAGAAATGTGATTTTGCGTTGATTCTTTTTCCTTCTGATCAACAAACAAATTTTCCAAGATTTCCTATTTTTGTAGGATTTTTAGAGTTCCAGAAGTTTGCGTTAGTTACAAAATGCTACAGACTGTTCTGTTTTTGACAGATTCTGTTTTTCGTGTGTTGTTTGCTTATTTTGATGCATCTATGGCTACTAAAATAGTTTATAAACCATAGAGAAGTTGTAATACAGTAGGTTTAACACCAAAATAAATAAAGAATGAGTTCATTACAGTACCTTATGTGGTGGTTTTGTTTTCTTTCACTAACGGAGCTTATAAGATTTCCTGTTGAGTTTTGTGTTGTGAAGTTTTCAAGTTTTGGGTAAAGCTTTTATGGACTATGGAATAAGGAGTGGCAAGAGCCAAAGCTTGTGGATGCCCAAGGCACCCCAAGATATTCAAGATTAGCCAAAAGCCTAAGCTTGGGGATGCCCCGGGAAGGCATCCCCTCTTGCGTCTTCGTTCATTGGTAACTTTACTTGGAGCTATATTTTTATTCGCCACATGATATGTGTTTTGCTTGGAGCTCATGTATTATATTAGTCTTTGCTTTTTAGTTTACCACAATCATCCTTGATGTACACACTGGCAGAAGCCTACTTGATTAGGATTTGCTAGAATACTCTGTGTGCTTCACTTATATCTTTTGAGCTTGATAGTTTTTGCTCTAGTGCTTCACTTATATCTTTTAGAGCACGGTGGTGTCTTAATTTTGAAGAAATTGCTAGTCTCTCATGCTTCACTTATATCTTTTTGAGAGTCTTTTAGAACAGAATGGTATTTGCTATGGTTACAAAGTTGGTCCTAGAATGATGAACATCCAAGTTGGGTATAATAAAAACTATCATAGAAAAAAATTGGATGCTATGATCAATATGATGCTTGATAATTGTTTTGAGATATGGAGGTAGCGATATTAGAGTCATGCTAGTTGAGGTGATTATGAAAAATACTTGTGTTAAGGGTTGTGATTCCCGTAGCATGCACGTATGGTGAACCGCTTTGTGATGAAGTTGGAGCACAATTTTATTTATTGAGTGTCTTCCTTATGAGTGGCGGACGGGGACGAGCGATGGTCTTTTCCTACCAATCTATCCCCCCAGGAGCATGCGCGTAGTGCTTTGGTTTTTGATGACTTCTAGATTTTTGCAACAAGTATATGAGTTATTTTGACTAATGTTGAGTCCATGGATTATACACACCTCACCCTTCCTCCATTGCTAGCCTCTCTTGTATCGCGCAACTTTCGCCGGTACCATACACCCACTATATACCTTCCTCAAAACAGCCACCATACCTACCTATTATGGCATTTCCATAGCCATTCTGAGATATATTGCCATGCAACTTTCCACTATTCCGTTCATATGACACGCATTACTTTTGTCATATTGCTCTTTGCATGATCATGTAGTTGACATTGTATTTGTGGCAAGGCCACCTTCATAATTTTCATACATGTCGCTCTTGATTCATTGCATATCTCGGTACACCGCCAGAGGCATTCATATAGAGTCATATCTTGTTCTAGCTTTGAGTTGTAATTCTTGAGTTGTAAATCCATAAAAGTGTGATGATCTTCATTATTAGAGCATTGTCCTAGTGAGGAAAGGATGATGAAGACTATGATTCCCCCACAAGTCGGGATGAGACTTCGGACTTTACAAAAAAATAGAAAAAGAAAAAAAAAGAGAGAGGCCAAAAGGAAAAAGAAAAAAAAGAAGGCCAAAGAAAGAAAAAAAAGAGAAAAAGAAAAAAAATAAAAAGAGAGAAAAAGAGAGAAGGGACAATGCTACTATCTCTTTTTCCACACTTGTGCTTCAAAATAGCACCATGATCTTCATGATAGAGAGTCTCATATGTTGTCACTTTCATATACTAGTGGGAATTTTTCATTATAGAACTTGGCTTGTATATTCCAATGATGGGCTTCCTCAAAACTGCCCTAGGTCTTCGTGAGCAAGCAAGTTGGATGCACACCCACTTAGTTTCTTTTGTTGATCTTTCATATATTTATAGCTCTAGTGCATCCGTTGGATGGCAATCCCTAGTCACTCACATTGATATCTATTAATGGGCATCTCCATAGCCCGTTGATACGCCTAGTTGATGTGATACTATCTTCTCCTTTTCTGTCTTCTCCACAACCACCATTCTATTCCACATATAGTGTTATGTCCATGGCTCACGTTCATGTATTGCGTGAAAGTTCAAAGAGTTTGAGATTATTAAAGTATGAAACAATTGCTTGGCTTGTCATCGGGGTTGTGCATGATTAAATACTTTGTGTGATGAAGATAGAGAAATAGCCAGACTATATGATTTTGTAGGGATAACTTTCTTTGGCCATGTTATTTTGAGAAGACATGATTACTTTGATTAGTATGCTTGAAATATCACCATTTTCATGTTAATATGAACTTTTATTTTGTATCATTTGGATCTGAACATTCATGCCACAATAAAGAAAATTACATTGAGAATTATGCTAGGTAGCATTCCACATCAAAAATTTCTTTTTTATCATTTACCTACTCGAGGACAAGGAGGAATTAAGTTTGGGGATGCTTGATACGTCTCCAACGTATCTATAATTTTTTATTGTTCAATACTATTATATTACCCCTTTTGGATGTTTATGGGCTTTATTTTACACATTTATATCATTTTGGGACTAACCTACTAACCGGAGGCCGAGCCCGTATTGCTATTTTTTTTTGCCTATTTCAGTATTTCGAAGAAAAGGAATATCATACGGAATGAAACCTTCGGGAGCGTGATTTTTGGAACGAACGTGATCCAGAGGACTTGGAGTGCAAGTCAAGAAGCAGCCGAGGCCTCCACGAGATAGGAGGGTGCCCCCCCTATAGGGCGCGCCCCCTGTCTCGTGGGCCCCTCGGGCATCCACCGACGTACTTCTTCCTCCTATATAAGCCTACTTACCCCGAAAACATCCAGGGAGCCAACAGAACACAATTTCCACCGCCATAACCTTCTGTATCCGCGAGATCCCATCTTGGAGCCTTCGTTGGCGTTCTGCCGGAGGGGGAATCGACCGCGGAGGGCTTCTACATCAACACCATAGCCCCTCCAATGAGTTGTGAGTAGTTTACCATAGACCTACGGGTCCATAGTTATTAGCTAGATGGCTTCTTCTCTCTTTTTGGATCTCAATACAACGTTCTCCCCCTCTCTTGTGGAGATCTATTCGATGTAAACTCTTTTTGCGGTGTGTTTGTCGAGATCCGATAAATTGTCTGTTTAGGATCAAGTTTATCTATGAATAATATTTGAATCTTCTCTGAATTCTTTTATGTATGATTGAGTTATCTTTGCAAGTCTCTTCGAATTATCAGTTTGGTTTGGCCTACTAGATTGATCTTTCTTGCCATGGGAGAAGTGCTTAGCTTTGGGTTCAATCTTGCGGTGTCCTTACCCAGTGACAAAAAGGGTTGCAAGGCACGTATTGTATTGTTGCCATCGAGGATAACAAGGTGGGGTTTATATCATATTGCTTGAGTTTATCCCTCTACATCATGTGATCTTGCTTAATGCGTTACTCTGTTCTTATGAACTTAATACTCTAGATGCAGGCAGGAGTCGGTCGATGTGTGGAGTAATAGTAGTAGATGCAGGCAGGAGTCGGTCTACTTGTTGCGGACGTGATGCCTATATACATGATCATGCCTAGATAATCTCATAATTATTCGCTTTTCTATCAATTGCTCGACAGTAATTTGTTCACCCACCATAATACTTATGCTATCTTGAGAGAAGCCACTAGTGAAACCTATGGCCCCCAGGTCTATCTCTTATCATATTTGCGTCCAATCTACTTTTATTTGCATCTTTACTTTTTGCATCTATATTATAAAATACCAAAAATATATTTATCTTATCATACTATCTTTATTAGATCTCACTTTCGCAAGTGGCCGTGAAGGGATTGACAACCCCTTTATTGCGTTGGTTCCAAGTTCTTTGTTTGTTTGTGTAGGTGCGTGGGACTTTCGAGGAGCCTCCTACTGGATTGATACCTTGGTTCTCAAAAACTGAGGGAAATACTTACGCTACTATTGCTGCATCACCCTTTCCTCTTCAAGGAAAACCAACGCAAGCTCAAGACGTAGCAGGGTGGTTTTTGCAGGCAAGCTCCAAGGATACCTCGTTTGAGGGAGATGATGTGGATTAGATCTGAAGATCCCCGTCTCTTTAAATAGACAATTTTCTCACATGGTCAGAGTGGTAAAGGCAAAAATGCCCCGACCTATCATATTCGCTCGACACGTGGAAGCTGGAATCATGAAGGTGCAGAAGCCGATGAGCGCGACATTAAATTGATAGCCGGAAACTGCTCTTTCAGTCAGGTACTTTGAAGTATTCCGAGAAGGAACCCACCTTGCAATGCCGAAGACCATCTGCGCGCTGGACTCGTCGTCACTGAATCCTGGTTCGGGGGCTATTGAGGGAGTCCTAGATTAAGGTGTCCTCAGACAGCCGGACTATATACGTGGGCCGGACTGTTGGACTATGAAGATACAAGATAGAAGACTTCGTCCTGTGACTGGATGGGACTCTCCTTTGCATGGAAGGCAAGCTTGGCGATTCGGATATGTAGATTCCTTTCTCTGTAACCGACTTTGTGTAACCCTAGCCCCCTCCGGTGTCTATATAAACCGGAGGGTTTAGTCCATAGAGCATCAATCATAATCTCATAGGCTAGGCTTCTAGGGTTTAGCCATTATGATCTCGTGGTAGATCAACTTTTGTAATACTCATAGTCATCAAGATCAATCAAGTAGGAAGTAGGGTATTACCTCCATAGAGAGGGCCCGAACCTGGGTAAACATTGTGTCCCCCGCCTCCTGTTACCATTAGCCTTAGACGCACAGTTCGGGACTGATACGTCTCCAATGTATCTATAATTATTTATTGTTCCATGCTATTATATTACCCGTTTTGGATGTTTATGGGCTTTACTATACTCCTTTATATTATTTTTGGGACTAACCTACTAACAAGAGGCCCAGCCCGAATTGCTGTTTTTTTGCCTATTTCAGTATTTCGAAGAAAAGGAATATCAAACAGAGCCCAAACATAATGAAACCTTTGGGAGCGATCTTTTGGGAACAAACGCAATCCAGGAGACTTGGAGTGGACGTCAAGAAGCAGCCGAGGCGGCCACGAGGGTGCAAGGCACGCCCCCACCTTCATGGGCCCCTCGTGGCTCCCTTGACTGACCTCCTTCGCCTATATATACTTGCATACCCTGAAAACATCCAGGAGCACCACGAAACCCTATTTCCACCACCACAACCTTCTGTACCCGTGAGATCCCATCTTGGGGCCTTTTCTAGCGCTCCACCGGAGGGGGAATCGATCACGGAGGGCTTCTACATCAACACTATAGCCTCTCCGATGAGTTGTGAGTAGTTTACCACAGACCTTCGGGTCCATACTTATTATCTAGATGGCTTCTTCTCTCTCTTTGAATCTCAATACAAAGTTCTCCTCGATCTTCTTGGAGATCTATTCGATGTAACTCTTTTTGCGGTGTGTTTGTCGAGATCCGATGAATTGTGGGTTTATGATCAAGTTTATCTATGAGAAATATTTGAATCTCCGCTGAATTCTTTTATGTATGATTGGTTATCTTTGCAAGTCTCTTAGAATTATCAGTTTGGTTTTGCCTACTAGATTGATCTTTCTTGCAATGGGAGAAGTGCTTAGCTTTGGGTTCAATCTTGCGGTGTCCTTTCCCAGAGACAGCAGGGGCGGCAAGGCACGTATTGTATTGTTGCCATCAAGGATAAAAAGATGGGGTTTATGTTATATTGCTTGAGTTATCCCTCTACATCATGTCATCTTGCCTAATGCGTTACTCTGTTCTTATGAACTTAATACTCTAGATGCATGCTGGATAGCGGTCGATGTGTGGAGTAATAGTAGTAGATGCAGGCAGGAGTCGGTCTACTTGTTGCGGACATGATCATGCCTAGATATTCTCATAACTATGCACTTTTCTATCAATTGCTCGACAGTAATTTGTTCACCCATCGTAATACTTATGCTATCTTGAGAGAAGCCACTAGTGAAACCTATGGCCCCTGGGTCTATTTTCCATCATATAAGTTTCCAATCTACTTTATTTTGCAATCTTTACTTTCCAATCTATATCATAAAAATACCAAAAATATTTATCTTATCTTATTACCTCTATCAGATCTCACTTTCGCAAGTGGCCATTAAGGGATTGACAACCCCTTTATCGCGTTGGTTGCGAGGTTCTTGTTTGTTTGTGTAGGTACGAGGGACTTGTGTGGAGCCTCCTACTGGATTGATACCTTGGTTCTCAAAAACCGAGGGAAATACTTATGCTACTTTGCTGCATCACCCTTTCCTCTTCAAGGGAAAACCAACACAGTGCTCAAGAGGTACCAAGAAGGGTTTGTGGCGCCATTGCCGGGGAGGCCTTCACACAAGTCAAGACATACCAAGTACCCATCACAAACTCATCTCCCTCGCATTACATTATTTGCCATTTGCATCTCGTTTTCCTCTCCCCCAATTCACCCTTGCCGTTTTATTCGCCCTTCTTCTGTTTGTCTTTTCATTTGCTTTGATGTCTTACTTGGCTCGTTTGCTCGTTTGGTTGGAATAGTTGTTTATTTATTGCTAAACATAGAACCTAAGATCTATGGATCCTCATCCGCTTGATAATCTTTTTATGAGATCCAATTATGATGAACCAAATCCTAGTGATTTGAGTGCACTAGATTATCTTTATGTGGTTTTGCTTGAAATTCGTGAATCTGAAAATTGTCATGAAGAAATTTATGAAGAGATTAACAATAGCTCCTTGAATGAAAAGCATGATTGCAATGATTTTATTCTAAATTCTCTTGATGTCAATTGTGCTAATAATATCCAAAACCCTAAGCTTGGGGATGCTAGTTTTGCTATGTCTACTACTTGTTGCAATGATCATGATTGGGGTGATTCTTCTTATGATCTTGAAAATTTATTTAAGCTCCATGATGAATATGAGATTGATAATAGTGTTTGCAATAATCTTGAAAGTGGGTTTGGAAGAGTGTCAATTTTAGGTCCCACATATTTGGAGAATGTTCAATCTTATGAAATTTTTGATAAAAGTGGGTTTGGAGAGGTCATGACTTTAGTTAATGTTTATCCCACTATTTTGGAAGAGTGTCAACTTCGTATGCATGTGGATTGTGTTGAAAATATTTTGTGTGATAGCTATTTTGTTGAATTTTCTCATGATCCCACATGTAATTATTATGAGAGAGTAAAATATGGTTGTAGAAATTTTCATGTTACTAAATCACCTCTCGTTATGTTGAGATTGCTATTGTTTCTTTCCGCTTCCTTGCATATGCTAGTTTTTGCTTGCTGTGATAATTTGTTTGCCTATAAGATGCCTATGCATAGGAAACATGTTAGACTTAGATGTGTTTGTCACATGTTTCATGATGCTCTCTTTGCGCTTCAATTCTTGTCTTTCATGTGAGCATCATTGAAATTATCAATGCCTAGCTAAAAGGCTTTAAAGAAAAGCGCTTGTTGGGAGACAACCCAATATTTTTACTTGCTCTTATTCAATAAATAATTCATCTAGCTTCTGTTTAGATGTGGTTTTATGTTTTAATTAGTGTTTGTGCCAATTAGAACCTATAGGATCATCTTGGGTGATAGTTAATTTGATCTTGCTGAAAAACAGAAACTTTTGCATGCACGAGAATAATTTTAATAAATCACAGAAACGTGCTTTTGAGTTGATTCTTTTTGCAGTAGATCAATAGACAAATTTCCTAGGACTTCTTATTTTCGTAGGATGTTTAGAGTTCCATAAGTATTCAAAAGTTACAGATTGCTATAGACTCTTCTGTTTTTGACAGATTCTGTTTTTCGTGTGTTGTTTGCTTATGTTGATGAATCTATGGCTAGTATCGGGGGGTATGAACCATAGAGAAGTTGGAATACAGTAGGTTTAACACCAATATAAATAAAGAATGAGTTCATTACAGTACCTTAAGTGGTGGTTTTTCTTCTTGCACTAACGGAGCTCATGAGATTTCCTGTTGAGTTTTGTGTTGTGAAGTTTTCAAGTTTTGGGTAAAGATTTGATGGACTATGGAATAAGCAGTGGCAAGAGCCTAAGCTTGGGGATGCTCATGGCACCCCAAGATAATTCAAGGACAACCAAAAGCCTAAGCTTGGGGATTCCCCGGAAGGCATCCCCTCTTTCGTCTTCGTCTATCGGTAACTTTACTTGGAGCTATATTTTTATTCACCACATGATATGTGTTTTGCTTGGAGCGTCTTGTATGATATGTGTATTTCATTTTTAGTTTACCAAAATCATCCTTGCTGTACACACCTTTTGGAAGAGTCACTCATGATTTAGAATTTATTAGAATACTCTATGTGCTTCACTTATATCTTTTGAGCTAGGCAATTTTGCTCTAGTGCTTCACTTATATCTTTTTAGAGCACGGCGGTGGTTTTATTTTTTTAGAAATTATTGACCTATCATGCTTCACTTATATTATTTTGAGAGTCTTTTAGAACAGCATGGTATTTGCTATGGTTATAAAATTGGTCCTAATATGATGGACATCCAAGTTGGGTATAATAAAAACTATCATAGAAAGTGAATTGAATACTATGATCAACTTGATGCTTGATAATTGTTTTGAGATATAAAGGTGGTAATGTTAGAGTCTTGCTAGTTGGGTAATTATGAAATTGATAAATACTTGTATTGAAGTTGGCAAGTCCCGTAGCATGCACGTATGGTAAAAGTTGTGTAACAAATTTGTTGCATGGGATGCTCTTTTGATTGTCTTCCTTATGATTGGAGGTCGGGGGCGCGCGATGGTTAACTCCTACCAACCTCCCCCCTAGGAGCATGCGTAGCAGTACTTTGCTTCGAGGGCTAATAAACTTTTGCGATAAGTATATGAGTTCTTTATGACTAATGTGAGTCCATGACTTATATGCACTCTTACCCTTCCATCATTGCTAGCCTCTATGGTACCGTGCATTGCCCTTTCTCACCTTGAGAGTTGGTGCAAACTTCGCCGGTGCATCCAAACCCCGTGATACGATACGCTCTATCACACATAAACCTCCTTATATCTTCCTCAAAACAGCCACCATACCTACCTGGCATTTCCATAGCCATTCCGAGATATATTGCCATGCAACTTTCCACCGTTCCGTTTATTATGACACGTTTCATCATTATCATATTGCCTTGCATGATCATGTAGTTGACATCATATTTTTGGCAAAGCCACCATGCATAATTTTTCATACATGTCACTCTTGATTCATTGCCCATCCCGGTACACCGCCGGAGGCATTCATATAGAGTCATATCTTGTTCGAGTATCGAGTTGTAATTCTTGAGTCGTAAATAAATAGAAGTGTGACGATCATCACTATTAGAGCATTGTCCCTTAAAAAGGCAAAAAAGGCCAAATAAAAAAGGCCCAAAAAAGGGGACAATGTTACTATCCTTTTCCACACTTGTGCTTCAAAGTAGCACCATGATCTTTATGATAGAGAGTCTCTTATGTTGTCACCTTAATATACTAGTGGGAATTTTTCATTATAGAACTTGGCTTGTATATTCCAACGATGGGCTTCCTCAAAATGCCCTAGGTCTTCGTGAGCAAGCAAGTTGGATGCACACCCACTTAGATTCTTTTGTTGAGCTTTCATACATTTATAGCTCTAGTGCATCCATTGCATGGCAATCCCAACTCCTCATGTTGACATCAATTGATGGGCATCTCCATAGCCCGTTGATTAGCCTCGTCAATGTGAGACTTTCTCCTTTTTTGTCTTCTCCACACAACCTCCATCATCATATTCTATTCCACCCGTAGTGCTATATCCATGGCTTACGCTCATGTATTGCGTGAGAGTGAAAAAGCTGAAGCGCGTTAAAAAGTATGAACCAATTGCTTGGCTGAAACCGGGGTTGTGCATGGTGGGAGTATTTTGTGTTACGAAAATGAAACATAGCCTAACTATATGATTTTGTAGGGATAAACTTTCTTTAACGATGTTATTTTGAGAAGACATGATTGCTTTGTTAGTATGCTTGAAGTATTACTATTCTTATGTCAATATGAACTTTTATTCTGAATCATTTGGATCTGAACATTCATGCCACAATAAAGAAAATTACATTGAGAAATATGCTAGGTAGCATTCCACATCAAAAATTCTGTTTTTATCATTTACCTACTCGAGGACGAGCAGGAATTAAGCTTGGGGATGCTTGATACGTCTCCAACGTATCTATAATTTTTTATTGTTCCATGCTATTATATTAACCGTTTTGGATGTTTATGGGCTTTACTATAAACTTTTATATCATTTTTGGGACTGACCTACTAACCAGAGGCCCAACCCAAATTGTTGTTTTTTGCCTATTTCAGTATTTCGAAGAAAAGGAATATCAAATGGAATGAAACCTTCGGGAGTGATCTTTTTGGAACAAACGCAATTCAGGAGACTTGGAGTGGACGTCAAGAAGCAGCTGAGGCGGCCACGAGGGTGCAAGGCGCACCCCCACCCTCGTGGGCCCCTCGTGGCTCCCCTGACCGACCTCCTTCGCCTATATATACTTGCATACCCTGAAAACATCCAGGAGCACCACGAAACCCTATTTCCACTACTGCAACCTTCTATACCCGTGAGATCCCTGTCGGCGTTCTGGGAACGGGGGTCCCGAGACTTGCCTGCCTGCGGCCCGCTGAGTGGCTCCGCCAGTGGCCCAGTATGGCCCGTCTTCGTCAACCAACACTCAAGACCCTCGCGAGGGGCCAAGCCTCACGAGGCGGACGACACAAGGCCTCCTTAGGAGCAGCCTCACCAGGCAGGCTCGCGAGGGAGGTGAAGAGATCAAGGTGAGGGGTACCTCGCGAGGTTCCCGTGATGCAAGCCATGACGACCAAGGCTAGGCGGGTGCCAGGCGGGCGCCAGCGCATGCAGTGTCCTCGTTTCCCCTTTGGTGCTAAGGGGGAAAGCGCAGGCGCGGAGTACCGCGGCATCAGGCAAAGGTTTTCATATCGGTGCAACAAGGCCAAGGCCAGCAGGACGGCAGGACGGAGGTCATCATGGAGCCCAAGACGACATCACCACCAACGCTTTGACAGGTGAAGACCACCTTTAGTCAGGATAGCTTGTACTAGCTGTCCCCTTTCAAATTGGCCATTGTTGGATCCCTTCCCACTCAATATTTGGGGAGAGGACCAGGGCCTCTATAAATAGGACTAGCCACCACAGAAGGAGGCGATCATTAAGATCATCCTTATCCACACCACACCAGCTCAAGAACACCTCTCCTCAGGAGGTTGTTCTTCCCTTGTACTGTTCATCATCAGCCCAGGAGGCAATCCACCACCACCACAAAGGAGTAGGATATTACACCACAACGGTGGCCTGAACCTGTATAAATCTTGTGTCTCTTGTGTTGTGAGTTCATCGAACTAAGCTTAGGGATCGCGGCGACGCTGAGAGCGAGATTCGGTAGGGGGAAATCTTCATGCGCACCCCAGTGTTCGAACCTCAAGGGTTTTTCCGGAACCCGAAATCCGACATTTGGCGCGCCAGGTAGGGTTGTGCTGAAATCTTCCCTCCGCTGATCCGCGTCCCATCGCTTCGTCGCATCCATGTATGACGCCCGCCGGGCCCGCGCTGAGCGTCGGGCCGCTCTCACCGCACGCGTCGCCCAGACGGCTCCTGTTGGCGGACCTCCCCGTCATTCCCCGTCGCCTGTCGCTAACGCCGCCACCGGACAGGTGGGGAACAAGCAGCAAGCATCCTCGCTGCACCCCTCGGTGTGGCGGGACGGTCGCACCGCCACTTCGTCGCTGACTCCAGCCGGCTCATCGTCCCACGCTCGTTGCGTCCCCACGGACGCGCAGGCCGTGCTGCTTATGGCACGCGAGCTCCTACTTTACCGCCCCATCGACAACCTCTACGAGGAATGGCTTGCTCGCATCACCGAGCTCGAAAGTGCGGCAGGGGGCTCTCCCGTGCCGTCCCTCTCATTGCCTCGCCCTCCGCCAGGTGTGGGCAACGTGGCTCAAGGTGCGCCTCTACCACCTCTGCCCCAAGACGACGCCCTGGCGCCAAGGCGCGTGGCCCCTGGGCGTGACCCACCGTGTCTCCCGCGCGACAAGAGGGAAGCTGTCAAGAAATCCCTCGGCCTCAAGAAGGCGCCCCCATGCTCCCTGCACTGGCACGACAAGACCGCGTGCTGCCGGTGGCGGCGGTGCGCGGGTACCGTCAAGAGCAAGCTTCGCGTCAGCAAGCAGCCCCAGTGACCACAGCAGGCTGCCGCACCTTCACCCCTGAGCTGCGTAGCGTTGCCTGGCCCGGCAAGTTCAAGCCGGACCTGCCTCCTCACTATGACGGAACCCCCAACCCTGCAGAGTTCTTGCAGCTCTACGAGCTGAGCATCAAGGCGGCCAACGACGACAAGAAAGTCATGGCGAATTGGTTTCCCATGGCACTCAAGGACGGTGCCCGCTCGTGGCTCCTGAACCTGCCTCCCGGCTCGATCTCCTCCTGGGACGAGATGCGCAGCCGCTTCATCGCCAACTTCCAGGGCACTCGCGACCGCCCCCGGCCGCGGGTGACCTGCGCCGCATCAAGCAACATCCTGGGAAGACCCTGCAGAAATACATCCAGCGCTTCAACAGTGTCCGCCTCAAGATCCCCAAGGTAATGGACGAGGCCATCATCTCAACGTTCTCTGATGGCATCCGTGATGTCAAGATGAAGGAGGAGCTTGCCATCCACGAGGAGTTGTCCACATCCCTGGAGCTGTTCAACCTAGCGACCAAGAGCGCGAGAGCTGAGGAAGGACGCCTCTCCCTCCTTGAGCTCCCAGCTGCCAACCCGGAAGAAAAGAAGACCAAGGCCAAGGATGTGAAGCGTAAGGGAGTAGCCGTGCTCACGACGGAACCAGACATGAAGCACAGCAGGGATCAGCCGGAGTCGTCCAAGGGCAGCTGACCGTTCTGTGCCTACCCCAACCTCCACACCAACAACACCAACGATTGCCAGGAGCTCGGGGCCGTTCAAGAAGGACGCTTCGTTCGACGCCCCGAGCGCAATGACCGGGGCTACAGCCCAGGAGGAGGACATAGCGGAGGACGATGGGACGACCGTGGCCCTCGTCAGGAGTGGCGTGACCGACCTCGTGAGGATCGCTGGCAGGACCAGCCTCGTGAGGGCGCCTGGAGGGACAAGCCTCGCGAGGGCGCCTAGAGGGATCAGCCTCGTGAGGACCGCCCCCAAGGTAACGCAGGCCTTCCTCCGCCGCCGCCGCCGCCAAGAAGGAATGACGACCATCATCAGGACGAGGGGGCTGGGGGCTTCCAGGAGCCACGTGTTATCGCTTGCATCTTGGGTGGAGCTCAGGCCCCAGCCTCTCAGTGCATATTCAAGCAGTTTGCTCACGAGGTGAATGCAGCCCTCCCCAGGCTCGAGGCCACGCGCCCGCTCAGGTGGTCCAAGTGCGCCATCACCTTCAGCTCGGCAGATCAACTCAAGTGCGCGACTACTTCTGGCGTTCTCCCGATACTCTGCTCGCCAGTCATCAGCAACGTGCAAGTCACCAGCACCCTCATCGATGGCAACGCAGGGCTTAACGTCCTGTCCGTTGAGATGTTCGACAACCTTCAAGTGCCATATGATCAACTTCAGCCTACCAAGCCCTTTTCAGGAGTTACCGACGATTCCACCACCCCGATAGGGCAGGTCCGCCTCCCTGTCACCTTCGGACAGCGTGACAAATACTGCACCGAGCTCATCGACTTTGACGTCGCCCACATCCACCTGCCGTAAATGCCATTCTCGGGTATCCAGCCCTGGCCAACTTCATGGTAGTGACCCACCACGGCTACAATGTCCTCAAGATGCCAGGAAGCGGCGGAATCATCACGGTCCCCTGCGAAGAGAGAGATGCGATGTGCTCCCTTGAGCGTGCCTTCCAAGCCGCAACAATCTAGGACCCGGACAGCAGGGCGAGAACCCTCCTGAGGCCATCCCCAAGAAGAAGAAGCAACCGCTCCACACAGGGCCTCAGGAGGCTGGCACCTCAAGTGGTGCCTTGTCAGGACCAGCGCCCGTGCTTGGGGCACCTCCTTTCATCGCATAGGAAGGCACGCCCGGCGCCCTCCTCGGGCAGGGCTCGGGGGCTTTCTTCTAGAGGGCCTCAGACCTCACCAACATCACAAGGGAGGCGCCCGGGCACCACTTGGAGGCATGCTTCGTGGCACGTTTCCCTCAGGAAGGCACAGGGTGTGGAAAGCCCAACGTTCAGGAGTTCTTTGCCAAGACCACTCAGGAGCTTCAGGAAGCTAGGGCCATGCGTGACGACCGCCGCTTGCCCGGTGCGGCTCCCCATCCACGCGAGGATGGTGGGTTGCGCGTCTGCGTTGATGTCCCAGGGCTCAACCGAGCCGCATCTCAGGAGCGCTTCTGGCCTTCGCGCGTGGGACGCTGCGAGGGTCCGCCGCACAACTATGTTCGCATGCCTTTCAGCCTGCCGAACACGGCTGCCACCTACCAGCATCACCTGTGGAGCATTCTAGCAGCTCAGGAGGCCAGGTACCACGCGGTCCTAGCAGAGATTGAGACGGTCCTCAAGGAACCACCTGGACCCCCAGAGCCTCCTAAGGCTCAGGGCCCCGTTGGCTCGTGAGGGTCGGCCCCTTCACCGCGCGTCTTCAGCTGCTCCAACACCCCCTCTACAACGGAACCAGGTGACATCTCCCAAGTTCATTTCAGCTAGGAGCACCCTGAGGGCTGCATCATCCCCAAGCCACGTGGGTCCATCCCCGCGACATGTATCTCTTTTTATGTCCTTAGCTTACCTTGCTAGGGGCGCCCCTCGGGTTGCATCATCCCCAAGCCGCTTGGGTCCGACCCAGTGGCATGTATCCATTCTGCATTCATTTAAGCTGATTTGCCTTTCATGCCTAATCTACCTGTGATTATCACCTGCTCGATTGCCACCTACCACGGGAGCCACTCGCGCTAGCACGGTGCTTGTGCACGGGTCCATCCCTGAAACGCCGACAAATCTGAGCGGTCGAGCTCTGGCCCGCGGCATGCCCCGCGCGCGTCACCTCACCAGGTCCTCAGTGCCCTCACCCTTCTCTCAGAGCAACCAATGCCCGGCTAGCAATCATAATGGCAGCCCGTGCCTTTCCCGTGCTGATTTACAGGAACCTCCTGAGGTCTATGGCAGGCGGCACCACGAGCTCCCTCTCTTTCCCATGCGATCCGCTTGGGCGTTAAAAGGGGGGCTCCTAAGAATCGAAACTCAGGAGCTCTTACTGGCTCTCCAGCCCTCACCCGCTGGCCTTGACCACGGCATCACGACCTGGCATACCAGCGGCGGCTAAGCTCCCTCAAGGCCGGGACTTGAGGACGCAGAGCACGAAGGAGAGTGCGGGGAAGAAGGGGGAGGCTCGCATGGGCCTAACCTAGCTGCGCCACGGCTGCTAGCGCACAAGTCTGGCGCAACGCAAGGGAACGACTCCAGATTGCCGAGATAAGTTTCATGCCTGGAACAACTAATCATTACAACACGGAATTTCTCACTTGATGCGGCCCTGTGGCGAAAACATTGCCTTCCTTTCTCACCTCTCAGCGGCTGCTTGCGCGCTAAAGGGTACCTCCTGAGCATCGCGCCTCAGAGGCTCTTACTAGACCTCGGGCCACTCACCTGCTGGCCTTGACCACGGCATCGTGACCTGGCATACCAGCGACAGTTGCAGCCTTCCTGGAGACTGAGACCTGTTAGCGTAGAGCACCAAGTCGTCGCGAGGTTAGAAAGGGGGAAGAGCCGGGACAGGACAAGCACTCGCACGATTTCATAATAAGGATAGCATCAACAAAAGACATCACAGACCCTTTACATGCCCCCACGGGGTGTTTATCGATTCCTCGCAGGGAACAAAAGGAAAGAACTTTGAGGAGCCCTGACTACACGCATCTTCGTGGCCGATGCCATCCTCAACAGTGGGCCACAGGAGACCGGCGCCAACCTCATCCAGATCATCGGCAGCGACGGTCCGATGCCGCCGCCTTGCTCTGGGCGCGGCAATAGCTTGGGGGTGCGTAGCTGTCGTCGCTCGTCTCCGGAGTCTTGTAGAGTTTGGGAGAGTCGCTGGGCTCCTGAGCATCGCTGCTGCTACCGGAGGAGCCGTTGGGGGAGCGGATGGCAGCCCCAGCCACTGCCGCGTCAATCTCCTGACTGCCCCCTGCGGGGCAGCACTCCAGGCGGCGGCCTTCTACGTCGAAGACCTTGAAGGACAACGTGGAGGCGCCATCGTATTCAAAATGGATCACTAGGGCACCCCCCGTTTGGCAGACCCGGGCGACTTCGCCCCAGCCTTGGGTCATGAAGATCTTGCCCGAGGAAATGACTTCAACCTCCGCTCCGGTCGCCGGGGCACCACAGTCGGCGTGCTGCAGCCAAAGCTCGAGAGGCCCCCTCGGCTGCATCTCGGTGGAGAAAAATGAAGGGAGGCGGATCCAGGTGCTTGGAGGCATCGCCGCGTGCAGCACGAGCTCGCGAGAGGAGTCCACGGGGTGGACTCCAGGGGTGATAGCGCACCACCACGGCATGCCGACCTCGGCTGTGGTGCGGGCGGCGTCGCTCACCGCCCCTTTCTTCGGAGCCCTCGGCTGGGGCGCACTGGAGTAGCGGGTACCTGGGAGGTGGCCACTCGCACCAAGGCCTCATCATCTCCCGCCTCTCGACCTCGCCATGGTGGTGGACCGGCCTCTTTTTCGGCGGGAGCGGATCGAGTCCGTCCCGGGGAGCCTTCCCCTTCTCTTCGGCCGAGAATCTATGGATCGGCGCCATTGGTGTCAATACTGGAGGTGGAGCAGAGAATAAGAAGCAAGCGGAGCAGGAAGAGATGGGCGACGGGGGATCTCGCCCCTCCTCATTTATATCCCAAGGGAGGCCAACCGTCAACCTCCATGACCGCAGGTAATGATAACCCTTTTTGCATGCAGCAAGGACTCGTCAAGTCGGGCAGTTGCCGATGCAGCAAGGGGAAGCGGAGATGCCCACGTCCAATCAGTCGCCATGCATCGACCAAGGCCGCAGGCTATTGGGGCCCGCGGCGCTTCGCACTTGCCCTTTGGCTTCGCTGCTAAGCCAAGTCCGAGCGCGCCTTGGGCCCAGGGGCTACTGTCGGCGTTCCGGGAACGGGGGTCCCCAGACTTGCCTGCCTGCGGCCCACGGCGTGGCTCTGCCAGTGGCCCAGTATGGCCCGTCTTTGTCAACCAACACTCAAGACCCTCGCGAGGGGCCAAGCCTCATGAGGCGGATGACACAAGGCCTCCTCAGGAGCAGCCTCACCAGGCAGGCTCGCGAGGGACGCGAAAAGATCAAGGCACGGGGTACCTCGCGAGGTTCCCGTGACGCAAGCCATGACGACCAAGGCCAGGCGGGTGCCAGGTGAGCGCCAGCGCATGCAGTGTCCTCATTTCCCCTTTGGTGCTAAGGGGGCAAGCGCAGGCACAGAATACCGAGGCATCAGACAATACTTTCCATATCGGTGCAACAAGGCCAAGGCCAGCAAGACGGCAGGATGGAGGTCATCGTGGAGCCCAAGACGGTGTCACCACCAGCGCCTTTGACAGGCGAAGACCACCTTTAGTCAGGATAGCTTGTACTAGCTGTCCCCTTTCAAATTGGCCGTTGTTGGATCCCTTCCCGCTCAATATTTGGGGAGAGGACCAGGGCCTCTATAAATAGGACTAGCCACCACAGAAGGAGGGGATCGTTCAGATCATCCTTATCCACACCACACCAGCTCAAGAACACCTTTCCTCAGGAGGCTGTTCTTCCCTTGTACTGTTCATCATCATCCCAGGAGGCAATCTACCACCACCACACAGGAGTAGGGTATTACACCACAACGGTGGCCCGAACCTGTATAAATCTTGTGTCTCTTGTGTTGTGAGTTCATCGAGCTAAGCTTAGGGATCACGGCGAGGCCGAGAGCGAGATTCGGTAGGGGGAAAACTTCGTGCGCACCCCAGTGTTCGAACCTCAAGGGTTTTGCCGGAACCCAAAATCAGACAATCCCATCTGGGGGCCTTTTCCGGCGCTCTGCCGATGAGGGAATCAATCACGGAGGGCTTCTACATCAACACCATAGCCTCTCCGATGAGTTGTGAGTAGTTTACCACAGACCTTCGGGTCCATATTTATTAGCTAGATGGCTTCTTCTCTCTCTTTGAATCTCAATACAAAGTTCTCCTCGATCTTCTTGGAGATCTATTCGATGTAACTCTTTTTGCAGTGTGTTTGTCGAGATTCGATGAATTGTCGGTTTATGATCAAGTTTATCTATGATAAATATTTGAATCTCCTCTGAATTCTTTTATGTATGATTGGTTATCTTTGCAAGTCTCTTAGAATTATCAGTTTGGTTTGGCCTACTAGATTGATCTTTCTTGCAATGGGAGAAGTGCTTAGCTTTGGGTTCAATCTTGTGGTGTCCTTTCCCAGTGACAGCAGGGGCAGCAAGGCACGTATTGTATTGTTGCCATCGAGGATAAAAAGATGGGATTTATATCATATTGCTTGAGTTTATCCCTCTACATCATGTCATCTTGTCTAATGCGTTACTCTGTTCTTATGAACTTAATACTCTAGATGCATGCTGAATAGCGGTCGATGTGTGGAGCAATAGTAGTAGATGCAGGCAGGAGTCGGTCTACTTGTTGCGGACGTGATGCCTATATACATGATCATGCCTAGATATTCTCATAAATATGCAGTTTTCTATCAATTGCTCGACAGTAATTTGTTCACCCACCGTAATATTTATGCTATCCTAAGAGAAGCCACTAGTGAAACCTATGGCCCCCGAGTCTATTTACTTTCCAACTTATATCATAAAAATACCAAAAATATTTATCTTATCTTATTATCTCTATCAGATCTCACTTTCGCAAGTGGCCGTGAAGGGATTGACAACCCCTTTATCGCGTTGGTTGCGAGGTTCTTGTTTGTCTGTGTAGGTAGGAGGGACTTTCATGGAGCCTCCTACTGGATTGATACCTTGGTTCTCAAACACCGAGGGAAATACTTACGCTACTTTGCTGCATCACCCTTTCCTCTTCAAGGGAAAACCAACGCAGTGCTCAAGAGGTAGCAGGGATCCCCTACCCGAGATCCGCTAGTTTTGACACCGACAACTGGGTCCATAACTTGAGGATTATTCTCATTGCTGCACAGAAGAATTACGTCTTGGAAGCACCACTAGGTGCAAGACCCGCTACAGGAGCAACGCGGGACGTTGTGAACGTCTGGCAGAGTAAAGCTGATGACTACTTGATAGTTCAGTGTGCCATGCTTTACGACATAGAACCGGGACTTCAACGACGTTTTGAACATCATGGAGCATATGAGATGTTCTAGGAGTTGAAGTTAATATTTCAAGCAAATGCCCGGGTTGAGAGATATGAAGTCTCCAATAAGTTCTATAGCTACAATATGGAGGAGAATAGTTCTGTCAGTGAACATATACTCAAAATGTCTGGGTATAACAACCACTTGATTCAGCTGGGAGTTAATCTTCCTGATGATAGTGTCATTGATAGAATTCTTCAATCACTGCCACTAAGCTACAAGACCCTCGTGATGAACTATAATATGCAATGGATGAATAAGACAATTCCCAAGCTCTTCGCGATGCTAAAGGCTGCGGAGGTAGAAATCAAGAAGGAGCATCAAGTGTTGATGGTCAACAAGACCACCAGTTTCAAGAAAAAGGGTAAAGGGAAGAAGGGGAACTTCAAGAGGAATGGCAAGCAAGTTGCTACTCAAGTGAAGAAGTCCAAGTCTGGACCTAAGTCTGAGGCTGAGTGCTTCTACGACAAAGGAACTGGTCACTGGAAGCAGAACCGCCCCAAGTATTTGGTGGATAAGAAGGATGGCAAGGTGAACAAAGGTATATGTGATATACATGTTATTGATGTGTACCTTATTAATGCTCGCAGTAGTGCCTGAGTATTTGATACTGGTTCTGTTGCTAATATTTGCAACTCGAAACAGGGACTACAGATTAAGTGAAGATTGGCTAAGGACGAGGTGACGATGCGCGTGGGAAATGGTTCCAAAGTTGATGTGATCGCCGTTGGCACGCTACCTCTACATCTACCTTCAGGATTAGTATTAGACCTGAATAATTGTTATTTGGTGCCAACGTTAAGCATGAACATTATATCTGGATCTTGTTTGATGCGAGATGGTTATTCATTTAAATCTGAGAATAATGATTGCTCTGTTTATATGAGTAATATCTTTTATGGTCATGCACACTTGAAGAGTGGTCTATTTTTGTTGAATCTCAATAGTAGTGACACACATATTCATAATATTGAAGCCAAAAGATGCAGAGTTGATAATGATAGTACAACTTATTTGTGGCACTGCCGTTTGGGTCATATTGGTGTAAAGCGCATGAAGAAACTCCATTCTAATGAACATTTGGAATCACTTGATTATGAATCACTTGGTACTTGCGAACCATGCCTCATGGGTAAGATGACTAAAACTCCATTCTCCGGAACAATGGAGGAATCAACAGATTTGTTGGAAATCATACATACGGATGTATGTGGTCTGATGAATATTGAGGCTCGCGGCAGGTATCGTTATTTTCTGACCTTCACAGATGATTTAAGTAGATATGGGTATATCTACTTGATGAAACATAAGTCTGAAACATTTGAGAAGTTCAAAGAATTTCAGAGTGAAGTGGAAAATCATTGTAACAAGAAAATAAAGTTTCTATGATCTGATCATGGTGGAGAAGATTTGAGTTACGAGTTTGGTCTTCATTTGGTACAATGTGGAATAGTTTCGCAACTCACGCCACCTAGAACACCACAGCATAATGGTGTGTCCGACTATCGTAACCGCACTTTATTAGATATGGTGCGATCTATGATGTCTCTTACTGATTTACCGCTATTGTGTTGGGGTTATGCTTTAGAGACGGCTGCATTCATGTTAAATAGGGAACCATCTAAATCAGTTGAGACGACAGCTTATGAACTGTGGTTTGGCAAGAAACCCAAGTTGTTGTTTCTTAAAGTTTGGGGCTGCGATGCTTATGTGAAAAAGCTTCAACCTGATAAGCTCGAACCCAAATCAGAGAAATGTGTCTTCATAGGATACCCAAAGGAGACTGTTGGGTACACCTTCGATCACAGATCCGAAGGCAAGACATTCGTTGCTAAGAATGGATCCTTTCTAGAGAAGGAGTTTCTCTTGAAAGAAGTGAGTGGGAGGAAAGTAGAACTTGATGAGGTAACTGTACCTGCTCCCTTATTGGAAAGTAGTTCATCACAGAAATCAGTTCCTGTGATTCCTATACCAATTAGTGAGGAAGCTAATGATGATGATCATATAACTTCAGATCAAGTTACTACTGAACCTCGTAGGTCAACCAGAGTAAGATCCGCACCAGAGTGATACGGTAATCCTGTTCTGGAGGTCATGTTACTTGACCATGACGAACCTACGAACTATGAGGAAGTGATGATGAGCCCAGATTCCGCGAAATGGCTTGAGGCCATGAAATCTAAGATGGGATCCATGTATGAGAACAAAGTACTATGGACTTTAGTTGACTTGCCCGATGATCGGCAAGCCATCGAGAATAAAAGGATCTTCAAGAAGAAGACTGACGCTGACGGCAATGTTACTGTCTACAAAGCTTGACTTGTCGGGAAAGGTTTTAGACAAGTTCAAGGAGTTGACTACGATGAGACTTTCTCACCCATAGCGATGCTTAAGTCTGCCCGAATCATGTTAGCAATTGCTGCATTTTATGATTATGAAATTTTGCAAATGGATGTAAAGACTGCATTCCTGAATGGATTTCTGGAAGAAGAGTTGTATATGATGCAACCAGAAGGTTTTATCAATCCAAAGGATGCTAACAAAGTGTGCAAGCTCCAGCGATCCATTTATGGACTGGTGCAAGCATCTCAGAGTTGGAATAAACGTTTTGATAGTGTGATCAAAGCATATGGTTTAATACAAACTTTTGGAGAAGCCTGTATTTACAAGAAAGTGAGTGGGAGCTCTGTAGCATTTCTAATATTATATGTGGATGATATATTGTTGATTGGAAATGATATAGAATTTCTGGATAGCATAAAAGGATACTTGAACAAGAGTTTTTCAATGAAAGACCTCGGTGAAGCTGCTTGTATATTGGGCATCAAGATCTATAGAGATAGATTAAGACACTTAATTGGACTTTCACAAAGCACATACCTTGATAAAGTTTTGAAGAAGTTCAAAATGGATCAAGCAAAGAAATGGTTCTTGCCTGTGTTACAAGGTATGAAGTTGAGTCAGACACAATGCCCGACCACTGCAGAAGATAGAGAGAAAATGAAAGTTGTTCCCTATGCTTCAGCCATAGGCTCTATCATGTATGCAATGTTGTCTACCGGACCTGATGTGTGCATGGCTATTAGTTTAGCAGGGAGGTACCAAAGTAATCCATGAGTGGATCACTAGACAGCGGCCAAGAACATCCTGAAATACCTGAAAATGACTAAGGATATGTTTCTCGTTTATGGAGGTGACAAAGAGCTCGTCATAAATGGTTACGTTGATGCAAGCTTTGACACCGATCTGGATGACTCTAAGTCACAAACCGGATACGTATTTATATTGAATGGTGGAGCTGTAAGTTGGTGCAGTTCTAAGCGAAGCGTCGTGGGCGGGATCTACGTGTGAAGCGGAGTACATAGCAGCTTCGCAAACAACAAATGAAGGAGTCTGGATAAAGGAGTTCATATCCGATCTAGGTGTCATACCTAGTGCATCGGGTCCTATGAAAAACTTTTGTGACAATACTGGTGCAATTGCCTTGGCAAAGGAATCCAGATTTCACAAGAGAACCAAGCACATCAAGAGACGCTTCAATTCCATCCGCGATCAAGTCAAGGAGGGAGACATAGAGATTTGCAAGATACATACGGATCTGAATGTCGCAGACCCGCTAACTAAGCCTCTCTCACGAGCAAAACATGATCATCACCAAGACTCCATGGGTGTTAGAATCATTACTGTGTAATCTAGATTATTGACTTTAGTGCAAGTGGGAGAATGAAGGAAATATGCCCTAGAGGCAATAATAAAGTTGTTATTTATATTTCCTTATATCATGATAAATGTTTATTATTCATGCTAGAATTTTATTAACCGGAAACTTAGTACATGTGTGAATACATAGACAAACAGAGTGTCACTAGTATGCCTCTACTTGACTAGCTTGTTAATAAAAAATGGTTAAGTTTCCTAGCCATAGACATGAGTTGTCATTTGATGAACGGGATCACATCATTAGAGAATGATATGATTGACTTGACCCATCCGTTAGCTTAGCACGATGGTCGTTTAGTTTGTTGCTATAGCTTTCTTCATGACTTATACATGTTCCTATGACTATGAGATTATGCAACTCCCGAATACAAGAGGGACACTTTGTGTGCTTTCAAAACATTGCAACGTAACTGGGTGATTATAAAGATGCTCTACAGGTGTCTTCGATGGTGTTTGTTGAGTTGGCATAGATCGAGATTAGGATTTGTCACTCCGATTGTCGGAGAGGTATCTCTGGGCCCTCTCGGTAATGCACATCACTATAAGCCTTGCAAGCAATGTGACTAATAAGTTAGTTACGGAATGATGCATTACGAAATGAGTAAAGGGACTTGCCGGTAATGAGGTATCGAGATACCGACGGTCGAATCTCGGGCAAGTAACATACCGATGACAAAGGGAACAACGTATGTTGTTATGCGGTTTGACCGATAAAGATCTTCGTAGAATATGTAGGAACCAATATGAGCATCCAGGTTCCGCTATTGGTTATTGACCAGAGACGTGTCTCGGTCATGTCTACATAGTTCTCGAACCCGTAGGGTCCGCACGCTTAAAGTTTGATGACGATCGGTATTATGAGTTTATGTGTTTTGATGTACCGAAGGTGGTTCAGAGTCCCGGATATGATCACGGACATGATGAGGAGTCTCTAAATGGTCAAGACATAAAGATTGATATATTGGACAGCTATATTCGGACACTGGAAGTGTTCCGGAGAAGTTTCGAATAAAACTGGAGTGCCGGAGGGTTATCGGAACCCCCGGGGGAACTAATGGGCCTCGATGGGCCTTAGTGGAGAAAGAGGGGCAGCCAGGGCAGGCCGCGTGCCCCCTCCCCCTTCCGAATTGGACTAGGAAGGGGGGCGCCCCCCTTTCCTTCCCTCTCTCCCTCACCTTCCTTCCCCCTCTCTCCCTTTAGGTGGAAACCTACTAGGACTTGGAGTCCTAGTAGGATTCCCCTCTTGGGCACGCGCCAAGGAGGGTCGGCCGGCCTCCCCTCCCTCCTTTTATACGTGGGGAGGGGGGCACCCTAGAACACACAAGTTGACAATTATTTTTGCCGTATGCGGTGCCCCCCTCCATAGAATTCCACCTCGGTAATATCGTTGTAGTGCTTAGGCGAAACACTGCGTCGGTAACTTCATCAACACTGTCAACATGGCGTTGTGCTGATGGAAGTCATGGAACTCTCCCTCGGCCTCAGCTAGATCTAGAGTTCGAGGGACGTCACCGAGCTGAACATGTGCAGATTGCGGAGGTGTCATGCTTTTGGTACTTGATTGGTTGGATTGCGAAGACGTTTGACTACATCAACCGCGTCACTAGACGATTCTGCTTACGGTCTATGAAGGTACGTGGACAACACTCTCCCGCTCGTTGCTATGCATCACATAGATCTTGTGTGATCGTAGGATTTTTTTTGAAATTACTACGTTCCCTAACACGGTCATCACTGAGAGTGGGCCCGGTTGTTGTCACTCCGGAGTTGTCGGATCATAACACGTAGTAGGTGACTATAACTTCAAGTTCGGATCTAAAACATGGATATAATGATGAATTCATAAACAATTCAGATCTGAGTTCATGGTACCCGGGCCCAAAGTGACAAGCATTAAGCATAGCAAAGTCATAGCAACATCAATCTAAGAACATAGTGGATACTAGGGATCAAGCCCTAACAAAGCTAACTCGATTACATGATGAATTTCATCCAACAACTCACCAACAAGCGATCCTACGAAGGAATTACTCACTCTTGGTGGGAAGCATCACGGAATTGGCGATGGAGATTGGTTGGTGATGACGAAGAACGAAGACCCCCCTCTCCGGAGCCCCAAACGAACTCCAGATCTGCCCTCCCGAGGAAGAACAGGGCTTGGTGGCGGCTTTGTCTCGTGAAATGCGATAATTCTTTCTCCCTGATTTTTTCTGAAATAATGTGAATTTATAGTATCGGGGGGTCATCAGCGGGGCCACCAGGTGGGTACAACCCACCTGGGCGCGCCAGGAGAGGGGGGCGTGCCCTGGTGGGTTGTGCCCACCCAGGGGTCCCTCTTCGGTGGTTGTTGGCTCCAAAAATCTTTATTTATTCCATAAAAAATCCTCGCAAAGTTTCACTTTATTCCGAGAACTTTTATTTCTGCACAAAAACAACACCATGGTAGTTTTGTTGAAAACAGTGTCAGTCCGGAGTTAGTTTCATCCAAATCATGCAAATTAGAGTCCAAAACAAGAGGAAAAGCGTGAGAAAAAGCAGATACATTGGAGACATGTCAACTCCCCCAAGCTTAAACATTTGCTTGTCCTCAAGCAATTCAGTGGATAAACTGAAAGTGAGAAAGAAAAACTTTTACGAACTCTTTTGCTCTTGTTTGCATAAATAAGCTTAAACATCACCCAGGTTTTCAGCCAGCATTATAACTAACCACATGAACAATAACATTTAAAGATTGTATTAACTCATATCAATGACATAATCAGCTATCGAGCAATAATAAGAGATCTCAAATAGCAACATGTTATCAAAACAACCATCACATGATATGACAATAGTGGTATCTCGCTAGCCCTTTCTGAGACCGCAAAACATAAATGCAAAGCACCTCCAAAGTTCAAGCAATGACCAGACATTGTAATTCATGGTAAAAAAGATCCAGTCATGATGCACCAAACATTAGCTATACATAATGCATAAATCATGACAATTGTGCTCTCTCAGTTTCTACCGCTTGTTTCGGAAGGTGGTAACAGGACATAAAAGTAAATAGAAAGTCCCTTCGCAGAGGGAAGCAGTGATTTGCAGAGGTGCCAGAGCTCAATTTTTAAAACAGAGATAAATAATATTTTGAGACATGCACCCTTCTTATTCACTTCACGACCATCAGTTATCAACATCTTCCATTCTAAGCACGCTAGTGGAAGTTCCCAAGCGGAAAGTAAAGGTTTTGACTCCGTTGGGAGTTTTTGTTTGATTATTCAAGAGATGAACTCTTTTTCATGTTTGCTGTTTGGGACTGGGCACCCTAATACCGCCCATATTCTCGTGCGATGGCGAGTGAATAAACACTCGACCTGAGAATAACCCGCTTAGCGTGGAAGATATTGACCACCTCCTATTGTTCCATGAACGATCCAGGCACACAAAAAGGATAACTTTTAGAAGTTTTTAGAGGTGGCAATTGCAAATTTACTTAGGATGGCAGGGTAATACCGTATATAGGTAGGTATGGTGGACTCATCTGGAATAACTTTGGGTTTAAGGTCTTTGATGTACAAGCAGAGTTCCCACTTAGTACAGGCGAAGGCTAGCAATTAAGATTGAGAAGCAGCCAGCTAGAGAGCAACAACGATCATAACCAGGCATTATGCATAAGTAACATTGGACACTAGCATGAGTAGGATATGAACACCATGAACATAAATATCATAGAGGCTATGTTGCTTTTGATTCAACTACATGCATGAACATGTGCCAAGTCAAGCCATTCGAACATTCAGAGGAGGATACCATATCATCATACTACATCACAATCATTTTAACTCTATGTTGATATCCGAGCTAAATCATTATCAACTCCCAGCTACTAATACATGGCATGAGAAACTATAATCTCTAATTGTCATTGCAAACATGTTTAATCATAATGGGTTGAATCATGGATACTAGGTTAAACATATTTACACAAACAGAACAAGTCGAGCTCATACCAGTTTCTCTTTGCCACGGCCAGTTCATTGAATATCATCATTATTGCCTTTCACTTGCACGACCGAATGATATGAAAATAATAATAGTGCAAGAGTGCCATGGACTAAGCTGGAATCTGCAAAAGATTTTATTCAACAGGAGAAGTCAAGGTAAAATGTGCTCTTATTAGTTCAACAATTATTCATATGAGAGCCACTCAACATTTTCATCGTGGTCTTCTCCTCGGTAAGACTTGAATAAAAAGAAAAGATATTCAGAGAAACACACTGAAATATTTTTGGAGTTTTTGGTTTTCTTGAACAAGCAAATAAAAGAGAAAAGCAAAAACGAGAAAAACTATTTACACGGGAAAGCTCCCAACAAGCAAAAGAAGAACAAGGAAATCTTTTTGGGTTTTCTTTTTAGTTCTACTACTAAGCTTGCGTAGAAAGTAAACTACTACAACTATTTTTTTTGGTTTTTCTAAAGTTTTCCAAATACAGAAGAAGAAAGCAAGAAAATAAATCTAAGCATGGATGATACAACGAAAAAGTGTGAACACCGACAAATAGAATGATATGAGTGAACATGAATATAATGTCTGTGCGAAACACGTACTCCCCCAAGCTTAGGCTTTTGGCCTAACTTGGTGGTCGATTAGTAGTTTGGATGGTAGTTGGCATGGTAGCTCACGGAGGCTCTCGGTGCAGAGGCCTCAGCCTGTTGTGTTTCCTTCACTGCTGCGTTGTGAGCTCGAGCCTCGCTCTCAAGAACAAAATATCTTCCCTTGCTGTTATAGTCAAAAAGAGCGGGCGCAGGCAAATATGTGTCCACAACATGTGATTGGTTAAATAACATACTATAAGTGAAGTTATCAACCTTTCCCTTGAGAATCTTATGCTCTTTTAAGGTGTCAAAGTCTAAATACTGCGTGGGTAGGATGGGATCAAAGGGTAAAGGTGAAACACCCAGCCCTCGTGCTAAACGCGTGGCGTAAATTCCACCATAGAACCAGCCACTGTTAGCGTTATGCTGAAGTCTACGTGCAACAATCGCTCCAAGGTTGTAATTCCTTTCACCGGTGAGAGCAGTGCGTATGAGGCTCAAGTCTGGAGCACAAAGTGTACTACAGTCTTGCTTGCCTACTATACATTTCCCGCTAAATAATGCAAAATACTGAATTGTGGGAAAAAGAATGCTCTTTATTCTACCTTGTGTCACTCCCCTCCTTTCACCCTAACAAAGACTAGTCAAGAAAGATTCGAACTTAGCCTTGGGTGGTTCGTCAAGCAAACCCCAAAACGGGAGCTTGCAGTGGTAAGCAATGTTCTCTAATGATATGGTATAAGGATTATCATAAAGCATAAACGACACCCTAGACTCACGTGGAAAATATTTAAATCCTTCGACAAATGATTAAGTAAAAGTTGGCGTTCTTCACACTTATCTGAAAGGTAGGGACCGAGACCGACATTGTGAACATATTGCTCAAATTCCTCCTTAATGCCCACTCGCATCATATACTCATCGCAAGGCCATAAGCATGTTTTGGTAGTGGCACTTCGTGTAGAACTTTTACTTGGTTCAACATAAGACCGGCGGGCGGAATTGTCACTGGAAGATGCCCCGAGGTCCTTCTCCTCGAAGAACTTCTTCCAAACAAGCTCATAATCTCCTCGTACCATTTTTCCTATGAACAAAAATCTGAATTTTTAGTTCACATAAGTTTCTCAACAAAACTTCACAAAACTGGTAGCAACTACTCATAGGGATACATAGAGGCCATAGCTAGCATTCAAACTACTTAGAACACTAAGAATTCAACATGCAAGCACATCTACAGCAGCACCACAAGTATCTATTTATTCAAAATATAGACCACTAAAACAAAAACTAATTGGACAAATGGTGGAGTCAAATACCAAGCAACAATCCCCCGAAACAGTTTCAAAAATGGAGCTTCGATCAAAGAGATCGAAATCCGCGGGCTTGAGCTCAAGAACACGGGAGAGAGAGAGAGAGAGAGAGAGAGAGAGAGCAATGGGGATTTTTTCTGGAGGTAAGTGATGATGTGGGCTAAAGAGATAAGTGAGGGAGCCCACGTGGGGACCACAACCCACCAGGGCGCGCCTGGGGATCCTGGCACGCCCAGGTGGGTGGTGCCCACCTGGTGCACCTCCCTCTGGTAATTTTTGCACCAAAAATTCTTAAATATTCAGAAAAAATCGTATAAAATTTTCAGGGCATTCTGAGAACTTTTATTTTTGGGTCATTTTTTTATTCCACGGGAAATTCAGAAAATAGACAAAACATGGCATTTTATTTTACTTAACTAATAAAAACATAAAACAAAAGGGTAGGACAGAAGGTAGTGCTTACTAAATTCATCAACTTCATACCGCTCAAAAACGATTTATTAATAAGGTTGATCAGGTCTTATTAACAACCACTTACGGTTAGCATGAAACTGAACAACTTTCGTAAATCACTAAGTTACCTCAATGGGGATATGCATCTCCCCAACAATAAGCATTTCATATTACTTTTTGACAGTAGGTAGAGGTATTTGAAAACTACCAATAGTGATTGTCGGAGATTTTTCAATAACATTAATACCATTCACTTGGAATTGTTTCTTCAGAAAGTGCACCATGTGCTCATTACCATTGATATGAAAAGTGACCTTGCTTCTATTGCAATCAATAACAACCCCTGCAGTATTCAAGAAGGGTCTACCAAGGATAATCGACATGTTGTCATCCTCGGGCATCTCAAGTATAACAAAGTCAGTCAAAATAGTAACATTAGCTACAACAACGGGCACATCCTCACAGATACCAATAGGTATGGCAGTTGATTTGTCAGCCATTTGCAAAGATATTTCAGTAGTTGTGAGTTTATTCAAGTCAAGTGTTTTATATAAAGAGAGAGGCATAACACTAACACCAACTCCTAAATCACACAAAGCAGTTTTCACATAATTTTTTTGATAGACCAAGGTATAGTTGGTATAACCGGATCTCCAAGTTTTTTAGGTACTCCATCTTTGAATGTATAATTAGCAAGCATAGTGGAGTTTTCAGCCTCCGATATTTTTCTCTTATTTGTGATGATGTCTTTCATATACTTTGCATAAGGAGGCATTTTCAAGATGTCAGTCAAGCGAGTACGCAAAAAGACCGGCCTCAACATTTCAGAAAAGCGTTGAAATTCTTCATCATCATTCTTTTTAGTTGACTTGGGTGGAAAAGGCATAGGTTTTTGAACCCACGGTTCTCTTTCTTTACCGTGTTTTCTAGCAATGAAATCAGTTTTATCATACCTTTTATTCTTAGGTTGTGGGTTATCAAGATCAACAGGTGGTTCTATCTCAACATCATTATCTGGTTGTTTATCATTTGGTTGAGCATCCTCTTGAACATTATCTTTATCTTTTTCATTATCACTTGGTGGATGTTCATTACTAGATTGAGTTTCAGCATCAGAGATAGAAATTTCATTTTCATTATCAGGAGGTTTCTCTATTTCAGGTTCACTAGAAGCATGCAAATCCCTATCATTTTTATTTTTATTTTTATTTTTAGATGGACTAGGTACATTAGCATTAGCCATTTGAGAGTCTTGTTCAATTCTTTTTGGGTGTCCCTCGGGATAAAGTGGTTTCTGAGTCATTTTACCTCCTCTAGTTGCAACTCTAACAGCAAAGTCATGCATATTATGATTCATTTCATCAAGCAATTCTCTTTGAGATTTAGCAACTTGTTCTAACTGAGTTTGAACCATAGAAGCATGTTTTCCAACACCTCTAACATCATTTGAGATTCTAAATAACAAGTCACTCAAGTGAGCAATCACATCAGAATTATATTTCAATTGTTTCATAACATTTGCATTGAAGTGATCTTGTTTTGTAATGTAGTTTTCAAACTCATAAAGGCATTGACTAGAATGCATATTGTGAGGATTATCATTTTCCTTAAATTTCATAAGAGAATTTACCTCTACCACCTTAGGCAGTGGTTGTGTATTAAGCCCATGTATTTCTTCAATAGGAGGTAAAATTTTAACATCCTCGACTTTAATACCTTTTTCCTTCATAGATTTCTTTGCCTCTTGCATATCTTCAGGACTGTGATATAATAGGCCCCTCTTCTTCGGAGTGGGTTTAGCCGGTGGTTCAGGAAGAGTCCAATCATCATAGTTTTTCAGTTTGTTATTAAATAATTCTTCAACTTGAGCAATAGTTCGTTCCCTAAAAACACAACCAGCACAACTATCTAGGAAGTCCCTAGAAGCATCGGTTAGTCCATTATAGAAGATATCAAGTATTTCATTTTACTTAAGAGGATGATCAGTCAAAGCATTAAGTAATTGGCAAAGCCTCCCCCAAGCTTGTGGGAGACTCTCTTCTTTAGTTTGAACAAAGTTAAATATTTCCTGTAAGGCAGCTTGTTTCTTATGAGCAGGAAAATATTTTTTTAGAGAAATAATAGATCATATCCGGGACTACGCACACAACCAGGAGTAAGAGTACTGTACCAAGCTTTAGCATCACCCTTTAATGAGAAAGGAAATAATTTGAGAATAAAGTTGTAGCGAGTTTTCTCATCATGAGTAAAAAGGGTGGCTATATCATTCAACTTAGTAAGATGTGCCACAACAGTTTCAATTTCATAACCATGGAAAGGATCAGATTCAGTCAAAGTAATTAACTGTGGGTCGACAGAGAATTCATAATCCTCATACAGATAGGTGAAGTAGCAAACTTAGGATCATACTTCATTCTAGCATTCAGAGATTTTTCTTTGTACTTGCATAGTAATTTCTCTAGATCATCTCTATCCTTACAAGCAAGAATATCTCTAGTTGCCTCCCCACTCATAACATAACCTTCCGGTACCTTAGGCAAATCATATCTAGGAAGGCTAGTTCTAGAAGGTGTTTCAAGAGTTTCAATTTCAAGCTCATCATCAGACTCAACAATATCATGTTGTATTACTCTAGTAATTTGTTCATCAAGAAATTCACCAAGTGGCACATCATCATTATCAAGCAAGGTACTAGCATCATCATAAGCATTATCCATAGCAGAAGTAGCATCATCAGTAACTTGCGACATATTAAAATTCATAGCATGTGGTGGTGTCGCAAGTTTACTCATAACAGAAGGTGAATCTAAAGCAGAACTGGATGGCAGTTCCTTAACTCCCCTCGTCCTTGAGGGAAATATCTTAGTCTTTGGATCCTTCAGATTCTTCATAGTGATAAATTGATAATAATCCCAAGTGACTCAACAATATTTCTATGCTCCCCGGCAACGGCGCCAGAAAAAGGACTTGATAACCCACAAGTCTAGGGGATCGCAACAGTTTTCGAGGGTAGGGTATTCAACCCAAATTTATAGATTCGACACAAGGGGAGCCAAAGAATATTTGAAGGTATTAGCAGCTGAGTTGTCAATTCAACCTCACCTGGAGATTAATTATCTGCAGCAAACTGATTAGTAGCAAAGCAGTTTGATAGTTTGATAGTAGTAGTAGTAGCAACGGTAACAGTAACAGTGATAGCAGTATTTTGTAGCAAGTGTAACAATGGCAGCAGCAGTAGTAACTTAGCAAGATCAATATAAATAAATTGGTAGGCATTGGATAGGTGACTTGTTGGATGATATTCATCATGTGATAGTTATAACCTAGGGTGATACGACACTAGCTCCAGTTCATCGATATAATGTAGGCATGTATTCCGTAAATAGTCATACGTGCTTTATTAAAAGAACTTGCATGCCATCTTTTGTCCTACCCTCCCGTGGCAGCGGGGTCCATATTGGAAACTAAGGGATATTAAGGCCTCCTTTTAATAGACAACCGGAACAAAGCATTAACACATAGTGAATACATGAAGTCCTCAAACTACGGTCATCACCGAGAGTGGGCCCAGTGGTTGTCACTCCGGGGTTGTCGGATCATAACACGTAGTAGGTGACTATAACTTGCAAGATCGGATCTAAAACATGGATATAATGATGAATTCATAAACGTTTCAGATCTGAGTTCATGGCACCCGGGCCCAAAGTGACAAGCATTAAGCATAGCAAAGTCATAGCAACATCAATCTAAGAACATAGCGGATACTAGGGATCAATCCCTAACAAAACTAACTTGATTACATGATGAATCTCATCCAGATCCTCATCAACCAGCGAGCCTACGAAGGAATTACTCACTCCCGGTGGGGAGCATCATGGAATTGGCGATGGAGATTGGTTGGTGATGATAAACAACGAAGATCCCCCTCCCCGGAGCCCCAAACGGACTCCAGATCTGCCCTCTCAAGGAAGAACGGGGCTTGGCGGCGGCTCCATCTCATGAAACACGATAATTATTTCTTCCTGATTTTTTTCTGGAATAATGTGAATTTATAGTATCAGGTGGATCGTCAGCGGGGCCACCAAGTGGGTACAACCCACCTGGGCGCGCCAGGAGAGGGGGCGCGCCCTGGTGGGTTGTGCCCACCCAGGGGCCCCTATCCGGTGGTTGTTGGCTCCAAAAATCTTTATTTATTCCATAAAAAATCCGGTAAAAGTTTCACTTTATTCCGAGAACTTTTATTTCTGCACAAAAACAACACCATGGTAGTTCTGCTGAAAATTGCGTCAGTCCGAGGTTAGTTTCATTCAAATCATGCAAATTAGAGTCCAAAACAAGAGGAAAAGCGTGAGAAAAAGTAGATACGTTGGAGACGTGTCATTATTGAAGCAAGAGCTTCTTGCTCCAACCACGTAAGCGCAACAAACAAGATCAACATGGTTAGCCATGTATGCATCATGGTCATCAACCCCCTCTAAAGGAACACCTAGACTAAATCTACAACATATGCATGCTATCTTGAGCTCTCCTCCTAGTCATTCTTTAGCCGACAACCCGGTAGATGATCAAGATGGCTTCAGCGAGCCTTCCAGTGGTTGACTCTCAAGATGAATGAAGGAGGAGAGAGAAACACAAAAGAGAAATGGGTCATGGAAAACACACAACATGTTGTGAGTTGTACAGTATGCCATAAGATCATCTACAACCGGACATAGCAAATCCGCCCCCTCAAAAGCCCATGGACGCGCTCGGGTGCGTCCATGGCAATGACCGGTGGACGCGTAGATAGTGAACGATCACATCTCAAATATTTGATTCTACAACCACACACATCAAATTAGAAACCATAAATCCATATTATTACATGCAACGTGAAACCTAATCTAAGAAGAGCTCGCCCGGTTCCGCCGTGCCCATGTCTGGCGGCCGGCTACGCTCTCCGGAGTGTTGGTCTGGTCGCTGACATGGCATAGTAGGGCATGGTACACGAGCTAGCTCACGGGACTCAAGGTGTCGCCATCTCCCGTGCCCTACTCTCCCTCTTCGGAGCCTGGAACGCGAAGGTGCCGATGGACGTCAGATGATGGATTCATCCTAGAATGAGCCGGTGACATCCACCATGACACGGTTGCGATGCCCAGACTAGTGCACCATACGGGGCACCGGGGAATGCGACTCCGCCTCACTGACGTCCACCGCCGCGAGGGCTGCTGCCGCCTCCCACGCCCAGTGCCTCGCACGGCAGGAACACCGCACCATGTTTTTGTCAAACGAAGCCCATGGTGCATCTGTGGCCTCGGCGCGCCAACGGATGGGTTGCGTGTCCACCACCGTGTTCGAGCGCCAGGCTAGCTGCACCACCTCTGGTGAGGCAACGACCAACATCGATCCATGCGCCATTTGAGCGGATGCAATGGATTCCTGACGAAACGAGTCTGAGCGCTGCCTCGCACGGTCCTCCTCCCGGGAGCGGCGGAGCACAATCCAGACATCCATCTCTTCCTCGGGGCCGCATGAGATGAGCTCGAGGTTGATGGATGTGGAGGTGAAGGACTCGGATGGGATGCTCACCATGCCAGAGAAGACCGGAGATCCCTGGACGGGAGCTTGGATGGTGGAGCAGAGTGGATTGAAGTGGCTAGGTTTTGGTCCGGCGAGCGGATGGGCAGGAATATATATGTGGTTGGGTGGGCCAGCGTTGGTTGGATCCGACGTGGCGGAAGCACCCGTTCGTGCCCGGGTGCCCCTATATCCGCCTCATATTTGGGCTGGATATGCAGGGTGTCGGTCAGCCCGGGCGTTTGAGGCGTCCGTTTAAGTTGCATTTTTGTGACTGGTTAGTGACTTGGCCATTCGGTTTTAGATGGGACACCCGGTTTTAGATGTTAGGCTTTGGTGCGATGTCTGTTTGGTATTAGGCCCGGCCATTCGGTACACCTTCATCAAGGGTATCTCTACTCCTAATGGAGCAGTTGGTAGTCTCGCTTCTAGGGTTTTTTCGTCCCACCACTTTCGTCCGGTTTTTTGTCATAGGTTAACCATCGTAGATTTTTTCGTCGCCTCCCCCACTTCATCAGTTTATTTTCACTTCACCCTCTCACACAACGAAAAAAACTGAACGGATCAGAACTTTCCATACTGACACAAATTATTTAGTAATGTATTTATGTAAAAGAATCAATCACAATAAATCTCTAAAGATCAAATCTAAATTAATTAATCTTCATAACGTTTGTTTCCTTTCAAATCACGTCCATAACTTTCCTTCCTTGTTTGGGCAGAAACTGTTTGGTAGCAAAGATTAGGAAGCTTCCTATGAGTGTAGTAATAGGAAGTATTCTTTTTCTTGATGATTCGTTTCCATGCATAATGATAGTAAATTAGGCCAACATTCACCACTATTTATCAACGTCATCAATCGTATCCATTCCTACCAGTTTTAAGGGAATCTGCTCGCTATGTCTTTTTTAAGGGGATCCGCTCGCTAAGTCGTCGTCGCACGTTATTTTCACAAACAATCTCTACTCCTAATGGAGCAGTTGGTAGCCTCGTACGGTTTATTTTTGTCCTCCTCCCACCTCCACTGGTTCTTTTTCTCTCCACTCTTTCCTTGCAAACCAATAATTTCCTAACATACAAAAGATCACGAATCTATCTTTCCTTACCCGAATCAATCGCGCCCTACATCACTGCATTTCTTTATTAAGAAAACTAACACGTAAATATTAACGCATTGTAAACAAATCCTATTATGGACCTAATTAATTTATTATGGAATCTATACGTAGTCGCATTGGTTCTTTTTTCTCTCCACTCTTTCCTTGCAAACCACTAATTTCCTAACATACAAAAGATCACGAAACTATCTTTCCTTACCCGAATCAATCGATCCCTACATCAGTGCATTTCTTTATTAAGAAAACTAACACATAAATCTTAACGCATTGTAAAGAATTCCCGTTATGGACCTAATTAATTTATTATGGAATCTGTACGTGGTCGCATCTCTCCCCTCGTGAAAAAATCGCATCCATCTCCCGTTAAAAAGGAAAAGAGAACATGAACGATCAATCCCACACCATGCATCTCAGTAGCAAAAAATCGCCCCCGCCTCTGCTACTGCCCCTCGCCGTGTGCCCGGCTCGACCATGCCTCGCCTGCATGGCTGGATGCCGCCGTCTCCACCGCCACGTACAAGAAAACGGTGGGCAGAACCATCCATTCAAATCGCACACCCCCACCCTCCTCCGCAATCCCTAGCCCAGCATCACCCTATCGCTTTCTCGCCTCTCTTTCCCCTCGATGTAGATGGTGCCAAGCGGCGGCCTCGAGCACCGGCAGTGCCGCCCTCTCTATTTTCGCTGTGTCGAGAGATGGGCCGAGGCTATCGTCGGTTCGCCGTCCACGATTGGGCTGCCCCCGGTTGTCGCGCACCCCCGGCTCCACCTAACGTGCCCGACCCTCTCCGCTTTCGACCTTCCGGCGACCACATCCCTCCGCGCCTCCATCATCATCCACAAGGCCACTCCCTGCACCCACCCTCCTAAATTCTCCATACCGGCGGACAATCACCGAAGATCCAAGTTGGCCCGATATCAATTTTCTTACATGCTTTCTTTATCAGTTGGTGATGGGAATGGGTTCCAATTTCTCTCTCTGACTGTGGATTCGCAGGCAATAAGCGCTTCTACATGCATCCTCATGTCGGTCCCTAAAGTACCAAGGTAAATGGTTGATGTTGCGTTTGTCTAGGATGATATATGTTGGCTCTGTTCCGGTTCATCCGAGCAGTTCTGGTACATCGTGCATTTATCTTGCCAGTAATGTTCTGTGATGCTCTGATGCACTTTGGGAATTGTTTATCTTGTCTTCAGTGCAGAACATTTGTTTATTAATGCATGAGAAGAATCCTTGTTACTACCTTGAACCTGCTTTAGAATCCATATTGTTATGCACTAGCGCGTGTGCGTGTGAAATAGATGGATTATGGTCCCGTACCCAATAAGATGGATATGTGTGTGTGTTAGAGAGAGAGAGGGGGAGAGGGGGAGAGAGAGTGAGGAGGAGGGAGGGAGAGTGTGTGTGTGAGAATTTGATGGTAAAAAGGTCGCCAATGTCACTTGATATGTATGAGAATATTAAATGTAATATTAACATAATTGATATTGAACTCTTAAATTTAATGTGGCCCCATTGCAACGCACGGGTGTTCTTCTAGTAGGAGTAGCAACGGTGTTGCCAAGATGGTGGCTTCAGGCTTATTGATGTATCACCTTATATGATCTTTGTGAATAATTAATAATATGGCTGCATGCATCGTCCAGATGCAGAGGCCGGGGGTACATCCTCCTTTTCTAAAAAAATTGACTTGGCCATTCGCCCGGATATTTGAGAGGTGTTTGGGGCGCCCTGCTTCAGATGCTCTAAGGTGACCAGGCTGGCTAGTTCCTTTTTGTGCGCCTTCTAAAATTAAAATCTTATCAAACGGATATATGACATGCAGGTGACATACTTGGAGGCTGCTACTAGGATTCAAGTAATGCCTAGTTGTCTTTTTTCTTTGTTGGAGAATGCCTAGTTGTTCTTTGCCCCGTTCGTTGCAGGCTGCATGTTTGCAGTTGTCTGTACTTCATCCGTTCCAACGGGGAATTTTAATTAGTCTGTGCATTGGAGTTTTTAGCCCTGTGTAATAAGGATAGCTATTGCAAAAGACATCTGACCGACACAAGGAAATATCTAAATGGACATGTTGATGTCATTTAATTATTATATAAACTCTGGAACGAACCAAAATCCCATGCAATCAAGTTGACACATGGCACACATTACTACATAACACACATGATGACCAGTACATAATGAATTACTTGTACTCATGTACTATAGAACAGAGTGGGTATTAGGCATCTCCAACGGCAACCCACAAGGATAGAAACAAACCAGACAGACCAATCCACTTTTTTCGCTCTCGTCCATTGGCGACAGAGAGGCAATGGTTCCAACCCTCCTTTGGACGCCGGCGAGGTGGTGTCCTCCTCCCCCTCCCTCCGCTGCTCCGGCGGCTGGATGAGGAGGGTGGGCTCCCGTTTCTCTCCCGTTTGGTCCATAGGTTTAGGGTCTCGTCTTCGTCAAGTAGCAGCAGTTTGGTGGGGCTGCTGCTTCATGGAATAAGGTGGCCTCGGTTTCTCCCTCACCACGGCGGCGTCCGTCCCGGTGACACCGTTGAGCCGATGGCCTCCTCGTCGTTCCTTCGCAGCGGTGGGCTCTTTGTTTGGTGCTGGAACAAGGTTGGTGGTCCGGCGACGGCAAATTTGGTGTTCTTCTCCGGCAACAGTTGCGGGATTCGCTGGATTTGGATCTAGGTTAGCATGGGGTATGTCCCTGGCCGACTCGCCACAGCGTCAAGTGCCTGTTCTACAGGCCTGTTCTTCAGTTCACAACGCCTTGATGGCTATGGCGCTGGCCTGGATTTCGGCTTGTTGGTTCTCCGTCGCTTTCTCTGGTGTGCATCTCGGTGGCGCCGACGAACGACGACGGTTTCAGATCGGTTTGTTTGCAGGGACCCCAATGGACTTACTTGTATATTCTTATATTTGAGGTTCTTTTTGCAAAGTTTCCTAGACACCTGTCAGTCCTGGTTTTTCTGTACGTTCCATATGATGTACTCTTTTTATTTGATATAATATAATGTGTGGTTCTCTCAAAAAAAGGGCGACCCACAAATGTCTGGACCGCGCTGTTACAGACCGCGGAAGCCATCCAGCATGGACGGTGTTTTCTCCTGCAAACCGAAGACAAACGTGGGGGCTTTGCGGGAGTCCAGACACGCAGATTGTCGCTCTTTGCCCCCTGGCCCACCCAAAAGGAAGGCGGAGCCCATGTTTTTGTAGCATCCTGCACTATTTCCGTGTTAAAATCCCCACTCTCTTCTTCCACCCCGCCGCTCACCGTCCAATTCCCGCTCTTTTCTCCCACCTCTCATTCCTTTCACCGCTGACATAGGGAACCATCGAAGAATCTGTCGGACATGGAGCCAGCGGAGGTGCCAGAGGATCTGACCATCACGCTCGCCCAGAAGATCAGCTCGGCTACGCGGCAAATCGCGGCGTCAAAGCGAGGGCTGCAAAGGAGGAGAAGATCAAGAAACAGGTGGCCGGCGGTGGGCCTGGTGGTGGTGTTGGGTGTAGTGGCCATGGTGGATGCCACCAGATTGGCACGCCAACAGTACAGACGCGCGGTGGCCGGAGAATTACAAGCCTCCATATTACTATGCCGCCAAGCAGCTCAGAACTCTTGCCAGTATGGTTCCTTACATTGTCGACGTTAACGCGAGGCCGCTCTTCTCCGAGCATTCTTCGTTGTTGCTCCTCCGGGGCGGACGGCAGACGGAGAGCAGATGGGTGCCTGCATGCTGTTCGCTGCAATGCCTAGAGCGGGGGAGCCGGCGTAAGACGCCGAGGACAGGGAGATGTTGGACATCATCCACGATGGAGGCGAGGGAGGAGGAGGGGGCTATGGGGACGGGCAGGTGAAAGACTCAGATCCCACCCAGTTTGTCAACTACCAGCAGCAGGAGACCTACACCCAGACGACCACGCTGCAGTCTTACACCCAGACCGGCGATGGTACACAACAACAACAACATCACTGGGTTGTCGGAGAACAACAGTCGGAGGGGGTAGAGGAAGAGGAGGACAGTGAGGATGATGATCTGGATGATACAACCGGCGATCCAAAGAAGAAGGGTAGAGAAGAAAGCTTCAACATGCGGGAGGAGGAGCTATTGTGCGATGCATGGTTGTCCACTAGCATTGATCCGATCCATGGCATGGAGCAAAAGGGCACAACCTTTTGGAGGAACATTCACATATGGTTCCATGAACAAAAGGATTTCGCGCCCTACTCCGACGCGCTCATCTGCAACCGTGAATGGAAGTCCCTCAACCATCGATGGTACACCATCCAAGAGGCCGTGTCCAAGTATTGCGGGCACTTGAAGCATCTCATCGCACGGTGGTCTAGCGGTGCTCAAATCACCGAGAAAGTAAGTTGATCACTAGCCGGAGATGCATAGTTTTGTTGAACATTAGCCGGAGATGCTTAGTTTTGTTCATCACTAGACTAAGATGCAAAGTTTTGTTGATCACTAGCTGTACATGCATTTGTTTTGTTGCTCACTAGCCGGATATGCATTCTTTCGTAGCCTACTCGTGCTTGTGTGGTGTACAAGAAGAAGTCATTCACCATCATGCATTGTTGGTTGAAGTTGAATGGGCAACCGAAGTGGAACCTTTTCATAGCCAAGACCGCCGCCCAAGCCAATGTGGAAGAGACCGCTGACCCTACCGACCAAACCCAGGAACCGCCGAAGAAGGTTAGAATAAATTTACGGTGGGAGAAGTGGGAGGAGGAGAGGGAGAATCAAGAAGGTGCAACGACCAAGCTGATGAAGAGGTTCAAGGACATCTTGGCGAAGAAGGAGGAGGCATATGTGAAGCACTTGGACATCAAGGGGGAGAAGAAGGCGGAGAGGTTCGAACTGTTGATGGAGGCGACGGACAAGAATCTCAAGCTCGAAGAGAGGAGGATGATGATTGAAGAGAGGAACGCCGCGCTCAAGGAAAAAAGTTGCAGATCGCCGCCAATGCGGATGAGGCCAAGATGTTGACCTTGAATATGGGCTCTTTGGATGTCGATGCAAGAATCATCATGCAATCCGTCAGCTACCAGATGTTGCAACAGTGGACGGTGAGGACGCGGCGAAGGCATACACACACGTGGACGTGGAGGCTGCCTATGCGATGGTGACATCACCACTTTGATCGGGGAGGAAACGACTAGGATTGCTGGTCCGACAGGGAAGAAATGCATGGATAGTCGGACTATTTTTCTTTTGGATTCGAGCATGTAAAATCTAAACATATTTGCCTCTTTTTGGTTGTGATCGAGCATGCGATCCGGCACGCTGTGTGGATCAGAGTACATTTGAATTAGAATGTACTGGCAAACATATACATGATAGCGCTAGATGGTGGATGTCAGTGTCAAAACTGGCGGATCTCGGGTAGGGGGTCCCGAACTGTGCGTCTAGGCGGATGGTAACAGGAGACAAGGGACACGATGTTTTTACCCAGGTTCGGGCCCTCTCGATGGAGGTAAAACCCTACTCCTACTTGATTGATATTGATGATATGGGTAGTACAAGAGTAGATCTACCATGAGATCAAGGAGGCTAAACCCTAGAAGCTAGCCTATGGTATGATTGTTGTTCGTCCTACGGACTAAAACCCTCTGGTTTATATAGACGCCGGAGAGGGCTAGGGTTACACAGAGTTGGTTACAATGGTAGGGGATCTACATATCCGCATTGCCAAGCTTGCCTTCCACGCCAAGGAAAGTCCCATCCGGACATGGGACGAAGTCTTCAATCTTGTATCTTCATAGTCTTGGAGTCCGGCCGATGATGATAGTTCGGCTATCCGGACACCCCCTAGTCCGGCACTCCCTCAGTAGCCCCTGAACCAGGCTTCAATGACGACGAGTCCGGCGCGCATATTGTCTTCGGCATTGCAAGGCGGGTTCCTCCTCCGAATAATTCATAGAAGATTTTGAACACCAGGATAGTGTCCGGCTCTGCAAAATAAATTCCACATACCACCGTAGAGAGAATAATATTTACACAAGTTCAATCTACTGACGTATTTCGTGGCATGACGTCACACCACGGCCAAGCCATTACTCAAATCGTTTTTATTGTTCCACCTCAGCGTTTAGCGAAGCGGTTTTCTTGGCACGTCTTGTCAAAGCAGAGATCGTGTCCCCTTATTCCGGGATTCTCATCAATACGGACATGGGTAACCCAACCGCGCCATTGATTGCGGCGCTTGGGAGATAAGCGAGTTTTACCGGGCTGGTGTGGACGCATAGTTTCGTCCGCCCATATATAAGGGGATAAGGATCCACCTTTTCACCTACGCCTTCTTCCTCCTTTGCCTATCCATCTCCGCGCACTCGAGCTCCAGCGCCCAAGTCCGCACATCCCACCTCGACCTTCTCCAACCATGTCGGGAGCAGGAGGCAAGTGGATGGCCTCCTCCGTCACGGAGGGGCACATCAAAAAGTTGTGCAAGGCCAGCTACTTGTCCAGCGATATCACGCACCGGCTCCCCGACGAGGGGCAGCTCATCCCCACCCATGGGCCCCATGAGAGGGTAGTGTTCCTTCCCCATTTCCTCCGCGGACTGGGCTTCCCACTCCACCTCTTTGTCCGGGGGCTCATGTTCTACTATGGCCTGGATTTCCATGATCTGGCTCCGAATTTTATCCTCAACATCTCGGCATTTATCGTCGTGTGCGAGGCCTTCCTCTGCATCGAGCCCCACTTCGGCTTATGGCTAAAGACTTTCAACGTCAAGCTGAAGGTAGTGGGCGGCAGCCAAGCGGAGTGCGGAGGCGCCATGGTGGGAAAGATGTCCAACGTCACCTGGCTCGAGGGCGCCTTCGTGGAAACCATCAAAGGGTGGCAATCGAGGTGGTTCTACATCACCGAGCCGTGTGACCCTAAATGGGCAGCGGCCCCCGAATTCATATCTGGCATCCCCACGCGGCTCACCTCCTGGAAAGAGAAGGGCCTGTTGTGGGGCGATTCGGAGGAGCTGACCGGACTCCAATCATGTCTCCAAACCCTGGTGAACAAGAAGCTCAAGCTTGTCAACATGGTCCAGGCCATGCTCATCCGCCGGATTCTCCCGTGCCAACAACGGGATTTCAACCTGTGGGAGTTTGATCCGGCACAACACCAGACCTTGAGCAGACTCTTCAACACTACGTACGAAGAGGCCTAGAGGGTGCTGTTCAAGGGCGCCGAGGCGCCCGCATCCGCTATCGAAGATCGCGGGTTCAGCTCGCAGTGTCCGGCTGGTGAGGTAAGCTATATTATCCTTTACGGGACACTTGCTTTCCATACTTTGACTCTATGTCGGATCTGAACTCCCAATACCTTTAACAGGCTTGGCAGAAGACGTCCGGACAGGTTAACTGTCCGGCTCCCCTTCCAGAAGACCCAGTGGATGCCCGTTTGACAGGGCTGCTGGTCCCGGCGCCTTACGTGGTGCCGGAGAAGAAGGCCAAGAAGAAGGCCACGGGAACCCGGAGGAGTTCCCGGTGCCAGGTGTTATGGGACTCATCGTCCGACGACTCCGAGGCGGACTCCTCCCACGAAGATGAGGAGGAGAAGAAAGAGGCCTCTCCCCTAGCAGGGGGAGAGAAGAAGAGGAAGGCTTCCCCAACGGGGGAGGCCGAAGGGTCCAAGAAAGGAAGGACCCTTCCCCCGGATTGGTCCACCAACACCGACGACGGTGACGAGGAGGGGCCCTCGAGGGCCAAGCCCCTGGAGAGATCTAAGTGTCCGGACTCCTGAAGAACTCATAATTTTTCTTTTTGCCGCATAGTGTCTTCTAACGCCGCGTACAACCCTGTAGTCCGCCCAAGGACGATTTCCCCGCTTCGTCGAGCGGGTCCTTGGGTCCGTTGGATGTGAATAGCGCTTCACTTCCGACCGCCTCCTCCCCCCATGACGCAGACAACACCGAGGTGGGGTCCCAGAAGGGGACCGGCCAGGAGGAGGAGGCCCCGGAGGTGCCACAGGTCAACCTCCCAGACTTTGGACCGGACTCCGCACCGGAACCTTTAGTGGTTCCGGAGTCCGGTGGGCGGCCCCTTCGTAAGAAGGGCAAGACTGTGACGCCGGTGACCTCCGTCCAACCGGAGGCGCTGAATAATTTGCTGGAGGTGCTCAACAGCGCCTCCATCGACGAGGAGCACCGCACTGTTATGAGTGCGGTGATTCAGAAAGTTCGGTCCGCCAAGAGCGGGCTGGCCGAAGCCTGCACCAGCCTTCTAACAGGCTTTGAGGTAAGGCTTTTAAGATATGTAAAATAGTACCGCATAGACAGTAGCCCCTGATGCTCAGTTCGGTGTTCGGAAAGAAAAGCCGAACTGAGGATCTAAAAAGATATACGCAGGAGTCTAACACAAATATGTCAATATGGGAATGCAGGCTGCGCTACTGACCTCTGCCGCACTGACTGCGGAGGTCAATTCCTTGAAGCAGAGCCTCGAGCGGTCCGAGATCGAGCTCGGCCGTGCCAAGAAGCAGCTCGAGGAGAAGGAAGGTAAGTAACACCTTATTAAAGTTGTACCTTATAGAAAAGGATTTTGGTTGCAAAAAATGATAGGAATAACTTGGGTACTCCAGGGGCTACGAACGAGGTGGCGACCCTGAAGGAGGCGGTGTCCACGGCCGAACGTAATGCGGCCGTGGAACGCACTGAGCGAGAGAAGCAGGAGGCGCGGGTGGCGGAGGTGCGGCAAGAGCTCCAGGCTCTCATGGAAAAACACGAGAGTTTGGAGCGTGACTCGAGGACTCGGGAGTCCGAGCTCGCGTCGGCTCTTGAGAGTGCCAAAGCCGCTAAGGCCGAAGCCCAGAAGGCCCTCCAAGAAATTGAGGCAGTAAAGAAGATAGCGGCGGGTAAGGCATTCTTCATGCAAAGCAGGCATGTAAAAGTGAATTACTTGTTACTTACCCGAATTCGGAGCTCTCCAGGAGCGTTCGCAGATCTGCCCTGTAGCATGTCCGATGCTGCCGCATTCTACAGAGCCGAGGAGGGGAGCTCGACAGAAAAGGTGTTCTGGTCTCAGTATGCTGAGGCCGGACATCCGGTGCCCCCGAGCGACCAGCTGAAGCAGCTGGTTGAGCTCCACAAGGTGGCCGAACAGGCCATGAAGGGCCTCATAGTTCGGCTGTGGCCCAAAGAAGCCATGCCTGGGAGCTACTTCGGTCTGGTGCGGTGGCTGGTGGACGCCTATACGTGGGTTGACGTCATCAAGCATTCCGCATGCATTGAAGGTGCCCGTCGGGCCCTTGCCCGCGCTAAGGTGCACTGGGGCAAGATGGACGCCAAGAAGCTTGTGACGGACGTGCCACCGCCGGGCAAGGAGTATCGTACGCCCGAGATGTATTATAAGGGTGTCCTGAAGGGTGCCCGCATTATTGCGGGTGAGTGCTCCAAAGATGTAATTTTCGAGTAGACTCGCGTTTTGTTATCCTGTGCGCTGAGAACTTTGTTCATATGCACGAAACAACTCTTGTTAATTTAAAATATTCCCTTCTGTGCGGCCGTTTATCAAATCTGAGAGATGGCAAGTCGTTGGCTTCAGCCCCCATGCCATGAGTGCTGGGGTGTTTGGGATAAACTTGAGCGCTCTTGTTCCCATTTTTGGGTCCTTCTAGGGAGGCGCTCAACACAACGAACTAGGCAACCGGACTTATAATGCTTGAACACTCTCACTTAGCCATAGAATTCTATAATTTTAAATTTTAGCGAAGCCCCTAGTGTTCGGAAGGCCGAATTCGGGGCGCTATCCACGCCTGGGCCGGACAAAGCCGGTTCCTCGCTCTAAGCGGCATAAGTCTTTAGGGACTCGAAAAAACCTCTCGAACAGCGACCGGCTCTCGCCCCATCATGACGGTCAGTTTTAGCTTTCTCCACTGAGGTGCTCACCCAGCTCAACTGGGGCACAATCGCAGTGGTTCTCCCAGCGCTACCTTAGCCGATATAACAGAACGTAAGGTACCAAAACATGGGAGCCGGGCAAACCCAACTATTGACCCAAGACATGATTCGGAGCCGATGCATATAATGCTATAAGTTCGGGGTGCCGCACTTGTGAAAGTGTTCGGACTTATCACACCATAATTTGGGGAACTTAAGCCCCTGGTGTATTTAGCCGTACCAAAGCGTACGGATGCAACATGTCATAAGTGAACATATGTAAAAAAGGAATGCAATGATAGGCAAAAAGCGATGCATTGTTTATTCGAAAATACTGCAATGAATGCAGAACGATACAAATAGTGCGATAAGCAAGGGGTGGGACTATTTAACATGTCCCCCTCCAGGGGTAGGCTGCGGAATGGTGTATAAAACAGGTATAATGCTCGTAATGGAGACCACCTGGATAATCGTCGTAGCTTTTCTGCTTCCCTGGCTGTTGCATCGTGAGTTTGGCAGGTCTACTGCCGGACAGGGCTTCTGGGAAACGGAGTCCTGAGGATAAGAAAAAAAGAAAGAAAAAAAGGATGACACATTTGGAAGCCCCTGGTGTGGTTGAGCCGCACTCTGGGCCTGCCGTGGTTGTGCCCCTTCCCCTATGCCCATGGTATCTCCAGAGCGTAGTGATGTACGCGTAGTACTGGTCTTGCAATTTTGCGAGGGCTGGGGTTGGGGCTGCCTTGCTACGCGTGCTTGGAATGTGCCAGGTGGTCTTGTTGTAGGTTACTCCGGGCGCGCTTGACGGTGTCCGGTCGCTTAACAGCCGGACTCGAGAATTGCCTTAAGAGGCTACTCTGTACTTCCGCCGCGAGAGCCGCTGTATGCTCCTCCGTTCGGAGAGAGCGTTCGGTGTTTCCGTTGACCGTGATGACTCCTCGAGGGCATGGCATCTTGAGCTTGAGGTATGCGTAGTGCGGCACCGCATTGAACTTTGCAAACGCGGTTCGTCCGAGCAGTGCATGATAGCCGCTGTGGAACAGAACTATGTCGAAGATTAACTCCTCGCTTCGGAAGTTATCCGGGGATCCGAAGACCACTTCAAGTGTAACTGAGCCTGTACAATTGGCCTCTACACCTGGTATGATGCCTTTGAAGGTCGTCTTTGTGGGTTTAATCCTTGAGGGGTCTATGCCCATCTTGCGCACTGTATCCTGATAAAGCAGGTTCAGGCTGCTGCCGCCGTCCATCAGGACTCTAGTGAGGTGAAATCCGTCGACGATTGGGTCCAAAACCAATGCGGCGAATCCGCCATGGCGGATGCTAGTGGGATGGTCCCTTCGATCAAAAGTGATCGGGCAGGAGGACCATGGATTGAACTTTGGGGCGACTGGCTCCATCGCGTATACATCCCTGAGCGCACGCTTCCGCTCCCTTTTGGGTATGTGGGTTGTGTATATCATGTTCACCGTCCGCACTTGTGGGGGGAAACCCTTCTGTCCTCTATTGTTCAGCGGCCGGATCTCTTCCTCGTCATCGCTATGCAGCCCCTTGTCATTGTTTTCGGCAATTAACTTGCCTGCCTGCTTGAATACCCAACAATCCCTGTTGGTGTGATTAGCTGGCTTTTCGGGGGTGCCGTGTATCTGGCACGAGCGATCGAGTATCCAGTCCAAATTGGACGGGCCCGGAGTAGTTCTTTTGAATGGCTTTTTCCGCTGACCGGGTTTAGAGCCTCTGAATCCGGCGTTGACTGCCGTATCTTCAGTATTATCGCCGTTAATGCGGCGTTTGTGCTTATTGCGACGCGACTTGCCATTGCTGTCCTTGGTATCCGGACTACCAGAATTTTTGGTGAGGTTGTTACTGCGGGCTAGCCAGTTGTCCTCTCCCGCACAGAAGCAGGTCATGAGTGATGTGAGGGCTGCCATGGATTTCGGCTTTTCCTGTCCTAGGTGCCGGGCAAGCCACTCGTCGCGGATGTTATGTTTGAAGGCTGCAAGGGCCTCTGCATTCGGATAGTCAACGATTTGATTTTTCTTGGTTAAGAACCGTGTCCAGAATTGTCTGGCCGATTCGTCTGGCTGCTGAATTATGTGGCTTAGGTCATCGGCGTCTGGTGGTCGCACATACGTGCCTTGGAAGTTATCAAGGAATGCGGCTTCCAGGTCCTCCCAACACCCAATTGATTCTGCTGGTAAGCTGTTGAGCCAATGCCGAGCTGGTCCTCTAAGCTTGAGTGGGAGGTATTTGATGGCGTGAAGATCATCACCGCGGGCCATGTGGATATGAAGGAGATAGACTTTGATCCAAACCGCGGGATCTGTTGTGCCATCGTAGGATTCAATGTTCACGGGTTTGAACCCTTCGGGGATTTGATGATCCATTACTTCATCTGTGAAGCATAGTGGGTGTGTGGCGCCTCTATATTGGGCTATATCATGACGCAGCTCAAGCGAGCTTTGTCTACTGTGTTCGGCCCGGCCAGAATTGCTGTATCTGGCGTGACGGTTGTCGTCGCGCATCGTGGGACGCCCACGCGATTCATAGATCAATCTTGATTGTCTTGCCTTATCCTCCAATATGTCCCGCAAGTCCGGCGCATTCCCCCGTGGCCTTGTATTTTTCGAGCGATGCCGGGGTACGGCTTTAGTGGAGGGCCTAGAGGCCTCTCTGTCGCGGCCACGAGGTGGCCGGTCGGCCGTATTGTGCGCTGGTGATGTAGGTTTATATGCTTCCTCCTCTAATAGGGGCAGCAGCTTGCGCTTGGGGTAGCTTTTGGAGGGGCGTTCGAGTTCATACTCTTCGGCCGCAAGGACTTCAGTCCATTTGTCGGCTAGCAAATCTTGGTCAGCTCTAAGCTGTTGTTGCTTTTTCTTTAGGCTGCTTGCCGTGGCCATAATCCTGCGTTTGAAACACTCTTGTTCGACGGGATCCTCAGGCACGACAAATTCGTCGTCGTCGAGGCTTGCCTCGTCTTCGGAGGGAGGCATGTAATTATCGTCCTCTACTTCTTTGTTTGCCGCTCTCTCGCGAGGGCTGGCTTCTCCATCCTCCTGTGCTGATTCTTGCTGGAGGGGGTTGTCTTCGGCACTGTCCGGGGTGTTATCATCTCTGGTGCCGGAATCTCTATTTTTGCTGTGGCGGGATTTAGAGCGGCGCCGCTGACGTCGGCGCTTAGGCTGTTTCTTGGAGGGGTCATCCTCCGCTGTTCCATCGCCATTCCCATCCTTTGGGATGTCCACCATGTATATGTCGTATGACGAGGTGGCTTTCCAGTGCCCCATAGGCGCTGGTTCTTGGTCTTCTCCGGCATCGTCGTCCATACCGTCGATGTCTTCGGAGTCGAAGTCTAGCATGTCGGTTAAGTCGTCGACGGTGGCTACAAAGTGGGTGGTGGGTGGGCTTTGAATTTCTTCGTCGTCCGCATCCCAACCGTCCTGACCGTAATCCGGCCAAGGCTCTCCTGATAAAGAGAGATACTTTAGCGAATTTAATATGTTGCCAAAAGGCGAGTGTTGAAAGATATCTGTAGCAGTGAACTCCATGATCGGCGCCCAATCAGACTCGATTGGCAGGGGCGCGGGAGGCTCGGAGTCCGGCGAGGAGTCCGGCACCTCGGAGTCACGGGCTTTGCGAAAGGCAGGGTCGGTATTCGGCTCTATCGCCATAGAGGTAGCAGCCCCCGAGGCGGTGTCCAGCCACCCATCCTCGATCGGCGCAGTCGGCTCCAAGTTAAGGGTCGGAGCGGACTCTTGTGCGGCCTCCAAGGCACTGTCCGGCTGCAGAGCTAAATCATGCCCATCGTGACAGTGCGGCGCACTCGGCTGTGGCTCGAAACCGTCGAAGATCAAGCGGATGTCGGCCGTGTAGTTCAAACTTCCAAATCTGACCTGATGGCCAGGGGCGTAGCTTTCGATCTGCTCTAGATGGCCAAGTGAATTGGCCCGCAGTGCGAAGCCGCCGAATATCTGTCCGGGGAGAAAAGTCTCGCCCTGGACCGCGTCGTTGTTGATGATCGAAGGATCCATCGGGCCTATGGGCGACGACACATAGGAACTCTCAATTAAAGCACCAATGTCGGTGTCAAAACCGGCGGATCTCGGGTAGGGGGTCCTGAACTGTGCGTCTAGGCGGATGGTAATAGGAGACAAGGGACACGATGTTTTTACCCAGGTTCGGGCCCTCTCGATGGAGGTAAAACCCTACTCCTGCTTGATTGATATTGATGATATGGGTAGTACAAGAGTAGATCTACCACGAGATCAAGGAGGCTAAACCCTAGAAGCTAGCCTATGGTATGATTGTTGTTCGTCCTACGGACTAAAACCCTCCGGTTTATATAGACACCGGAGAGGGCTAGGGTTACACAGAGTCGGTTACAATGGTAGGGGATCTACATATCCGTATCACCAAGCTTGCCTTCCACGCCAAGGAAAGTCCCATCCGGACACGGGACGAAGTCTTCAATCTTGTATCTTCATAGTCTTGGAGTCTGGCCGATGATGATAGTTTGGCTATCCGGACACCCCCTAGTCCGGGACTCCCTCAGCGGCCTCCCGCATCCGTGTGTACTGGTCCCCCCCTCCCCGGTCCGCGGACGGATGTGGGATGAAATTTGTGGGTCGCTGTTGGAGATGTCCTTACTTTGCATGTACTTGTTCAGTCTCAATGCAGGTTTATAAATTTCTTATTTTTTTGGATTACACTGCATATTATGAAACCAAGAAACAGCAAGCCAATACATGAAAAAACAAAAGTGCCTTCTTTAACTTGTAATAGTGTGCAAAGCAAAATGAAATAGAGGGAGTTTAGTTTGCTAGCATTAGCATAGAGGGATTGTATCTGTCTTTTTTTGCGAAATAAGAGAATGTATATGTCAATGCCAAGTGTACTAAGAAACCTTTTTGTGAGTATAATTGAGAATCGCTACCAGGTTAATTCAAAAGAACAAGCAAGGTTTATATTGAGCATCCAAGAGAATACTACATCCATTCCAAATTTACATGAAGTATATAGAAGAAGAGGATGGCTTCCCCAACGGGGGAGGCCGAAGGTTTATCCATAGTAAAAAAATTAAGTTTATCAAGTATATAGAAGAATATATAAACATCAAATTAGTCATGTGAGATTATTTATGAAATATATTTTCATACATACACATTTAATGTTGTAGATCTTGCCATATACTCCCTCGTCTCACAATGTAAAATTGTTTTTTAAACTATTGTTAGCTTGAAAATGATCTTATATTTTTTTCTCAAATACGCACAAGCATGCGTATCATTCATTAAAGAAGGAGGGGGAAAGACTCCCCAAAATTCATATTTACATGAAGTATATACATGCCGGTTTTACCGACACTACCAAACCCTTTGTACTCTAATTCTCGCCCTCCCACCTCGCTACCTCCCCATCTACCGGTACTCCATCGTCTCCACCTTTAAGTAATCCTGGCTTATCCCATAGTCGGGCCTCTTCCATGATCGTCTGCCTCACTCTCGAAAGGGAAAGTGGTGCGCCATTGAACACAATGTCATTCCTGTGCTTTCAAATCGATCACATTACCAATAGGCACTTTGCTCTTGTTGCTCTCTTGTTCTGCCCAACCGAATCTTGCCTAATGCACCACTCACATAACTCCTCACCTACTAGTGGCTCCAAGCTCGGTCTTCTTGTGATCGCTCCCAGCCATTGCCAAATCTGCCTCGCAAACACACAGCCCAGAAGGAGGTGTTGGATGGTTTCCTCCTCCTGGCTGCACAAAGGGCATGAATCTTGATGGGGTAGTCCACGCCTGGCCAACCGATCAGAGGTCTAGCATTTGTTCTTTAGGGCAAGCCATGAGAAGAAACGACAGCAAAGCGGAGCCCTGGAGTCCCACGTGAACTCATCCTCCGGAGAAACTTCCATACCCAGAAACCTTGCTGCATAGGCCGAATGCGCCGAAAATTGACCGTTGCTCTCCCAACTCCAACGCACTATGTCTTGTACATTCTCCACGAGCTGCGTCTCCATCACTCTCGACCAGAGCCTCAGGAATTGAAGTAAAGCATCCGCTAAAAGTTTTGTTCCAATGCTAGCTACCCAGCTGTTATTGTTGAGTGCCTCCGAGACCCTCATTGACTACCTAATTCTTCGCGGGATCCTGTCATAGATCAGAGGTGCAATGTCGCCTATCCTGGATCCATCCAACCATTTATCCTCCCAGAAGATTGTGGATTTACCATCGCCAACGGACGAGATCGCTGCCGCTTGCATCAGAGCATTTGCCTCTGCCAGAACACTGATTTGGAATTCCGCCCATGGTCTTTGCTTGTCGTACTTCTGCAGCCAAGGCCATTGTGCTTGAAGTGCTTTGTTTAGCCATTTCAAGTTTGCTATTCCAAGACCTAGACCTCCCGCCCATTTCGGCGTGCTCACCACCTCCCAGGATACCGAGCAGTTTCCACCATGTGCATCTTTCTTGCCACACCATAGGAACCCACGACAAATTTTGGTTAGCGTTGATATTGTCTTAGCTGGTAGATCCATCGCTAACATGGAGTGCACCAAGATTGCGCAAAGCACCGACTGGATATTCGACAGTCAGCTGCTTTTATGCAGTAATGTGGCCTTCCATAATGGCAGTGCATCTCCCACCTTGTCGACCAAACCTTGGAGATGTGACGCCGTTTGCTTTCTTAGAGTTAAAGGGAGGCCGGGGTACTTGCAGGGGAAGGCGCCCGAGGGGCAGCCTAAGGTATTTGTAACTAAGTCCAGCTCGTCCGTGGAGCACCTGATTGGCATGATCATGCTCTTGTTTCTGTTCACCACCAAGCCCGAAGCCTGACCAAAAAGCTGCAACACAGTGTCACAAGTTCGCGCCTCCAACTCATTTGGCTTGAAGAAAACGACCACGTCATCTGCGAACATGGAAACCCGCTGCTTGAGGCCTGACCGCGCCAAAGGCGCCGGCATCCCTTTTTCTATGGCATAGTGGAAGAGTGCTCGAAGCGATTCCATGCAAAGTATGAAGAGCATTAGAGACAACGGGTCCCCTTGCCTGAAGCCCTGGCAAGGCAGGATCGGTCTTCCCGGCAACCCATTCACCATAATCCTAGTGGAGGATGTGGCCAACAGTCCACACATCCACGTTACCCATTTGGTTCCGAAACCCAATCTCCGCAAAATCTCAAGCAGAAAAGGCCAATGGATGGTGTCAAAAGCTTTTGTGATATCGAGTTTCAGTAGTACTACTGGATTCCTCAAAGCATGGAGTCTCCTAGCCGTGCATTGCACCAGCATAAAGTTATCGTGAAGCGAACGACCTTTCACAAAGGCACTCTGGTGATGCCCCACTAATCGCGGTAGATCATCCGCCAATCTGGTCGCGAGTATCTTGTCAGAATTTTTTACAGGTCCACTAATGAGGCTCACCGACCTAAAATCCTTAATGTCCACTGCCCCATGCACCTTTGGAGGGAGGGATACTAGCGCCTTGTTAATGGACGCCAGCCCCCTCATGTCACCACCATGGAACTGATGAAGCACCTTCATAAAGTCCTCCCTGATTATATGCCAACATGAGACGAAGAAGCGGCCAGTGAAGCCATCCGGGCCCGGCGCCTTGTCGAGTGGCATTGCCTTGATTGTCCTCTCGACCTCATCCACTGAGAAAGGAGCCTCGAGATGCGTGAGATCCAGGGACGGGAGGTCCAGCAAGTCCAGGTTGATCGAGGCCGCCCTATGCACCGAAGACCCAAACAATCCGTCGTAGTAATTGTCCACCATCGATGCAATGCGATCTTGCCCAGTGTGTAACACACCCTCGTGTGAAAGCGACGTGATCACGTTTTTTTTCTGCCTGTACCTCGCCTGGCGCTGGAAATATTCCGTGTTCGCCTCGCCCTCCTTGAGTTTTTTTCTTAATTAAGCAGCTTCCTAAGCCCATGCTCATGATCCGATAGATGCCTAGATTCCATCGCCTTGTCCAACCGACCGATGATCTCCATTGCCAAAGCTAGTTGGAGCTTTATATTCCCAATCCATCTATCGCTCCATTTCTGCAAAGCCTTCGCTGTAGCGTGTAACTTATTGTCCAGGTCCACAAACAGGTTTCCCACCGATGGAACAGCCTGCCATGCCTCTTGAATCGTATCAAGTAAGCCCACGGCTTTAGGCCAGAAACTCTCAAATTTGAAGCGCTTGCCCAACTTAAAATCCGCGTCAAGATCCACCAAAAGAGGGGAGTGGTCCGAGACTGCCGAGCCCACAGCTGTCAACAGGCTGCGCGGATAGATCTCCTCCCAAGAGTTTGTAACAAAGATATGATCTATTTTCTCCAAGGTGGGGTTTCTCCTCTCGTTAGACCACGTGTATCTTCTGCCATTTAAGTATAGTTCCTTGAGCTCCAAGGAATTGAGCAAAGCCCGAAATCTAGCCATCATTCTTTGATTGATCACGGCATTATTCTTGTCCTCCGGATTAACCAAAAGGTTGAAATCCCCCACGACTGTCGATGGTCACACCTGAAGGTCGCGCACCTCTCTCAGCTCTTGAAGAAACTCCACATTCTCCACATCACTTTGTGGCCCGTATACTCCCGTCAACCACCACATGGCCTCTCCATCTTGCTTGACAAGGGTCGTGAGTGTGTTTTCCGTAACATGCCTATTAGAGGCCGAGACTACCAATCTATCCCAAGCCAGAAGGATACCCCCACGCGTGCCGATAGCTGGCACATAATAAAAATCCTCAAATCTATTACCCAGGCATTGCTTAACAAGTTTGTTCGTTATGATCTCCATCTTGGTTTCTTGAAGGCACACAATGCTAGCACGAGCTGCCTCAATTACCTGAAAGACCAAGCTACGACGTGTCGGGGAATTAAGCCCACGCACATTCCACACTATCAATTTTGGGGGTTGTGTAGCCATAACGAGGACCCACCACTACCACCTAGGTGCGCCGTAACCCTACGCACCCCTTACCACCTCGACGTCTTCCCCGACCAACGGAAGCGCCGACGAGTCCCAACAGAACAAAGCTAGAATAGCCTTGACGTGGCTCTCCACCAGAGGCTTGTCGAATAGATCCACGTAGGCCTGCAGAGCCTTATCCGTGATTTGGTCCCCTTCATGCGCGAGACACAGCTTCCTGATAAGCACCGCCTGTTGTTTGGTTGCTTTTGATCCACGTCCTCCCTTGGCAAGCCTCACGCTCCTCCGCGGGGAGGAAACCGGCGGCCGCTTTTGCCTAGGCTTCCTTATTTTCTGAGGAGGAGCCCTGGTCATGGGTTGCGACAGCAACGGAGATAGAGCTTGCCTCGGCTCCGAGAAAATTAGGGCCACCTGCTCCTGGGGCGAGGGCTGGGTCCGGGGAGGAATTGCCGCGTCCAAAGACACCGCTGGCGAAGCAGCCTGATCGGATAAACTCACCGAGAACCAGCCCTCCCTACCACTTTGCGTGCATGGGCACGTCCCATCAGCATGCACCACGGGCCCACTCGCATCGGATTCCTTGGCCCACGATCCCACCAATCATGAACTGACCGAACCACCGATATCCTCCTCGGTCCGCGCGAGTATCCTGTTACCAGCCTGTGCGCTTGTCGCATCCTCCTCCTGCAGGGGAATGGCCCACAGCCCGAACCGGACGACCCGCGAAGTCCCGGGCGAGGCGGGGGGATCCTGCCCATCCATTGGCTGCAGGGCGCTTTGCCCACTGCTGTCGGCCTGCAGAGACACACATGCCACCCCTGGAACCCCACCACTGCCGGCCAGCAGAGAGCCAGACTGCACCGTCGGTCCTACCGGACCCCTCGCACAACGCTTTTCGCAGAGGGTGGGTCCCAGCTACCAACTCCTCCTCCCTCCGGGTCAGCCTCCAACGGCCGAACCGAGCCAACCAAGCTGATCTCCGAATCGCCTGGCCCCATGATGACGCAGGCCCAGTCATCCACCCCTGGTCCACCACATTCCTGCCTTTGTTGACCGTCTGGAAGACCAGTTTGAACCTGCCGTTGACGCCCCTGAACTGGCGCCGAACCCGCCGAAGCGGCCGCCGCCGGCGAGCCATCGGATGAAGGTAACACCCGCTCCTGCCCAGCCGCAGATGCAGGCCCACGGCCTCCACGCGCACCACCCGAACCAGGCCCACCGCGGCCATCTCCAACTGAGGGCGGCGGCGGCGCACCGACATGCGGCCCCAACCTGACGTCGCCCTCCTCCTGGATAATGGAGACGGGATACCACAGTGCATCGCCTCATTGCTCACATTCAGGGCCCGGGCACTCCTCCTGCTCGGCTCCTCCACGACAAGAATGCGACGGGAAGGGATTCTCGCCGGATCATCCGTCCGCAGCCAAACCCGAAAGCCGGACATGTCGTTCCTCGCCTCCGTAGATGCCGCCACCTTGACCACAATGCCCAGGCCATGAAGCAGAGTGTCCGCCATCCTCCTAGTCCACGCGTTCGCCGGCACACCTCGCAGGGCCAGCGGGACGAGGAAAGGCATAGAGATTGCCGTCGCTCGAGCCCGGCGAGACCACGGCTTCAGCAGGAGGTCGAACTGCGGCGTGCCAACCCTCCCCCTCCTGATCAACATGTTCCTGATTTCCACCGAACGACAGAGTACCAAAAAATCCTCCGGAAAGAACTCCCTAATCGACATGTCCAGCGGCTCCAGGTTGAACTCTTGCACAATGGCGGCAGCCGCCGCCGCAAGATCTGCCTGCTGCCTCATGCCAACCACCGAGACCACCATAAACATAGTTACCTGCTTTACGTACACTGCCAGATGGATTATTGTGATTGGAGAAGAAGGAGGAAGGGGCCCCACCCACCTGATCGTAATCCTATCGGTGTGATAGAGGGTAGTATGTCTATAATATCGAGCAAACATAAGTACATTTGGCTTAGGACAAACCTAAGACTTAAATCATTTTGGAATCGAAGGGAGCACATGTCTAATGCTCGAAACTCAAAAGGACAGCAATACTGCGTATGAAATGCATGCATGCATGAGTGGTGAGTGGCGCTACAAGTCTTTGTACGGTTCCCTTTCGAGGGAGGCCTTTTCACCTTCTATTGGACCCTAATCCAAAGGGGATGCTGCCACGTACTCTAGTGAGAAAGCACGCAGATCTTTCTTCTCTTTTTCCCTTTTGGGTTGAGAAAATCATGCAGATTGATGAATGATCCCCTAATCCCATTCTTTATTATTACTTGTACCAAATTCAGATAGTCAGGAAAGAGATGATGCAGCATTTCAGCCATATCGGCGCCCGGAGGTGATCTGGTGATAACCACGTCCAACAACTCCAGGAACGCCGGTCCAACGAGGCGAAGACCCAAGTGGTCGTGCGGCAGATTAATCTGGCATCGCCTATGGGACTGTGGCAGCGAGACGTGCGTATTTTGCAAGAGAGGAGATAGCTACACCACCGGTGACAACTGATTATTCAACGGCACGATTGGTCATCACTGTGGGCCCACATGCCAGTTGCTGCGAAGCGGGCCCACGCCTACGTATACTATTCCAGCTTCTGCTCTTGTGTCTGAGCTGAGCTGAAGCCCCCTCCTTCTGTCAATGCAACTTGTGCCTATAAATGCGTCCCTCCCCGGCAATGCAACACTCCACTGGCACATAGAAACCAGCTCTCGAGCACCACTAAACTATACACAAGGAGGACCTCGTCGGCATAATCCTCAGGCAGCGAGCAGAGGGGCGTCGTCGACGATGGACCGCGCCGCGCTCCCGGCGGCCGTCGGGCCCAAGAAGAAGGGCAACGTGAGGTTCGCCTTCGCCTGCGCCATCCTCGCCTCCATGACCTCCATCCTCCTCGGTTACGGTACGCCCTAATGTTCTTGCGCACAGACCATTTCGCTGGATCTGTTGCATATACTAGTACGTACGTTCGTGCTTTGCATGGGCTGAACACTGTTTGTTTGGGTCTGCAGACATCGGTGTGATGAGCGGAGCATCGCTGTACATCCAGAAGGACCTGAAGATCAACGACACCCAGCTGGAGATCCTCATGGGCATCCTCAACGTGTACTCGCTCATTGGCTCCTTCGCGGCGGGGCGGACGTCCGACTGGATCGGCCGGCGCTTCACCATCGTCTTCGCCGCCGTCATCTTCTTCGCGGGCGCCCTCATCATGGGCCTCTCCGTCAACTACGCCATGCTCATGTTCGGCCGCTTCGTGGCCGGCATCGGCGTGGGGTACGCTCTCATGATCGCGCCCGTGTACACGGCCGAGGTGTCCCCCGCGTCTGCCCGTGGCTTCCTCACCTCCTTCCCGGAGGTGTTCATCAACTTCGGCATCCTTCTCGGATATGTCTCCAACTTCGCCTTCGCCCGCCTCTCCCTCCGCCTCGGCTGGCGCATCATGCTCGGCATAGGCGCGGTGCCGTCCGTCCTGCTCGCCTTCATGGTGCTCGGCATGCCCGAGTCTCCCCGGTGGCTCGTCATGAAGGGCCGTCTCGCGGACGCTAAGGTTGTTCTTGCCAAGACTTCCGACACGCCGGAGGAGGCCGCCGAGCGCCTCGCCGACATCAAGACTGCCGCCGGCATCCCTCTGGACCTTGACGGCGACGTGGTCACCGTGCCCAAAAACAAAGGAAGCAGCGAGGAGAAGCGCGTGTGGAAGGACCTCATCCTGTCCCCGACCAAAGCCATGCGCCACATCCTCATCGCGGGAGTCGGCATCCACTTCTTCCAGCAGTCTTCGGGCATCGATGCCGTCGTGCTCTACAGCCCGCGAGTTTTCAAGAGCGCCGGCATCACGGGCGACAACCGTCTCCTCGGCACCACCGTGGCGGTCGGGGCCACCAAGACGGTCTTCATCCTGGTGGCCACCTTCCTCCTCGACCGCATCGGCCGTCGGCCGCTGCTGCTGAGCAGCACGGGAGGCATGATCGTCTCCCTAGTGGGCCTCGCGACGGGGCTCACCGTCATCAGCCGCCACCCGGACGAGAAGATCACCTGGGCCATCGTCCTGTGCATCTTCTGCATCATGGCCTACGTGGCCTTCTTCTCCATCGGCCTCGGCCCCATCACGTGGGTGTACAGCTCGGAGATCTTCCCGCTGCACGTGCGCGCGCTGGGCTGCTCCCTCGGCGTGGCCGTCAACCGCCTGACCAGCGGCGTGATCTCCATGACCTTCATTTCGCTGTCCAAGGCCATGACAATCGGCGGCGCCTTCTTCCTCTTCGCCGGCATCGCCTCGTTCGCGTGGGTGTTCTTCTTCGCCTACCTGCCGGAGACCCGAGGCCGCACGTTGGAGGACATGAGCTCGCTGTTCGGCACCACGGCAACGCACAAGCAGGGCGCCGCGGAAGCCGACGACGGCGCCGGGAAGGAGAAGAAGGTGGAAATGGCCGCCACCAACTGACCGCAAGTTGGCAGATCGCGATGCGAAGACTTGCGCTGTATCCGTCCGTCTCGGCTAGCTAGCTGCCACTCTGCCACATAGATGACGAAGTAGCGTGGGAAGATTCGCTGATCCGGCCGGTGCTGCCGGAGAGCGACGGCAAGCTCCAGCTCGATCGAGACGTTAATGGCTTCTTAAATGTGCTAAGTTTAATGTTTCGCGCTTTGGTTTTGTCCGGGTAGGTCGTGAGCAATCCGGCAGTGCCAATGCCAAGGCCAATCGCCGCCGGACTAAACTACTGTAGTAGAGTGTAGAGGTGTACCGTGTAGCTACTTCCGTGGCGTTTGTCTCATAGTCGCGCTGCATGGGTCAAGTGCACGCGAGCTTTGGTTAGGAGAGAAAAACTGGCGGTGGTTCGAGGAATCTACCTGCCGATCGAGTGAGTCAAGCGAGCCACGGAAAATGTGTAAGAAAAATATATTAAGTAAGTGTATTGTAAAGACTTGGAGTACGTACTTTCAGGCAGCACGCCATGGTTACATTATGCATATATTCATGTGTCCTCGTTACAAGATGGTAGCGGTTGGCCACCGCAGCGAATATTGAAGTTGATCGGCTTGATCACGGGAACCGGAATCTTGAAATCTTGAAAGAAACGTAAGCAACCAGCTGGTCCTGGTCTTGTACCAAGTTTTTTACTGGTATAGCGCTTGACGGGTTGAGCGTATCCAGCTAGTCAAAACAGGCCTAGTGTGCAGCGCAGTGATTATAGTAGATTATTTGATCTTTTTTAAGTTTTTGCATGTTCGCGGCGATGCATGTGCAACGATAACTTACGTAGTTTGTTTTGTCATATTTGACACTGCCATGTGATGATGCACGGACTTCGTTTTCGATAACTGTGATGGATTTATGTTTTTTTCTAATTGGTGATGGATTTATTATGTTAAGGGAAGTAGTTACGGGGAGCACCTATTGGACGCTCGTCGCCCAAAAGACAAGCTTCGCGGGCCGACCCACTGCAGCCAGCATCGCATGCAGCCACGACGCATCGTTGCGAGACGGCACTGTAGTGACCACACACTGTAGCGAACCTGTGTTTTGTCTTCTTTTGATTCCTAACAGTCTTTTGAAAATGAAATATTTTATGAAAACGCAAAATTGTTTAATTTTCAGAACGTTTTGATAACGTGAACATTTTTTGAAATACTAAACAATTTCAGAAACAAGAACATTTTTTGAAAGTTACCATTTTCAAAAATAGGAACATTTTTTGAATTTGTGAACAAATTACGGGAGCGGGATTTTTTCATGAAATTCAAAGAAAAACTGAAATTCAAACATATTTTGGATTTTGTAATTTTTTTGGAAACATGATTTTTTTTAAAACCCATTTTTTTAATTTGGAACAAATTTTCAATTGTCTGAATGTTTTTTGAAAAATCGAAATTCTTTGATGCTGTGAATTTTTTTGAAGTTAACATTTATTGAAAACGCAAACATATTTTGAAATTCTACGAAGATTGTTTGAAAACATGATCATTTTTAAAACACAATCATGTTTAAATTTGGTGAACACCTTTTGAAAATGCAAATATTTTTTCAAATTAGCTAACAATTTGAAATTGGGAACATTTTTAAATCATGGACATTTTTTTGTAGAGTCCCAAACATTTTTTTAAATTGTGAATTTAAAAAGAAACCGAAAACATGAAAAACAAAAAGAAATAAAGAAACTCGGAAAGCCAGTATAAGAGAACACACAAAAAAGGAAATCGGTTCAGGAACCCTTTAGAAGATTCCCAAGATGGCCACAAACCTTCCCAACTTCTAGTACATTGTGTATCTACCAATGGGCCAGCCTAATTACGTTCGATCGGTCGCTAGCCCTGTGCAAAACAATGGCAATTTGCCACATAATGCCACAAATAATATATCTCGTGGTTACGGAATGTTCACTTTTTGTTGATCGCGTGGAAAGCCTGAACGAGTTCACTATAGCAATGAAAAGGCCAGCCCATTCAAGACTTGCATGTATACCTTGGCAGATTTATCTTCTCAATCCTAGCCGACACCTAAGGCTTTTCCATGTCGTTGGCTCAGTCCCCCCATGTTTGGCATTGTCCACTATGAGAGGAGTGGGACCTGCCCCGTTCATTTTCCTAAGTTCTAGTGGGTCTTTATTTAGTTCTCAGCAACATCAGTGAGGTGGTAAAAGGCGATGGCGCGTTGGAATAAGTTATTTTCAGCCTCCCCCTACCTCGACAATGTCTAAACCGACACGGACATAGGGCCTATGAGGGTAGGTGTTGCTAGATCTATTGTCTCTCTTTGGATCTTGGTAGTACGTCCGTCAATCAAAGAAAGCAGTTGGCTGGTATTTGGCGGAACGACTTTGGCATCTTCTTTCGTTTTATTCTGCAACATGGTCAGGTTTGTCCACCCCTCTAGAATGATGGTGAAGGATTGCAAGCTTGTACCGCATGCATTCATGCCTCAACCGATGTTTTTTCAACTATTACTAGATCTCGTTTCTAGCAGACTGCCATTGCAGTCTTCAAATCCTAGTATAGTGTGGGCTTTCGCAAGTGGTAATTATTCTTGTTGCATGTTCAATGTAATTTTCAAACTCCAATGGGTCGTACAAATCAACTGGAGAAGACGATTAATAGGATTTTCAATGAAAAAAAAATACTTTTTGATGATTGTTTTACGTCTTATTATATTTCTATTGTATTGACTATTGTTTCCCTTTATATTTATCAGATATATAAGATGCATTTTGTTGTCTTTTCTACAATAAATAAGAGGTTGGCCACTCACATTCAGAATTGGTCATTGGTGCGTGCCAGTGGGCCCAAATAATTGTTACAAACCTGATTATCATATGGCGCCTAGTCGGCGAGGCCACCAGCCCAACACTCTCTAGGCGGGTCAGACAGAGGACTGAGACCTACTTTCTAGGCAGGTGTCGGTGTCAAAACCGGCAGATCTCGGGTAGGGAGGCCCAAACTATGCGTCTAAGGATCAATGGTAACAGGGGACCAGGGGACACAATGTTTACCCAGGTTCGGGCCCTCTTAAAGGAGGTAAAACCTACTCCTGCTTGATTATATTCAAAGAGTATGGAGATTACAAGAGTTGATCTACCTCAAGATCGTAATGGCTAAACCCTAGATGTCTAGCCTATGAATATTCTGATGATGGTAATGAGGATAGCCTCTACGGACTAACCCCTCCAGTTTATATACACACCGGAGGGGCCTAGGGTTTGTACAAGGTTGGTTCATCAGGGAAGGAAACAACCGGACTCTAATCTTGCAGTTTACGTATGGAGAAGTACCATCCAGACATGGAGGATAATCTTTAGCTTGATCTTGTATGGCCCATCCACCCCGGCCCATACTCCTGGGCCGGACACCTGAGGACCCCCGAATCCAGGACTCCCTCAGTAGCCCCCGAACTTGCCTTCAATGATGATGTAGTATGCGGATATAAGTCTTCGGCTTTGCAAGGCGGGTTCTCCACCATACTTAGGATTGACGATTGTCCGGCATCGGCTTCTGTGTCCAGTCTTTATGATTCCTTCCTGTCGTCACCTCGATTTCCACGCGTTTGAGCGAATGCGAACGGTCTGTTACCTTTATATTTTAACCCTTTTAATAGGCACGGATGGCGCTTATATAATGAGGTTAGATCCCCAAACGCCATCCTACATCGCCCCAAGAGAAAACCACGAAAAAAGCTCAAACCATGGCTAGTATCCTTGGCTTCTCCTCGCGTCCTCATGGCCCTCAACAGGGGGATTGGCAAAGTTGTTCTGTATCCCATCTTCAGCTCCACCATCTCCAGACGCAAGGATACCTTCCCCCCACGGATCTAGTCTCCGTACGGGCAGGATTAACTTCTATGGGCGATGGTGCATTGGCAGAGAATTTCCCCAACCCCAGCCAAGGGGAGAGGGTGTGCTTCATCTCGTTCCTTCTGAGGGGTGTAGGATTTCCGATCCACCCCTTCCCCAGGGGTCTATTGGAATATTATAGGATCCAACTGCACAACCTCACACCAGGTTCCATTCTGCATATTTCTGGTTTTGTCGCCCTTTGCGAATTATTTTAGGCTGCGAGGCTCATTTCCAACTATGGAAAAAGTTCTTTTGCCTCGCCCCCGCCACCAGGGCGGAGGGTCTATGTTTGAAGTGGGTGGCGCTGAAGTATGGCGCATAGCCGGATCTGGTTACCCAGTCAGGACTCCGAAGAGGGGATCCGATGAATGGTCTTCTGAATGGTTTTACATTGAGGATGTTCCTCTTCTAGACCCTGTTCGGCGTGGGCTTCCCGAGTTCTCCAGCGCTCCTTTGAAGAAGCTATTCAGCTGGCGCCCCAAATCCCCCAGACAAGAGGATAGTGCGGAAATGATGAGATCGGTCAGCAACGTCAGATTGTTGACCCACTCCAGACTCTCCGTCGTTGAAGTCATGGCTATTGCGATAAAGTGGTATCCAGCCTCTTCAGTCCGGAGTGGGTCCTTTATGGAACTACAACAGGGAGGACGACGCGTCTCGCTATACGCGAAAGTGTCCAGATAACCAAGCTGCATTGGCTGCCATGCTGGTGGATCTTTATAAGGGAGAGGAAGAAGACTTCGCCTGTTTAAATTGCCGAGAAGGTTTCTCCATGTACAACCCCATCAACTGGGTAAGTTTAGTCATACAACACCTGTTTTATTACTGCTATGCATTAACTGAATACTCTGGTTGCTTCAAAACAGTCATGGAGGAAGGTAGTCGAGAACATCTATTGCCCCCCCCCCCCTCAACCAGAGGACCATGCTCGCTAGGAAGACCCCAGATTTCATGAGAATCCGGATATATTTGTAGAATTTGAAGACGGAGTTTATTACCATGCGAGCATTGATGGCTCGGAGGTGGCCGTTATGGCCGATTACCCCGATCTCTATCCCTTTATACAAGTAAGTGTTCAGAAATCATTTAAAAAAGGGAAACACTTCCGCTCATAACTTTTACCCTGCGCTCTAGACTGTGTTGCACAGGAACAGCGCTCCGCGAGCCGTACTCAAGCTCGGGCAGTTAAAAGGAAAACGGCTCTGACGCGTGGTGAGCACATGAAACGAAAGGGGATCGGGAGCGCCGATGAGCCTGCTCCATCATCAAATAGGTATATTCGTCACTTCATGCCTAAGCATAAAGCAGAATCGTCATTTTCCTCCTCCTTCTATCATCTTAGGAGAGGTATAAAGCGGACCGTACCAAAGATTCCAGCAAGCCGAGCCGCGGCCAATTTCTACCTCTTGAGCTTGCGTTAGTGTAACACCCCCAGTGTCATGCTACAGTAACCCACTGTGATTAAGCTAATCATTTTTCCAAACAGTGCTTAATCACCTTTGATTCAAATCTCATTGAAATTCCACTGTCACATCCCTAGCTTCTGGTGCTGCCTAGTGTTTGCATCATGTTTAAATTTTTGAACTTGAACTGGGGAAATTTGGAAGCCTCAAAACCCTAAATAAAAGAAGGGCAAAAACCCTAAAATCTCATTCATTGTTCCAAAATGCTCTTCTTAAATGTTTGATAATTTTGGCAAAGGGTTCTGGTCACAACCAAAATATTGAACATTTTTAAGGACTTAATCTTGGGACTTTGAATTTAAATCATTAGCTATTTGAATTTGAATTATATTCATATAACTAGAATATAATTTCAAATACCCCTGAAATATTTTTTGAGCTTTTGGAAAAGTCCATCTAGCAAAATAAAAATATTCAGAGGAGTTTTTGGCATTGTTTGAATTATTTTAAATTCAAAACAGTGGCAAAATAAATTTAAAAAAATAAAACAAACAGAAAATAAAACAGAGCACATACCTGGCCACTTACCTGGCCTTACCTGGCGCCACCAACCGGCCCAGCACGGCCCAGCCCACAGCCGCTTCCCCCCCTGTCGCCTTCCTCCTCTGCCAGGAGGACGCGCGTGCGGCCGACGCGCGCACGCACGCGCCCCGGCCACCTCCTCCCTCCTAGCCTGCCTGGCTCCCCCTCGTCACGCCTAGACGACGCCAGCGCGACCCCCTGGACCCCCTGGCTCTCTCTCACTCTCCCCCGACCCTTTCCCCCTTCTCTGCTTTTTTCCCCTCTCGCGCCCGAACGCCTCTGTCGCCGCCCCACACCGCCACCGCGCTCACCGGCCGTCCCTCGAGCAACCGTCGTGCTCGTCGGCTCCGCCTCGTCGTCCACGTCATCCCAGATGAGCCACGCATCCTCAGGCACCCTGCAACGTCGCCGCCATCGTCGTCTTATACCTTCGGCCGCCCGAATCTCCGGCGACCCTGTGCTGCCTCCGACGCCCCCCCGGCCTCGTCTCCACCTCGAATGGATCCGCTGTGAGCCCCTGCTGCTTCTCCTGTGCTCGCCCCCTCCGTTCTCGCCCCCTAGCCCCATCTCCCACCGCGGCCGAGAGCTTCTCGCCGCCGGCCATGGCGTGGCCGTGGCCACAGCCACCGCAGCTCGTTCTCGAGCCCACCGTCGTGCTCACCACAGTCCCAGGAGCACATAGCACTCACCAACGCCTCCCCTGGCGCCCTGCATCGCCTAACCCGTTGTTGCCGTAGCTCCGGCCGCCGCCTAAGTGGTCGCCGCCATCGACCCCGGCCTCCCTGTGCCCAGCTGCGTGCGGCCCTAGATGCGCGGGAGCACGGGCTCCCTCTTGGTGCCCTCAGCGCGACCAGCCGCGGGTTGTAGCGCCGTCCCGAGCAACTCCGGCGAGGTCTCGCCGACGCCGTCGTCGCCGGCGTCACTTGCTGACGTGGTTGGTTTAATTAGCCACTAATCACCGCACCGTGTCACAGACAGCCGGGCCCCACCGCCTAACTAACCGGCTAACTAAAATAGATTAGGTTTAATCTAATTGTAGTGGCCCCACGCGTCAGTTTTGACCGCGCTGACGTGGCCGTTGACTGGGCCCACACGTCAGCGGCACTAACCAGCCCCAGTCACTGACCAGTGGACCCCACTGGTCAGGTTTGACCCGAGGCAGCCCTGTTGACTCTGCTGAGGTCAGCATGATGCCATGCTGATGCAATATTCCTTTTCTGGAATTTAGTTTATTTTTTAAATAATCAGGAAATTCCAGAAAATAGCTAAAACTTCAATAAGTCATAGAAAATCAACCGTAAGTCAGAATGAAATAATTTATATATGAAAAATTATCAGAAAAATTCAAGGAATCCATCTGTACCATTTTCATGCATGTTTGAACAATGTTTGTCCTCTGTTTTGGACAAAACAAATAAAGGGCATTTAAATAATCATATATGGAGTTGGAGTTTGAATCATGTATTCAAACCAACTTCATTTAAATCATAGCTAGATGCATTAGCTCAAAACACATTCATATTGCCATGTCATAGCATGCATCATATTGTGCATTGCATTGATCGTGTTTCTTCTGTGTTTGCCGGTGTTGTTCCCCCTTGATAGACGTGGTCCGACGATGTGATCGTTGACACTGATGAAGACTCAATGTTATCTTCAGAAGTGCCAGGCAAGCAAAACCCCCTTGTTCATTCCGATACAATCCCACTCTCTCGCTCCTGCTCTCTTTTACTGCATTAGGACAACACCGATTCAACTGTTACTTGCTGCGGTAGTTGAACCCCTTTATCCTCTGCATGACCTGTCATTGCCACAGTAAATAGATGAAACCCACTAGCATGAGTAGGAGTTGTTTGAGCCATGTTGTGCCTACTCATTCATGCTTGTTTGTCATGCCTGCTACTGCTTAGAGTTGAGTCAGGTCTGATTCATCGGGGATGAATCAGAGGTGTGTGAACATGTCCTACCGTTGAGAGCTAAGTGTGTGAACACGATTTGGTAAAGGTAGCGGTGAGAGGCCATGTAGGAGTACATGGTGGGTTGTCTCATTGCAGCCGTCTTCAGGAACTGAGTTCTGTGTTTGTGATCCATGACGAGTTACTACCACACATTGGGTTCCGGTAACTCGACCCCTCTCGACTTATTAATCAACATGATCTCTGTCCAGGAGTTGCAACTAGTTTCTGGTGTTTGTAGGTAGTGTTAGTAGTCTACCAAGTGGCACCCGGTACAGGTGGGCTTGGGACAGACTAGGCACAGTGGCACGGTGTACCAAGTGGCACCCGGATGGTGGGCTTGGGAACCCTGCTCACATCGTTTGGGGCCGTGAGCGACACCCCGACCGGATCTCCTTGCGGATGGAACCCGAATAGGCGATAAACCTGGACGAGAGACTTGTTTGGTTAGTCAGGTCGTGGCCGACTCCCTCGCCCAGCTTCCGCTTGAAGGTTGCCGAGGTACATGACGTGTACAGGGCGATAAGTGGCGGGAGCGTGTGTGAAGAAGTACACCCCTGCAGGATTATCATTATCTATTCGAATAGCCGGATTCCTTGGATATGGAAACTTGGACCCCTTGCATAGTTCATAGACAAGTGAAAGTGGATACTCTAAAATACGCAAGATAAGCGTGAGTGCTATGGATGGCGTTCTCGTAGGGAGACGGGAGCGGTTCCATAGTGGTGTATTGATATGGTGAATATATGGACTCGTGTGCGCCACCCCAAAAGAATTACTTGCAGTCGTAGTTCAGGTTAGCCACCGAGTCAAAGCTGGCTTGCTGCAGTTAAACCCCACCACCCCCTTGTTGATAATGATGCATATGTAGATAGATCTGATGTAAGTCTTGCTGAGTACATTTGTACTCACGTTGCTTAATTTATGTTTTTGCAGAGAGACTTCAGTCTCGCTAGTAGTACCGCGTGGACTTCGACGTTTAGCTTGTTACCTCAGCTACGATCTTGTGCCTCGGCAGGATTTGGTAGATAGTCAGGCTTCTCAGCCTTTTCCATTTATAGATGTCTGTACTCAGACATGATAGCTTCCGCTTGTGTTTTGACTTGTATGCTCTGAATGTTGGGTCGTAGGACCCATGTTTGTAATTTGTCGCTCCTCGGAGCCTATTGAATAATACTTGAGTTGTAGAGTCATGTTGTGATACCATGTTATATTTGCACATATCGAGCATATTGTGTGTATATTATTGAAATGCTTGGTATGTGTGGGATCTGACTATCTAGTTGTTTATCCTTAGTAGCCTCTCTTACCGGGAAATGTCTCCTAGTGTTTCCACTGAGCCATGGTAGCTTGCTACTGCTCCGGAACACTTAGGCTGGCCGGCATGTGTCCTTCTTTGTTCCTGTGTCTGTCCCTCCGGGGAAATGTCACGCGATGAATACCGGAGTCCTGTTAGCCCGCTACAGCCCGGTTTACCGGAGTCCTGCTAGCCCAGTGCTACATCCTGGATCCACTCGCTGATGACCGACACGTTCGATGCTGGGTCATGGATGCCTGTCCCTGTAAGTTAGTGCCACTTTGGGTTCACGACTAGCCATGTCAGCCCGGGCTCCTTATCATATGGATGCTAGCGACACTATCATATACGTGTGCCAAAAGGCGCAAACGGTCCCGGGCAAAGGTAAGGCGACACCCGTGGGAATACCGTGCGTGAGGCCGCAAAGTGATATGAGGTGTTACATGCTAGATCGATGTGGCATTGAGTCGGGGTCCTGACAGTGTTGGTATCAGAGCTTGACTGCCTGTAGGATTACCAAGCCAATCTGGTCGAAGTTGAGTCTAGAAATTCTTTAGTTATATAAGGGAATTGATTGTGGGATGGAACGTAAGGCTCTTTTTACTCCTTATACCTTATGCCCTTCTGATCCGAGTCATCTTATCTTTCCTACGGGGTTAAGGCACTAGGCTTCTCCTCTTCTATCAGGATCACGTGTTACTAATCCGTAAACTCATATTATTGTTGGATTTAAGTCTCAGTTCAGTTCCTACTACTTCTGTATGTTAACTGTTGATCTCCAAACCTTGATATTGTGCCTCTGAGTGGTTATGCCACCATTTTTGTAGCATGTCTCAAATCTTTTCTGAGCCTTTACAGCCGTTATGCTGTCCGAGTCATCCCAGGTTTCTAAATAATCTAATGCAATTGCAAAATCCTTTCCCTCTATTTTAGTGTCCGTTTGGTCAGAATAAGCACACTAATCGCCGGTTGAGGTACTCTGTTGCCTCGGTATATATGTTGGAGCTACTATTATGACCCTAGGAGTTTTAGGGAGTCACCTAGTAAGCTAGCCATGATTTGTGTCCCAGTGTGATGATTCTGGCCTTTATTCTCGAAAGCATTCCGTGATGCTACTTAGTAGTAGGTATTCTATTCCTGGGTTTTGAACCCGAGATTCATTCTACTTACTTCATGTTGATAGTGTTTGCTAGTTCCTTTAGGATATTAGTAACCTTTGCGATAGTCCTCGAGGTCCGTGGTATATCATTCTTCCAAATACCATGAACCATTCTTGGCAGGAGTTATTTTGAACCAAAAGATCACAACCAGAGTACTCTTGATGAGTTCTCCATTCTATATTGTGAATCTGCCAGTTCTACCTCTCTGCATGGATTACCCGGAAGAAACTTGTTGAACTCGTTCGACATTCTAATCCATGCGTCCACAACTCAGAAAATTATATGTTCTTTGAGTTGTCCCTCTTAGTTGTATTCTGACCCCTGTCTATCATTTGATAGTCAAGAGTATGCGTGCGTTCATTCATCGATGCCTATTACTCCTGTGGTCCGTCAAGCCATTCTATTCCAGAATGACTAGGAGAAACAAACTCCAGTACCTCATCCATACCCAGGATTGGGTCCTAGCAGTTGTACTCCACAGATCAAAATACTAATCCAGTTTTTGTTCTGTTCCACCCTGGAGTGTTACCATCTTTATATTAAGATTATCATGGGAATTGCACACCATCCTATGAATTCTTGGTGCAGTGATACTTCTCTCCATCATTATTCATTTCTCGGTTCCCGTGTTGTTATAACCGGAATGTCGACAAGTGAATCATGATGTGTGAAATCAATACTCCTAGCAACCTTGTTGCTTGGTAGTTAAATGGACAATAACCTCATTCTTAACATGTTGGTTCTTGAATCATCATTCTAAGATTGATCGTGCTACCTTGTCCATCTTCCTGGTGCACATTTCGATTGATGAGTTAGGATTTTGTCAAGTCCTCGCTCATTTGATCATATCGTCTTGCCCTGAAAAGCAAGATTGTTCTCGATCTTAGTAATATATCGGTGGTTCGTGATTTTCCGAATATCTTCTCGGAAGTATTACCAGGTTGTCCCCTGACTGTTATGTTGAGCTCGTGATCAAGTTGGTTTCTTGTGAACCACCCTCTCTCCAAGAATCGGTGTTAGATATCCCTGAGCTAGTTGGTTAAGCTAGACAACAACTTGGAGAGTTGGAAGATAAAAGCTTGCCTGACTTAGTTCGTTCCAAAGGGATATTCTTGTGTAGTGTGTGTTGAAGAAAGATGATATCTTCATCGATTGGTCCCTGTGATCAGTTGCTGGACCTATTGTCTTATCAATCCTTTGATTTGAGTGTGGGCTATCGTCAAATCAAATCAGTACCAACGATGGTCGTAATGTTGTCTTACTTGTGGTTAATCCCTCGAGCATACACCATTACATCTTTGGTCTGACCAATGCTACCATCGTGTTCACATGATGGTGGAATTCCAGTGATATGGAAATTCTGATGAGTTGTTGTTGAGCCCATTGACAACATCCTTATCTCCTCCATGATTTTGTTGAACATTAAGCTAGTGTTGGAAACTTTTGAAAGCATCTCTTCATGCTAGTTCATGAAGCATATGTTCGGATGTAAGAAGTGACTTCCTCCAGTTCATGTGCATTTGATGCAAGTTGCCGCTGTGGATTCGAGAAAGTCAATGTTGTTTCCTTTGGAATCATCCCAAATCAGTCATGCATACGTGCGAAGTATTCTGTGGTCTGGAGACTTGCAACCTTCATTCCATATGTGTCCCGAGCACACCAAGCCACCGATTGATTTGTTCAAGGAGAAGAAGTTCCTTCTTAAGAGTATACCTTATGCAAGGACTTCGATGTCCTCGATGATGGTTCCCCACCTGAACTCGGTAGTGTTTAATTATAAGACTACTTTGTGGTCATGCTTGTCTGGGACAACGTGTTCACATGTTGTAGCAGAACCGGCTCGTGTTTTTGGAGCTAGCTATCATAGTTCATTCCTCGAGAATCTCGCAACATCATCTCGTCGATTTGTGTTGCAAACTTTCGTTTTTCTTCCTAGACTCGATGAGTCTGGAATATCCTGACACCAACCAGATCTGAATCTCAGGCAGATATGATGGTTTGGAACATTTTCCAAGAACTATAATATCGGTCCCTCAGAAACCGGTAAAGTGGATGTCGTGGCCAACACACCCAGCCAGAAGACCTGTTATTATAATATCTTGATTGAGGAAGTTGGCCACCTCCCCATAAGGATTTCGTAGGATCTACTCCCTAGTCGTTCCTTGTGGATTTTTGTGTTCCCGAAGTCCGACCTTTTACTTGATGTTCTAGATATCAAACCATAATTATTTATGGATTACGCTAGCACATCAAGGAGAACATTAGAAGCGGAGTGCTAAATGTCTCTCGGTCGATCATCCAGATTTTGTTTCCTTGGCCTCGCTAAGGTGAAATCTGAGAAGCTGTTATCTTCCTATGCATCTGCATCGTCCAACACTATCCATCATGGTAGTATGTTGTGTTGCCAGGATCCTTGACACGGAGATTGGTAAACCCTGATGAATATGGAAATGCTCAAGTTCTTGAGAGCACGCACAAGCGCTAGGTGTTATCATCGACACTAACTGGAATTGCTCTCAGTTTCCTCGGTGATGCTATAACCTTTTAAACAGTGGACTTACTCTCTACTGTTGAGTTTCTCCCTAGTTACTAAAATCACCCCTTGTGTTGTTTTCAACAAGGTAATCCACATCATCCATTTTAACCCGGGTATGCCATTCTACCGAACCCCTCCAAATGGTCGCTCGAGAATTGCCTTAGGTTGGTATAAAATATTTTCGATGATATCTGAATCAAAGGTAATTCTTTTTGCCACTTAAGGTAATACTCTACGAATCACCCTCCTCCAGGATGTCCCGCTGTGGCATCATGGAAACTCAACTCCTCGCTACGTTGACAACCGTTCACCACCCTTTTAAGCGTGGAATTGTTGTCTACCTAGTGAACCCTCGTCATTTGTTCCACTCCATCCTCTAGATGTGTGCTTCATGTCTCAGCTCAAGAGATGTTGCTATGCTTCCTTTCGTGAGTTAATCCCGAGTTGTTCAATCTTTGAGAAGATCGATTCCGTAGAGTTTCCTTCTGTCATCGTCATGTTGGATGGAGATTTCGAAGGCAAGACATCAAGTTCAATTTGAGCCGGACAACCAACAACCTCGAGAAGGCAGTTGGATCATGAAGTTTGTGTTAGTTAGTGTCCCCTTTGTCTTCTTACCTCGCGTCTTGAATCTCGGGACAAGATTCTTGTTTAGTGGGGGTGAGTTGTCACATCCCTAGCTTCTGGTGCTGCCTAGTGTTTGCATCATGTTTAAATTTTTGAACTTGAACCGGGGAAATTTGGAAGCCTCAAAACCCTAAATAAAAGAAGGGCAAAAACCCTAAAATCTCATTCATTGTTCCAAAATGCTCTTCTTAAATGTTTGATAATTTTGGCAAAGGTTTCTGGTCCCAACCAAAATATTGAACATTTTTAAGGACTTAATCTTGGGACTTTGAATTTAAATCATTAGCTATTTGAATTTGAATTATATTCATATAACTAGAATATAATTTCAAATACCCCTGAAATATTTTTTGAGCTTTTGGAAAAGTCCATCTAGCAAAATAAAAATATTCAGAGGAGTTTTTGGCATTGTTTGAATTATTTTAAATTCAAAATAGTGGAAAAATAAATTTAAAAAATAAAACAAACAGAAAATAAAACAGAGCACATACCTGGCCACTTACCTGGCCTTACCTGGCGCCACCAACCGGCCCAGCACGGCCCAGCCCACCGCCGCTTCCCCCCCCTTCGCCTTCCTCCTCTGCCAGGAGGACGCGCGTGTGGCCGACGCGCGCACGCACGCGCCCCAGCCACCTCCTCCCTCCTAGTCTGCCTGGCTCCCCCTCGTCGCGCCTAGACGACGCCAGCGCGACCCCCTGGACCCCCTGGCTCTCTCTCACTCTCCCCCGACCCTTTCCCCCTTCTCTGCTTTTTTCCCCTCTCGCGCCCGAACGCCTCCGTCGCCGCCGCACACCGCCACCGCGCTCACCGGCCGTCCCTCGAGCAACCGTCGTGCTCGTCGGCTCCGCCTCGTCGTCCGCATCATCCCAGATGAGCCACGCATCCTCAGGCGCCCTGCAACGTCACCGCCATCGTTGTCTTCTACCTTCGGCCGCCCGGATCTCCGGTGACCCTGTGCTGCCTCCGACGCCCCCCGGCCTCGTCTCCGCCTCAAATGGATCCGCTGTGAGCCCCTGCTGCTTCTCCTGTGCTCGCCCCCTCCGTTCTCGCCCCCTAGCCCCATCTCCCACCGCGGCCGAGAGCTTCTCGCCGCCGGCCATGGCGTGGCCGTGGCCACAGCCACCGCAACTCATTCTCGAGCCCACCGTCGTGCTCACCACAGTCCCAGGAGCACATAGCACTCACCAACGCCTCCCCTGGCGCCCTGCATCGCCTAACCCGTCGTTGCCGTAGCTCCGGCCGCCGCCTAAGTGGTCGCCGCCGTCGACCCCGGCCTCCCTGTGCCCAGCTGCGTGCGCCCCTAGATGCGCGGGAGCACGGGCTCCCTCTTGGTGCCCTCAGCGCGACCAGCCGCAGGCTGTAGCACCGTCCCGAGCAACTCCGGCGAGGTCTCGCCGACGCCGTCGTCGCCGGCGTCACTTGCTGACGTGGTTGGTTTAATTAGCCACTAATCACCGCACCGTGTCACAGACAGCCGGGCCCCACCGCCTAACTAACCGGCTAACTAAAATAGATTAGGTTTAATCTAATTGCAGTGGCCCCACGCGTCAGTTTTGACCGCGCTGACGTGGCCGTTGACTGGGCCCACACGTCAGCGGCACTAACCAGCCCCAGTCACTGACCAGTGGACCCCACTGGTCAGGTTTGACCCGAGGCAGCCCTGTTGACTCTGCTGAGGTCAGCATGACGCCATGCTGACGCAATATTCCTTTTCTGGAATTTAGTTTATTTTTTAAATAATCAGGAAATTCCAGAAATAGCTAAAACTTCAATAAGTCATAGAAAATCAACCGTAAGTCAGAATGAAATAATTTATATATGAAAAATTATCAGAAAAATTCAAGGAATCCATCTGTACCATTTTCATGCATGTTTGAACAATGTTTGTCCTCTGTTTTGGACAAAACAAATAAAGGGCATTTAAATAATCATATATGGAGTTGGAGTTTGAATCATGTATTCAAACCAACTTCATTTAAATCATAGCTAGATGCATTAGCTCAAAACACATTCATATTGCCATGTCATAGCATGCATCATATTGTGCATTGCATTGATCATGTTTCTTCTGTGTTTGCCGGTGTTGTTCCCCCTCGATAGACGTGGTCCGACGATGTGATCGTTGACACTGATGAAGACTCAATGTTATCTTCAGAAGTGCCAGGCAAGCAAAACCCCCTTGTTCATTCCGATACAATCCCACTCTCTCGCTCCTGCTCTCTTTTACTGCATTAGGACAACACCGATTCAACTGTTACATGCTGCGGTAGTTGAACCCCTTTATCCTCTGCATGACCTGTCATTGCCACAGTAAATAGATGAAACCCACTAGCATGAGTAGGAGTTGTTTGAGCCATGTTGTGCCTACTCATTCATGCTTGTTTGTCATGCCTGCTACTGCTTAGAGTTGAGTCAGGTCTGATTCATCGGGGATGAATCAGAGGTGTGTGAACATGTCCTACCGTTGAGAGCTAAGTGTGTGAACACGATTTGGTAAAGGTAGCGGTGAGAGGCCATGTAGGAGTACATGGTGGGTTGTCTCATTGCAGCCGTCTTCAGGAACTGAGTTCTGTGTTTGTGATCCATGACCAGTTACTACCACACATTGGGTTCCGGTAACTCGACCCCTCTCGACTTATTAATCAACATGATCTCTGTCCAGGAGTTGCAACTAGTTTCTGGTGTTTGTAGGTAGTGTTAGTAGTCTACCAAGTGGCACCCGGTACATGTGGGCTTGGGACAGACTAGGCACAGTGGTACGGTGTACCAAGTGGCACCCGGATGGTGGGCTTGGGAACCCTGCTCACATCGTTTGGGGCCGTGAGCGACACCCCGGCCGGATCTCCTTGCGGATGGAACCCGAATAGGCGATAAACCTGGACGAGAGACTTGTTTGGTTAGTCAGGTCGTGGCCGACTCCCTCGCCCGGCTTCCGCTTGAAGGTTGCCGAGGTACATGACGTGTACAGGGCGATAAGTGGCGGGAGCGTGTGTGAAGAAGTACACCCATGCAGGGTTATCATTATCTATTCGAATAGCCGGATTCCTCGGATATGGAAACTTGGACCCCTTGCATAGTTCATAGACAAGTGAAAGTGGATACTCTAAAATACGCAAGATAAGCGTGAGTGCTATGGATGGCGTTCTCGTAGGGAGACGGGAGCGGTTCCATAGTGGTGTATTGATATGGTGAATATGTGGACTCGTGTGCGCCACCCCAAAAGAATTACTTGCAATCGTAGTTCAGGTTAGCCACCGAGTCAAAGCTGGCTTGGTGCAGTTAAACCCCACCACCCCCTTGTTGATAATGATGCATATGTAGATAGATCTGATGTAAGTCTTGCTGGGTACATTTGTACTCACGTTGCTCAATTTATGTTTTTGCAGAGAGACTTCAGTCTCGCTAGTAGTACCGCGTGGACTTCGACGTTTAGCTTGTTACCTCAGCTACGATCTTGTGCCTCGGCAGATAGTCAAGCTTCTCAGCCTTTTCCATTTATAGATGTCTGTACTCAGACATGATAGCTTCCGCTTGTGTTTTGACTTGTATGCTCTGAATGTTGGGTCGTAGGACCCATGTTTGTAATTTCTCGCTCCTTCGAGCCTATTGAATAATACTTGAGTTGTAGAGTCATGTTGTGATACCATGTTATATTTGCACATATCGAGCATATTGTGTGTATGTTATTGAAATGCTTGGTATGTGTGGGATCTGACTATCTAGTTGTTTATCCTTAGTAGCCTCTCTTACCGGGAAATGTCTCCTAGTGTTTCCACTGAGCCATGGTAGCTTGCTACTGCTCCGGAACACTTAGGCTGGCCGGCATGTGTCCTTCTTCGTTCCTGTGTCTGTCCCTTCGGGAAAATGTCACGCGATGAATACCGGAGTCCTGTTAGCCCGCTACAGCCCGGTTCACCGGAGTCCTGCTAGCCCAGTGCTACAGCATGGATCCACTCGCTGATGACCGACACGTTCGATGTCGGGTCATGGATGCCTGTCCCTGTAAGTTAGTGCCACTTTGGGTTCACGACTAGCCATGTTAGCCCGGGCTCCTTATCATATGGATGCTAGCGACACTATCATATACGTGTGCCAAAAGGCGCAAACGGTCCCGGGCAAAGGTAAGGCGACACCCGTGGGAATACCGTGCGTGAGGCCGCAAAGTGATATGAGGTGTTACATGCTAGATCGATGTGGCATTGAGTCGGGGTCCTGACATCCACTTTGGAATCAAATTCAATTTGCAAATGATTTTTGAAATTGCACAAAAGTTGCTGCAAAATAGTCCATCATTTAGTAAAAATTCCATAACAAATGATTGTTAAGGAAAAAAACATCACCTCCAAGCTAAGATGGACTATAGCAAATTAAAACAGTGCCACTCAGCAAATTAATTGCTTTTCCATCTTTTTGCAAATTCCATCTAATTCAAACTTCTTCCAAACTTTTTGTGGCTGTGCACAATATTTCTTTGAATTTGTTTGGCCAGTGGAATATTTTTGCAAAGTCATTCGTGGCTGAAAGTAAATGCAAAAAACTACTGGAAAAAGAAAAACAGAAAAAGAAAAGACAAAAGGCCAGAAGCTACTGTGCACTTTAGCCCAGCTAGCTACAGGAGCCGACCCAACCCATCTAGGCCCCCTTTCGCCTTCTTCCTGTTCACCGAGGGTCGTGGCAGAGGTCCCCCGGCCATGGCCGCACCATGCCGCCGTGGCGGCCATCCGTCGCCTCCCCGCGCGTATAAGGTTCCCCTCTCGTCCCCTAGCAAACCCTAGTACACTCCCCCTCTCTCCCTTCATCCCTCGCTCGCCTCTCTCTCGATCTGGATCGGAGCCGAGCGCCGCGGTCGCCGTGGCTACGAAATCGTCGCGGCCACCCTCCTCCCCGAGCTGCGCCAAGGCATCTAGGAGGACCGGCGCCCTTGTCCTCGTCCATCTCGAGCACCAGGACGAGCCGGACCGCCCTGCAGCTCGCCGTCGTCGTCGTCCTTCCCCGCGCACGCTCCTCTGCTTCGTCATCTCCCTCGAAGCTCCCGACGCCCCCGGGCCACCCCGCGTCCTCCCTTCTCGCCAGCAACCGCCGCTGTGAGCTCTCCTTGATCTCCCCTCTGTTTTCCCCTTTGATTTTGTGTGGTATCTCCTTGTCACTCGCGCTCGTCATGGCCACCGACGCTCGCCGTTGCTGCCGCTAGTCCCGGGCACACCCGCGTTCCTTACTGCACCTCGGGGCCTCCGGGCCACGCCCTGCGTCACAGTGCGCGTGCCCGCTGTTGCCGCCCTCTGTCCGCGCCGCGAACCCCCGGCCATGCCTGCCTGCTGTTGCATAGGCGCCGCCGCGGCTGTTAGTTGCTTCTTTCACCGTCGCTGCTGGTTGCTGTTGCCGCTGCTATCGCTCACCTCGCCGCGACGCTACTGCTGCTCATCATCGCGCCCGCGTCCCGCGCGTCCTGGCCTGGCGCCACGCTGGTGCCCTCCTCTGCGAGCCAGCGCACCATCCTCCCCTGCTGCCCCATCGCCTACAGCCTCCCCGTGTGTGCGCTACGTGCTGCTGTTACTGGTCATGGCCACGGCCATGGCCAAGTGTGGCGTGTGCTTTGTGTGTGTGCGTGCGTACAGTGTGTGTGTGCGTTTGAGTGGGTGGTTGAGCCCGCCTCTACCCGGCCACGCCGACCTCCAGCCTCGCCGCGCCGCTGTGCTGCTGCTCCTCCTCTGCCTCGCTGCTGCTCTGCTGCTGATTTCTACTGCTGCTCTCCGCTGAAGCTGCTACCACCGCTGTTCCTCTGTCTGCTGCTACAGTAACTGCTACAGTAACATTCAGTTACTGTAGCAGTGGCTAGCTTTTCTGTTTTTACACTGACTAGGCCTCTAGAAAGCACTTCAACAGTAGCAAAACAAGCTCGAGCATAGATAAAAATTATATGGGCGTGTAGTACGCTTGACAAGGTTCAAAACATCTCATTGGACCAAATTTAAAAGATGTAAGGATTAAATCCTATAAAAATCACAAAATGACATCTTATGTTAATAACTCCTAGCCTACTAACTTGTGTGTGCTGTGTGTGCGCGTCGTGCACGTGGCCGGAGTAGTGGCCGGCCTGGCTTAGATTAGTACCGTGTTAATTAATGGTTAGAATAGTCTATGTACAGATGACATGTGGCCCCTTTTACTTTTTTTAAGAGCCCAATTAATAGTTTGTGCCAATGACAAGTAGGGCCCAATGCACTGTTCATTGATTGACTATAAAGATGTTGACTGAGTCAACCCAGCTTCTTGACCCCACATGTCTTTGAGTGTGACTAGCCCCCTGCTGAGTTTAAAAAGACATTTCACTGTTTATAATTGGAATTAAATAAATTAAAAAATCCTTTAAACTTTAGAAATTCATATAAAAAAACTGTAGCTCGGACGGAAAAACTTTATGCATGAAAGTTGCTCAGAACGACGAGACGAACCCGAATACGCTAACCACATACCTGTCAGATGCCTCTAACTATTTGAACATGGAACATTCCCCTCCGGTCATCTGTGTGACACGGGTCCGGAACCGGGAATACATTCCCGGTTGAATTCCCCCTTCACCTATGCCGTGTAGCCATGCGTTAGGTCACACCCAGCACAACATATTGCCATGTTACGCTTTGTGATGCTATGTCTGCTTTATATTTACTGTTTCTTCCCCCTCTTCTCTTCGGTAGACCCCGAGATCGATGCTGCCCCTGTGATCGACTACGTCGACGATGACTCCTCCTTGCCAGAGCAACCAGGCAAGCCCCCCCCCTTTGATCATCTCGATATCGCCCATTCCATTCTCTCATGCTTGCATTAGATTTTTGCTATTGTTATTGTTTGCTCCTATTCTGATGCATAGCCTGCTTTTGTAACCTGCTTATTATTACCTCACCTGCTTATCCTAAACTACTCAGTATAGGTTGGTTGGTGATCCATCAGTGACCCCACCTTGTCCTTGTTGCCCTGCTTCATCATCGAAGACCCGATCAAGGGATCGAAGACCAGGCCCCGGCAACGCACATCACTTTCCCCTTAGTTGCTCGACACTGCTGGGTTACTATCGAGTACCGAGGTGAGACCTCTACAGCACTTCTGATGTTAACCCTATAGTGTAGCTATTCGGTCGTGGTCATCGAGGGTGATTCCGCCTTAACCACTTCTGATACGACTCTGTCGTGCAACCCCTCAAGTGTGAACCTCGGGGGTGATTTCTCTTACGTTCACCTTGATGATTACATCGAGTGGAGTTCATCGGGGGTGATTCCTCGGGTTTTCCCCTTGATGATTGGACACACGGATACTTGGACTTTACAACTGTTACTTGGAAACGCGGGTCGACCCTGAGGGGTACCCGCGAGTGATGTGGAGACGGGTTGACCTGGAGGGTGCCTGCGAGATAATTACGAGGCGTGGCCGGGCATTCTTAGCCCTTGCCGCAAGTCCTCGAGACGGGGCGACGGGGTCACATCTTTCGTGAGTCTCTGCTTGTTACCGCGCGTTCCTAATCCACTACGATTTGGATATTTGATCCGAGGGGCCTCTGGCCTGATAGCACTAACCATCACGTGGGCATAGTATGGGCGTTCTGCGTCGTGTACATCAGCCAAAGCTTAATAGACGTCAGCGACGGAGCGGCGCGCACCGGGTTGGACTGGTAAGCTCCTGCCTTTTTAGGGAGGTAGTTAGGTCTGCTCACCGGCCGCCCACGCAACGTGCAGGAGTTCCCGGGGCGATGGCCCATGACCCCTGGGGGCATAGGTTTAGTCCGGCGTGCTTGACCTCTCTATTAAGCCTAGGTCGGGTTGCGGCGTATTGTTTGGCCGAGGCCGAGCATGACCCAGGAAAGTGTGTCCGGCCGGAGTCAATCGAGCGTGGTGGGTAAGTTGGTGCACCCCTGCAGGGAAGAAAACATCTATCAATAGCCTGTCCTATGGTAACGGACACTTGGAGTTGTATCCCGATCGATACAACTAGAACTGGATACTTGTGATGAGAACTGGATGGTGATGAGGATTTGATTGTGATGATAACTGGATAGTATGGCTCTGGGATTTCTTTCTCGCAGGGAGTCGAGAAAGGATCTCCGACCAAGGTTGATAACACCACTGCTACTTTACTTTATGCTACTCTACTTCCTCCTGTTGCTGCAAGATGGTGGGTTCGAGAAGATGCTAGTCTTCGATAGGACTAGGCCTTCTATCTATTCTGGCATTTCTGCAGCCCAGTCCACATATATAGCCTTCCTTTGATAATGTTGCATATGTAGTGTAGATCCTTGCTTGCGAGTACTTTGGATGATTACTCACGGTTGCTTTGCTCCCCCTTTCTTTTCTTTTTGATTGATGCAACCAGATGTCGGAGCCCAGGAGCCAGATGCCACCGCCGATGCCTACTACTACGTGGAGACCGTTGACGACCAGGAGTAGTTAGGAGGCTCCCAGGCAGGAGGCCTTGCCTTTTCGATCGTAGATGCTTTTGTGCTGGCCTTCTTAAGGCAAACTTTTTTAACTCATGTCTGTACTCAGATGTTGTTGCTTCCGCTGACTCTTTTGTTTTCGAGCTTATGTATTCGAGCCCTCGAGGCCCCTGGCTTGTAATATAAAGCTTGTATTATTTTAATTTGTGTCTAGAGTTGTGTTGTGATATCTTCCCGTGAGTCCTTGATCTTGATCGTACACATTTGTGTGTATGATTAGTGTACGATTGAATCGAGGGCGTTACAGTTAGTTTTTCCCTTGAAGAGGAAAGGGTGATGCAGCAAAGTAGAGTAAGTATTTCCCTCGGTTTTGAAAACCAAGGTATCAATCCAGTAGGAGACGACGCACAAGTCACCTAGTACCTGCACAAACAATCAAGAACCTTGCAACCAACGTGATAAAGGGGTTGTAAATCGCTTCACGGTCACTCGCAAAAGTGAGATCTAATAAAATAGTAAAGTAAATATTTTTGGTATTTTTATTGTATAGATTGGAGAGTAAAGATTGCAAATTAGTAAACGAGATTTAAAGAGAGGCGGTGTAATGGAAAAGAGATGCAATATAATGGAAAAGAGACCCGGGGCCATAGGTTTCACTAGTGGCTTCTTGATACGTCTCCAACGTATCTATAATTTTTAATTGTTCCATGCTATTATATTACCCGTTTTGGATGTTTATGGGATTTACTATACACTTTTATATTATTTTTGGGACTAACCTATTAACTGGAGACCCAGCCCAAATTGCTGTTTTTTGCCTATTTCATTGTTTCGCAGAAAAGGAATATCAAACGGAGTCCAAACGGCATGAAACCTTCGGGAGAGTTATTTTTGGAACAAATGCAATCCAGGAGACTTGGAGTAGACATTAAGAAGCAATCGAGGAAGCCACGAGGCAGGGAGGCATGCCCTAGGGGGGTGGGCGCCCCCACCCTCGTGGGCCCCTCGTGGCTCGCCTGACCGACTTCCTTCACCTATATATATTCACATACCCTGAAAACATCCAGGAGCACCATGAAACCCTATTTCCACCGCCGCAACCTTCTGTACCCGTGAGATCCCATCTTGGGGCCTTTTCCGGCGATCCGCTAGAGGGGGAATCGATCACTGAGGGCTTCTACATCAACACCATAGCCTCTCCGATGAGTTGTGAGTAGTTTACTTCAGACCTTCGGGTTCATAGTTAATAGCTAGATGGCTTCTTCTCTCTCTTTGATTCTCAATACAAAGTTCTCCTCGATCTTCTTGGAGATCTATTCGATGTAACTCTTTTTGCGGTGTGTTTGTCGAGATCCGATGAATTGTGGGTTTATGATCAAGTTTATCTATGAGAAATATTTGAATCTCCTCTGAATGCTTTTATGTATGATTGGTTATCTTTGCAAGTCTCTTCGAATTATCAGTTTGTTTTGGCCTACTAGATTCATCTTTCTTGCAATGGGAGAAGTGCTTAGTTTTGGGTTCAATCTTGCAGTGTCCTTTCCATAATAGGTAGGTATGGTGGCTGTTTTGAGGAAGGTAATGGTGGGTGTATGGTACCGCGAAAGTTGTGCGGTACTAGAGAGGCTAGCAATGGTGGAAGGGTGAGAGTGCGTATAATCCATGGACTCAACATTAGTCATAAAGAACTCACATACATATTGCAAAAAATTATTAATTATCAAAACAAAGTACAACGCGCATGCTCCTAGGGGATAGATTGGTAGGAAAAGACCATCGCTCATCCCAGACCGCCACTCATAAGGAAGACAATCAATAAATAAATCATGCTCCAACTTCATCACATAACGGTTCACCATACGTGCATGCTACGGGAATCACAAACTTTAACACAAGTATCTCTCAAATTCACAACTACTCTACTAGCATGACTCTAATATCACCATCTTCATATCTCAAAACAATCATAAAGAAGTGAACTTCTCATAATATTCAATGCACTTTTTATATGAAAGTTTTTATTATACCCATATTGGATGCCCATCATATTAGGACTAATTTTATAACCAAAGCAAATTACCATGATGTTCTAAAAGACTCTCAAAATAATATAAGTGAAGCATGGGAGATCAACAATTTCTATAAAATAAAACCACCACCGTGCTCTAAAAAGATATAAATGAAACACTAGAGAAATATTGTCTAGCTCAAAAGATAAAAGTGAACCACATAGAATATTCTAATAAATTCTGATTCATGTGAGTCTCTCCCAAAAGGTGTGTACAGCAAGGATGATTGTGGTAAACTAAAAATTAAATACTAAAATCATACAAGACGCTCCAAGCAAAACACATATCATGTGGTGAATAAAAATATAGCCTCAAGTAAAGTTACCGACAGACGAAGGCGAAAGAGGGGATGCCTTCCGGGGCATCCCCAAGCTTAGGCCTTTGGTTGTCCTTTAATTTTACCTTGGGGTGCCTTGGGCATCCCCAATCTTAGGCTCTTGCCACTCCTTATTCCAAAATCCATCAAATCTTTACCCAAAAACTTGAAAACTTCACAACACAAAACTTCAACAAAAAATCTCATGAGCTCCGTTAGTATAAGAAAATAAACCACCACTTTAAAGTACTGTAATGAACTATTTATTTATTTATATTGGTGTTAAACCTAATGTATTCTAACTTATCTATGGTTCATACCCCCCGATACTACTCATAGATTCATCAAAATAAGCAAACAACACACGAAAAACAGAATCTGTCAAAAAACAGAACAGTCTGTAGCAATCTGTAACTTTCGAATACTTCTGTAACTCTAACAATTCTGAAATAAATTGGTGGACGTGAGGAATTTGTCTATTAATCATCTGCAAAAAGAATCAACCTAAAAGCATGCTCCTGTAAAAAGTGACAGCTATTCTTGTGAGCACAAAAGTTTCTGTTTTACAGCAAGATCGCAAAGACTTCACCCAAGTCTTTCCAAAGGTTCCACTTGGCACAAACACTAATTAAAACTTAAAACCACATCTCACCAGAGGCTAGATGAATTATTTATTACTAAACAGGAGCAAAAATCTAAGAACAAAAATAAAAATGGGTTGCCTCCCAACAAGTGCTATCGTTTAACGCCCCTAGCTAGGCATTGATAAATTCAATGATGCTCACATGAAAGACAAGAATTGAAGTGCAAATAGAGCATCATGAAAAACATGACAAACACATCTAAGTCTAACATATTTCGTATGCATAGACATCTTATAGGGAAACAAATTATCATAGCAAGCAAAAACTAGCATATGCAAGGAAGCGGAAAGAAACAATAGCAATCTCAACATAACGAGAGGTAATTTAGTAACATGAAAATTTCTACAACCATATTTTCCTCTCTCATAATAATTACATGTGGGATCATAAGCAAATTCCACAAAATAGAAATCAGAAAACATATTCTCAACACGATCCACATGCATGCGAAGTTGACACTCTTCCAAAATAGTGGGATTAACATTAACTAAAGTCATGACCTCTCCAAACCCACTTTTATCAAAAATTTCATAAGATTGAACATTCTCCAAATATGTGGGATCTAAAGTTGACACTCTTCCAAACCCACTTTCAATATTATTGCAAACATTATTATCAATCTTATATTCATCATCGGCTTAAATAAATTTTCAAGATCATAAAAAGAATCACCCCAATCATGATGAATTGCAACAAGTAGTGGACATAGCAAAACTAGCATCCCCAAGTTTAGGGTTTTGTCATATTATTAGCACAATTGGCATCAATAGAATTTACAGTAAAATCATTGCAATCATGCTTTTTATTCAAGGAGCTATCATGAATCTCTTCATAAAAGTTTTCATCACAATTTTTAGATTCACTAATTTCAAGCAAAACCTCATAAAGATAATCTAGTGCACTCAAATCACAAGAGGTTGGTTCATCATAATTGGATCTCTTAAAGAGATTAGTAAGTGAATGGGGATCCATAAACTTTTAGCAAGCGAAGATGCAAGCAAAAAGAAGGCACATGGTAACATAAGCAAACAAAAGATCGAACGGAAGAAGGGCGAAGAAAAGGCAAAGGTTTTCGAAAATCGTTTTAGAAGTGGGGGAGAGGAAAACGAGAGGCGAATGGCAAATAATGTAATGCGAGGGAGAAGAGTTTATGATGGGTACTTGGTATGGCATGACTTGACGTAGATATCCCCGACAACGGCGCCAGAAATCGGCAAGTTGACGGGAGATCAAATCTTATCTTAACTTGGCGAAAATCTCCCCGGCAGCGGCGCCAAAAATCCTTCTTGCTACCTCTTGAGCTTGCGTTGGTTTTTCCCTTGAAGAGGAAAGGGTGATGCAGCAAAGTAGCGTAAGTATTTCCCTCAGTTTTGAGAACCAATGTATCAATCCAGTAGGAGATGACGCACAAGTCACCTAGTACCTGCACAAACAATCAAGAACCTTGCAACCAACGCGATAAAGGGGTTGTCAATCCCTTCACTCGCAAAAGTGAGATCTAATAAAGATAGTAAAGTAAATATTTTTTGTATTTTTGTTGTATAGATTGGAAAGTAAAGATAAAAAATAGTAAATGAGATTTAAAGAGATGCGATGTAATGGAAGAGAGATGCAATATAATAGAAAAGAGACCCGGGGGCCATAGGTTTCACTAGTGGCTTCTCTCGAGATAGCATGTATTACGGTGGGTGAACAAATTACTGCTGAGCAATTGATTGAAAAGCGCATAATTGTGAAGATATCTAAGGCAATGATCATGAACATAGGCATCACGTCCGTGTCAAGTAGACCAAAACGATTCTGCATCTACTACTATTACTCCACACATCGACCGCTATCCAGTATGCATCTAGAGTACTATGTTCATAAGAACGGAGTAACACATTAAGCAAGATGACATGATGTAGAGGGATAAACTCAAGCAATATGATATAAACCCCATCTTTTTATCCTCGATGGCAACAATATAATACGTGCCTTGCTGCCCCTACTGTCACTGGGAAAGGACACCGGAAGATTGAACCCAAAGCTAAGCACTTCTCCCATTGCAAGAAAGATCAATCTAGTAGGCTAAACTAAACTGATTATTCGAAGAGACTTGCAAAGATATCAAATCATGCATATAAGAATTCAGAGAAGAACCAAATAATATTCATAGATAATCTTGTTCATAAATCCACAATTCATCGGATCTCAGCAAACACACCGCAAAAGAGTATTACATCGAATAGATCTCCAAGAACATCGAGGAGAACTTTGTATTGAGAATCAAAGAGAGAGAAGAAGCCATCTAGCTAATAACTATGGACTCGAAGGTTTGTGGTAAACTACTCACGCTTCATCGGAGAGGCAATGGTATTGATGTAGAAGCCCTCCATGATCGATTCCCCCTCTGGCAGGTCATCGGAAAAGGCCCCAAGATGGGATCTCACGGGTACAAAAGATTGCGGCAGTGTAAAAGTGGTTTCGTGGATCCCCCTGATGTTTCTAGGGTATAAGAGTATATATAGGCGAAAGAAGTGCGTCGGTGGAGCTACGAGGGGCCCATGAGGGTGGGGGGCGCGCCTACCCCCTGGGCACGCCCTCCTGTCTCATGGACGCATCGTGGTGTTTCTGATTTCAACTCCAAGTCTTCTGGATTGCTTTTGGTCCAAGAAAGATCATTGCAAAGGTTTCATTCCGTTTGGACTCCGTTTGGTATTCCTTTTCAGCAAAACTCTGAAATAGGCAAAAAAACAGAAACTGGCACTAGGCCTTTGGTTAATAGGTTAGTCCCAAAAATATTATAAAATAGCATATTAAAGCCCATTAAACATCCAAAACAGATAATATAATAGCATGGAACAATCAAAAATCATAGATACATTGGAGACGTATCAAGCATCCCAAGCTTAATTCCTGCTCGTCCTCGAGTAGGTAAATGATAAAAAACAGAATTTTTTATGTGGAATACTACCTAGCATATTTATCAATGTAATTTTATTTATTGTGACATGAATGTTCAGATCCGAAAGATTCAAGACAAAAGTTTAATATTGACATAAAAATAATAATACTTCAAGCATACTAACAAAGCAATCATGTCTTCTTAAAATAACATGGCCAAAGAAAACTATCCCTACAAAATCATATAGTCTAGTTATGCTCTATCTTCATCACACAAAGTATTTAATCACGCACAACCCCGATAACAAGCCGAGCAATTGTTTCATACTTTTCATGTTCTCAAACTTTTTCAATCTTCACACAATACATGAGCGTGAGCCATGGACATAGCACTATAGGTGGAATAAAATGGTGGTTGTGGAGAAAAAAAGGAGAAGATAGTCTCACATCAACTAGGCGTATCAACGGGGTATGGAGATGCCCATCAATAGTTATCAATGTGAGTGAGTAGGGATTGCCATGCAACGGATGCACTAGAGCTATAAGTGTATGAAAGCTCAACAAAAGAAACTAAGTGGGTGTGCATCCAACTTGCTTGCTCACGAAGACCTAGGGCACTTTTGAGGAAGCCCATCATTGGAATATACAAGCAAAGTTCTATAATGAAAAATTCCCACTAGTATGAAAGTGACAACATAGGAGACTCTCTATCATGAAGATCATGGTGCTACTTTGAAACACAAGTGTGGTCAAAGGATAGCAGCATTGCCCCTTCTCTCTTTTTCTCTCATTTTTTATTTTTTTATTTGGGCCTTTCTCTTTTTTATGGCCTCTTTGTTTTCTCTATTTTTTTTGTCCGGAGTCTCATCCCGACTTGTGGGGGAATCATAGTCTCCATCATCCTTTCCTCACTGGGACAATGCTCTAATAATGAAGATAATAACACTTTTATTTACTTATAACTCAACAATTACAACTCAATACTTAGAACAAAATATGACTCTATGTGAATGCCTCGGGCGGTGTACCAGGATGTGCAATGACTCAAGAGTGACATGTATGAAAAATAATGAACGGTGGCTTTGCCACAAATACGATGTCAACTACACGATCATGCAAGGCAATATGACAATGATGGAGCGTGTCATAATAAACGGAACGGTGGAAAGTTGAATGGCAATATATCTTGGAATGGCTATGGAAATGCCATAATAGGTAGGTATGGTGGCTGCTTTGAGGAAGGTAATGGTGGGTGTATGGTAACGGCGAAAGTTGTGCGGTACTAGAGAGGCTAGCAATTGTGGAAGGGTGAGAGTGTGTATAATCCATGGACTCAATGAGGGAGTCCTGGATTAGGGGGTATCCGGACAGCCGGACTATATACTTTGGCCGGACTGTTGGACCGTGAAGATACAAGACTCAAGACTTCGTCCCATGTCCGGATGGGACTCTCCTTTGCGTGGAAGACAAGCTTGGCGGTCCGGATATTATATTTCCTTCTTTGTAACCGACTCCATGTAAACCCTAGCCCTCTCCGGTGTCTATATAAACCGGAGGTTTAGTCCTTAGAGACAGAATATAATCATCATAGGCTAGCTTCTAGGGTTTAGCCTCTATGATCTCGTGGTAGATCAACTCTTGTAATACTCATATCATCAATATCAATCAAGCAGGAAGTAGGGTTTTACCACCATCGAGAGGGCCCGAACCTGGGTAAAACATTGTATCCCTTGCCTCATGTTACCATCAGCCTTAGACGCACATATCGGGACCTCCTACCCGAGATCCGCCGGTTTTGACACCGACATTGGTGCTTTCATTGAGAGTTCCTCTGTGTCGTCGTTGTGAGGCTTGATGGCTCCTTCAATCATCAACAGCACGGTCCAGGGTGAGACTTTTCTCCCCGGACAGATCTTCGTGTTTGGCGGCTTTGCACTGCAGGCCAATTCGCTTGGCCATCTGGAGCAGATCGACAGCTACGCCCCTGGCCATCAGGTCAGGCTCGGAAATTTGAACTACACGGCCGATATCCGTGGATACTTGATCTTCGATGGATTCGGGCCTATGCCTGGAGCGCCGAACAGTCACGACGAGCACGGCTCAGACCTGCTGTCGGACAATACTCGGGATATCGCACCTGCAGGAGCCCCGGACCTAAATCCGGGGCAAGTTGCACCGTCCGAGGACGGGTGGATGGACCCCGCCCCAGAGACCGCACATCAGCGGTGGAGCCGAACACAAACTTCACCCCCAAGGAAGCCCGTGACATCAGACCCTCAGACTCATGTCCGGCTGTAGGTTCTAGTCCGTGCACCCCCGAGCCAATCGGATCTGATTGGGCTCCGGTAATGGAGTTCACCACTGCGGATATCTTTTAGCACTCGCCCTTTGGCGACATGCTAAACTCGTTAAAATCTCTCTCTTTGTCAGGAGACTCTTGGCCGAACTATGTCTGGCTCGAGTGGGAAGCAGGCAACGAGGGAATCCGTTGCCCACCCACCACCCACTTCATAGCCACGGTCGATGATTTGACCAACATGCTTGATTTCGACTCTGAAGACATCGACGGTGTGTACGACGATGTAGGAGAAGAACAGGAACCACCGCCCACGGGGCGATGGACAGCCACCTCCTCATATGATATATATATGGTGGACACGCTGAAAGAAACCAATGGCGATGAGGCAATGGAGGATAACCCCTCAAGGAAGAAGGCAAAGTATGAACGTCGTCAGCGCCGCCCCAAGCCCCTTCACAACAATACCGGCACGGCAGTAAAAAACAATCTAGATAGTGCCGAAGACGAATACAACCCCGATCAACCTGCCTTCGAGCAGGCCGGACAGGCGACGGACGGATACTTGGAGAGGGACAACCATATGCCCCCTCCGAAGACGAGGTGAGCCTCGGCGATGACGAATCCGGCGTGCCTGAGGATCCCGCGGAACAAGTTCGCTTTAAGCGACGGCTTATGGCCACGGCAAAAAGCCTGCAAAAGAAGCAACAACAGCTCAAAACTGACCAAGATTTGCTCACAAACAGATGGACCAAGGTCCTGGCCTCTGAGGAATACGGACTCTACCGCCCCGCCAAAGGGCACACACGGCACAATTTGCTACCTCAACCTAAGAAGGAGAACCTAAAGCCCACACCCCGAAGCCAATATACCATGGTCCGGGACAATACGCAGGAAACGCGAGGCAGCATCCACAAACCTCGACGCAATCGTCATAAGCGTCAAGTCAAGGAAGTTGATACCGAATTCAGCGGCCCCCAGTCCAGTCAGCGGAAAAAGAACAGCTCAAGCCCATCTGGCCCGAGCAGCATACTCAATCAACCATGTGAAATTCATGGTACCCCTAGAAGGGCGACCAAGCATACCAATAGAGAATGCCGGATCCTCAAAACAAAACAGCCGATCGCACGCCAGAAACAATGAAGGGAGGTTTCAAACAACGAAAGACCGATCAAACATGGCGAGGTCAAAGGAAGATCCCCCACAGTACAAAAATATGGCCGATCATCTCTGATCACACTGACTGTCCGGACAACATCAACCATGGCAATTTAATTGCACTCACTATCGACCCAATAGTTTGTGGGATCCATCTCACACGAGCCCCCACGGGGATAAAACTATCAATCACATCTTCTAAAAGATGCCAGGTCCAGAGGCCATGTTTTAGAGGCCCACCACACTAGTGGTTGTCTTCGAATCACCAAACAAATACCACGCCAAAGAATAAGTCTTCGGCATTGTCCCCTTAGACAGTAAACTACCACATACTATCGGGTGAACCACGTTGGCTAGATTCAACGGGGTACAACATCAGGCCAGTCCCACATGACATAGTCACACGTATGGGCAAGGCCGAACCCCACCCTCAGAGTGGAGATCATATCGCTGCTGGAATAGCGAGTTGTGCCTGTTTACCAAATTTTGATTCGGCAGCCAACTACCCAGACACCAACTAAGGAGTCCGAGTTACTTTATGGCATGATAGCCTGGTTCAGCCAGGCTCCGATCAGGCACCCGCAGTTAAACCATAGCATGACATACAGTTGCCTTTAAGCATTTGTCTTTACAGACTGACTTTGGCGCAGAATAGGACTGGCGACGTAGAATCAGCTCGGACGCACAAGGTGGGAACACATAAGTAAATCCCCCCCCAAAGGAGACAGTCCGGATACACTTCGGATCCACACACAGCCTCCTCCAGTCCAGCCACGACAGGTTCCGCCAAAACAACTCTTTTCATAAGCATAAACCGTACTCATATGCATAGACATGTCACCCTACTACAATGCGTAGACTCAAATAACACTTACTGGCCGTCGTTCCTCATTGACGTCCTTTTTGTCATAAACAGCACCCGTGCATCGTGTTATGCCCCACTATGACAGGGGCTTCATTGTACCAATAATATGGCAACAAAGTCCGGCCACCTTCTCGGTCGCTCGGCACCCCGAACTTATAGCACTATATGCATTAGATCTGAATCATGTCTTGGGTCATTGGTTGGGTTTGCCCGGCTCCCATGTTTTGGTACCTTACGTTCCGCTCTATCGGCTAAGGTAGCGCTGGGAGAACTACTGCGATTGTGTCCCGGTTCTTCCGGATGAGCACCTCAGTAGAGAAAGCCGAAAACTGACTGTCATGATACAGCGAGAGCTGGTCAGTTGTTCAGGAGGTTGTAAAATCTTTAAGGATTTATTCCGCATAACACCATTATAAATGCAAAGTGCAACGGATCGATCTTCCGATCAGGCACCGATAGAGCCCCTAGTACGGTTTTCCGAACACCAGGGGTTGCGCCCACCATACTCGAATTCCTATGGCTAAGTGAGAGTGATAAAGCCCTATAGTCTGATTGCCTAGTTCGCGGTAATGAACACCTCCTTCAAGGACCCAAAAATGGGATAAAGAGTGTTCAGGTATGTCCCGAACACCCCCGTATTTCTTACATGGGGGCAGAAGCCGACGACTGGCCAACTCTCAGGATTTATATATACTAAAACGGCCGCACAGGAAGAAAAAATATTCATATAACATGCAATAAATAATAAAAGTGCCATTATCCCGCATTACAAAGGACGACATAACTGCCTTCAGGGAAATATAGTGTCTTTGGTACACTGATCCACCACAAGGCGGGCTCCTTTCAGGACACCTTCATAGTATAACTCGGGCTCGCGATGCTCCTTACCCTCTGGTGGTCCCTCAGTCATCAGCTTCTCAGCATCAAGCTTCCCCCAGTGCACCTTCGCACGGGCAAACGCCATGCGTGCACCCTCTATGCAAACCGACCGCTTAATGACATCGAGCCGAGGGCAAGCACCAACAATCCGCTTCACGAGTCCGAAGTGACTGCTTGGAATTGGCTCCGCGGGCCACAACCTGACAACCAAGTCCTTCATGGCTAGTTCGGCCGCCTGGTGTAGTTCGACCAGCTGCTTTAGCTGATCGATAAAAGGCACCGGATAATTCGGCGCCAAATATTGCGACCAGAAATGCTTCTCCACAGACTTCTTCTCCTCAGTCCGGTAGAATTGGGAAGCATCCGATATGCTGCGTGGCAGGTCCGCAAACGCCCCTGGAAAAACAAGAATTCAGCTTGTCGCTTAGAGTTCCTCCCATTACTACGTAAAAATGGCCTTGAGTACAAAAGGCCTTACCAGCCGCAACCTTCCGTGCCTCCTGAATGTCCTTCAGAGCACCTAGGGCTTCTTCTCGAGCATCATTTGCGGCTTGGAGAACTTGGGCAAGTTCGGATTCTTTCCTTGATAGACTCTGCTCCAAGGTCTCGTTTTTCTTCACGGCCTCCTGGAGCTCTTGCTCAGCTTCAATGACCCTGGCCTCGTGCTTCTCACGAAGAGACTGCTCGGTGGCGGCCTTCTCGTTGGCTTCGGCCACGGCCTTCTTCAGTGCCTCAATTTTGGCACTCACTCCTAGAGCATACAATACAAATCTGTTCATCAGGCACAACTTCTAATTCGTGCTCAACTTAGCAAAAGGTTTCAACGTACCTTTCTTGTCCTCCAACTGCTGCTTCACGCGGCCAAGTTCCTCTTCGGCCTGTTCCACACTCTGCTTTAGCCCGGACACCTCCGTATTATGAGCGGCGGTCGTCTTTGCAGACGCATGTTTTCAAACAAAGGGATACACATCATTAACTGAGTCTCCTGCAAAGCGGAAGATTTGATCCCCTGTCCGGCTTTCTCTCTATTTCGTCGGACAGTGCATCAGGGGCTAGTACTCATACTATGACAATCTCCCAAAGGTTTCTAAAAAACATACCTCAAAGCCTTTCATAAGGCTAAGGCGGGATTCATTCAGTCCGCTCTCAGCGGACTGAATCTTTTCAATCACCACGCCCATGAGGGCATGATGTTCATCGACGATGGACGCACTCCTTAGCACTGTCGATAGGCCGCCCGGAAACTCTACTGGGACAGAGGTTGCTGGCGGAGTGGGCAAACCTCCCTCCATCAAAGGTGGCTTCTCGCCCGATCCTGGAGCTTTAAAGGTCTCCAGGATCATGTCCGGCTATGGTCCGAACCTAAGATCGCCCCCGTCGTTGACACGCATGGGAGCCGCTGCTCCCGTGTATCCGGCCCCAGAGATATGCCCTCCCTGGTCTGTGTCCCGCTGAGGCAACACCTCGGTGTCGCGCCAAGGCTTTGGGGAAGGGGCCTCTGGAGGCGTCTCGCTCTCCAGGGCATCTGAGCTCAGCGAATCCTCCGATGAGGACTGTCCGGTGTGGGACCTCGCCGGGCTGCACAAAGTATGGCGACAGTTAAATTACTACATCCTAATGACCCCAGGAACATAGGTGTGGGCGGGTTTCATATACTCACGGCTTTACCAGGGGCTGGGCCCTGGGATCCCACTCCGGGCTGCTATTAGCAGCCGTGGTGGACGCCTCGGGGAGGGAGCCTTCCCCCTCTTTGGTGATTCGGCCTCCAGGGATGAGGAAGCCGTCCTTTTCTTCCCTCCCCCTGCGGGGGACTCGTCTTCTTCCTCCTCCTCTTCATCTTCGGAGGAGGGATGGTCGCTGGAGTCTTTGGATTTTGTGTCCGAAGCATCACGACGACGGAGGCCACTCCGGGTCTTCTTGACCTTCTTGGAGGACTCTTTCTTCGGTGCTTCGTAAGGCACTGGGACCAGCATCTTTGTCAGAAGAGGTCCGGCCGGTTCCTCCGGCAGTGGGGCCGGATAGTGTATCCGCTCCGCCTTTTTCATCCATTCCTGGGATTATTGTAGAAAGCATGATAAGTGTGTCTCCCTCGGGATATGCCGGCTAAAACACGGATGGACAGAGCACAACAATGACTTACCAGACTTGCAGAGCGGGATAGTTGATACCCGCGGTCCTCGGCGGAGCCCGGCCATGGTTTGCCGGACTTGAAAAGCACCTTCCAGATGTCCTTGTGGGAGGAGCCATAGAGCTCCCGTAGGGTCTGGTGCTCGGCTGGGTCATATTCCCACAAATTACAGGCTCGACGCTGGCAAGGGAGAACCAGGCAAACTAAATCACCTGGACTACATTGACAAGTTTGACGTCCTTGTCGACCACGCTTTGGACGCGCGTTTGGAGCACTGACAGCTCGTCGGATGAGGACCAGTTCAGGCCCTTCTCGGGCCAGGACGTGAGCCGCAGTGGAGCTCCGGATCTGAATTTGGGAGAAGTGGCCCACTTTTTACCGTGCGGTTCGGTGATATAGAACCACTGCTGCTGCCACTTCTTGACGGAATCATTGAAGGCGCCCGTCGGCCATACGACCTTGGGCATCTTGCTCACTATGGCGCCGCCGCATTCGGCGTGCTCAACATTCACCACCTTGGGCTTCACGTTGAAGATTTTCAGCCATAAGCCGAAGTGAGGCGAAATACGGACAAAAGCCTCACACACGATGATGAACGTCGAGATGTTAAGGAAAGAATTGGGGGACAGATCATGAAAATCAATCCCGTAATAATACATGATGCCGCGACCGAATGGGTGAAGGGGAAACCCGAGCCCGCGGACAAAATGAGGGAGAAACACGACTCTCTCATGGGGCTCCGGAGTGGGGACGATCTGTCCCGCCGGTGGAAGACGGTGGCCGATTTTCTTGGCCAGATACCCGGCCTCTCGGAGCTTTTTGATATCCCTCTCCCGAACGGTAGAGGCCATCCATTTTCCTCCTTCTCTAGATCCGGACATCTTTGGAGGACCTCTCTTCGGTGGAGAAGAAGAGTGCTTGGCGCTAGGACTCGAGCAGAGGGGAATGGACTAGTGGAAGGAGAAGGCGTGGGTAAAAAGGAAGAGACCTTATCTCTTTATAGAGGCGGTAAAAGCTTTTGCGCCTCCCCACTTTCCTGGTGCACTACAAAAAAAAGACACATCCGTGACATTTTGGGCCGAACGAATTTTTTTTCTGTCATACATATGACACTTCTATGACGATAATTGTGACAAAACCCGGTATCATCATAGATGTGGTGGGCTCCTACTTCTATGACAAAAAATCATGACAGAAAATGGGCTTTTCGTCCTGGGCGGGCCGGAGACGCAGTTGCATGACATTCTTTGGGCCGTCCATGACGGAAAAAACCGTGGTAGAAGCGAGGGGGAGGAAAATTTTAGGGAGTTGCCGGTTACGGTGGGAGAGCGATGCGCGTTTCTCTCGTACGTACGCGCGTGTGTGCGAGGCGTTGGCTCTAACTGAAGCCGAGCGAGGCGTTGGGCTCTAACTGAACCCGAGCGATTGCACTGCAGGCTACGCGTTACTGAACCCGAGCGATCGATCGATGGCTGTTAACTGAACCCGATGGAGCGATTCCTTCGCTACTGCTGCTAACTGAAGCCGATCGATGCTGCCTTGGATGAACAGTGAGCGTTGCGGGGGGGGGGGTTGGATGAACAGTGAGCGGTGGCGTTGCCTCTGGATGAACAGGAACCCGTGGTGTGGAGGGCTGGATGAACAGTAGACGGTGGAGGGGTGGCCGTGGAGGGGTGGTTGAACAGGACCCCGTGGTGTGGAGGGCTGGATGAACAGTAGACGGTGGAGGGGTGCCCGTGGAGGGGTGGTTGAACAGTAGCCGGTGGAGTAGCGCGCGGTGGAGGCTGGATGAACAGGAGCCCGTGGAGGCTGGAGGAGGTCGACGGTAGCCCGTGCCTGGAGGAGGTCGACGGTGGAGATGAACAGTATCCCGTGGAGTCCCGTTTTGCGGTACGCCACACCCCTCCCCCCCGTTTCGACCGTAGCGCTCCAACACAAGTCCGTTTCGTCCGTTTTGCGGTACGCCACACCCCTCCCGATCAACAGGACCCCCGTTTCGACCGTAGGAGGTCCGTTTCCTCCGTTTTGCGGTACGCCACACCCCTCCCGATCAACAGGACCCCCGTTTCGACCGTAGGAGGTCGTTTCCTCCGTTTTGCGGTACGCCAGGCCCCTCCCGATCAACAGGACCCCGTTTCGAACGTGGCCGGTCGAACACAAGGCCGTTTCCTCCGTTGTGCGGTACGCCAGGCCTCGTTTCCATCGCCTGTTCCGTCCAAGCCCTCCCGATGAACACGACCACGCATTCCGTTCCGACCCAGCCGGTTGGCTCCCCATGAACACGACGACGACGCTGTTTCTCCGTTCCGACCCAGCCATGTACGTATGCGTGATAGGCGTTAGAGACCCTGCCCGTATGTACGTACGTGGCCGTATTTTCTTTCTTGCACCCTCGCCGCTGTACGTACGTGTACATGCTACGTGCGCGCCTCTACTACGACACGTGCGCGCCTCTACATCTACGACACGTGCGCGCCTCTACATCGACCAGTATGTACGTACACGTTCGCGACCAGAATGACAACGCTACGTATGCTTCGAACAGGTGGGTCCCGACTGTCAGGCACTTCCTTGCGTGCGAAGATGTAGCTGGTGGGTCCCAGCAGTCAGGGGGGCGAATCATTTTTTTGCCCGGACGCACTTCCTTGTGTTCGAAGATGTAGCTGGTGGGTCCCAGCAGTCAGGGGGCGAATCGTTTTTTTTTGCCCGGACGCACTTCCTTGCGTGCGAAGGTGTAGCTGGTGGGTCCCAGCAGTCAGGGGGGAATTTTTTTCGTGAAATATGGTAGCCCGTCCGGTGGGTCCCCGCTGTCAGGTGGAGGAATAATTATTTTGCGCGTAATAAGGAGGCACTTCCTTGCTGCGGCCGTGGACCCAGCTGTCAGCCTCTCCATGTACAGTCCACGTCCGATGGAAGCCGTTCCTTGACCACGTTGACCACGCCGCGCCGAGAGCACCAGGGCGGTGGACGACGGCGAGGCCTAGGAAGGGGACGACGCGGAGCCGGGGAAGACGCGGCAGTGGATGCCCACGCGTAGAGGAGTACGAGGGTTCACTGGTTCGCTGCGGTGTGAGGCTGCCGTCGCCGCAGAATAACAGGGGGTGTGGGTGAGTAGAGGGATGGCCTGGCCAGCGGTGGGAGTAGTAGGGGGCGGTGAGGCCTCCGCCGCATCGCAGCCGGCCACGGGAGGCAGGAGCACGAGGCACGACCGGCGCTGGTTTGGGCGGCTGGAGCAAGAAGACCAGAGGTTGAAGAAGCACTACGGCCGTTGGATGGACATCGTACGGTCACTGGAGCTAGAATCGTGCATATTGACTAAGTTGACAAAGCCCTCCGTCCCCGTCAACTTAGTAGGCCCACAAGTCAGCCTGCCACTATACTGGGTCCCAGCTAACAGGGGGAGTATTCATTTTTTTGTGCGTAATAAGGAGGCACTTCCTTGCGTACGAAGATATAACTGGTGGGTCCGAGCTGTCAGAGCCGGCCGCGGGGAGGAGGGAGCAGGCAGTCCCGCCGGCGCTTGTTTGAGCGGCTGGAGCAGGAAGAGCAGAGATTGAAGAAGCACGACGGCCGTTGGATGGCCATCCAACAGTCACTGCTTGTGCGTCAACCTTTTTTTAGGAAAGCCTCAAATCTGTGGAAAACAGCATACAACCCATCTGCCATTATTTTTAATAATTTACAGCCCATTTGCTAATTCTTAAGGTTTTTTTGGAGCCCATATTCTTTTTGTTAGCATTACAGCCCATATTGTGGCCACGGTTAAAAACTTATACGAAATTTTGCATATTTCGGTGCGGTCCGAACTGTTTTTAATCCCGAAATTTCGACTCACATTCAAACTGATTTTAAAAATAAATGTATATCAATATAAAATCCAACAAATTCTCCACGCATAAAAATTAATGTAATTTAAAATCTCGAAATGAAAAAAAAGATATTTGAAACTAACTGCCGGTTTGATGTGTTTTAAAAATGTACAGCCCATTTCTCATTACTGATGGGCCATTTTCTCGGCCAGCCAAATGAAATCTCTCCTCGTCTTGAAAGATTTTCAGCCCAACATGCCTGACAAAGCGACTTACTTGGAAAATCACAAAAAAACTGGGCTGTGGCCGTTGACCCAGCTGTCAGCCTCTACACGTACAGTACTCTCCCGATGGAATGCCGTTGACCACATTGACCACGCCGCGCCGAGAGCAGCAAGGCGGTGGATGACGGCGAGGCCTTGGAAGGGGACGACGCGGAGCCGGGGAAGACGCGGCAGTGGATGCCCACGCGGAGAGGAGTACCAGGGTTCACTGGTTCGGCTGCGGTGTGAGGCTGCCGTCGCCGTAGGGCCTGGCTAGCGGTGGGAGTAGTAGGGGGCGATGAGGCCTCAACGGCAGCACAGCGGGCCACTAGAGGCAGGAGCAGACGGTCTCCCTGGCGCTGGTTTGGGCGGCCGTTGCAAGAAGAGCAGCGATTGAAGAAGCAGCAGGACCGTTCGATTCAAATCCAACGGTTACTGCTGCTAGAATCGTTTGTTGACTAAGTTGACAAGCCCTGCGTACGTGTCAACATAGTAGGCCCACAGGTCAGCCTCCCAACCGGTGCGCCCCAGATGTCAGTGGGAGGAATCATTTTTTTCGCGTAATAAGGAGGCAGTTGATTGCGTGCGGCCAGGCCAGCGGAGGGAGTAGGGTGGGCCGGGGAAGCCTGCGCGGCATCACAGCGGGCCACAAGAGGAGGGAGCAGGCAGTCCCGCCGGCGCTAGTTTAGGCGGCTGGAGCAGGAAGATCAGAGATTGAAGAAGCACGGCGGCTAGAATCGTGTGTTCACTGACAAAGCCTTGCGTAAACAAGTCAGCCTCGAAATCTGTGGCGTGTACAGCCCATTTGCTATTATTTTTATAATTTTTACTCATTTTCTAATTCATATGGAATTTATTGCAGCCCGTTTTCCATTTTTAGAATTGCCGGCCATTTTCTGGTCAGTACCAGGGTCAAAAAATTAACTAAATATGTGGGAAATTTTTGCTGGGGAACGAAATATTCTTAATCCAAAAATTAATAGCCATACTAAAACAAATTTAAAAATAAGTTAGTACTATGTCATGTTAAATCCAATGAAATACGTATAAGATATCAGTGAAGAACAAAATTCAAAAAAAACTAATATCCCATTTGCTCGTCTTGAAAGATTTGCAGCCCAGTAATTCGGAGAAAACAAATAGGCCTAGCTTGGGTATTCTTCAAAAAGAAATACTGGGCTACCTATTTTCCCAAAGAACTGGTGCATGAGCATTTAGCTTTATTTATTTATTTACTTATTTATGTTTAGGGGACCATGAGCATGTACCTGGGCCGGATTCATGTGAGAGCGTCCCTTCCAGTTAATTATGGGCTTCTCTATTGGGCCTTCATCAGTGGGCTGCATGTTATCAACAAGTGGAAAATGTGTTCCGTACGAAAAATAGTATGAGCTACGTACGGTACGGGGCACTAAAGGATCGAACCGTGCAACGACTTCCAAAACATTGTGTTTGTCGTTCTAACAACACATTTATATTCAACCAACAGACGAAATATACTACTGATTGTACATTGAAAACAGCAGCAGCAGCAACCAGGGCTGGGGGTGCAACAGAAGCAGTAAGCAGGCCAGAAGAGTGAAGACGCAGCTCTCTCTTCCAAACCAAACATCAGCCATCATTACAAAAGGGCTACCAAAAAAGAACAAGTGTATGCATCAAACTAAATAAAGATCCTACTACACCAAGTGTACGCATCTAACTAACTGGCTCAGTTAGACGTTACTATTTATTAAGCTGTGGAGATTGGCTGACGGCTTGAACCAGATGGGTGCCTGACGGGGGAAACTCCAGCCAGCAGGTCGAAGTCTGATACTTGCGACCCTCTCTCCTACTTTGGGCTGCAGAGCGTGGCGGCACATATCAGGGTATGGTGCATGCAGAGACGCATGGTACGCTGTGTACACACAGTTTTGCCTGATGAACGAAACCGCGCTGCCATCATGATCCTTGCCGTCGGTTATCTCCTGGTTAATCGGATAATTCAGTCCGACAAACAGAGAGCGTGTGCCAAGGCTACTTACCAGCCTCCAGTCAAAAATTCCTGAAGGCCCAGAGAAGCTGGGATCCTGCTCAAAGACCTTGCAGTGACTGTGATTGTATTCCGCGAAACAACACGTCCGGTACGTGCGAACGATCATCAATCTTTCGCCGTCGTCTGATCGAGCCAGGAACCACCTGCAACTGCCATGCCGCTTTTCTTTGAAAGGTTCTGGGATTAGGAAGGGTAGGGACACCAGGCGGCCTACAACATCATATCAAGTTGGAGTCAAATAAAAAAGGGCTCTTGATTTAGTCAATCTTAAGAACAGCATGTTATGAGCATGAATATTTTTTCAGTAAATGTTGACAGTAATATAAGCAAGCCATCATGATATCATAGGAAAGTAACATACTGCTGTAACAGCCGTTTGTAGCGATGACTGGAGTAGGCCAGCAATACGTCCAGCCATAGAAGGAGTCGACAGCGTAAATGAAGCCCTTGTGTTCAATGGCATCAGAGAACCATGGAGGATGTATGATCCTGCGATGGACGTGCAGATTTATCCACTTACCGCAGTGACCTGTCAGATAGGCGAGACCGCGGTTGAAGAACGCAATTAGCCTGAAATCTTTATAATTCCCAGATCTTGTGGGCACTTGGCAGATTACAACCTTGAGCAAATCAAACTTGGTATCATGTTGGCTACTGTAAGATTCCGAGTATTCTGGGCCGCGGTGCCAAAGCAGTGCAGTGTTAATCGAAGGAAGGGGGATCAATCGCCGGGTGTAGACCTCCACGAGCATCCAGCTGCCGCGACCGTCGACGAGCACCATCCAAGACGTGTTCATGCCGACCCAGTACATACCGTTAATGTAGCTGAGGCTGACGGGGATCGGATCGCAGTGAAGGGGGTTGATGCTCGCCACCCTACGATCGTTATGCTGCGTGACACGCCGTTTCTGAAGATCAGGCGGCATCAGCAAGCAAGGAGCTGGCTTAAAAAGCTCCGGCCTGAGGGCTTTGAGTAAACGGTACAGCCCCGACGAGCACGCGGCGAGCGGCATGGTACTGAGATTGTCCACACGCGAAACAATGAGCTTGATTACCTCTGTGGGGAGCGAATTCCAGCCACTCTTTCGGCGGACGCTGCTCGGTTCTGCCATTGTTAGTGCTTGGGTTTCGGACGAGGGGGGGAGGCGCCTTAGCGGGGATGGAAGCTTGGACGAGATTATGTGCGGACAAAGATGGAGAAGCGAATATGTGCTGCGGGAAGTGGACAGGTGATGATGACTACAGCACGCCGCTTGACTTACGAGACACATACCAGCAGCGTAGGGTCATATCGATGCCAGACAACTTGCTTGAGTGATCACAGTACTGGTACTCCCTACAGTACCTACTACAGTACTATGCCCTAGCTTGCTAGAGTAGAGTAGTAGAGTAGGACTCTGCTCTACTACTAGCACCGGAGGAGTAGTATATTCTAATCTAAAATAGTTACAAACTTCGATGCCCGATCGTGGAACGACTACGAACCGTGCTCAAAGACCGTGTCTACGTGGTGTTTGGACTTATATGCAAAAAAATAGCAAGATGCCCGTGCATTGCACGGCACACCATCATCACCAACTCGGTTTTCTATAAGAGTAGATATATATAGATATAGATAGATAGAGACTAGGGAGTACTAGTAAGGACACCATCTACTGCTTCGTGTGCTACTCCTGCGCTCCATTCGGCGGCCGCAACGTCCCCCCTACAGCCACTCCCTCCTGCGCTCCATTCGGCGGGCGCTGTTGAAATCTGGGGAGCGCACTCTCGCGACTGCTGGCAGCCACGACTTCACCGACGACGACTTCTTCCCCAACCTCGGCAACCTCTTCCTCAACGACATGGGCGACAACCTCAACGCCAACGGTGCTGCTCCCGTTGCACCGTATGTGTTTCTGTCCTTCCTGTTCGAAATCGTGGTAGAATTCATGTTTCTACTCTGTATCCTACTACTATGCTAGTCCACATGATTAGTTTCATCTCTGTTATAGCCGTCATGATTTATTTTGTGCTTATTCGGATTAAATCTCGTAGTAACTTGCTCACATATTCAACTGGCGCAACGTCCCCTACAGCCACTCCCGTTTCATGGACGGCCTGGTCGATGCCTCCAAGGAGCCCTTCGTCCACTGCTATGAGTGCCCGATGCCGTTTTGTGGCTCGCCGGCGGACATGGTGCATCACCTCACGGATGCGTGCAGCGGTCACTGCTGGCCCTTGGCGGAGAACATCAAGTACGACACGTGCTACCGGTTCACCATGCCGGAGTCGCTGGAGGATCACCGCCGCCTGCTAGTCTCGGAGGAGGACGGCAGCGTCTTCCTCTTGATCGTGGGCACCGGCGAGGCCCGCGCAGGCCGCCGCCCCGTCTTTGTAGCGTGCGTCAGGGGCGTCGCCGCTGACGCTGACACTGACACGAGGCAGATGTACGGGTGCAAGGTCAATGTTACTACCCCTCCGGGTCACGTGGGCGGCGAAACCGGCCTCATCGGACAGACTTGGAATCTGAGGAGCTGGGACTATCCCGCCAATGTGGACTTGGAAAACCCATGGCATCCGTTCTATCCTTTACCCGCCGACTCGGTGCACGGGGACTCCAAGGAGGTTCACCTGGACATACGCATTATCAAGTGCACTTAGAAAACATGTAGTGTGTGTGTGGGCGCTTATGGCGCGTGTCTTTGCCGCTTTTGATTCTGTAAGCTTGTCGTTAAACTTGAGTGGCTTTCGCCGCAGTCCTTCCTTTGAACTGCTCCTCTCAGTGAGCTGATGTAAGACACTTTGGGTTTCATTTGATAATGGAACCGGGGAGGAGCCTCCCTGTTCTTCTAAAAAAATACGCATTATCAAGTTAAATGTTGATCATTAGTCTTCGCTCAATGTAATCCGCTGTCTAAGCATGTGGAGACTTCCATGCAGGATCTTGCTCTATTGGAGTATCGCGCATGAATAAAAGTGTATCCGTTTATGGTTTAGTCTAGAATCTTCCATGTATGAATTTTTACTACAGTACTGGTGAAAGACTTACGATGAACCATTTCTTACATCTCCTCTGCCCCCTTGCAAGTCATCCTGATTTAATCCCTCCGTCTAGGTGTATAAGGGCATGGTTAATATTACTTAATAGTATAGCCAACTGTTGACTATAAGAAAGTGCCATGTCATCTGTAGCCAACATGTATAACAATCGATACTCAAAAACTAATTCTTAAAGATCATTTCTTGCAAAGCACAATAAGTGTTATTTCTTCACAAGTTTTGGATGCAGGTTGAACAGTTGAACGCTTTTGTTTGCAAAAGATACCTTTTTATCTATTTCACCCGGATGTTTGTGAGCTCTAGAGATGAGATAATATCCGAAGAAACCTATCGATACCCGTTACACATGAGATGACCCCCACATCCTTTGTCAAAATAAACAACTCCCCGATCAATGCATTTCACTCTTCGGTGCAACGCACGGGCACCTTACTACTATAGATTAGTACGACCAAAAATTGAACTAACATTATATATAGTACGATAAATACTGATGCATGTCACCTAAAATTATATCATTCAAAACTATGTTCAAATACGAATCCAACGATATAGTTTTTGTTGACATGCACTAACATTTTGTCAGTTAAATCTTCAGTCAAATTCAATGGGGGACTAATAAACCACGACCGATGTAGTACAAGTGTAGAGGGCGGCGCTGCACGGGAGTCTCACCTCTCACCCCGCTCGTGGCGCGGCAGTAAAGCCGTCATATCACAAAACCCAACCACTCCCAGTAATAAATGGCCTGGTAAAATAAACGGACAAGCAACCATCACATCCCTCCGTCTTTTTTGCATTTCATCTCTCTGCATTTACTTTCTCCGGTTCATCTCCCACGCTCGATCCGTAGCTACTACTCCTAGGGCCAGTTCTTTTGGCGGCTTCCCCAGCTTTTCCCACAAGATTAGTCAAAGTGGAGAGTAACAATAAGGCGCCTCACTCATTTATTTGGGCTTCTAAACTACTACTCCGTCCTGGTTTATTCCTCACCATTGTAATTTGTGCTAAATTTTGACCAAAGATTTAACTGATAAAATGTTACTCAAAACACTTAGGCGCGGTGCATCTAGGTGTGTAAGTCATCTTACGAAAACCAAATAATCCGAAAACACTTAGGCGCGGTGCATTAACTTCTACCTCGTTTCTTGTTTCTTGACATATCAACCAATAAGAGATAAAGAGTGTGCATGCTTTTAATGACTTGAGATATCAAACACGACATGCAGTGGTTAGTTCATTGCATGCAATACTATTAATTAGCAAATAAACATTAACGTTTCTCGTTTTCTCCTCCTCCTTGGTCACGGTGCACAGAGAAATAACCACAGAGAAGGAAGCTAAAAGTAAACAATCAAACGAGCATTTTTGCATTTGTTTTGCATTGAATCGTTTCACAAGCTTGACTAGTGCTGTTTTTCCACTTTTACAAAAACCGCATCGTAATGTTCAAACGTGCATTTGCACGTACATAAGTAATAGTAGTACTCCCTCCGTCTAGGTGTACAAGTCTTCCCTCCTTCTTGGTCACCGTGCACAACCAAAGATGACTTATTGACCTGGACGGAGGGAGTAGCACAGTCTGCAAGCATATATCGAGAGAGACGTGTAGTCCGATAGTATATAGTAAAGTTTGTGCTATATGCACGTACTTGCAAAATGCGTAATAATACACAACGTTTCCAAACTTTCCCTTTTACATACTTAATTAAGGACGCTAAAAATTCCTGAACGTTCGGGATTTATCATTTGCGTCCCAAAACTAATGAGATCGCCTTACGAAACAAAAATTATACTCCTCCTAAAAGCCACAGCGCTCGCAGGAGCGCTTGCGGCGCGCCACGAGTGCCCTGGTGCGCGGCCGTTTCCCAGCGCGCCGACACAACGCCTCTTCCTCAGCCTCGCAACTCGCGAGGTGATAATTGGCGGCTTGCCGGCGGGCGAGCGCGATCTCACCGGTGTGGTGATCCGGCGCCAACAGGTACTCCTCCTGGCTGGAAGCGTGCACCCGGTCCACGTACCGCCAAGCGTAGATGAGGCGCTTGGGCCCGACTGCACTCAGGGCGTCGGCACGGGCGTCCTCCGCCACCCTCACGGCCCTCGCACGAGCCTTCTGCCAAAGAACCAATTGCTTGACTCTCTCGGACGCGACATAGATCTCCCAGAAAGCTTGTTGCGCGGTGTGCTTCTTTTCCTCGGCCTTCTTCTCCGCCTCTATTTTGGCGTGCTCTGCTGGAGGCAAAGCCTCCCACAAGGCGACATCCATTTCTTTCCAAAGCTCCTCAAGGCTGGGGGGGCTCGGCAGGCGGCGCGAGGTTCTCCTCGTAGCAGGGAGCCGACGCGTCCTCCGACGCGCGTGCAGGCGAGATTGAGAACGCCGATGCGTCCACCTCGACGCGTCGCGGCGAGGAGCGGAACACTGACGCGGCCTCCTCGACTAGTGGCGGCAAGGAACGGAACAGCGATGCGTAGCGTCGCGGCGAGGAGCGGAACACCGACGCATCCTCCTCGACTAGTGGCGGTGAGGAACGGAACGGTGACGTGTCGCGTAGCAGCGAGGGGCGAACACCGACGCGTCCTCCTCGACTAGTGGCGGCGAGGAACGGAAAGGCGACGTGTGACCGTCCGCGCAGTGCAGCGAGGGGCTCCTTGGGCTTGGGAGGGGAGATGCCATGGTGGTCGACGTGAGAGGGAGGGGAAGGAGATAGCGATGAACGTGAACGTGAGGGGGAGGAGATAGCGATGTCGTGGGAGGCGCAGTATTTATAGCGAGCAATGGCACACCTACGTAAGATATGGACTGAGCTGCACTGACTTAACTGCAGGTCCAGTTGCGTCACTGACATGTGGGCCAGTACACTGCTGGGCCCGTATGTCAGTGACCCAATGCACCTGAAGTTAAGTAAAAGCTACATGGGCATATTTGTTGGAGTAAATTACGGGGGAGCGGAGGGGTGGAAATATTGCTGGTCACAACGGATTGGACGAGCGTGGGGGGAGGAGAGTCATGCATGCAGATTTTTTCACACGGGGTGGAGTGGTGGGACCGCCGGAGGGAGAAGGAGAGTTTGGCAGGCATATTGTTTCCACACATGGAGAGGAAAAGATTTGGAGACGAACGGGCTTCCTGCAGGTATGGGGAACGGTGCATAATAAGTCATCTTGCATGCCGGGCTAGGTATAGTCTCAAGTCATTAAAAACATACACGCCCCACACATGTTCATATTTCAAGGTGCACTAAATTATTGCATGCGATGATTAAGGCTGGCCATCATGGTGGTATCTTAGCTGGTACACGGGAATAGCAAACATGCTGATGTGGCAAAGAATTAAAGAAGAGAGGGGGGTTAGACTAACTAGTGTTCATGCATGCATTGGTAAACACATTTTTTTGTGAAGAACGACAACATTAGTTGAGTACTTTTGCAGACTTCAAAAACTATTCCACCGCCTCTACTATCTTGCTAAGAGTAGGTGAAATTTTTGAGTCGAGCCCTTTAAACTAGAAGGGAGGTAGTGGTACTCTAATAGCTAGGTGTGTAAGTCATCTTACGAAAACCAAATAATCCCAAAACACGTAGGCGCGGTGCATTAACTTCTACCTCGTTTCTTGTTTCTTGACATATCAACCAATAAGAGATGAGGGTGTGCATGCTTTTAATGACCTGAGACTATCAAACATGACATGCAGTGGTTAGTTCATTGCATGCAATACTATTTAATTAGCAAATAAACATTAATGTCTCTCGTTTTCCCCTCCTCCTTGGTCACGGTGCACAGCCTAAGATGACTTACTCACCTAGACGGAGGGAGTATCAACATTCACAATGTCAAATCAATATTTTTACACTCATTATAAAACGTAGTTCTTATACTCATTATAATCAGTATTGTAGATATTGATATTTTTAGTATAAATTTGGTCGTGGGATTTCATTGATGCCTGTCAAAGCGTGGAGGAAGCGGAGCTTAGGGCTTGCATTGCCGGTCTCTACATAGGTATTTCTCTTCATAATCCTGTAATTTTAGAGACTGATTGCACTTTTGTGGTAGCGTCTCTTGCATCGGGGGACTATGACAGGTCTGCTATGCGTGACCTGAAGATGAAAGCGTTGAGCATCTCGAAGTTGATCAACAATCTTCAATTGTCAAAGATTAGCCGTTCGGCCAATAAGGTGGCACACTTAATCGCTAAGTATAGCTTTGACAATAGATTAGATGGTATTCTTGTAAATAACATACCGCCCTGTGTGGTGAATATTGTATCGAATGAGTGTACTAGTGTGGCTGGTTAATTAATATAAGGTGGTGTTTAAAAAAAGTATATATTTGGTCAAACACTTTGCAAACGATTGATGGGAGTAAAAAGGACCAGAGGGAGTATCATGCATGCGGAGTAGGCCAAAAAAATTGCTCATTTTTAGCCGATCGAAGTCTCAAAGGGCGCGACGGTTGACGGAATTAAGTGAAGTTACATCCACGTGCCGGCATGGCGTGCGAACAGGCAGAAGCTATACCGTCAGGCTTACGATATGGGTCTAGTAGACATGACATCTAGTGAGTCCCGCATAGTTCTCGAGAACTCTTTGGGGGCTTGCAGCCATTTATCCACCGGGCAAGCCAGCAACCCCACGCCGTTTGCACGCCCTACTCGTCCCTGTCTTCTACCTCACAGCAGTTCGCTCCCAGTTTTTGCGGGGTACAACAGTTCAACGTCTCCTAACCCTCTCCAAAATCCATGGCCTCCCAAATCTCCATGGTCGCCGCTGAGTACCAGGTTAGAGCCATCACCGGGGATTAGTTCATCGTCATCTACACACGTGGATCCGCGACGGTGAAAGCATGGCTTGCTCGCTTCCTATGCATGTTCAACAGTTCAACGGATGAGTGGGTCGCTGGGCTAGATGTTGAGTACACCACAGTCGTGGGACGAGAGAAGGATCTAAAGGACGAAGAGAGGAAGAAGCCTGCCGTGATCCAAGTTTGTGTACATAACGTTTGCTTGGTCTACCACATATGCCATGCCGACGTTGAGTGCCAGGATTTTAAGAAGTTCCTCAAGGACAAAAGAGTGAAATTCGTTACTTTAGGCTTTAAGAACGACAAAGAAGTCCTGCGTCGGATAGGTCTCGTTGTAGGCCAGCCCTTCGATCTCCAAAAGGCAAGCCTTGTGTCCTCCTCTCAACCTTCAATGATGACCCTGGCAGCAGCCATGATTGATCCTTCGTACGCTAAACTAAAGAAACCTCATCACGAGTTTCATCATGCATGGGAGTCGAAGACATTAGATGAAGATCACATCATGTACGCAGCAATGGATGCCTACCTTTGTTTAAATATCTACATGGGTTGGATGAAGAAGCAGAGCCCAGTGTCCGGTTCAAGCAAAGAAGCGTCGGCGAAGAGGAAGAGGAAGAGGGATGAGGACGAAGTTGAGGACGTGGACTCAGACTCCGAGTAGGTGGCAGTGTCGTCGCTCATGCTGGTTCTACTGCAGTGTCAAGCTGACTAGTTGCTTAGTTTATTTTCAAGGGTGTGTTGTGCTGAGGCCCCAGCAGAACTATGTTTATGTTCTTTCTCGTTATTTGAACTGTTTAGTACGTAGAGTAGTACTAGTACTATGTCTTACTACTGTTCTTCTTGCAGTTGGTACTACTGCTCGTACCTTCGTGTTCCCACTGTACTTAATACGTTCGTACTAGTAGTATAATTTGGGTCAGTCGATTTGTGAAAGAAGTTCGACGGAGCGAAGGAAGAAGACGGCAGAAGAGGTGGAAGAAGCCCTTCTAGCCATCCATGTTGCATCAAACGGCTCACATGAGTCGACTGACCCAAATTGCTCCTTCAGATTGCAGGATCCACGTGGCATTCAAGGTCTCGAAGGTAGATTCCACGTCCGCACCCGGTTTGCGGGCTCGACGCGCGCGCGACCGGCTTCCGCCGCGACAGCCACCATGCGCGCCTCCTCCGCGCGGGCGGAGACGACAATGACACGCTAGTTCCTCCTCGCCGGCGTGCTGGAGCACGCGCTCGTCCTCCTCTTCGTACGCTGCGTGCATAGACGCGGCTCCACCAGCTGCTCGTGTGCTTGGCAGCGCGGCGGCATGGCGAGGAGGGACTGCAGACGACGTGAGCGGGCGAGCCTTCGGCTTCATGGCACAGGGATGGCGGCGACACGGCGGTGATGGGCGAGAAATTGTTGGCCGGAGCAGGCGGGCGCCGGCATGCGCAACGGCGGCGGCGGCATATTGATGAGTGCGCGTATGGGAGCTTACTTCAGATTTATATGGGGTTGGTCAAACTTAAAAGAAAACCGTACTAGTACACGTAAACATTAGACTTAGGTAGCGCTTTTTTTTGAAGTTAGTACCACATCCACGATACGGAATCCTGTGCAAGCGCGTGAACCGTGGCTGCGCGGTCGATCGAACGGTGCGTCACCATGTCGCGCTCGAAGGACATCCACCAAACCTTTTTGTGTGTGTGTGAAAACAATCCTCGAATATTACTCAACTTTTTTTTCCTGGGAAAGTTCTTGACGCTGCATATTTCCATATATTTGAATTTAGCTCTAGTTTGTGTTTATTTGATTTGGACGTTTTAGGTGCGCCCTAGTTTTTTTAATACTTATTTTGTGTGTGTGACTGAGAGAGAACATGTGTATGTGTCCATATGTGTGTTGTGGCGGAAGGGCAATGTGGAGACGGTGTGCATGTGATATAGACATAAAGAGGTGTGAATGTGCAAACGATCATGCATGAGTGAGACATAGACAGATGCCGATACATTGTGTATACATGAGAGAACGGTCTTCTAGTTCACTTGCGTGTGTGTGAGAGAGAGAGAGAGAGAGAGAGGGAGGGAGAGAGAGAGAGAGGAGCATCCGTAACACAACAACCATCTCTCTCAATTCGTCCGTCCCTCGGACGATCGCATGCAACATATGCATCAATGCGCACATTTTGACACCCTCACTCGGCCCCTGCCCACCTAAGGGCCCGCGCAATCTCTTCGTGAATACCCATTTCTCTCCTTAGGTTTGTTTTCGCTCAATATCTGACACACACACACACACACACACACACACACACGCATGCACGCACATGCATGCATGCACGCACACACACACACATGCACGCACGCACGCGCACACACACACGCACGCATGCAACACAACACACACACACACACACACACACACACACACACTCCCCCGAGCACACAATTCATCCCCATCCAAGGTTATACGGCAACCACTCTCGCTTGTGCTTCTTTGCACCCCAACATGCACAACACCTCAATCTTCAAAGAGGGCATCGAGCAGGTTGAAGACGGTGACCACACCGCGCTAGAGAATGCGGGGTCATTTGGAAGCAGGGTGATGTGACGACGGCTGACTGACTCCTCCCCCCACCTTCTCTCTCTCTTGCACAAAATTACCAATCCCTCTCTCCCCCGCACAAAATTGTCAATCCCTCAACCCATGAGATCCTTCCCCTCTCGTCCATGTTTTTCCAGCTCTCTCATCAAACATGTTGTCTCTTCTCCTTCCACGTATACAGAATCACGTATATTACATGTCTCCATCTTTCTCACAGACCTAACTTCTTCCTCTCTCTCTCTCTCTCTCTCTCTCTCTCTCTCTCTGTGTGTGTGTGTGTGTGTGTGTGTGTGTCTCATTAGGTTTGTCTCCTACTCTCTCGTCCACATACATACAATCTTTCCCGCCCTATCTGCTCCATCTTCAAAAGCTCTCTCTGCACGTTTCATTCACACAATGGGATATGTCAAAATGTTGCTTCTATAATGGCTGATGTAGAGTTTTGGTTGTTTTTGTTGCATCCTACAAAGTAATAACTATGAAATGCATTTAGATTCTCATTTGACTGGGATTATGTGAGTTTGAGCATGTTGTGAAGTACTATAGACCTTGTATACATCTTGGGATTCGACAATGATTGTAACTATTGAATTGTATAGACCATTACATTCGAAGTCAATAGCCTAATATATTTATTTCACAATTTCAACAAATGATTAGTTCACTACAAACTAAGAAAACAAATGTGTACTCCCTCCGTTTTTATTTAAGTCCACGTATTAGCATTGGTCAAAGTCAAGTTTTGTAAACTCTCAGAAAGCTTATAACAAAAAATATTAACATATACAATAACAAATAAATACCATTAGATTCATTATTGAATGTACTTCCACATCATACATATTTGTTATGGTAAATGTTTATATTTTTATATAAACTTGGTCAAACTTTAGGAAGTTTGACTTCGGTCAAACCTAATATGCAGAGTTTACTACTACTACTCGCTAGTTGCTTAGCCGAATCACTCAACACGCCACACGGGGAGTCCAGTGTCACAAAATTTTGAGGTCGGCGGGAAAATCTCCCGCGACCCTGATTCGAGCAGTGGGAAGTTACCATCATAGCCTTCGGAACAGGCCTACGTACGACGCTTGGTAGGGGGCTGTTTTCGTAACTTCAGGTTCACCCTACCCAGCCAGCCCCACCCCGGCACCCAGAGTAGTACACCTGAATACTCCCCATTTTCTATCCCCACCGCAAAATAGACTTCTCCACGGCACCGCAGCCTTCGTGCTCCTCCCCTTTACATCGGCGCACTCGTCCACCGCAGCGCATCTGCCTCATCGACGACCTCGTACGCCGCACTGGAGCCGGTCCACCGTCGTCGTCGTAGACGGAGCCTCTTCCCCGGCATCGTCTTCCACGGTCTCGGATCTGCTTCCCGGAAGCCGACGCCAAGCGCAGAAGTACCACCGTCGTGGACAATGAACTGACTCCCGTTGCCGACCATGACTCACAGAGGCCGCCGCGACCATCGTTCTCCTCCTCGATTGGTAATGTGTGTATTGAATCACTTAGCAGTACATGTGCAGTTCCAATTTTGTTCATACCTACCCTTCAATTTTCCTGGGTGCTATTGTTCCCGTAAAAGTAATTGGTTATAGCCTCCATTGTCCAACAGAATATCAGCTTGTAATTGTGCGTCGCTCCTGTATCGCGCTGTGCTTGGGTAGGTTTTTCATCTGCAACCAGCAGTGTGGCAAATGATGGAAAGGTTTTTAGAACTAGCAAGATGCCCAAGCGTTGCACGCATCAACATGCATTTGTATGAGTAGTTTATCTTGTGGGAGAAAAGGATGAACAAGGGAAGGCCTTATTTGCAAATCTGGAGAGGGGTATGGGTATCTTTTTGCAAAATTCCCATTTGTTTCCTTCCTATCTGTCAGATATAAATCGGACGGCCTATATTGCAAGAAAAAAAAGTATAGAGAAAAAAGTAGACAGTAAAGGAAGTAGAGATTAATATTAAGTATTAAATATAAAATAAATATAACTGTAGAGAAGAGAGTAGAGATAGCAGAGACGTCAGGAAAGGATCGCGCGCGCGCGGGAAAAAGCGGCCGGGCGTGCGCTAGTTTTGGCGCGCGGCGTCCGGCGCGCTTTATAAAATCCAACGCCCTCCCACCGCTCTGTGCCTTGCCACTGCTCTGTGCCTCGCCACCGCTCTCTCTCCCCGCTCTTTTTCGCCTCGCCGCCGCCGCGCCACCATGCCGCCGCGTCGCCGGGAAACTTGGGGATACCGCGGCGTCCGCGCGTGCCCCTCCGGTGGCTTCTCCGCCGAGATCCGGTTCCACGGGATGCACCTCGGCCTCGGCAATTTCAACACCGCCACCGAGGCCGCCCACGCATACGACGCCGCGGCGTGGCGCCTCCGATGGCCTCATAGAACATTGAACTTCCCCAACGTGCCGACGCGGGAGCGGGCGCAGGAGCTCGCGCCTCTGCCGCAGCTTAGCACCGACGAGGATCGTCGTGACAACCGGAGGCGGGAGCACCGTCTCGGCATCGCCGAGATGGATGAGGAAGCCATTGCGCTATGGCGCCAACACTTCCCGCATGACATCATCAACCAGCGCGAGTTCTACGCGCAAAGGAGGGCGGAGAGGGATAAGAGGAGGGCGGAGCGAGCCGCCTATCGCGAGGACAAGCATAGGCGAAAAGCGGACGCTCAATTCAACATGAGGCTAGGAGCAGCGTTGCCCTAGGAATCTGACGATGATCGGTATCTTCACGCCTACAGTTAGACGTCGGAAGAGGACATCACCGAGGAGCAGTCGAACGACGAGGAGTAGTTGAATTATCTTTTTTGTATCTATCTATGCTGATAACTATCCTCTACTCTCTATTATCTACTTCTCGATCTCAGCACTGTAAACGCTTTTTTAAAGCGCCGCGCATTGCGATTCTGTTGGAGATGCTCTAACATGGCATATGAGTGCTTTAATGTTGCCCACAAGATGTGCGAGTATTACTAGTAGTATTTTTCTTGCCATGTTGAGATTTTGAAACCACGAGTGTGAACATGCAGAGGAGCAATGAAGACTAAACACGGGATATTCGGGACATCTTCAAGGAGCGTGGCAAGTTAAAGAGGAGCTGCACCGAACCTGTAAAACAAGCTTTGGTAAGTAACACCCTTTCAATTACTTTCGTTTAGCCTCGTGTTCTTCGATGTGTATATGTTGTAGTTTCTGTTTCTCTTATGCGTGGTGTTCTTCGATGTGTAATAAGAAGATTCTTAATCGTCCTAATGCTTTCGTTTTTAACTTGATGTAGGAAGTGGGTGTTCTCACCGTGTAGTCTGTTTTTATATTTCTTTTCCTTTTGAATTCACTTCTCCGAGTTCTGTTTATCTGGATTCTACTAAATGGATCTAGGTTTCTCTGAGTATTGATCTAAAAAAGAAGCAACTTCATGTTAGGATGCAGTTCCTGCGAGGAGGGAAGTATGGTCAACCTCGAGATCATGTTTCCAAAATGAGGCTGGATTACACACAAGGTGCCAGTTCCCTAATGATGCTGGATTAGACACAAGGTGCAAATTCCCAGATGATGCTGGATTACACACAAGCCAGGTGGAGTTGTCAGCTGTTCGTGTCCTCGTGGCATTAGTAAAGGCTGAAAGAAAGTGTGCAGCAGCCCTTGAGAATGTAGCTGAGTTCCTGAAGAAGCGAAAAGAGCAATCAGATGCTCTCTTCACCCAAGCCAAAGAAGAGATGGAAGAAGCCAGAAATAAGCAAGCAGAGGCAGAGCAGGCTAGGCGTCTCCTGCTATCTAAAACTGTTGTCAATACAAAATTTCCTTCATAATAGCTAGGTTCAAATGTTTATCCAGTCAGCATGCCTGTTGTGATGTCTGTGCATCTACTGATGTGGCAGAAAATGTTTTTTTTGGGTCATGTAATAACAACAATTACTTTCCAAACAATAACAGATGAAGCATTAGACATGGTATAGTTCACGCGCAAGCCCGACATTCCAAGTCCAACTTCCACATCAAACTCATGTTCACAGATATCTGCACATTCATACATAATGTCCACAACCATGATTCACTTCAAAGCCAACAAAAATGTGAGGAGAGTTATAAATAAAGAAAAACCTCTACTAGTTCCTTCTACCAGTGCGAGCACAACAAGTCAAGACCATGCGTAAATTAATTGTATTTTAGTCATTTTTTGTGTTCTAAAATGCCTGCCGGCTCACGGAAGGACGTGTTGCTGGCACACGCGCGGATTCAATGAAGGCAGGTGGGGCAGTCTTAAGCTGGTTGCACGCGGCGAGGAGGCGTGCTCAGTCGGGCCTGCAGCGAGTGCGGCCCTCTTGGCCGGCGCGCCGGTTCAATGCCTGCGCTATGAGAGGTCGCGTCTGTGTCAGAGCAATCACTCCCTCCAGTCCTTTTTTGTTTGGGTATAACAAATTCTCGTTTTCCATTCACATTTTACAAGTAAAATTCGTGGACAAACTTTGACCCAAAGTACGATGGGGACTAGTAAACCAGAATGGAGGTAGTAGTTTTTTTAATCAAAGAAGGGTTTCCCCTTCCGATTACTGAAAACCAGCATCTAAATCTAAACCATAGTGTCGGTGTCTAAACCGGCGGATCTCGGGTAGGGGGTCCCGAACTGTGTGTCTAGGCGGATGGTAACAGGAGACAAGGGACACGATGTTTTTACCCAGGTTCGGGCCCTCTCGGTGGAGGTAAAACCCTACTCCTGCTTGATTAATATTGATGATATGGGTAGTACAAGAGTAGATCTACCACGAGATCAAGGAGGCTAAACCCTAGAAGCTAGCATATGGTATGATTGTTGTTCGTCCTACGGACTAAAACCCTCCGGTTTATATAGACACCGGAGAGGGCTAGGGTTACACAGAGTCGGTTACATATCCGTATTACAATGGTAGGAGATCTACAGATCCACGCCAAGGAAAGTCCCATCCGGACACGGGACGAAGTCTTCAATCTTGTATCTTCATAGTCTTGGAGTGCGGCCAAAGATGATAGTTCGGCTATCCGGACACCCCCTAGTCTAGGACTCCCTCAGTAGCCCCTGAACTAGGCTGACGACGAGTCCGGCGCGCATATTGTCTTCGGCATTGCAAGGCGGGTTCCTCCTCCGAATAATTCATAGAAGATTTTGAACACCAGGATAGTGTCCGGCTCTGCAAAATAAGTTCCACATGCCACCATAGAGAGAATAATATTTACACAAGTTCAACCTGCTGACGCATTTCGTGGCATGACGTCACACCACGGCCAAGCCTTTATTCGAATTGTTTTTATTGTTCCACCTCAGCGCGTTTAGCGAAGCGGTTTCCTTGGCACGTCTTGTCAAAGCAGAGATCGTGTCCCCTTATTCCGGGATTCTCATCAATACGGGCATGGGTAACCCAACCGTGCCATTGATTACGGCGCTTGGGAGATAAGCGAGTTTTACCAGGCTGACGGGGACGGATAGTTTCGTCCGCCCATATATAGGGGGGGTAAGGATCCACCTTTTTACCTACGCCTTCTTCCTCCTTTGCTTATCCATTTCCGTGCACTCGAGCTCCAACGCCCAAGCCCGCACATCTCGCCTCAACCTTCCCCAGTCATGTCCGGGGCGGGAGGCAAGTGGATGGCCTCCTCCGTCACGGAGCGGCACATCAAAAAGCTACAGAAGGCTAGATACTTATCCGGCGACATCGCGCATCGGCTCCCCGACGAGGGGCAGCTCATCCCCACCCCCGGGCCCCATGAGAGGGTGGTGTTCCTCACCCATTTCCTCCGCGGACTAGGTTTTCCACTTCATCCATTTGTCAGGGGGCTCATGTTCTACTATGGCCTGGATTTCCACGATCTGGCCCCGAATTTCATCCTCAACATCTCGGTGTTCATCGTCGTGTGCGAGGCCTTCCTCTGCATCCAGCCCCACTTCGGCTTATGGCTGAAGACCTTCAATGTCAAGCCGAAGGTAGTGGGCGGGCGCCAAGCGGAGTGCGGAGGTGCCATGGTGGGCAAGATGCCCAACGTCCTATGGCTCGAGGGCTCCTTTGTGGAGACCATAAAGGGGTGGCAATCGGGGTGGTTCTATATCACCGAGCCGCGTGACCCTGAATGGGCGACGGCCCTCGAATTCAGATCTGGCATCCCCACACGGCTCACATCCTGGAAAGAGAAGGGCCTATAGTGGGGTGATTCGGAGGAGCTGACCGGACTCCAATCCTGCGTTCAAACTTTGGTGAGCAAGAAGCTTAAGCTTGTCAACGTAGTCCAGGTCATGCTCGTCCGCCGGATCCTCCCGTGCCAGGAGCGGGCTTTTAATTTGTGGGAGTTTGATCCGGCACAGCACCAAACCTTAAGCAGGCTCGTTGACACTACGTATGAAAGATGCATGGAAGGTGCTGTTCAAGGGTGCCGAGGCTCCCGCATCCGCTACCGAAGATCGCGGATTCAGCTCGCAGCGTCCAGCTGGCGAGGTAAGCTATTCTACCCTTTACGGGACACTTGTTTTTCATAGTTTGACTCTATGCAGGATCTAAACTCCCATTACCTTTAACAGGCCTGGCAGAAGACGTCCGGGCAGGTTAACTGTCCGGCTCCCCTGCCAGAAGACCCAGCGGATGCCCGATTAATGGGACTGCTGGCTCCGGCGCCTTACGTGGTGCCGGAGAAGAAGGCCAAGAAGAAGGCCACGGGGACTCAGAGGAGTTCCTGGCGCCAGGTGTTATCGGATTCATCGTCCGATGACTCTGAGGCGGACTCCTCCCGCGAAGATGAGGAGGAGAAGAATGAGGCCTCTCCCCCAGCGGGGGGAGAGAAGAAAAGGAAGGCTTCCCCAACGGAGGAGGCCGAAGGGTCCAAGAAGGGAAGGACCCTTCCTCCAGACTATTCCACCAACGCCGCCGACGGCGAAGAGGAGTGGCCCTCAAGGGTCAAGCCCCTGGCGAGATCGTAACTGTCCGGATTCCAGAATAACTCATGATTTTTCTTTCGTCGCATAGTGTCTTCTAACGCCGAATACCACCATGTAGCCCGCCCAAGGACGGTCTCCCCGCTTCGTCGAGCAGCTCCTTGGGCTCGTCGGAAGCGCTTCACTTCCGACCGCCTCCTCCCCCACGACGTAGACGACGCCGAGGTGGGGTCCCAGAAGGGGCCCAGCCAGGAGGAGGAGGCCCCGGAGGTGCCGCAGGGCAACCTCCCGGACTTTTGCCCGGACTCCGCACCGGAACCTTTAGTGGTTCCGGAGTCCGGCGGGCGGCCCCTTCGTAGGAAGGGTGAGACTGCGACACCGGCAACCTCCGTCCAACCGGAGGCGCCGGATAATTTGCTGGAGGCGCTCAACGGCGCTTCCATGGACGAGGAGCACCGCACTGTCATGAGTGCGGTGATTCAGAAGGTTCAGTCCGCCAAGAGCGGGCTGACTGAAGCCTGCACCAGCCTTCTAACAGGCTTTGAGGTATGTGATTAAGATATGTAAAAATAGTACCGCATAGACAGTAGCCCCTGATGCTCAGTTTGGTGTTCGGAAAGAAAAGCCGAATTGAGGATCTAAAAAAGATATATGCAGGAGTCTAACACAAATATGTTCATATGGGAATGCAGGCTGCACTGCTGACCTCTACCGTACTGACGGCGGAGGTCAATGCCTTGAAGCAGAGCCTCGAGTGGTCCGAGAACGAGCTCGGCCGTGCCAAGAAGCAGCTCGAGGACAAGGAAGGTAAGTAATACCTTATTAAAGTAATACCTTATAGAAAAGGATTTGGTTGCAAAAAATGACAGGGATAACGTGAGTATTGCAGGGGCCACGAACGAGGTGGCGACCCTGAAGGATGTAGTGTCCGAGGCCGAATGCAATGCGGCCGCGGAACACACCGAGCGGGAGAAGCAGGAGGCGCGGGTGGCGGAGGTGCGGCAAGAGCTCCAGGCTTTCGTGGAAAAACACGGGAGTTTGGAGAGTGACTTGAAGACTCGAGAGTCCGAGCTTGCCTCGGCTCTTGAGAGTGCCAAAGCCGCTAAGGCCGAAGCCCAGAGGGCCCTCTAGGAGATTGAGGAGATAAAAAAGATAGCGGCGGGTAAGGCATTCTTCATGCAAAGCAAGCATGTAAAAGTGAATTATCTGTTACTTACACGGATTCGGAGCTCTCCAGGAGCATTCGCGGATCTGCCCCGTAGTGTGTCCGATGCTGCCACATTCTACTGGGCCGAGGAAGGGAGCTCGACGGAGAAGGTATTCTGGTCTCAGTATGCTGAGGCCGGACATCCGGTGCCCCTGAGCGACCAGCTCAAGCAGCTGGTCGAGCTCCACAAGGTGGCCGAACAGGCCATGAAGGGCCTCATAGTTCCGTTGTGGCCCAAAGAAGCCATACCTAGGAGCTACTTCGGTCTGGTGCAGCGGCTGGTGGATGCCTGTCCATGGGTTGAAGTCATCAAGCACTCCGTCTGCATTGAAGGTGCCCGTCGGGCCCTTTCCCGCGCTAAAGTGCACTGGGGCAAGATGGACGCCGAGAAGCTTGTGACGGACGCGCCACCGCCGGGCAAGGAGTATCGCACGCCCGAGATGTACTACAAGGGTGTCCTGAAGGGTGCCCGCCTTATAGCGGGTGAATGCTCCAAAGATGTAATTTTTTAGTAGACTCGCATTTTGTTATCCTGTGCGCTGAAAACTTGTTCATAGGCGCTAAGCGACGCTTGTTAATTTAAAATATTACCTTCTATGCGGCCGTTTATCAAATTTGAGAGATGGCAAGTCGTTGGCTTCAGCCCCCATGCCGCGAGTGCTGGGGTGTTCGGGATAAACTTGAGCGCTCCTTTTCCCATTTGTGGGTCCTTCGAGGGAGGTGCTCAACACAACGAACGAGGCAACCGGACTTATAATGCTTGAACACTCCCACTTAGCCATAGAATTCTATAATTTTAAATTTCGGCGAAGCCCCTAGTGTTCGGAAGGCCGAATTCGGGGCGCTATCCACGCCTGGGGCCGGACAAAGCCGGCTCCTCGCTCTAAGCGGCATAAGTCTTTAGGGACTCGAAAAAACCTCTCGAACAGCGACCGGCTCTCGCTCCATCATGACGGTCAGTTTTAGCTTTCTCCACCGAGGTGCTCAACCCAGCTCAACTGGGGCACAATCGCAGTGGTTCTCCCAGTGCTACCTTAGCCGATATAACGGAACGTAAGGTACCAAAACATGGGAGCCGGGCAAACCCAACTATTGACCCGACATGATTCGGAGCCGATGCATATAATGCTATAAGTTCGGGGTGCCGCACTTATGAAAGTGTTCGGACTTATCACACCATATTCTGGGGAATTTAAGCCCCTGGTGTATTTGGCCGTACCAAAGCGTACAGGTGCAACATGTCATAAGTGAACATATATAGATAAAAAAAGGAATGCAATGATAGGCAAAAAGCGGTGCATTGTTTATTCAAAAAATACTGCAATGAAAGTAGGATGATACAAATAGTGCGATAAGCAAGGGATGGGACTATTTAACATGTCCCCCTCCAGGGGTAGGCTGCGGAATGGTATGTAAAACAGGTATAATGCTCGTAATGGAGACCACCTATATACTCGACGTAGCTTTTCTGCTTCCCTAGTTGTTGCATCGTCAATTCGGCAAGTCTACTATCGGACAGGGCTTCTGGAAAACGGAGTCATGTGAGTAAGAAGAAAGAAAAAGAAGAATGACATGATTGGGAGCCCCTGGTGTGGTTGAGCCGCACTCTGGGCATGCCGTGGTCGTGCCCCTGCCCCTGTGCCCATGGTATCTCCAGAGTATAGTTATGTACGCGTGGTACTGGTCTCGCGGTTTCGCGAGGGATGGGGTTGGGGCCGCATTGCTACGCGTTCTCGGAACGTGCCAGGTGGTCTTGTTGTAGGTTACTCCGGGCGCGCTTGACTGTGTCCGGCCGCTTAACAGCCGGACTCGAGAATTGCCTTAAGAGGATGCTTTGTATTTCCGCCGCGAGAGCCGCTATATGCTCCTCCGTTCGGAGAGAGTGTTCGGTGTTTCCGTTGACCGTAATGACTCCTCGAGGGCCTGGCATCTTGAGTTTGAGGTATGTGTAGTGCGGCACCACATTGAATTTTGCAAATGCGGTTCGTCCGAGCAGTGCATGATAGCCGCTGCGGAACGGGACTATGTCGAAGATTAGATCCTCGCTTCGAAAGTTATCCGGGGATCCAAAGACCACTTCGAGTGTAACTGAGCATGTACAATTGGCCTCGACACCTGGTATGACGCCTTTAAAGGTCGTTTTTGTGGGTTTAATCCTTGACGGGTCTATGCCCATCTTGCACACTGTATCCTGATAAAGCAGGTTCAGGCTGCTGCCGCCGTCCATCAGGACTCTAGGGAGGTGAAATCCGTCAACGATTGGGTCTAGAACCAATGCAGCGAATCCGCCATGGCGGATGCTAGTGGGGTGGTCCCTTCGATCAAAAGTGATCGGGCATGAGGACCACGGATTGAACTTTGGGGCGACTGGCTCCATCGCATATACGTCCCTAAGTGCACGCTTCCGCTCCCTTTTGGGTATGTGGGTTGCGTATATCATGTTCACCATCCGCACTTGTAGGGGGAAACCTTTTTGTCCTCTATTGTTCAGCGGCCGGGTCTCCTCCTCGTCATTGCTATGCAGCCCCTTGTCATTATTTTCGGCAATCAACTTGCCTGCCTGCTTGAACACCCAACAATCCCTGTTGGTGTGATTGGCTGGCTTTTTGGGGGTGCCGTGTATCTGGCACAAGCGATCGAGTATTCGGTCCAAATTGGACGGGCCCGGAGTATTTCTTTTGAATAGCTTTTTTCGCTGACCGGGTTTAGAGCCTCTGAATCCGGCGTTGACTGCCGTATCTCCAGTATTATCGCCGTTAATGCGGCGCTTGTGCTTATTGCGACGCGACCTGCCATTGTTGTCCTTGGTATCCGAACTACCAGAGTTTTTGGTCAGGTTGTTACTACGAGCTAGCCAGCTGTCCTCTCCCGCGCAGAAGTGGCTCATGAGTGATGAGAGGGCTGCCATGGATTTCGACTTTTCCTATCCTAGGTGCCGGGCTAGCCACTCGTCGCGTATGTTATGTTTGAAGGCTACAAGGGCCTCTGCATCCGAACAGTCGATGATTTGATTTTTCTTAGTTAAGAACCGTGTCCAGAATTGTCTGGCCGATTCATCTGGCTGCTGAATTATGTGGCTTAGGTCATCAGCGTCTGGTGGGCGCACATATGTGCCCTAGAAGTTATCAAGGAATGCGGCTTCCAGGTCTTACCAACACCCCATTGATTCTGCTGGCAAGATGTTGAGCCAATGCCGAGTTGGTCCTTTAAGCTTGAGTGGGAGGTATTTGATGGCATGTAGATCGTCACCGCGGGCCATGTGGATGTGAAGGAGATAGTCCTCAATCAAAACTGCAGGATCTGTTGTGCCGTCGTATGATTCAATGTTTACGGGTTTGAAACCCTCGGGGATTTGATGATCCATTACCTCGTCTGTGAAGCATAGTGGGTGTGCGGCGCCTCTGTATTGGGCTATATCACGACGCAGCTCAAATGAGCTTTGTCTACTGTGTTCGGCCCGGCCGGAATTGCTGTATCCGGCGTGACGGTTGTTGTCACGTATCGTGGGGCGCCCACGCGATTCGTAGGTCGATCTTGTTTGTCTTGCCTTATCCTCCAATATGTCTCGTAAGTCCGGCGCATTCCCCCGTGGCTTTGTACTTTTCGAGCGACGCTGGGGTATGGCTTTAGCGGAGGGCCTAGAGGCCTCTCTATCGCGGCCACGAGGTGGCCGGTCGGCCGTATTGTGCGCTGGTGATGTAGGTTTATGTGCTTCCTCCTCTAATCGGGGTAGCAGCTTGCGTTGGGGTAGCTTTTGGAGGGGCGTTCGAGTTCATACTCTTCGGCCGCAAGGACTTTAGTCCATCTGTCGGCTAGCAAATCTTGGTCAGCTCTAAGTTGTTGCTGCTTTTTCTTGAGGTTGCTTGCCGTGGCCATAAGCCTGCGTTTGAAACGCTCTTATTTGACGGGATCCTCAGGCATGACAAATTCGTCGTCGTCGAGGCTTGCCTCGTCTCCGGAGGGAGGCATATAGTTATCGTCCTCTACCTCTCTGTCTGCTGCTCTCTCACGAGGGCTGGCTTCTCCATCCTCCTCTGTTGAATCTTGCTGGAGGGGGTTGTCTTCGGCACTGTCCGGGGTATTATTGTCTCCAGTGCCGGAATCTCCATTTTTGCTTTGGCGGGATTTAGAGCGGCGCCGCTGATGTCGGCGCTTAGGCTGTTTCTTGGAGGGGTCATCCTCCGTTGTTCCATCGCCATTCCCATCCTTTGGGATGTCCACCATGTATATGTCGTATGACGAGCTGGCCTTCCAGTGCCCTGTAGGCGTTGGTTCTTGGTCATCTCCGGCATCGTCGTCCATACCGTCGATGTCTTCGGAGTCGAAGTCTAGCATGTCGGTTAAGTCATCAACAGTGTCTACGAAGTGGGTGGTGGGTGGGCTTTGAATTTCTTCGTCGTCCGCATCCCAACTGTCCTGACCATAATCCGGCCAGGGCTCTCCTGATAAAGAGAGACACTTTAGCGAATTTAAGATGTCGCTGAAAGGCGAGTGCTGAAAGATGTCCGCAGCGGTGAACTCCATGATCCGCGCCCAATCGGATTCGATTGGCAGGGGCGCAGAAGGTTCGGGGTCCGGAGAGGAGTCCGGCACCTTGGATTCACGAGCTTCACAAGGGACAGGGTTGGTATTCGGCTCTATCGCCGTAGAGGTAGCAGCCCCCGAGGTGGTGTCCAGCCACCCATCCTCGATCAGCGCAGTCGGTTCCGAGCTAAGGGTCGGAGCGGACTCTTATGCGGCCTCCAGGGCACTGTCCAGCAGCAAAGCTAAATCATGTCCATCGTGACAGTGCGGCACGCCCGACAGTGGCTCGAATCCGTCGAAGATCAAGTCTCCACGGATGTCAGCCGTATAGTTCAAACTTCCAAATCTGACCTGATGGCTAGGGGCGTAGCTTTCAATCTGCTCCAGATGGCCAAGCGAATTGGCCGGCAGTGCAAAGCCGCCGAATACAAAGATCTGTCCGGGGAGAAAAGTCTCACCCCGGACTGCGTCGTCGTTGATGATCGAAGGATCCATCGAGCCTATAGGTGACGACACAGAGGAACTCTCAATGAAAGCACCAATGTTGGTGTCAAAACCGGCGGATCTCGGGTAGGGGGTCCCGAACTGTGCGTCTAGGCGGATGGTAACTGGAGACAAGGGACACGATGTTTTTACCCAGGTTCGGGCCCTCTCGGTGGAGGTAAAACCCTACTCCTGCTTGATTAATATTGATGATATGGGTAGTACAAGAGTAGATCTACCACGAGATCAAGGAGGCTAAACCCTAGAATCTAGCCTATGGTACGTTTGTTGTTCATCCTACGGACTAAAACCCTCCGGTTTATATAGACACCGGAGAGGGCTAGGGTTACACAGAGTCAGTTACAATGGTAGGAGATCTACATATCCGTCTCGCCAAGCTTGCCTTCCATGCCAAGGAAAGTCCCATCCGAACACGGGACGAAGTCTTCAATCTTGTATCTTCATAGTCTTGGAGTCCGGCCAAAGATGATAGTTCGGCTATCCGGACACCCCCTAGTCCAGGACTTCCTCACATAGTATTTGCCCTAGAACTACCAAGTTCAACATCTCGTAACATAAACCCATACAACCATACGCCAAGGAGGTACGTAGTACTATGAATTCCATTTTCGCTTCATACAAATCGTTCTAAAAACTACTTACTACTTATAACGTGCCATTTAAAATCGGAACTCTTAATCCCGCTAAAAAAACGATATTTTAAACATGGCTACTCGGTCTGCGGCAACTGGCGAGCCACCACGCTCCAAGTCGTTCACCTGTGGTCCCGACCATCAACTCCTACAAAGGTGCTCCACCACGTACCCGGTACCCGCGAATGCAGCAATCATGCACCTAGGGTTTTAGGGTTTATTTGTTAACGTCGCCTTTATGTAACACTCATGTGTGCGAGACAGGGAGAGGCCGACTGCGTGCGTGCGCCTCTTCTCTTCATATATGTACTCCACCGTTTGTCTGGTGTCCAAAAAATTATAATAACTACTAGCAATGTGCCAATGCGTTGCCACACGATCAAAGTAGATTAATACATATTCACCGATTTGATAGGAAAAAAGTCTAGTTTTGAAATACGTGTATCACTAAAAATATGTTATGTTTCACTCAAAATATATTCCTTTGGCGGTTTTGATGAGATAAGGGAGGCATGTTGTTGGTTTCAAGATTCGAGAAGTGGTATATGTCTAATTTCTACTCTTACTAGCAAGATGCCCGTGCGTTGCACGGAACATCAAAATCTTGTGGGAGAAAAGGATGAACGAGGGAAGGCCTTATCTGCAAATGTGGTGAAGTGTGTGGGTAAATTGCCATATTTTCCTTCCTATCCGTCAGATATAAATCGGGCGACCTACATTGCAGGATGGCAGGCCCACCATCATCACCAACTCTATTTTTTATCCCTACTCTTATAAAAAGCATTGTCGGTGATGATCGTGTGCCTGCCATCCTACAATATAGGCCATCCAATCTATATCTGACGGATAGGAAGGAAACTATGGCAATTTTGCAAAAAGATACCCACACCCCTCTCCACATTTGCAAATAAGTTCTTCCCTCGTTCATCCTTTTCCCCCACAAGATAAACTACTCATACAAATGCATCTTGATGTTCCGTGCAACGCATGGCATCTTGCTAGTTGTTGCAAAAAGCCCATGTTTGTGTGAGAGAGAGGGAGAGTGGAGGAGGACGGAGTGCATGTGTGACAAAGACACAAGTAGTGTGTGTGTGATAGGTATCAGCTTAAAATGAGGCGATAGTGTGTGTGTGCACGATCAAGAGGGCATGTCTCAAGAAGAGAAGAAAAGGCTACATAGATACAAGGAGCGAGAGAGAGACATGTATGCGATGGTGGAAGCATGAGTGTGCGGGTGTATAAACCTATCTAGAGGCTAGCTAGTCGATAAATGCTTGTGAGAGAAATACGAGTCGGGGTGCGAAAGCGAGAGTTTTGTGTGTGAGAGGGAGACGGTAGTTGGGAAGGGGGTGGAAGCAGGAGTTGTGTGTGTGTGTGTCTGTGAGAGAGAGAGAGAGGAGACGGTAGTCGGGGTTGTCTGATCGGTGTCAGTCTGGGATGGAGACGAAAAGGAGACCGCAACAAATGTTATGTCTACAGGAGAGAGCGAGAGTAATTTTAGTGGTATGAGTCATATGTAGAGACATATAGGGTGTGTGAGAGAATCCCATAGAGAGAAAGACAAAGTGAAAGACGAGTGGAGACTGTGTGTGTGACGATGAAAAAGAAAGCTTAGGTACCGAGTGATACCAGAGAACAGTAGAGATGTGAGAGATAATGAAAACCGTGTAATGTATAATGATAGGGAGAGTGTGACACTTCTCAAGGGAGACGTCGAGAGACCATGTTTGCGAGGATAGGAGAAACATGAAGTGAACGTACGGGTGAGGTGGAGAAAAGAGAGTGATGGCTACCTGAAGGAGCATGCATGCGAGAGAGATGGGCGTGAAAGGAGTGAACAAAAAAGGGATTCAAATATTTGAATTCGAGATGATGATACATGTAATCCATACTTGAACCAAAATTGATCTATCAAACATGCATACTCATATGAATTCACGCACATCTATGTTATTTAATATGTAGATATTACTGATCCATACATTTTAGTAGAACATAATTTGGTTATATTTTTTCGAATTCAACCTTAAGATTTCGAGATCGTTGTATTTGTAAATCATATTATACATATAAAGGAGCAGAATTCTTTGTTGTGCTTTTGAAAGTACATATGTAAAAAAATGATGTATATAGAATGTAATTCCAATTGAAAATGGATCCCGCCCGAAAAAAATAGTAGAATACAAACGGGATTCGAATTGAGTTGGCACGGTAAACATGCACTGTGCAAAATTTGAATGAAGCGGGGGAAGTCGCAGTAACCGCCTGAAACCAAAATCTGCGAGATGGAAATCACTACTGCCTATCCCTGCCGCGCAAAGCCTATCTGCTGGATTTCTATAGGTTTCGATAGGGGTAGGTTTGTAATTTCACCCAAACGTGACTAACCGCCTCTCACCCGGATTCATACACAGAGGGCGCCAAAACACAGTGTGCCCTTGGCCGAAATTGACTCCCTCCCCGATTCATATTCATACACAGTGGGCGCCAAAAACAAACTCTCGTCGGCAAATATTTGGTGTATGCGAGATTACCGTCCTATCCCCAACCGACTAATGTTGCTGTGATGTAGTAGAAATTTGAAACGGGGGCTAAGTTTGTAAATTTCCTCGCATTTGAGACAAGCGCGCCCTGACTACATGGTTCCCCCCTTCCTCTCTATCTCCCTTTTCCCCATTCGTACTCCGTGGGCGCCAAAACACCCTCTCCACCCCACCCTCCTCTGTCCGTCGCCGTCCGCCACCCCATCCACCGTCGTCCTCCTCCACCATGCCGGAGCTGATACCCCGACGCCGCCATCCATTACAAGAGATCGACCTCTCTCATCCACGCCTTCGGACCGGGATCCTTGCATCCCGTCCTCTCGCTTCATCCCCGCCGTCGTCCACCTTGCCGGCGCCGCTCCTACGACCGTCTCGTCCACCGCGCCCCGCCGCCACCGTCTACCCTCCTAGATATGCTTCCACGCCGCCGACAGCCATCGCTACCGCAGCACCATCAAATTCTCACCGGATGCGTACACGGTGCCGCACCAGAGGCGGTACTCTTTCGTATCTGCTCAACTTATTTATCGCAGCAAGAAAATAGATCGCCACTGCTTTACTCTGATTTCTTGTCTTGGTTGCGAAGTTGCCTTTGTCCGGTTTGCACCTTCAGATTCGCCATGGCACGCTCAACACTATACTCCCAATGCTTATGGTTTTCCCCTTTTATATTCCACACTAGTTAAATCACAGTAGACTAAATTTCAAAATTGGGTCAGTCGATTTTTCAGAGCTCGCCGAAGTTCGCTGGTGCGATCCAAGGGGCTCGGGTGGTTGTGGGGCCTCGCCAAACGAAGAAAACTTGACGCGGGTGGGGGGTGGGGGTGGCGAAGGAACACAGGCGGTGGCGGCCGGTGGTCCGGCCGGCGGCCCGTGCGGTGTTTTGTATGGGAAGAATCACAAACAAGGAAGAAGTAGGGTTAGGAGACGTAGGATCTTCATCCAACCGCCTGAAATGGTCGAGAGACAGCTGGGAGTTGCATTCTTAATGCGCTCTGGTTCATCATGTGTGGGCACTACGCAACCAACATTTTATTATCCAAAATCTGCTTGCTCTTCTTTACCATGTTCGATAGAGCTGTGACACAAAACATAGGACCGACTCCAGCAGACTGTACCCATACTTCACTGGCCACACCACTAGCCCCACCACACAGGACCTGCACTCCAGCAAAAGGTATACCGATTTCATTTGCCATAGCACCAGCTGTACCATAGAAAAATCCCACTCCAGCAAAAAGTACAGCAAGTCCACCGGCCGAAGACCTATCCCAACTGCAGAGACGGCCAATTCCTGCAGATTGGAACCCCATTCCATTTATTCCCAGTTTAAAAGACAATGCTTTCAATGTTGTTAGGGACTACGTGCATATATTCCCATCATGGGAAGATTATTGTGAAGACAAACACCATTCTCACATCTTCATGTCCAACTTACGTGTAAGTGCTATTATTCATGGTTATTATTTTCCTGTTTTCTGCTGATTGAACACATCAATGATTTACATTACATTGTTGTAACTAGGCGAGGGTCAATCTGGATAGTCATGACGAGGAAAGCTTGCTTGTGCTTTTCAAGGAAGCATTGCAGCAGTATCGGTGTTACCTAAGGAAATCACACTTTGGTGGCAAATCTATAAACGAATTTCCGGTGAAGTCTCCTGTGCTAAATTTAGAAGACATTGAATGGAAAAACATTGTTATGCATTGGTCTCGTTCCCAGGATGAGGTACTGTCTATGAAATCACATGACAATTTGAACTTCTACTTTTCCGCATGTGCCTTACGGATCTTGTTTGCAGGAAATCTGCTCGAAGAAGAATTCCGGTTTGAAAAGAACGACAGGATATCGCAAATAGGCTGCCCGCTGCTTTGCTCTTGTTAGTACCTGTTGTCCTGTATCACTGTACTTGCATACATACCTGGTTCATTATGTGACAGCAGTATGCATGATAGCTTGCTTATCAATTGTTCGCTCCAAATTCTTCAGTATCCAATGCCAATGTTTTTTAGCTTTGCATTGTTCTTGTAAGTACATGATGTCCTTTATCAGTGTACTTATAATAACAGGTAGTTGTTCATGTACCATCACTCTGCAGCTTATTTTCCTTTGCCCTCCATTTTCTACACATCAGATCTATATTTACTCTTACCATAAGGTTGGTACTGAAGAAGTTTAGCTGTGCATTGCTCTTGGCTGTACCTTTTGCCTGTATCGCTGCACTTACATTTATAGCTACTTGGTTATGTAGCATCACTCTTCATATTATCTTAAATATTCTGCATTTTTTCGTATATTATCACATCTATATTTACTCACAAAATGTAGAATAAAGGCAATGCTTATGAAGAAGATTCTGTGGTAAAATTCTTGAATTGCCCCCCCATCAGCATGGACAAGGCCTTTATATAGCCTGTCTTCACCAATAATGTAAGTTTGTCCATCTCAAGCCTTCAAACTTTGTTGTATATATTTGGTTAGGCATGACTGCAACAACTGTTTATTTTTGGTGTTTGCATCAAATTGCATGTTTAAAGTTTATTATGTACTCCCTCTGTTCCAAAATAGATGACCCAATTTTGTACTGAAGTTAGTATAAAGTTGGGTCATCTATTTTAGAACGGAGGGAGTAGTTCATAAACAAAAGTTTGTCCTTTCTCAATTTAAGTTTTCAGTTGTACAACCAAGTTCCTTATTCATACCATGTAAATTAAAGTATACAGAGCAAGTGATCTTCTTTTGCACTGCATGTATGCTTCTGTTCTTCATCCGTAATCCAGTGGTGTGGTGAACCTACCCACTACAGCACAATGTCATATTCTGCAATGTCTTAACTATGAACAATGTCATATCATTCTACTACTCCCTCCGTCCGAAAATACTTGTCATTGAAATGGATGTATCTAGATGTATTTTAGTTCTAGACACATCCATTTTGATGACAAGTAATTCCGGACGGAGGGAGTATTATTTAAACCGTCTCTTTATTTGCCAATCTGAAATGGGATATATTGACAGCACACTAACCATTGATACTTATGAGTTCTTGATCTGTAATCCAGTGGTATCGTGAAGCTGCCAACTCCTTCACAATGTCATTTCCTGCCATGTCTTGACCTGAACAATACCATATTGTGTTAATGCAATTTTAAACTGTGTCACTTTATTTGTCAGTAAGAAATGTGATGAATTGTCAGCACTGATACTTTTATGTGCAAAACCTGTCATCTGTCTGCTTGTATACCTTTCAGAGTGAGGAAGATTTAAGTGTTGAACAAGCGCAGTCTCATCATCTTTCTCAGCTACTTACGCTGCAGCTCCCTGATACGTCTCCCACGTATCTATAATTTTTGATTGCTCCATGCTACTTTATCTATTGTTTTTGGACTATATTGGGCTTTATTTTCCACATTTATATTATTTTTTGGTACTAACCAATTAACCGGAGGCCCAACCCAAAATTGTTGTTTTTTTTCCTTTTTCAGTATTTCGAAGAAACAGAATATCAAATGGAGTCCAAACGGAATGAAACCTTCGGGAACGTGATTTTCTCATCAGATAAGACCCAGGAGACTTGGACCCCCCGTCAAGAAAGCCACGAGGCGGTCACGAGGGTGGAGGGCGTGCCCTCCCCCCTGGGCGTGCCCCCCTGCCTCGTGGGCCCCTCGAAGCTCCACTAACATACTCCTTCCTCCTATATATACCTACGTACCCCCAATAGACCAGAACAGGAGCCAAAAACCTAATTCCACCGCCGCAACCTTCTGTATCCACGAGATCCCATCTTGGGGCCTGTTCCGGAGCTCCGCCGGAGGGGGCATCTACCACGGAGGGCTTCTACATCAACACCATAGCCCATCTGATGAAGTGTGAGTAGTTTACTTCAGACCTTCGGGTCCATAGCTAGTAGCTAGATGGTTTCTTCTCTCTTTTTGGATCTCAATACAATGTTCTCCCCCTCTCTCGTGGAGATCTATTCGATGTAATCTTCTTTTTGCGGTGTGTTTGTTGAGACCGATGAATTGTGGGTTTATGATCCAGCTTATCTATGAATAATATTTGAATCTTCTCTGAATTCTTTTATGTATGATTGAGTTATCTTGCAAGTCTCTTCGAATTATCCGTTTGGTTTGGCCAACTAGATTGGTAGTTCTTGCAATGGGAGAAGTGCATGGCTTTGGGTTCAATCTTGGGGTGTCCTTACTCGGTGACAAAAAGAGTTGCAAGGCATGTATTGTATTGTTGCCATCGAGGATAACAAGATGGGGTATTTATCATATTGCATGAATTTATACCTCTACATCATGTCATCTTGCTTACGGCGTTACTCTGTTTTTAACTTAATACTCTAGATGCATGCTGGATAGCGGTCGATGAGTGGAGTAATAGTAGTAGATGGAGAATCATTTTGATCTACTTGTTTTGGATGTGATGCCTATATACATGACCATACCTAGATAACCTCATAACTATGCTCAATTCTGTCAATTGCTCAATAGTAATTTGTTCACCCACCGTAGAATACTTATGCTCTTGAGAGAAGCCACTAGTGAATCCTATGGGCCCCGGGTCTATTCTCATCATATTAATCTCCATCACTTTATTTACTTGCTTTGCTTTTACTTTCTACTTTGCATCTTTATACCAAAAATACCAAAAATATTATCTCTATCAGATCTCACTCTCGTAAGTGACAGTGAAGGGATTGACAACCCCTAATCGCGTTGGTTGCGAGTAGCTATCGTTTTGTGCAGGTACGAGGGACTTGCGCGTGACCTCCTACTGGATTGATACCTTGGTTCTCAAAAACTGAGGGAAATACTTACGCTACTGTGCTGCATCATCCTCTCCTCTTCGGGGAAAACCAACGCAAGCTCGAGACGTAGCAAGAAGGATTTCTGGCGCCGTTGCCGGGGAGGCTTACGCAAAAGTCAACATACCAAGTACCCATCACAATCCCTATCTCTCGCATTACATTATTTGCCATTTGCCTCTCGTTTTCCTCTCCCCCGCTTCACCCTTGCCGTTTTATTCTCCCTCTCTTTCCCAATCTCCTCCTCTCTTTCTGTTGCCTTTTCCTCATCCTTTTGTTTGCTCGTGTGTTAGTTTGCTTGCTTGTCGTGATGGCTCAAGATGCCACCAAATTGTGTGACTTCACCAATATCAATAATAATGATTTCCTTAGCACTCCGATTGCTCCTCTTGCCAATACTGAATCTTGTGAAATCAATACTGCTTTGTTGAATCTTGTTATGAAGATCAATTCGCCGGCCTTCCTAGTGAAGATGCCGCTACTCATCTGAATAGCTTCATTGATTTATGTGATATGCAAAAGAAAAAGGATGTTGATAATGATGTCGTTAAATTGAAGCTATTTCCTTTTTCGCTTAGAGATCATGCTAAAGCGTGGTTTTCATCTTTGCCTAAAAATAGTATTGATTCTTGGAACAAGTGCAAAGATGCTTTTATCTCTAAGTATTTTCCTCCCGCTAAGATTATCTCTCTTAGAAACAATATTATGAATTTCAAGCAACTTGATCATGAACATATTGCACAAGCTTGGGAGATAATGAAATTAATGATACGTAATAGTCCTACTCATGGTTTGAACTTGTGGATGATTATACAAAAATTTTATGCTGGATTGAATTTTGCTTCTAGAAATCTTTTAGATTCGGCCACGGGAGGCACTTTTATGGAAATCACTTTAGGAGATGCTACTAAACTCCTAGATAATATTATGGTTAATTATTCTCAATGGCATACTGAAAGATCTACTAATAAAAAGGTGCATGCTATAGAAGAAATCAATGTTTTGAGTGAAAAGATGGATGAACTTAGGAATTTATTTGCTAAGAGTGTTTCTTCTTATCCCAATAATATGCCTTTATCTACTTTGCTTGAGAATAATAATGAATCTATGGATGTGAATTTTATTGGTAGTAATAGTTTTGGTAACAACGCATATAGAGGGAATTTTAATTCTAGGCCTTATCCTAGTAATCCTTCTAATAATTATGGAAATTCCTACAACAACTCTTATGGAAATTTTAATAAGATGCCCTCTGAATTTGAGAGTAGTGTTAAAGAGTTTATGAATTCACAAAAGAATTTTAATGCTTTGCTTGAAGAGAAATTGCTTAAAGTTGATGATTTTGCTAGGAATGTTGATAGAATTTCTCTTGAAATTGATTCTTTAAAGCTTAGATATATTCCTCCTAAGCATGATATCAATGAGTCTCTCAAAGCCATGAGAATTTCCATTGATGAGTGCAAGGAAAGAACCGCTAGGATGCGTGCTTCCAAAGATGCCTTTATTAAAGCGTGTTCTTCCAATCCCTATGAAAATCAAGATGAAGATCTAAAAGTTATTGATGTGTCCCCCATTAAATCTTTGTTTTGCAATATGAATCTTGATGAATCTGATGATTATCTTCCTTTACCTAGAAGGTGTTCTAAGAATTCGGAGTTTCTAGATCTTGATGATGAAATTGATGAAAGTGGGATTGAAATATATAGAAACCGTGATGTTGCTAAACCCACTATTTTGGATCTCAAGGAATTTAATTATGAAAATTGCTCTTTGATTGGTTGTATTTCCTTGTTGCAATCCGTGCTAGAATCTCCTCATGTTTATTGTCAAAATAAGGCTTTTACCGAACACATTGTTGATGCCTTAATGCAATCTTATGAAGAAAAACTTGAGATGAAAGTTTCTATCCCTAGAAAACTCTATGATGAGTGGGAACCTACTATTAAAATTAAAATTAAAGACTTTGAGTTTCATGCTTTATGTGATTTGGGTTCTAGTGTCTCTATTATTCCCAAAACTTTATGTGATTTGCTCAATTTCCGTGATTTCGATGATTGCTCTCTAAACTTGCATCTTGCAGATTCCACTATTAAAAACCTATGGGAAGAATTAATGATGTTCTCATTGTTGCAAATAGGAATTATGTGCCCGTAGATTTTATCGTTCTTGATATAGATTGCAATCCCTCATGTCCTATTATTCTTGGTAGACCTTTCCTTAGAATGATTGGTGAAATTATTGATATGAAGGAAGGGAATATTAGATTCCGATTGTCCTTAAAAAAGGGTATGGAACACTTCCCTAGAAAGAGAATAAAATTACCATATGAATCTATTATGAGAGCCACTTATGGATTGCCTACCAAAGATGGCAATACCTAAATCTATCCTTGCTTGTATGCCTAGCTAAGGGCGTTAAACGATGGCGCTTGTTGGGAGGCAACCCAATATTTATTTATTTTTTGCTTCTATTTAGGAATAAATAATCCATATACCTTCTGTTTGTATGTGGTTTTATGTTTTAATTAGTGTTTGTGCCAAGTAGGACCTATAGGATAACCTACGATGATAGTTGATTTGATTCTGCTGAAAAACAGAAACTTTGCACGCACGAATTTAGTTATGATAAATCACAGGAACGTGCTTTTGCGTTGATTCTTTTTTCTTCTGATCAATAAACAAATTTTCCAGGACTTCCTATTTTGGTAGAATTTTTAGAGTTCCAGAAGTTTGCGTTAGTTACAGATTGCTACAGACTGTTCTGTTTTTGACAGATTCTGTTTTTCGTGTGTTGTTTGCTTATTTTGATGAATCTATGGCTAGTAAAATAGTTTATGATCCATAGAGAAGTTGGAATACAGTAGGTTTAAAACCAATATAAATAAAGAATGAGTTCATTACAGTACCTTGAAGTAGTCTTTTGTTTTCTTTCTCTAACGGAGCTCACGGGATTTCTGTTGAGTTTTGTGTTGTGAAGTTTTCAAGTTTTGGGTGAATTCTTTTGATGGATTATGGAACAAGGAGTGGCAAGAGCCTAAGCTTGGGTATGCCCATGGCACCTCCAAGATAATCCAAGGACACCAAAAAGTCAAAGCTTGGGGATGCCCCGGAAGGCATCCCCTCTTTCGTCCACTTCCATCGGTAATTTACTTGGAGCTATATTTTTATTCACCAACATGATATGTGTTTTGCTTGGAGCGTCTTGTATTATTTGTGTCTTTGCTTGTTAGTCTACCACAATCATCCTTGCTGTACACACCTTTTGAGAGAGCCATACATGAATTGAAATTTTTATAATACTCTATGTTCCTCACTTATATCTTTTGAGCTTGATAGTTTTGCTCATAGCGCTTCACTTATATCTTTTGAGCGTGATAATTTTTGCTCTAGTGCTTCACTTAGATTTTTTTGAGCACGGTGGTGGGTTTGTTTTAAAGAAACTTGATCTCTCATGCTTCACTTAGATTATTTTGAGAGTCGTTAATAGCATGGTAATTTTCTTAATGTTAATATACTTGGTATTCAAGATATGTGAAACTTTCTTTTGAGTGCGTTGAATACTAAGATAAGTTTGATGCTTGATAATTGTTTTGAGATATGGAGGTGATAATATCAAAGTCGTGCTAGTTGGGTGATTATGAATTTGATAAATACTTGTGTTGAAGTTTGCAAGTCCCGTAGCATGCACGTATGGTTAAAGTTGTGTAACAAATTTGAAACATGAAGTGTACCTGGCTTGTGCATCCTTATGAGTGGCGGTCGGGGACGAGCGATGGTCTTTTCCTAGCAATCTATCCCCCTAGGAGCATGCACGTAGTACTTGATTTTGGATGACTTCTAAATTTTTGCAATAAGTATATGAGTTCTTTTGACTAATGTTGAGTCCATGGATTATACGCACTCTCACCTTTCCGCCTTTGCTAGCCTCTTCGGTACCGTGCATTGCCCTTTCTCACCTTGAGAGTTGGTGCAAACTTCGCCAGTGCATCCAAACCCTGTGATACGATACGCTCTATCACACATAAACCTCCTATTATCTTCCTCAAAACAGCCACCATACCTACCTATCATGGCATTTCCATAGCCATTCCAAGATATATTGCCATGCAACTTCCACCATCATCATTGTGACATGCATTACTTTTGTCATATTGCCATTGCATGATCTTGTAGTTGACATCGTATTTGTGGCAAAGCCACCATGCATTATTTTCCATACATGTCACTCTTGATTCATTGCACCATCCCGGTACACCGCCGGAGGCATTCATATAGAGTCATATCTTGTTCTAAGCTTCGAGTTGTAATCCTTATGTTGTAATCAATAGAAGTGTGATGATCACCATTATTAGAGCATTGCCCCCAAAAAAAGGCCAAAAAAAGAAAGGCCCAAAAAAAGAAAATAAAAGAAAAGGGCAATGCTACTATCTCTTTTTCCACACTTGTGCTTCAAAGTAGCACCTTGTTCTTCATGTAGTGAGTCTCATATATTGTGCTTCAAAGTAGCACCATATTTTTCATATAGTGAGTCTCATAAGTTGTCTTGTTCATACTAGTGGGAATTTTTCATTATAGAACTTGGCTTATATATTCCTACGATGGGCTTCCTCAAAATGCCCTAGGTCTTCATGAGCAAGCAAGTTGGATGCACACCCACTAGTTTTCTTCTGTTGAGCATTCATAGCTCTAGTGCATCCGTTGCATGGCAATCCCTACTCATTGCATTAACATCAATCGATGGGCATCTCCATAGCTCATTGATTAGCCTCGTTGATGTGAGACTATATCCTTTTTTGTCTTCTCCACACAATCCCCCTCATCATATTCTATTCCACCGATAGTGCTATATCCATGGCTCACGCTCATGTATTGCGTGAAGGTTGAAAAAGTTTGAGATTATTTAAGTATGAAACAATTGCTTGGCTTTTCATCGGGGGTATAGAAGTTGGGAACATCTTTGTGTGACGAGAATGAATCATAGCCTAACTATATGATTTTGTAGGGATGAACTTTCTTTTGCCATGCTATTTTGAGAAGACATGATTACTTTGATTAGTATGCTTGAAGTATTATTATTCTTATGTCAATATGAACTTTTGTCTTGAATCTTTCGGATCTGAATATTCATACCATGATTAAGAAGATTTACAATGAAATTATGCCAAAGTATCACTCCGCATCAAAAATTCTCTTTTTATCATTTACCTACTCGAGGACGAGCAGGAATTAAGCTTGGGGATGCTTGATACGTCTCCAACGTATCTATAATTTTTGATTGCTCCATGCTACTTTATCTATTGTTTTTGGACTATATTGGGCTTTATTTTCCACTTTTATATTATTTTTGGGACTAACCTATTAACCGGAGGCCCAGCCAGAATTGCTATTTTTTTCCTTTTTTAGTATTTCGAAGAAACAGAATATAAAACGGAGTCCAAACAGAATGAAACCTTCGGGAACGTGATTTTCTCATCAGATAAGACCCAAGAGACTTGGACCCTCCATCAAGAAAGCCACAAGGCGGTCACGAGGGTGGAGGGCGCGCCCTCCCCCCTGGGTGCACCCCCTACCTCGTGGGTCCCTCGAAGCTCCACCGACGTACTCCTTCCTCCTATATATACCTACGTACCCCCAATAGACCAGAACAGGAGCCAAAAACCTAATTCCACCGCCGCAACCTTCTGTATCCACGAGATCCCATCTTGGGGCCTGTTTCGGAGCTCCGCCGGAGGGAGCATCTACCACGGAGGGCTTCTACATCAACACCATAGCCCCTATGATGAAGTGTGAGTAGTTTACTTCAGACCTTCGGGTCCATAGCTAGTAGCTAGATGGCTTCTTCTCTCTTTTTGGATCTCAATACAATGTTCTCCCCCTCTCTCGTGGAGATCTATTCGATGTAATCTTCTTTTTGCGGTGTGTTTGTTGAGACCGATGAATTGTGGGTTCATGATCTAGCTTATCTATGAATAATATTTGAATCTTCTCTGAATTCTTTTATGTATGATTGAGTTATCTTTGCAAGTCTCTTCGAATTATCTGTTTGGTTTCGCCAACTAGATTGGTAGTTCTTACAATGGGAGATGTGCATGGCTTTGGGTTCAATCTTGCGGTGTCCTTACTCAGTGACAGAAAGAGTTGCAAGGCATGTATTGTATTGTTGCCATCAAGGATAACAAGATGGGGTATTTATCATATTGCATGAATTTATCCCTCTACATCATGTCATCTTGCTTACGGCGTTCCTCTGTTTTTAACTTAATACTCTAGATGCACGCTGGATAGCGGTCGATGAGTGGAGTAATAGTAGTAGATGCAGAATCGTTTCGATCTACTTGTTTTGGATGTGATGCCTATATACATGATCATACCTAGATAACCTCATAACTATGCTCAATTCTGTCGATTGCTCAACAGTAATTTGCTCACCCACCGTAGAATACTTATGCTCTTGAGAGAAGCCACTAGTGAAACCTATGGCCCCCGGGTCTATTCTCATCAGATTAATCTCCATCACTTTATTTACTTGCTTTGCCTTTACTTTCTACTTTGCATCTTTATACCAAAAATACCAAAAATATTATCTCTATCAGATCTCACTCTCGTAAGTGAACGTGAAGGGATTGACAACCCCTAATCGCGTTGGTTGCGAGTAGCTATCGTTTTGTGCAGGTACGAGGGACTTGCGCGTGACCTCGTACTGGATTGATACCTTGGTTCTCAAAAACTGAGGGAAATACTTACGCTACTGTGCTGCATAATCCTCTCCTCTTCGGGGAAAACCAACGCACGCTCGAGACGTAGCACTCCCCAGTAGGGCTAACCTTTCTTGAACTCTATTGAAGTGCTGTCGGTTTTGTATATTATTTTGTCGGCGTGGTTATTTGCACTGGTGGCGATCTTTGATGCCCAGTGTATGTAATCTGCTGTCTGCTTGTGCTTTATTATCATAGTGGCAAACTTTGATGCCCAGTGGATGTAATATGCTGTAATTTGTTTATTGTATAGTCTAGGGTTTTTTATTCACGATGCTGCAGTTATTTTACTGTCTTCGTAGTAAACCGGCCAAACCGTAAAATTATGGTACATAATCGGGCCGTCATGCAATCACGATGTAGGTTGGGCCTGAAACTTGCCGAACAGCTAATGGGCCGGCAGCAACCCGAAATGAACCCCGGCCCATGATTGTGCGAATCAAATCACGGGCTTTTAACAGGCCAAAATTGTCTCGGTCCTTCTTTGGCCCAATCAGATATCGGCTGCGAGCAGGCCGTAGTTAGGCCCAACTATATGACGGGCATTTAACAGGCTGAAATTAATATAGGGCCGAAATGTTAAACGGATCCTTAAGAGGCCAAAACTAATGTCAGGCTGAATTACTAAGTGGGCCTCTAGCAAGTGGGCCCAAAAGCATAGTGTCCAGTTGACGGGCCGAATCTGATATGGGTCATAATTGAGCCCATAGCCTCTTAAAGGGCCGTACCTGATCTGGGCCGTAATTTGGCCCAGAACGTGGTAGGCTTTTAGCGGGCCGGATCTCATATGGGCCACTATTAGGCCCAGAACATGGCAGGCCATTAATGGACCGGATCAAATATGGGCCGACATTTGGCCCAAAATATGGCAGCCAGTTAATGGGCCGGCCTACTAGGGCCCTCAAATTCTTGTGGGCTTACAGCTGGGTCGGCCCGTTAATGTCGACGAAATCTCGTGGGCCTTTAGCCAGGCCGGCCATTATGATCCGCAAGAATCTTGTGGGCCTTTACCTGGGCCGGCCCATTATGGCAAACAAAAATCTTGTGGGCCTTTACCTGGGCCGGCCCATTATGGCCCGCGAAATCTTGTGGGCCGTTAGTTGGGCCAGCCCATTATGGCCCGCAAAATCTCGTGGGCCTTTAGCTGGGCTGGCCCATTATGGTCCGCAAAATCTTGTGGGCCTTTAGTTGGGCCGGCCCATTTAAACTTGATGGGCCGGTCCATGTGTCAACATATCATCGGCGCATCTCACCCATTGGATGAGTGACACCTGTGCCAGCGCGGACCTGACACGTGTCTCCTCCAGCCAATGATGATTTTACAAATGGAAAATCCCCATTGGTCGGGGCTGTTAACGGGTTATCGGATCCAAAACCCGACCCGATAGCTTAACGGCATTCCGTTACGGTGGATGCCATGTGTCGGTCACCCTTGACGAAAGCACTTCTGTGACACGCGATTTATCGTCATGGAAGTGGACACTTCCGTGATGATAATTTTGGTAATGTCATGGAACACTTCTACGACAGCACAAGTATGACTATCTTGATTCTGTCATAAATTTGTCAAGGATGCACATGCATGACAAAAAACGCGACCTACTGTGACAAACACGTATCATCACGGAAGTGTATTTTTTGTAGTGGTGGAACCCGCTTGTTCCCCCTCGCCGCAATTAGTGGTGCGGTTGGGCTACCCATACCCGTATTGATGAGAATCCCGTAATAAGGGGACATGATCTGTGCTTCGGCAAGACGTGCAGAGGGAATCGCCTCACAATATGCGATGTGGCTAGTTGTGGGAAAACGGTTCGAATAATGACACGACCGTAGTGTCATGCCACGTTGTCTAAAAGTTGTCAACAGATTACATTTGTGGAATATCATTCTCTCTACGGTGGTATATGTGAAGATCATCTTGCAGATCCGGACACGATTCAAATGTTCGATAATTACTTTCGAGTATTCGGAGATGGAACCCGCCTTGCAATGTCGAAGACAAAACTACGCGCCGGACTAATCGTCATTAAAGCCTGGTTCAGGGGCTACTGAGGGAGTCCTGGATTAGGGGGTATCCGGACAGTCGGACTATATACTTTGGTAGGACTGTTGGACCGTGAAGATACAAGACTCAAGACTCTGTCCCGTGTTTGGATGGGACTCTCCTTTGCGTGGAAGACAAGCTTGGCGGTCCGGATATTATATTTCCTTCTTTGTAACCGACTCCATGTAAACCCTAGCCCTCTCCGGTGTCTATATAAACCGGAGGGTTTAGTCCTTAGAGACAGAATCATAATCATCATAGGCTAGCTTCTAGGGTTTAGCCTCTATGATCTCGTGGTAGATCAACTCTTGTAATACTCATATCATCAATATCAATCAAGCAAGAAGTAGGGTTTTACCTCCATCGAGAGGGCCCGAACCTGGGTAAAACATTGTGTCCCTTGCCTCTTGTTACCATCAGCCTTAGACGCACAGATCGGGACCCCCTACCCGAGATCCGCCGGTTTTGACACCGACACTCAACATTAGTCATAAAGAACTCACATACTTATTGCAAAAATTTATTTGTTATCGAAACAAAGTACTATGCGCATGCCCCTAGGGGGATAGATTGGTAGGAAAATACCATCGCTCGTCCCCGACCGCCACTCATAAGGAAGACAATCAATAAATAAATCATGCTCCAACTTCATCACATAACGGTTCTTCATACGTGCATACTACGGGAATCACAAACTTTAACACAAGTATCTCTCAAATTCACAACTACTCTACTAGCATGACTGTAATATCACCATCTTCATATCTCAAAACAATCCTAAAGAATCGAACTTCTCATAGTATTCAATGCACTTTTTATATGAAATTTTTTATTATACCCATATTGGATGCCCATCATATTAGGACTAGTTTTATAACCAAAGCAAATTTCCATGTTGTTCTAAAAGACTCTCAAAATAATATAAGTGAAGCATGAGAGATCAACAATTTCTATAAAATAAAACCACCACCGTGCTCCAAAAAGATATAAGTGAAACACTAGAGCAATATTGTCTAGCTCAAAAGATATAAGTGAAAAACATAGAGTATCCTAAGAAATTCTGATTCATGCGTGTCTCTCCCAAAAGGTGTGTACAACAAGGATAATTGTGGTAAACTAAAAATTAAAGACTCGAATCATACAAGACGCTCCAAGCAAAACTAATATCATGTGGTGAATAAAAATATAGCCTCAAGTAAAGTTACTGATAGACGAAGACGAAAGAGGGGATGCCTTCCAGGGCATAGGGGTGTTGGGGAACGTAGTAATTTCAAAAAAAATCCTACGCACACGCAAGATCATGGTGATGCATAGCAATGAGAGGGGAGTGTGTCGTCCACGTACCCTCGTAGACCGTAAGCGGAAGCGTTATGACAACGCGGTTGATGTAGTCGTACGTCTTCACGATCGACCGATCCTAGTACCGAACGTATGACTGATAACCCACAAGTATAGGGGATCGCAACAGTTTTCGAGGGTAGAGTATTCAACCCAAATTTATTGATTCGGCACAAGGGAGCCAAAGAATATTCTCAAGTATTAGCAGTTGAGTTGTCAATTCAAGCACACTTGGATAACTTAGTATCTGCAGCAAAGTATTTAGTAGCAAAGTAGTATGGAAGTAACAATAACAGTGGCAAAAGTAACGGTAGCAGTTTTGTAGTAATTGTAACAGTATCAACGGTAAAGTAAATAAGCAAAGTACAATATGTGAAAAGCTCGTAGGCATTGGATCAGTGATGGATAATTATGTCAGATGCAATTCCTCATGTAATAGTTATAACATAGGGTGACACAGAACTAGCTCCAGTTCATCAATGAAATGTAGGCATGTATTCCGAATATAGTCATACGTGCTTATGGAAAAGAAATTGCATGACATCTTTTGTCCTACCCTCCCGTAGCAGCGGGGTCCTAATGGAAACTAAGGGATATTAAGGCATCCTTTTAATAGAGAACCGGACCAAAGCATTAGCACTTAGTGAATACATGAACTCCTCAAACTACGGTCATCACCGAGAAGTATCCCGATTATTGTCACTTCGGGGTTGTCGGATCATAACACATAATAGGTGACTATAGACTTGCAAGATAGGATCAAGAACTCACATATATTCAGATCTGAAATCATGGCACTCGGGCCCTAGTGACAAGCATTAAGCATAGCAAAGTCATAGCAACATCAATCTCAGAATATAGTGGATACTAGGGATCAAACCCTAACAAAACTAACTTGATTACATGGTAAATCTCATCCAACCCATCACCGTCCAGCAAGCTTACGATGGAATTACTCACGCACAGCGGTGAGCATCATGAAATTGGTGAAGGAGGATGGTTGATGATGACGACGGTGACGAATCCCTCTCTCCGGAGCCCCAAACGAACTCCAGATCAGCCCTCCCGAGAGAGATTAGGGCTTGGCGGCGGCTCCGTATCGTAAAACGCGATGAAACTTTCTCTGATTTTTTTTCTCCGCGAAAGCAAATATATGGAGTTGGAGTTGAGGTCGGTGGACGTTCTGGGGGCCCACGAGGCAGGTGGCGCGCCCAGGGGGAGGGGCACGCCCCCCACCCGCGTGGACAGGGTGTGGGCCCCCTAATGCTAATTCTTTCGCCAGTATTTTTTATTAATTCTGAAAAGTTGCTTCGTAGATTTTTAGGTCATTCCGAGAACTTTTATTTCTGCACAAAAATAACACCATGGCAGTTCTGCTAAAAACAACGTCAGTCCGGGTTAGTTCCATTCAAATCATGCAAGTTAGAGTCCAAAACAAGGGCAAAAGTGTTTGGAAAAGTAGATGCGACGGAGACGTATCAACTCCCCCAAGCTTAAACCTTTGCTTGTACTCAAGCAATTCAGTTGATAAACTAAAAGTGATAAAGAAAAACTTTTACAAACTCTGTTTGCTCTTGTTTTTGTAAATATGTAAAGCCAGCCTTCAAGTTTTCAGCAAAGATTATGAACTAACCATATTCACAATAATACTTAGGTCTCATGTTTACTCATATCAATGGCATAATCAACTAGCGAGCAATAATAATAAAACTTGGATGACAACACTTTCTCAAAACAATCATAATATGATATAACAAGATGGTATCTCGCTAGGCCTTTCTGAGACCGCAAAACATAAATGCGGAGCACCTTTAAAGATCAATGACTGACTAAACATTGTAATTCATGGTAAAAGGGATCCAGTCATATTCATACCCAATATAAACTAATAGTAATGCATGCAAATGACAGCGGTGCTCTCCAGCGGGTGCTTTTTAATAAGAGGGTGATGACTCAATATAAAATTAAATAGATAGGCCCTTCGCAGAGGGAAGCAGGAATTTGTAGAGGTGCCCGAGCTCGGTTTTAAAATAGAGATGAATAACATTTTGGACGGTATACTTTCACTGTCAACGTAACAACTATGAGATCTCGATATCTTCCATGCTACACACATTATAGGCGGTTCCCAAACAGAATAGTAAAGTTTATACTCCCCCACCACCAACAAGCATCAATCCATGGCTTGCCCGAAACAACGGGTGCCTCCAACTAGCAACAATCCTGGGGGAGTTTTGTTTAATTATTTTGATTTGATTTGAGCATGGGACTGAGCATCCCAGTTACCAGCCATTTTCTCGTGAATGAGGATCGGAGTCTACTCCTCTTGAGAATAACCCACCTAGCATGGAAGATACAAATAGCCCTAGTTGATACATGAGCTGCTCGAGCATACAAAACAGAATTTCATTTAAAGGTTTGGAGTTTGGCACATACAAATTTACTTGGAACGGCAGGTAAATACCGCATATAGGAAGGTATGGTGGACTCATATGGAATAACTTTGGGGTTTATGGAGTTTGAATGCACAAGCAGTATTCCTACTTAGTACAGGTGAAGGCTAGAAAGAGACTGGGAAGCGACCAACTGAGAGAGCGACAACAGTCATGAACATGCATTAAAATTAATCAACACCGAGTGCAAGCATGAGTAGGATATAATCCACCATGAACATAAATATCGTGAAGGCTATGTTGATTTTGTCTCAACTACATGCGTGAACATGTGCCAACTCAAGTTACTCGAATCATTCAAAGGAGGATACCACCCTATCATACCACATCACAACCATTTTAATAGCATGTTGGCACGCAAGGTAAACCATTATAAGCTCCTAGCTAATTAAGCATGGCATAAGCAACTATAATCTCTAATTGTCATTGCAAACATTTTATTCATAATAGGCTGAATCAGGAATGATGAACTAATCATATTTACTAAAACAAGAGAGGTCGAGTTCATACCATCTTCTCTCATCTCAATCAGTCCATCATATATCATCATTAATGCCTTTCGCTTGCACAATCGAACGATGTGTTTAATAATAATAGTGCACATGCATTGGACTAAGCTGGAATCTGCAAGCATTCAATTCAAGGGAGAAGACAAAGTAATATGGGCTCTTGGTTAAATCAACAATCATGCATATGAGAGCCACTAAACATTTTCATTATGGTCTTCTCCTCTCGACCCCCAAAGGAGAGAAAAGAAATAAAACTATTTACACGGGAAAGCTCCCAACAAGCAAAAGAAGAACGAGAAATCTTTTTGGGTTTTCTTTTAATTACTACTACAAGCATGGAAATTAAACTAACTAATTTTTTATTTTTATTTTTGGTTTTTCTTAAGGTTTATCAAACACACACAAAGAAAGCTAGAAAAAGAAATTAAACTAGCATGGATAGTACAATGAAAAAGTATGAACACCGACAACTAGAATGAGTGTGTGAACATAAATGTAATGTCGGTGAGAAATACGTACTCCCCCAAGCTTAGGCTTTTGGCCTAAGTTGGTCTATGACCATGGATAGCCTGGCTGATATCCGAATTTGTAACTGGGGTCGTACTGAGATGCAGCAGCCAATGCCTCCTGGGCTACAGCATGGCGGTGAGCTGCCTCCGTCCTCCTCTCGTACTCATTTGCCTCCTCCCTGGTGATAACATATCTTCCTTTTGCCTGATAATCAAAAAGGGCAGGAGCAGGGAGAGTAACATGGACAGCGCGACGTCTGTCAAAGATTAGTCAATACTGGAGGAATTGTTCATTCCTCTCAAGAAAATGATGACTAACCATAGCATTATAATCTAAATAAGAGGGAGGCAACTCCCTATCATCCTCATGTATAGGTATACCAAGATAATTAGCCACACGGGTCGCATAAATCCCTCCAAACAAACCTCCAACTAAACCATTATTATGCAACCTACGTGCAAAAATTGCCCCCAAGTTGTATGGTTTATCACCTAATACAACACTCTTGAGAACACAAAGATCAGGAACACACATGTGACATGCTTCATCTTTACTGTTAATGCATCTACCAATGAAAAGAGCAAAATAATGTATAGCAGGAATGTGAATGCTCCCTATGGTAGCTTGTGCTATTTCTCTAGATTCTCCCACAGTGATACTAGCAAGAAAGTCTTTATATTCAGATTTACGGGGTTCATTAACATTGCCCCATTGCGGGAGTTTACAAGCAGTAGTGAAATCTTCTAGGTCCATGGTATATGATCTATCATAAATATCAAATAGGACACTTGGAGAATTACGCGAAGATGTAAATTTAAACCTTCTCACGAATGAATCAATCAAATAGTAGTACTGAGGACACTTATCTTGCATGAAGTCCTCAAGATCAGCATTACGCACATATGCATCAAATTCATCCTTGATGCCTGCATTAACCATAAACTCTTCTAAGGGCCATTCACAAGGCCGCACGTCAGCTTCCCTTGGTGGTTCATCGTCCGGTTCATGCATTGCGAGCCTGGGTCCTTTCTTTCTTGAAGAACCACCTTGGTACATTTTCCTAGACATATTTCTTCCTCTGAAAAATTTCTGAAATTTTTAGTAACTCAAAATAAAAGTGAACCAAACTCAACAAAACTGATAGCAACTACTCCCACAAGTGCCTAGAGCCTATATCATGCATTAGAATTACTTGGGACCATATAAATTTGACATGCAAGCTCAAGAGAAGGGTCACCTAGGCAGCAAAAATTTGCAATGAATAAAGCACTAGAACAAAAACTAATTGGACCATTGGAGGAGTTACATACCAAGGAACAATCCCCCAAAGCAGTTTTGTGAATGGAGCTTTGAGCAAGGAGATAAAAAATGGCAGCAAAGTGAGCTAGAACTCGTGCTTGAGATGGATGGTGATTTTTTTGGGAGGAACATGAAGTGTGTGGGTGCAGGAATAAGTGGAGGGGAGCCACCATGGGCCCACGAGGCACGGGCGCGCCCTGGACCCTCGTGGCCAGGTGCCAGCTCCCCCAGCTGTGTTCTCAGTGCCAAATATTCTCAAATATTCCAGAAAAAATCATACTAAATTTACAGGGCATTTGGAGAACTTTTATTTTCGGGGTATTATTTTATTGCATGGCTAATTCAGGAAACATATAGAAAATATTATTTTTGTTTTTTTATACTAAATAACAGAAAGTAGAAAGAGGGTACAGCAGGTTGTGCTTTCTAATTTCATCCATCTCATGATCATCAAAAGGAATCCACTAACAAGGTTGATCAAGTCCTGTTAACGAACTCATTCTGAATAACATGGAATCGGAGAAATTTCGAATAACACTAGGTTACCTCAACGGGGATATGCACATCCCCAATAATAAGAATATCATATTTCTTCTTGACAGTAGGAAGAGGAAATTCAAAACCTCCAATAATAATAGTTGGAATTTTTCCAATAGAATTGATGCTATGAACTTGAGTTGTTTCCTCGGAAAATGTACTGTATGCTCATTACCATTAACATGAAAAATGACATTGCCTTTGTTGCAATCAATAACAGCCCCTGCAGTATTTAAAAAGGGTCTACCAAGGATAATTAACATACTATCATCCTCGGGAATATCAAGAATAACAAAGTCCGTTAAGATAGTAACGTTTGCAACCACAACAAGCACATCCTCACAAATACCGACAGGTATAGCAGTTGATTTATCGGCCATTTGCAAAGGTATTTCAGTAGGTGTCAACTTATTCAATTCAAGTCTACGATATAAAGAGAGAGGCATAACACTAACACCGGCTCCAAGATCACATAAAGTAGTTTTAATATAGTTTCTTTTAATGGAGCATGGTATAGTTGGTACTCCTGGATCTCCAAGTTTGTTTGGTATTCCACCCTTAAAAGTATAATTAGCAAGCATGGTGGAAATTTTAGCTTCCGGTATCTTTCTTTTATTTGTAATAATATATTTTATGTACTTAGCATAAGGGTTTACTTTAAGCATATCAGTTAAGCGCATACGTAAGAAGATAGGTCTAATCATTTTAGCAAAGCGCTCAAAATCCTCATCATCCTTTTTCTTGGATGGCTTAGGAGGAAAAGGCATGGGTTTCTGAACCCATGGTTCTCTTTCTTTACCATGCTTCCTAGCAACAAAGTCTTTATTATCATAATGTTGATTCTTTGATTGTGGGTTATCAAGATCAACAGCAGGTTCAATCTCTACAACATTATTGTTGCTAGGTTGAGCATCAACATGGACATTATCATTAACATTATCACTAGGTTCATGTTCATCACCAGATTATGTTTTAGCATCAGAAATAGAAATATCATTGGGATTCTCAGGTGTGTCGACAACAGGTTCACTAGAAGCATGCAAAGTCCTATCATTTTTACTTTTGTTCTTTTTAGAAGGACTAGGTGCATCTATATTATTTCTCTGAGAATCTTGCTCAATTCTCTTAGGGTGGCCTTCAGGATACAAAGGTTCCTGAGTCATTATACCAGTTCTAGTAGCCACTCTAACAGCAAAATCATGCTTATTATTTAATTCATCAAGCAAATCATTTTGAGCTTTAAGTACTTGCTCTGCTAGAGTGGTAACCATATAAGCATATTTACTAATGAGTTTAAGTTCACCTTTAACTCTAGCCATATAATCACTCAAGCGTCCAATCATGTAAGCATTACTCTTTAATTCTCTACCAACATAAGCATTGAAATTTTCTTGTCTAGCCATAAAGTCATCAAATTCATCTAAGCATTGGCTAGCAAACTTAGTAGACGGGATTTCAACTTTATCATATCTATAGAGAGAATTTACCTTTACTAACTGTGTTGGGTTATCAAGACCATGTGTTTCTTCAATAGGTGGTATATTAAGACCATGTATTTCTTCAACAGGAGGTAAATTCTTAACATCTTCAGCTTTAATACCTTTTTCTTTCATAGATTTCTTTGCCTCTTGCATATCTTCAGGAGTGAGAAATAGAACTCCCCTTTTCTTCAGAGTTGATTTAGGAGTTGGCTCAGGAATTGGCTCAGGAAGAGTCCAATTATTTTCATTAGTCAACATATTATTCAATAGCAATTCAGCTTGATCGAGTGTTCTTTCCCTGAAAACACAACCAGCACAACTATCCAAGTGGTCCTTGGAAGCATCAGTTAGTCCATTATAAAAGATATCAAGTATTTCAATTTTCTTAAGAGGATGATCACGCAAAGCATTAAGTAATCGGAGAAGCCTCCCCCAAGCTTGTGGGAGACACTCTTCTTCAATTTGCACAAAATTGTATATTTCCCTCTAGGCAGCTTGTTTCTTATGAGCAGGGAAATATTTAGCAGAGAAGTAATAAATTATATCCTAGGGACTATGCACACAACCAGGATCAAGAGAATTAAACCAAGTTTTAGCATCACACTTTAATGAGAATGGAAATATCTTAAGGATATAATAGTAGCAAGATTTCTCATCATTAGTGAATAGGGTGGCTATATCATTCAATTTAGTAAGATGTGCCACAAGAGTTTCAGATTCATAGCCATAAAAAGGATCAGATTCAACCGAAGTAATTATATCAGGATCGACAGAGAATTCATAATCCTTATCAGTAACAAAGTTAGGTGAAGTAGCAAAAGCAAGGTCATATTTCATTCTAGCATTTAGAGATTTCTGTTTAAGTTTAGCTAATAACTTCTTAAGATTAGATCTATCATTGCAAGCAAGAAAATCTCTAGCAGTTTCTTCATCCATAAGATAACCCTCTGGAACAACAGGCAATTCATATTTAGGGGGAGAACCTTCATCATCACTATCTTCAATAATTTTATCTTCAATAATTTCATTCTCTCTAACCCTAGCAAGTTGTTCATCAAGAAATTCACCTAATGGCACAGTAGTTTCAAGCACAGAAGTAGTTTCATCATAAGTATCATGCATGGTAGAAGTGGCATCATCAATAACATGTGACATATCAGAATTAATAGCAAAAGCAGGTTTAGGTGTCGCAAGTTTACTCATAACAGAAGGAGAATCTAGTGCAGAGCTAGATGGCAGTTCCTTACCTCCCCTCGTAGTTGAGGGATAAATCTTAGTTCTTTTGTCTTTCAAGTTCCTCATAGTGATCAGCAGATATAAATCCCAAGTGACTCAAAGAATAGAGCTATGCTCCCCAGCAATGACGCCAGAAAATAGTCTTGATAACCCACAAGTATAGGGGATCGCAACAGTTTTCGAGGGTAGAGTATTCAACCCAAATTTATTGATTCGACACAAGGGGAGCCAAAGAATATTCTCAAGTATTAGCAGTTGAGTTGTCAATTCAACCACACCTGGATAACTTAGTATCAGCAGCAAAGTATTTAGTAGCAAAGTAGTATGGAAGTAACGATAACAGTGGCAAAAGTAATGGTAGCAGTTTTATAGTAATTGTAACAGTAGCAACGGTAAAGTAAATAAGCAAAGCACAATATGTGAAAAGCTCATAGGCATTGGATCCGTGATGGATAATTATGTTGGATGCGATTCCTCATGTAATAGTTATAACATAGGGTGACACAGAACTAGCTCCAGTTCATCAATGTAATGTAGGCATGTATTCTGAATATAGTCATACGTGCTTATGGAAAAGAACTTGCATGACATCTTTTGTCCTACCCTCCTGTGGCAGCGGGGTCCTAATGGAAACTAAGGGATATTAAGGCCTCCTTTTAATAGAGAACCAGACCAAAGCATTAGCACTTAGTGAATACATGAACTCCTCAAACTACGGTCATCATCGAGAAGTATCCCGATTATTATCACTTCGGGGTTGTCGGATCATAACACATAATAGGTGACTATAGAATTGCAAGATAGGATCAAGGACTCACATACATTCATGAAAACATAATAGGTTCAGAACTGAAATCATGGCACTCGAGCCCTAGTGACAAGCATTAAGCATAGCAAAGTCATAGCAACATCAATCTCAGAACATAGTGGATACTAGGGATCAAACCCTAACAAAACTAACTTGATTGCATGGTAAATCTCATCCAACCCATCACCGTCCAGCAAGCCTACGATGGAATTACTCACGCACGGCGGTGAGAATCATGAAATTGGTGATGGAGGATGGTTGATGATGACGACGGCGACGAATCCCCTCTCCGGAGCCCCGAACGGACCCCAGATCAGCCCTCCCGAGAGAGATTAGGGCTTGGCGGCGGCTCTGTATCGTAAAACGCAATGAAACTTTCTCTCTGATTTTTTTCTCTGCGAAAGAAAATATATGGAGTTGGAGTTGAGGTCAGTGGACGTTCAGGGGGCCCACGAGGCAGGGGGTGCGCCCAAGGGAGGGGCACGCACCCCACCCTCGTGGACAGGGTGTGGGCCCCCTGACGCTAATTCTTTCGTCAGTATTTTTTATTAATTCTGAAAAGTTGCTCCGTGGATTTTCAGGTCTTTTCGAGAACTTCTATTTCTACACAAAAATAACACCATGGCAGTTCTACTGAAAACAGCGTCAGTCCAGGTTAGTTCCATTCAAATCATGCAAGTTAGAGTCCGAAACAAGGGCAAAAGTGTTTGGAAAAGTAGATACGACGGAGACGTATCAACGGCACCTCCGCGATCTGCACACATTCAGCTCGGTGACGTCCCAGGAACTCATGATCTAGTAGAGCTTCAAGGGAGAGCTCCGTCAGCATGATGGCGTGATGACAGTGTTGATGAAGCTACCGACGCAGGGCTTCGCCTAAGCACCGGTACGATATGACCGAGGTGGATTATGGTGGAGAGGGGCACCGCACACGGCTAAAGATCAATGATCAACTTGTGTGTCTTGGGGTGCCCGCTGCCCCCGTATATAAAGGAGCTAGGGGGGAGGCGGTCGGCCAAGGAGGAGGGCGCGCCAAGGGGGGAGTCCTACTCCCACCGGGAGTCGGACTCCTCTTTCCTAGGAGTAGGAGAAGGGGGAAGGGAAGGAGAGAGGGGGAAGGAGAGGGGTGCGCCGCCCCCCTCCTTGTCCAATTTGGAGTAGAGGGGGAGGGGGCATTCAGCCTGCCCTGGCCGCCCCTCCTCTTCTCCACTAAGGCCCAATAGGCCCATTACACTCCCCGGGGGGTTCCGGTAACCCCCCGGTACTCCGGTATTTGTCCGAACTTGCCCGGAACCCTTTCGAAGTTCGAACATAGTCATCCAATATATCGATATTTATGTCTCGACCATTTCGAGAGTCCTCGTCATGTCTTTGATCATATCCGGGACTCCGAACTACCTTTGGTACATCAAAACACATAAACTCATAATACCGATCGTCACCGAATATTAAGCATGCGGACCCTACGGGTTTGAGAACTATGTAGACATGACCGAGACACGTCTCCGGTCAATAACCAATAGCGGAACCTAGATGCTCATATTGTCTCCTACATATTCTACAAAGATTTTTATCGGTCAAACCGCATAACAACATACGTTGTTCCCTTTGTCATTGGTATGTTACTTGCGCGAGATTCGATCATCGGTATCTCAATACCTAGCTCAGTCTCATTACCGGCAAGTCTCTTCACTCGTTCCGTAATGCATCATCCTGCAACTAACTCATTAGTCACATTGCTTGCAAGGCTTATAGTGATGTACATTACCGAGAGGGCCCAGAGATACCTCTCTGACAATCGAGTGACAAATCCTAATCTCAATCTATGCCAACTCAACAAGTACCATCTGAGACACCTGTAGAACACCTTTATAATCACCCAGTTACGTTATGACGTTTGGTAGCACACAAAGTGTTCCTCCGGTAATTGGGAGTTGCATAATCTCATAGTCATAGGAACATATATAAGTCATGAAGAAAGCAATAGAAGTAAACTAAAATGATCAAGTGCTAAGCTAATGGAATGGGTCAAGTCAATCACGTCATTCTCCCAATGATGTGATCCCATTTATCAAATGACAACTCATGTCTATGGTTAGGAAACTTTAACCATTTTTTATTAAGGAGCTAGTCAAGTAGAGGCATACTAGTGACACTATGTTTGACTATGTATTCACACATGTATTATGTTTCCGGTTTATACAATTCTAGCATGAATAATAAACATTTATCATGAAATAAGGAAATGAATAATAACTTTATTATTGCCTCTAGGGCATATTTCCTTCAGTCTCCCACTTGCACTAGAGTCAATAATTTACTCCCTCCGTTCCAAAATAGATGATTCAACTTTGTACTACCGTTAGTACAATGTTGGGTCATTTATTTTGGAACGGAGGGAGTAGTTCACATCACCATGTGATTTAACACCAATGTTCACATATGTATGTGATTAACACCCATAGTTCACATCGTCATGTGACCAACACCCGAAGGGTTTACTAGAGTCAATAATCTAGTTCACATCGCTATGTGATTAACACCTAAAGAGTACTAAGATATGATCATGTTTTGCTCGAGAGAGAAGTTTAGTCAACGGGTCTGTCACATTCAGAGCTGTATGTATTTCGCAAATATTCTATGTCTACAATGCTCTGCATGGAGCTACTCTAACTAATTGCTCCCACTTTCAATATATATCCAGATTGAGACTTAGAGTCATCTAGATCGGTGTAAAAGCTTGCACCGATGTAACTCTTTACGATGAACTCTTTTATCTCCTCCATAATTGAGAAACATTTCATTAGTCCTTACTAAGGATATTCTTGACCGCTATCCAGTGATCTACTCCTAGATCAAAGTTGTACTCCCTTGCCAAACTCGGAGCAAGGTATACAATAGGTCTGGTACACATCATAGCATAGTTTATAGAACCTGTGACTGAGGCATAGGGAATGACTTTTCATTCTCTTTCTATTTTCTGCCATGGTCGGGTTTTGAGTCTTACTCAACTTCACACCTTGCAATACAAGCAAGAACTCCTTCTTTGACTGTTCCATTTTGAACTACTTCAAAATCTTATCAAGGTATGTACTCATTGAAAAATCTTATCAAGCGTCTTCATCTATCTCTATAGATCTTGATGCTCAATGTGTAAGCAGCTTCACCGAGGTCTTTCTTTGAAAAACTCCTTTCAAACACTCCTTTATGCTTTCCAGAAAATTCTACATTATTTCTGATCAACAATATGTCATTCACATCTACTTATCAGAAAGGCTGTAGTGCTCCGACTCACTTTCCTGTAAATACAGGCTTCACCGCAAGTCTGTATAAAACTATATGCTTTGATCAACTCATCAAAGCGTATATTCCAACTTCGAGATGCTTGCACCAGTCCATAGATGAATAACTGGAGCTTGCACACTTCGGTAGCACCTTTAGGATTGACAAAACCTTCTAGTTTCATCATATACAACTCTTCTTTAGTAAATCCATTAAGGAATGCAATTTTCACATCCATTTGCCAGATTTCATAAAATGTGGCAATTTCTAATATGATTCGGACAGACTTAAGCATCGATACGAGTGAGAAAATCTCATCATATTCAACACCTTCAGCTTGTCGAAAAACTTTTGCGACAAGTCGAGCTTTGTAGATAGTAACACTACTATCAGCGTCTGTCTTCCTCTTGAAGATCCATTTATTTTATATGGCTTGCCGATCATTGGGCAAGTCCACCAAAGTCCACACTTTGTTCTCATACATGGATCCCATCTCAGATTTCATGGCCTTCAAGCCATTTCGCGGAATCTGGGCTCATCATCACTTCCTCATAGTTCGTAGGTTCATCATGGTCTAGTAACATGACTTCCAGAACAGGATTACTGTACCACTCTGGTGCAGACTGTACTTTGGAAGACGTACGAGGTTTTGTAGTAACTTAATCTGAAGTTTCATAATCATCATCATTAGCTTCCTCACTAATTGGTGTAGGAATCACTGGAACTGATTTCTGTGACAAACTACTTTCCAATTCGGGAGAAGGTTCAATTTCCTTATCAAGCCCTACTCTCCTCCCACTCACTTCTTTCGAGAGAAACTCCTTCTCTAGAAAGGATCCATCTTAGCAACGAATATCTTGCCTTCGGATCTGTGATAGAAGGTGTACCCAACAGTCTCCTTTGGGTATCCTATGAAGACACATTTCTCCGATTTGGGTTCGAGCTTATTAGGTTGAAGTTTTTTTACATAAGCATTGCAGCCCCAAACTTTAAGAAACGACAACTTTGGTTTCTTGCCAAACCACAGTTCATAAGGCGTCGTCTTAACGGATTTTGATGGTGCCCTATTTAAAGTGAGTGCAGCTGTCTCTAATGCATAACCCCAAAATGATAGTGGTAAATCGGTAAGATACATCATAGATCGCACCATATCCAATAAAGTGCAGTTACGACATTCGGACACACCATTACGCTGTGGTGTTCCATGTGGCGTGAGCTGTGAAATTATTCCACATTGTTTTTAAATGAAGGACAAACTCGTAACTCAAATATTCTCCTCTACGATCAGATTGTAGAAACTTTATTTTCTTGTTACGATGATTCTCCACTTCACTCTGAAATTCTTTGAACTTTTCAAATGTTTCAGACTTGTGCTTCATTAAGTAGATATACTCATATCCGCTAAAATCATCTGTGAAGGTCAGAAAATAACGATACCCGCCACGAGCATCACTCATTGGACCGCATACATCGGTATGTATTATTTCCAACAAGTCAGTAGCTCGTTCCATTGTTCCGGAGAATGGAGCTTTAGTCATCTTGCCAAAAAGGCACGGTTCGCAAGCATCAAATGATTCATAACCAAGTGATTCCAAAAGTCCATCTTTATGGAGTTTCTTCATGCGCTTTACACCGATATGACCCAAACGGCAGTGCCACAAATAAGTTGCACTATCATTATCAACTTTGCATCTTTTGGCATCAATATTATGAATATGTGTATCACTATGATCGAGATCCAACAAACTATTTTCATTAGGTGTATGACCATTGAAGGTTTTATTCATGTAAAACAGAACAACAATTATTCTCTGACTTTAAATGAATAACGTATTGCAATAAACATGATCAAATCATATCCATGCTCAACACAAACGCCAAATAATATTTATTTAGGTTTAACACTAATCCCGAAAGTATAGGGAGTGTGCGATGATGATCATATCAATCTTGGAACCACTTCCAACACACATCGTCACTTCACCCTCAACTAGTCTCTGTTTATTCTGTAACACATATTTCGAGTTACTAATTTTTAGCAACAGAACAAGTATCAAATACCCAGGGGCTACTATAAACACTAGTAAGGTACACATCAATAACCTATAGATCAAATATACCCTTGTATACTTTGCCATCCTTCTTATCCACCAAATATTCAGGGCATTTCCGCTTCCAGTGACCATTTCCTTTGCAGTAGAAGCACTCAGTTTCAGGCTTTAGTCTAGCTTTGGGCTTCTTCACGGAAGTGACAACTCGCTTTCCATTCTACATGAAGTTCCGTTTCTTTCCCTTTGCCCTTTTCTTGAAACTAGTGGTCTTGTTAATCATCAACACTTGATGCTCTTTCTTGATTTCTACCTTCATCAATTTCATCATCATGAAAAGCTCGGCAATCGGTTTCGTCATCCCTTGCATACTATAGTTCATCAAGAAGTTCTACTAACTTGGTGATGGTGACTAGAGATCTCTGTCAATCACTATCTTATATGGAAGATTAACTCCCACTTGATTCAAGAGATTGTAGTACCCAGACAATCTGAGCACATGCTCACTGCTTGAGCTATTCTCCTCCATCTTTTAGCTATAGAACTTGTTGGAGACTTCATATCTCTCAACTTGGGTATTTGCTTGAAATATTAACTTCAACTCCTGGAACATCTCATATGGTCCATGACGTTCAAAACGTCTTTGAAGTCCCGATTCTATGCCGTTTAAGCATGGTGCACTAAACTATCAAGTAGTCATCATATTGATCTAGCCAAACGTTCATAACGTCTACATCTACTCCTGCAATAGGTCTGTCACCAAGCGGTTCATCAAGGACATAATTCTTCTGTGCAGCAATGAGGATAAACCTCAGATCACGACCCAGTCCGCATCATTGCTACTATCATCTTTCAACTTAGTTTTCTCTAGGAACACATATAAAACATAGGGAAGCAACAAGGCGAGCTATTGATCTACAACATTATTTGCAAAATACTATCAGGACTAAGTTCATGATAAATTAAAGTTCAATTAATCATATTACTTAAGAACTCCCACTTAGATAGACATCCCTCTAATCATCTAAGTGATCACGTGATCCAAATCAACTAAACCATGTCTGATCATCACGTGAGATGGGGTAGTTTTCAATGGTGAACATCACTATGTTGATCATATCTACTATATGATTCACGCTCGACCTTTTGGTCTCCAGTGTTCCGAGGCCATATCTGCATATGCTAGGCTTGTCAAGTTTAACCTAAGTATTTCTGCGTGTGCAAAACTGGCTTGCACCCGTTGTATGTGAACGTAGAGCTTATCACACCCGACATCACGTGGTGTCTCGGCACGACGAACTTTGGCAACGGTGCATACTCAGGGAGAACACTTGTACCTTGAAATTTAGTGAGAGATCATCTTATAATGCTACCGTCAATCAAAGCAGAATAAGATGCATAAAGGATAAACATCACATGCAATCAATATAAGTGATATGATATGGCCATCATCATCTTGTGCCTTTGATCTCCATCTCCAAAGCACCGTCATTATCACCATCGTCACCAGCGCGATACCTTGATCTCCATCGTAGCATCGTTGTCGTCTCGTCAACTATTGCTTCTACGACTAACGCTACCGCTTAGTGATAAAGTAAAGCAATTACATGGCGATTGCATTTCATACAATAAAGCGACAACCATATGGCTCCTGCCAGTTGCCGATAACTCCATTACAAAACATGATCATCTCATATAATAAAATTTAGCATCATGTCTTGACCATATCACATCACAACATGCCCTGCAAAAACAAGTTAGACGTCCTCTACTTTGTTGTTGCAAGTTTTACGTGGCTGCTACAGGCTAAGCAAGAACCATTCTTACCTACGCATCAAAACCACAATGATATTTCATCAAGTATGTGCTCTTTTAACCTTCACAAGGACCGGGCGTAGACACACTCGATTCAACTAAAGTTGGAGAAACTGACACCCGCCATTTGTCGGTGTCAAAACCGACGGATCTCGGGTAGGGGGTCCCGATTTGTGCGTCAAGGCTGATGGTAACGGGAAGCAAGGGACACAAATGTTTAGCCAGGTTCGGGCCCTCTCGATGGAGGTAAAACCCTACTTCCTACTTGATTAATATTGATGATATGGGTAGTACAAGAGTAGATCTACCACGAGATCGTACAGGCTAAACCCTAAGAGCTAGCCTATGATGGTATGATTGTAATTGTGATCGGCCTTCTAAGGACCAACCTCTCCGGTTTATATAGACACCGGAGAGGGCTAGGGTTTATATGGAGTCGGTTACAAGGAAGGAAACATAATATCCAGATTTCCAAGCTTGCCTTCCACGCCAAGGAAAGTCCCATCCGGACACGGGCCGAAGTCTTGAGTCTTGTATCTTCATGCTTCAATAGTCCGGACGTTGTACACAGTCCGGCTATCCGGATACCCCCTAATCCAGGACTCCCTCAGTAGCCCCTGAACCAGGCTTCAATGACGATGAGTCCGGCGCACAGTATTGTCTTCGGCATTGCAAGGCGAGTTCCTTCTCCGAATACTCCAAAGTGGTTATCGAACACTTAAATCGTGTCCGGATTCACAAGATGATCTTTTCACACCGCTGTAGAGAGAATGATATTTCACAAATGCAATCTACTGACAACTTTTTCTGATGACGTCACATGTTATTACGGTCGGATCATTATTCGAACCGTTTTCCCACAACCAGCTACAGCGCATATTGCAAGGCAGTTTCTTTGACACGCCTTGTCAAAGAAGAGATCGTGTCCCCTTATCATGGGATTCTCATTAATACGGGTATGGGTAATCTCACCACGCCATTAATCGTGGCGCTTGGGAAACAAGCGATTCTCAACGGGCAAGTGGGGAGGCGCACCGCTCTCGGCATCTCTATAAAGGGATAAGATTTCCCCATTTTCACCCACGCCTTCTTCCTCCTTTGCCCACTCTTGCCCCCTCGAGCTCCAGCGCCCAAGCTCAAGTCTTCTCTGCACAGCTAAACATGTCCGGAGCAGGAGGCAAGTGGGTGGCCTCCACCGTCAAGGAGAAGCACATCACAAATCTTCGGGCGTCCGGATACTTGGCCGCAGACATAGCACATCGGCTACCGGACGCCGGGCAGGTCATTCCGACCCCAGGACCCCACGAGAGGGTCGTATTCGTTGCCCACTTTGTCCGTGGGCTGGGATTTTCACTCCATCCCTTTGTCCGCGGGCTCATGTTCTACTACGGGCTAGATTTCCATGATCTAGCCCCGAATTTTGTCCTCAACATCTTGGCGTTCATCGTCGTATGCGAGGCCTTCCTCTGCATCAGGCCTCACTTTAGCCTATGGCTGCAAACCTTTTGCATGAAGCCGAAGGTGGTAAGCGGCCAACAAGCGGAGTGCGGAGGGGCCATGGTGGGCAGAATGCCTAATGTCACATGGCTCGACAGCTCCTTTGTGGAGACCGTGAAGGGGTGGCAATCGGGATGGTTCTACATCACCGAGCCGCGTGGCGCCAACTGGGCAGCGGCCCCCCGAGTTCCGATCCGGAGCCCCCATGCGGCTCACCTCCTGGGAGAAGAAGGGCCTGTCTTGGGGCGATTCTACGGAGCTAACTGGACTCCAGACATGCATCAAAAGCATGAAGGACAAGAACATCAAGCTTGTCAATGTGATCCAGGTCATGCTCGTTCGCCGGATCCTGCCCTGCCAAAGGCGGGCAGTCAATCTGTGGGAGTTCGTCCCGGCCGAACACCACACGCTCCGGAAGCTCTACGACATGACACACAAAGGCGCATGGAAGGTTCTTTTCAAGGCCTCCGAAGTACCTCCTCCCACATCCGAGGACAGCGGGCTTCACGCCACACGGGCCCCTAGTCAGGTGAGTTCTCAGATTACCATCGGACCTGGTTCTTCCCAATATATTCATAGGAGAGCCTTAAGTAGTTATGCATATTTGTTTCAGGATTATGTGGAGACGGCGGAGCAGGTTTATTGTCCGACTCCACTGCCAGAAGGCCCAGCCGACGCTCTCCTGACGGAGATGCTTGTCCTGGCACCGTACAAGGTGCCAGAGAAGAAGGCTGAGAAGAAGGTCTCGGGGACCCGAAAGGGTCTCTGTCGCAAGGTTGTGCCAGAGGCCTCGTCCGATGACGACGAGGCGCACTCCTCCCATGAAGGGGAGGAAGAAGAAGAAGACGCCCCATCCGGAAAGGATGAGGGGTCCTGGGAGGCGGACCAGGGGCCAGAAAAGGCCCCCGGCGCAAGGCCATCATACCCTTGTCGTCTGATGACGACGAGACAGATTCTTCCCGCGGACGCGGGAGGAACCAAGAAGAGACTCTACCTCCCCGCACCGGGGAGGAGAGAAAGAGAAAAGCCGCCCCGGAGGGGAGGCTGGGGCGTCCAAGAAGGGAAAGGCATCCCTTCCGGACTATTCCGCCACGGCCGCTCACAGCGAGGAGGGGTGGCTGCCCCGGGGGAAGCCCCGGTGCGATCGTAAGTGTCCGCATTCTATCATGTTCACTTCATAGTTTTTATACTTATAATGCCGAACATACATGCAGTCCGGCCAGGGATCACCCCAAGGTATCTTCCTCCGGGTCCCTGAGCGATTCAACGATAAATTCGCTTCCGACGGCCACTACCCCTCAACACGTGGATGACACGGAGGTGTTGTCCCGAAGGCTCCCAGAGCAGGGGGAGGTGACTCTAGAGACGCCCCACGACGGGATTCCAGATGTCGGACACGTGGGATTCAAGATCCCCATAGATCGTGTCGACAAGAGCCATGGCCAGCGGGGCTCTCAGCCGAACACCATTCCGGAACCTTCGATGGTTCCGAACTCAGGCGGGCAACCCCTCATTAGGGAGGGCGAGCCGTCTGTATCGAGGACTTCTGTTGCGCATGAGGCGTCGGACTGTCTGCTGGAAGCGCTTCGCGGCGCTTCCATGGATGAAGAGCACCATACTCTCATGAGTATGGTGATTCGGAAGGTTTTGTCCGCCAAAAGCGGACTAACCGAAGCTTGCACCAGCCTCCTGACAGGCTTTGAGTAAGTAATAAATATGTGCAAAATTACCACCCGATAGGTATTAGCCCCTGATACTCTGTTAGGTGTTCGGAAAGAAAAGCCAAACGGAGGGTCAATTATAATCCGCAGGAGTCTAATTATAAGTATTGTTGTGAATAAGCAGGCTGTGTTGCTTGCTGCTGCTGCCCGTACTGCCGAGGTTGCCGAACTGAAGCGGGACCTGGAGCAGGCGCAGGGAGAGCTCAACCTCACGAAGAGGCAACTTGAAGAGAACAATGGTAAGTGATTCCCGCTCTTATGCATTTAAGGTTAGGCAGAATTGGTGAGTCTAACACCTAAGTGTCATGACTGTGTAACAGGGGCCACCGCCGAAGTGGCGTCCCTGAAAAAGGCGTTGTCCGAGGCCGAAGACAAGGCGTCCTCGGAATGTAAGGAGCGCGAAAAGCAAAGTGCTAGGGTAGGTGAGGTACAGCAAGAGCTCCAGGATCTCGGCAAGAAATGCGAGTCCGTGGAGCATGATCTCAAGGCAAAAGAGGCCGAGCTTGCAAAGGCCCTTGTGAATTTGAAAGACACCAAGGCCGAAGCCGAGAAAGCACAGCAGGAGATACAGGAGGCCAAGAAGATAGCAGCGGGTAAGAAGTTCTTTATGCAAAGCAAACATGTGGAGGAGGCGTTTCTTTTACTTACTCGAATTCGGAGCTCTCCAGGGGCATTCACAGATCTGCCATGCTGCGTATCAGACGATGCGGAGTTTTACCGTGCCTAGGAGGGGAACTCAACGAAGAAGCTGTTCTGGTCCCAGTATGCTGGGGCCGAACACCTGATGCCTCTGAGTGACCAACTGAAGCAGTTGGTCGAACTCCACAGGGCTGCCGAACTGGCTATGAAAGGTTTCATAGTCCGGATGTGGCCTAGTGAGCTCATGCCCAGCAGCTACTTTGGCCTAATCAAGCGGATGGTGGATGCCCGCCCGCGGCTGGAGGTGATCAAGCGCTCCGTTTGTATCGAAGGTGCCAGTTGGGCCTTTGCCCGCGTCAAGGTGCATTGGGGCAAGCTGGATGTGGAGAAGCTGGTCAAGGACGGGCCGCCGGAGGGCAAGGCGCATCGCCATCCCGAGCTGTACTATGATGGCGTTATGAAGGGTGCTCATCTCGTGGCTGATGAATGTACCAAGGACACCGTTTTTGAATGAATTCACTTCTGTCATGTTTGTAGTTTAAGGACAAAGTTACTTGCGCTATGTAGCGCTTTTGTTATTAAAAATATTACCTTCTGTGCGGCTGTTTATAAAATCCTGAAAGTAGGCCAATCGTCGGCTTCCGCCCCCACGTGACTAGCACTGGGGTGTTCATGGAAAACCTGGACACTCTTTATCCAAATGTTTGGTCCCTTCAGGAGGTGTCCGGCGCAGCGAATGAGGAAATCGGACTATGCGGCTTTATAACTTTCACTTAGCCATAGAAGTCTACAATTTTAAATTTTGGCGAAGCTCCTAGAATCCGGAAGGCCGAATTGGGGCGCTATATACGCCTAGATCGGACAAAGCCGATTTATCGCCTAAAGCGGAAAATCTATAAGGATTTTAGTACCTCTCAAACAGCGACCAGCTCTCGCCACATCATGCCGGTCAGTTTTCGGCTTTCTCTACTGAGGTGCTCGTCTAGAAGAACCGGGACACAGTCGCAGTAGTTCTCCATGCGCTACCTTAGCCGATATAACGAAACGTAAGGCACCAAAACAAGGGAGCCGGGCTATCCCAACTGTAGACCCAAGACATGATTCGGAGCTGATGCATATAATGCTATAAGTTTGGGGTGCCGCACTGTTGAAAGTGTTCGGACTTTATTTTCCATATTATGGGGCACCATGAGAAGCCCCTGGCAAACTGACCGCGCCAAGGTGTATGGATGCAATATCAAATAAACATTTATACGAGGAAAAAATGCTCAAATAAGGATAATAAGCTGATGCTATATATAATCTCCCATTGACGAAAAATATGTTTAAGCGTATGTTTACAATGGATGCATTAAGCAGAGATAAAATAGGACTATTTGACATGTCCTATCCAAGGGCGGGCTGTGTACAGATAGATAAAGTAGGTATAATGATCGTAAATAGATTCCACCTGGGTATCTCCTTCTGTGCACAATGTCTGTTGCCTCCTTGGATGTCTCTCCCATATAAGTCTAGCAATTCGGCTCTTCTAAGGATGCTGCACTAACGCGGTGTCCTGAAATGTAAGAGGGAAAGAGTATGAAGGTATTTGGCGGTTACCCGCACTATTGACTGCGTCGTTGATGCGCCTCCGCCTACGCCCATGGTATCTTGAGTGCGTAATTGTGTACGAGTGGCGCGAATGCTGCCTTGAAGGGGCTTGGGCGGAGGCCGGACTGCTAATCACGCTCTTGGCGTTCCTGATGATCCTGTTGCGGGGTGCTCCGGACTCGCTTGACTGTGCTCGAAGTTGTCACCGGATTGGTTTGTCGGAGTAGGCCGCATTGTACTTCTGCCGCGAGGGCTGCCGTATGCTCTTCTGTTCGAAGGGAGCGATCCATATTTCCATTGACAGTGATGACCCCGCGCGGTCCTGGCATCTTGAGCTTGAGGTATGCATAATGTGGTACCGCATTGAATCTAGCGAATGCGGTTCGTCCGAGCAGTGCGTGGTAGCCACTGCGGAAAGGGACGATGTCGAAGATTAGCTCTTCGCTCCTGAAGTAGTCCGGGGATCCGAAGACCACTTCTAGTGTTATAGAGCCCATACAACGGGCCTCTACTCCAGGAATAACACCTCTAAAGGTGGTTTTAGTGGGCTTGATCCTTGAAGGGTCAATGCCCATTTTGCGCACTGTGTCCTGATAAAGCAGGTTCAGGCTGCTGCCACCGTCCATAAGGACGCGCGTGAGGTGGAATCCGTTGATGATTGGGTCTAAGACCAATGTGGCTGAGCCGCCGTGACGGATGCTAGTGGGGTGATCCCTACGGTCAAAGGTGATCGGACAAGCTGACCATGGATTGAACTTGGGGGCGACTGGCTCCATCGCATAGACGTCCCGTAGTGCCCGCTTCCGTTCCCGCTTGGGGATGTGGGTGGCATAGATCATGTTGACCATTTTTACCTGGGGGGGGGGGGGATTTATTTTGTCCCCCCATGTTCGGACGCCGGTGCTCTTCGTCATCGCCATTGTGCAGCCCCTTGTCCTTGTTTTCGGTGTTTATCTTGTCGGCCTGTTTGAACACCCAGCAGTCTCTATTGGTGTGGTTGGCGGGTTTGTCCGGTGTGCCATGAATTTGGCACGAGCGCTCCAGTATGCGGTCCAGACTGGACGGTCCCTGATTATTTCTTTTGAACGGCTTTTTCCGCTATCCGGACTTAGATCCGCTGAATCCGGCGTTGACTGCCGTGTCTTCAGTGCTGTTACCGTTGTTCCGTCTCTTATGTCTGTTGCGCCGTGGCTTGCCGTTAGTATCGCGGCAATCCAAAGTGCCGGAATGTGGCGTGGTGCCGCTGCGAGCCAACCAGCTATCCTCACCCGCACAAAAGCGGGTCATTAGTGTTGTGAGAGCTGCCATGGACTTGGGTTTTTCCTGGCCGAGGTGTCGAGCGAGCCACTCGTCATGGATATTATGCTTGAAAGCCGCCAAGGCTTCGGCGTCCGGACAGTCGACTATTTGGTTCTTTTTAGTTAGGAACCGAGTCCACAATTTCCGGGCTGACTCTCCGGGCTGTTGAGTAATGTGGCTCAGGTCATCGACGTCTGGTGGTCGCACATATGTGCCCTGGAAGTTATCAAGGAATGCGTCTTCCAGGTTTTCCCAACTGCCAATGGAATTTGCTGGCAGGCTGTTTAACCAGTGCTGGGCTGGTCCTTTGAGCTTAAGGGGAAGATACTTGATGGTGTGTAGATCATCTCCGTGGGCCATGTGAATGTGGAGAAGGAAATCTTTGATCCATACTGCGGGGTCTGTCGTGCCATCGTACGATTCGATGTTTACGGGTTTGAACCCTCTGGGAATTCATGATCCATTACTTCGTCAGTGAAGCAGAGGGGGTGTGTGGCGCCTCTGTGCCAGGCTATGTGGCTACGAAGCTCGAATTGGTCTGGGTTGCTGTGTTCGGCCCGGCCGGATTTGTTGATGATGTATCCGGCGTGACGATCATCGTCGTGCGCTGGGGCACGCCCCCGCGATCTGTAGATCGATCTTGGTTGTCCTGCTTTGTTTTCCAGAATATCTTGCAGATCTTGCATGTTGCCCTGGGCCGTAGTGTATCGGCGTGGGGGTGCGGGCTGGTATTCGGGCTGGTATGCCGTTTTATCCCGGTCGCGGGGTGGCCGGTCAGCCGTTTGGCGCTCGAGTCCATATTCCTCGGCTGCCAGGACTTCAGTCCATCTATCTGTGAGCAGGTCTTGATCAGCTTGGAGTTGCTGCTGCTTCTTCTCCAGGCTCCTCGCAGTGGCTATAAGCCTACGCTTGAAGCGCTCCTGCTCCATGGGGTCCTCAGGCACGCCGAATTCGTCGTCGCCGAGGCTAATCTCGTCTTCGGAAGGGGGCATGTAGTTGTCCTCCTCCGGGTATGCGTCCGTCGCCTGTTCTTTTGGACTAACCTGCTCATCTTCCTATTCGGCCTGCTCGAAGGCGGGCTGGTCAGGGTCATATTCTTCTTTGGCGCATCCGGATTATTTTCGTCTTTGGGGCCGGTATTGTTGTGGCGGGGCTTGGAGCGGCACCGACGACGCCCATGCTTTGTTTTTCTTCCCGAGGGGTTATCCTCCGTTGCCTCATCGCCATTTGTTTCCTTCGGAGTGTCCACCATATATATATCATATGAGGAGGTGGCCGTCCACCACCCGGTGAGCGGTGGCTCCTGTAATTCTCCTACATCGTCGTCCATACCATTGATGTGTTCGGAGTCAAAGTCAAGCACGTCGGTTAGATCATTGATCGTGGCAATGAAGTGGGTGGTGGGTGGGCAACGAATTCCATCGTTGTCTGCTTCCCACTCAAGCCGGACACAATTTGGCCCAGAGTCTCCTGACAAAGAGAGAGACTTCAATAAGTTCAGCATGTCGCCAAAGGGAGAGTGCTGAAAGACGTCCGCCGCGGTGAACTCCATTACCGGAGCCCAACTAGGCTCGGCGGGTTCGGGGACGCGCGGACTGGAACCTACAACCGGATACAAATCCGCGGGTCCGGAGTCACAGGCTCCCTCAGAAGTGACACCTGTGTTCGGCTCCATCGCTGATGGTGGTACGGCCTGCGGGGCGGGGTCCAGCCCTCCGTCCTTAGGCAACGCAGCCTGCCCCGGACTTAGATCCGAGGCTTCTGCCGGGATGATGTCCCGAGCATCGTCTGACAGCAGGTCTAAGCCGTGCTCATCGTGACTGTTCGGCGCTCCTGGTGCTGGCCCGAATCCATCGAAGATCAAGTCTCTGTGGATATCCGCCATGTAGTTCAGGTTTCCGAACCTGATTTGATGGCTAGGGGCGTAGCTGTCGATCTGCTCCAGATGGCCAAGCGAATTAGCCCGCAGTGTGAAGCCGCCGAACACGAAGATCTGTCTGGGGAGGAAAGCCTCACCCTGGATAGCATTGTTGATGATGATTGAAGGAGCCATCGAGCCTGGCAACGATGACACAGAGGAACTCTCAATGAAAGCACCAATGTCGGTGTCAAAACCGGCTGATCTCGGGTAGGGGGTCCCGATCTGTGCGTCAAAGCTGATGGTAACAGGAAGCAAGGGACACAGATGTTTACCCAAGTTTGGGCCCTCTCGATGGAGGTAAAACCCTACTTCCTGCTTGATTAATATTGATGATATGGGTAGTACAAGAGTAGATCTACCACGAGATCGTAGAGGCTAAACCCTAAGAGTTAGCCTATGATGGTATGATTGTAATTGTGATCGGCCTTCTAAGGACCAACCTCTCTGGTTTATATAGACACCGGAGAGGGCTAGGGTTTACATGGAGTCGGTTACAAGGAAGGAAACATAATATCCGGATCGCCAAGCTTGCCTTCCACGCCAAGGAAAGTCCCATCCGGACACGAGCCGAAGTCTTGAGTCTTGTATCTTCACGCTTCAATAGTCCGGATGTTGTACACAGTCCGGCTGTCCGGATACCCCCTAATCCAGGAATCCCTCACTAGCCACCTGTGTGCGAAGCACGTCGGTAGAACCAGTCTCGCGTAAGCGTACGCGTAATGTCGGTCTGGGCCGCTTCATCCAACAATACCGCCGAATCAAAGTATGACATGCTGGTATGCAGTATGACTAGTATCGCCCACAACTCACTTGTGTTCTACTCGTGCATATAACATCTACGCATAAACCTGGCTCTGATACCACTGTTGGGGAACGTAGTAATTTCAAAAAAATCCTACGCACACGCAAGATCATGGTGATGCATAGCAACGAGAGGGAAGAGTGTCGTCCACGTACCCTCGTAGACCGTAAGAGAAAGCGTTATGACAACGCGGTTGATGTAGTCGTACGTCTTCACGATCGATTGATCCTGGTACCGAATGTACGACACCTCCGCGATCTGCACATGTTCAGCTCGGTGACATCCCATGAACTCACAATCCAGTAGAGCTTCGAGGGAGAGTTCTGTCAGCACGACGGCGTGATGACGATGTTGATGAAGCTACCGACGCAGGGCTTCGCCTAAGCACCGCTATGATATGACCGAGGTGGATTATGGTGGAGGGGGGCACCGCACACGGCTAAAGATCAATGATCAACTTGTGTGTCTTGGGGTGCCCCCCTGCCCCCGTATATAAAGGAGCTAGGGGGGAGGCGGCCGGCCAAGGAGGAGGGTGCGCCAAGGGTACTCCCACCGGGAGTCAGACTCCTCTTTCCTAGGAGTAGGAGAAGGGGGAAGGGAAGGAAAGGGGGGCGCCGCCCCCCACCCCTCCTTGTCCATTCGGACTAGAGGGGGAGGGGGCCCGCGGCCTGCCCTGGCCGCCCCTCCTATTCTCCACTAAGGCCCAATAGGCCCATTACACTCCCCGGGGGGTTCCGATAACCCGCCGGTACTCCGGTATTTGTCCGAACTTGCCCAGAACCCTTCCGAAGTTCAAACATAGTCATCCAATATATTGACCTTTATGTCTCGACCATTTCGAAACTCCTCGTCATGTCCATGATCATATCCGGGACTCCAAACTACCTTCAGTACATCAAAACACATAAACTCATAATATCGATCATCACCGAACGTTAAGCATGCGGACCCTACGGGTTTGAGAACTATGTAGACATGACCGAGACACGTCTCCGGTCAATAACCAATAGCGGAACCTGGATGCTCATATTGGCTCCTACATATTCTACAAAGATCTTTATCGGTTAAACCGCATAACAACATATGTTGTTCCCTTTGTCATCGGTATGTTACTTGCCTGAGATTCGATCGTTGGTATCTCAATACCTAGCTCAATCTCGTTACCGGCAAGTCTATTTACTCGTTCCGTAATGCATGATCCCGCAACTAACTCATTAGTCACATTGCTTGCAAGCTTATAGTGATGTGCATTACCAAGAGGGCCCAGAGATACCTCTCCGATAATCGAAGTGACAAATCCTAATCTCGATCTATGCCAACTCAACAAGTACCATCAGAGACACCTGTAGAGCACCTTTATAATCACCCAGTTACGTTGTGACATTTGGTAGCACACAAAGTGTTCCTCTGGTAATCGGGAGTTGCATAATCTCATAGTCATAGGAACATGTATAAGTCAAGAAGAAAGAAATAGCAGTAAACTAAAACGATCAAGTGCTAAGCTAATGGAATGGGTCAAGTCAATCACATCATTCTCCAATGATGTGATCCCGTTTATCAAATGACAACTCATGTCTATGGTTAGGAAACTTTAACCATCTTTGAATAACGAGCTAGTCAAGTAGAGGCATACTAGTGACACTATGTTTGTCTATGTATTCACACATGTATTATGTTTCCGGTCAATACAATTCTAGCATGAATAATAAACATTTATCATGAAATAAGGAAATAAATAATAACTTTATTATTGCCTCTAGGGCATATTTCCTTCAAGGGGATGCCTTCCGGGGAATCCTCAAGCTTAGGCCTTTGGTTGTCCTTGAATTTTACCTTGGGGTGCCTTGGGCATCCCCAAGCTTAGGCTCTTGCCACTCCTTATTCCAAAACCCATCAAATCTTTACCCAAAAACTTGAAAACTTAACAACACAAAACTTCAACAGAAAATATCACGAGCTCTGTTAGTATAAGAAAATAAACCACCACTTTAAGGTACTGTAATGAACTGATTATTTATTTATATTGGTATTAAACCTACTGTATTCCAACTTCTGTATAGTTCATACCCCCGATACTACTCATAGATTAATCAAAATAAGCAAACAACACAAGAAAAACAGAATTTGTCAAAAAAACAGAACAGTCTGTAGCAATCTGTAACTTTGAATACTTCTGTAACTCTAACAATTATGAAATAAATTGTTGGATGTGAGGAATTTTTCTATTAATCATCTGCAAAAAGAATCAACCTAAAAGCACGCTCCTGTAAAAAATGACAGCTATTCTCGTGAGCGCAAAAATTTCTGTTTTTTACAGCAAGATCACAAAGACTTCACCCAAGTCTTCCCAAAGGTTCTACTTGGCACAAACACTAATTAAAACTTAAAACCGCATCTCACCAGAGACTAGATTAATTATTTATTACTAAACAGGAGCAAAAAAAGAAGAAAAATAAAAATGGTTGCCTCCCAACAAGCGCTGTCGTTTAACGCCCCTAGCTAGGCATTGATAAATTCAATGATGCTCACATGAAAGACAAGAATTGAAGCGCAAATAGAGCATGATGAAACACGTGACAAGCACATATAAGTCTAACATACTTCCTATGCATAGGCATTTTATAGGCAAACAAATTATCATAGCAAGCAAAAACTAGCATATGCAAGAAAGCGGAAAGAAACAATAGCAATCTTAACATAACGAGAGGTAATTTAGTAACATGAAAATTTCTACAACCATATTTTCCTCTCTCATAATAATTACATGTGGGATCATAAGCAAATTCAACAAAATAGCAATTACAAAACATATTCTCAACACGATCCACATGCATGCGAAGTTGACACTCTTCCAAAATAGTGGGATTAACATTAACTAAAGTCATGACCTCTCCAAACCCACTTTTATCAAAAATTTCATAAGATTGAACATTCTCAAAATATGTGGGATCTAAATTTGACACTCTTCCAAACCCACTTTCAATATTACTGAACGGAAGAAGGGCGAAGAAAAGGCAAAGGTTTTCGAAAATCGTTTTAGAAGTGAGGGAGAGGAAAACGAGAGGTGAATGGCAAATAATGTAATGCGAGGAGAAGAGTTTATGATGGGTACTTGGTATGGCAGGACTTGACGTAGATCTCCCCGGCAACAGCGCCAAAAATCGGCAAGTTGATGGGAGATCAAATCTTATCTTGACTTGGCGAAAATCTCCCCGGCAGCGGCGCCAGAAATCCTTCTTGCTACCTCTTGAGTTTGCATTGGTTTTTTCCCTTGAATAGGAAAGGGTGATGCAGCAAAATAGCGTAAGTATTTCCCTCAGTTTTGAGAACCAATGTATCAATCCAGTAGGAGACGACGCACAAGTCACCTAGTACCTGCACAAACAATCAAGAACCTTGCAACCAACGCGATAAAGGGGTTGTCAATCCCTTCACGGTCACTCGCAAAAGTGAGGTGTAATAAAGATAATAAAGTAAATATTTTTGGTATTTTTGTTGTATAGATTGGAAAGTAAAGATTGCAAAATAGTAAATGAGATTTAAAGAGATGCGATGTAATGGAAAAGAGATGCAATATAATAAAAAAAGACCCGAGACCATAAATTTCACTAGTGGCTTCTCTCGAGATAGCATGTATTACGGTGGGTGAACAAATTATTGCCGAGCAATTGATAGAAAAGCGCATAATTATGAAGACATCTAAGACAATGATTATGAACATAGGCATCACATCCGTGTCAAGTAGACCGAAACAATTCTGCATCTACTACTATTACTCCACATATCGACCGCTATTCGGCATGCATCTAGAGTATTAATTTCCTAACATATTTGATTACCTGTAATACTAGATAACAACTAGTATTTGGGCCGACCCGAGATATCCATTGGGCCAGCAAAGCCATGGGCATTTTAGAAATGGGTCAACACGTGGCCTCATAAATTGGCCTTGAGGCCATGAGGGCCTGTTCCAAGGCAAGGGTCAGGTCGGCCCGTTCCCATCCTGAGCGGTGATGGATGATGGATGGTGATAATCAACTGCCATCATTGAGTTTTGACTTTGTATAAACTATAAAGCATCATGAAAAATATGTCCCAAAAACATGCAACATTTTATGTTGGCATATCTTTGCGGTCCAGAAAAAGTAATTTTGACCGAGAAAAATGTAAAAAAAAGGTTCGACTATGACTTCAACGTGTACTGCAGGTTAATTTACAGAAAACAGAAGGGTTTTTTATAAAATGGTGTGACGGTGAACTGAAGAAAACACTCCATTCTTTATTAGTAGATATAGATATAGATATAGATATAGATATAGATATAGATATAGATATAGATACAGATACATATATAGATATAGGTTGATAGGACGATTTAACCCAACAGATGCCAAATGCCACCAGATAAAGCTAGGGAAACGTTTCGAGCCGGCGCAACGGTCGAACTTTCCACCGGTCTCGTACGCCACGCTGGCTCATGCGATACGGAAACAACCACCCCGCACGAGACACATGTATATGGTGGGTCCCGCACGACTTTTCCTCCTTTTCTTCTACCTCCAGCCCATCACGACTCTGCTCCTCCACACACGCCCCACGTTGGTCGCATCCTCCAGAAACTCTCTCGTCGGCGGCGAGTGCTCGCCTGCGACGGCGCCCAATGCCGCCTCTCCTTCATGGCCGGCGAGCCCCTCTCCCTTCTTTCTCCCCAATTCGTATCCCTGCTAGCTCCCCACGGCCATGGCCTTCTGCAACTTTCGGATCTCAGCCATGGCCTCCGCCCAACTACGGCTCCGAGTCGCCGCCGGCGAAGCTGTGGGAACTGTCAGGCGCAGCAACTAGAGCTGCAAGCCTGCAACCACGGGCACACGCTGAACGACGAGGACGGGCGGCGCTGGTCCTAGCAAATCTAACGTCGCGGTTTTTTGCTACATGCTTCAACCGGCATAACATTTTGCTACAACCGTCATAGCATTTTGCTACAACCACGTCACATTTTGCTACAACACACAGCCAGCGTCGCAGTTTTGCTACAACTAGCGTCGCTTTTTGCTACAACCGGCATCACGTTTTGCTACATCCAGCACGACCGAGCTGCAACCCGCGACGGTGAACGACGGCTTTTTGCTGCAAGTGTGGTAGGTTTTTGCTACATCCGGCAACGACTTTTGCTACATCCATTCTTTTTCAAGATGCAGCGCCTGCTACCTGGCTGACGTCGGGCTGGAACCGACGGCAACAAGAGCTGCATCTAGCGAAGCTGCAACCGGCGACTGGTGTTGCCGAAGCCGTGACCATCACCAGCGAGGGGGAGCTGCAACCCACCGGCGAACTTTTTGCTACATGCGTGGATCCGGCGAGATACATGAGACAAGACGGCGGCGACCGGCGGCGAGTGCAGCATCCAGCAGCGCGGAGAGCGGCGGAGAGAGGGGGCGCAGGTGAGGTGGTTGCTGGCGGGCCAGGAGGACGTGCAGGTGAGCAGCGCCCGCGCTTCATGCGGAGAGGAAGAAGAGCAGGGGAAGTCAACGCATAGATCGGAACGGCTCCTCGCTGGATCGTACGGTTGGGGCTGGACCGGCCGAACCGTTTGGGCCGGCGCACCGGCGCCTAGCGTCGCCCATAAAGCTATCCATCATGCAATTCAAGTGCTAATGGGATGTTACCCCTAAAAAGAAGTGCTAATGGGATGTCAATGATACACTGACCAGCACCAACGGGCCAAGAGATGTAATGTCAACGTTTTACCGGATTGATCCAAACTTGAAACAATTCTCTTGAAATTTTATCCAAACAATCCATCAATGAGCAATCTCGTAAAAGAAAAAATCCATCAATGAGCAGCACGAGTCCGTGATAGCGTATATTACCACGTTCATCAGTTACATCTCTATGGTACATCGGCAAAGTTGGTTGACGCCTGGCTCACTAGTTCATCTCCACTACTTTCGCCTTGTCTTTCGTGGCGGTGTCTTCGGCTTCGACGGGCGTGTCCGTCATGCCGAAAAGCTTCCCTATCTCCTCCAGCGGCAGGCCACGCGTCTCCGGAATGAAGGTAAAGAAGAAAACCCATCCAAGCGCCGCGATGCCAGCGTACAGGAAGAAGCTGCCGCCGATGGTGATGGCCTTGGACAGGGACAGGAAGGACATGGAAACCGCGGCGCTGGTCACGCGGTTGCATGACGCGCCCAGCGCGAAGCCCAGCGCGCGCACCCGCAGCGGGAAGACCTCCGAGGTGTACACGCTCGTGAGGGGGCCGAGGCCGATGGAGAAGAAGGACACGTATGCCAAGATGGACACGATGCACAGGCCGATGGCCCAGGGGATCTTGGCGTCCGGGTGCCGACCCACGACGGTGAGGCCTGTCCCGAGGCCGATGAGACAGGCGAGCATGCCGGCCGTGCTGGTCAGCAGCAGCGGCCGCCGGCCGACGCGGTCGAGCTGGAACGTGGCCACCAGGATGAAGAGCGTCTTCATGACCCCCATGGCGCATGTGGCGCCGAGCAGGTGGTTGTCGCCGGTGATGCCCGCGCTCTGGAACACGCGTGGGCTGTAGAGCACGACCGAGTCGGAGCCCGTCGCCTGCTGGAAGAAATGGATGCCGAGCGCCGCGAGCAGTATGCGCCGCATGGCTGGGCTCGGCGAAAAGATGAGCTCCTTCCACACCTGCTTCTCCTGGCCGCCTTTTGTCTTAGGCATGACGACCACGTCGCCGTCAAGGTCCCTCGGGATGCCAGCGGCAGCCTTGATCTGGTCAAGGCGCTCCACGGCCTCCTCTGGCGTGTCGGAGGTCTTGGCCAGCACGGCCCTGGCATCCGCGAGGCGTCCTTTCATGACGAGCCAGCGGGGCGACTCCGGCATGCCGAACACCATGAGCGCGAGCAGGGCGGACGGGACGGCGCCGATGCCGAGCATGACGCGCCAGCTGAGGTGGAGCGGGAGGCGCGCGAAGGCGTAGTTGGAGACGTAGCCAAGGAGGATGCCCACATTGATGAACACCTCGGTGAAAGACGTGAGGAAGCCGCGGGCCGACGCCGGGGACACCTCGGCCGTGTACACGGGCGCGACCATGATGGCGTAGCCCACGCCGATGCCGGTGACGAAGCGGCCGACCATGAGCATGGCGTAGTTGACCGCGAAGCCCATGAGCAAGGAGCCGGTGGTGAAGATGGCGGCCGCGAACACGACGGTGACGCGGCGGCCGACCCAGTCGGACGTCCTCGCGCCGAGGAAGGACCCGATGAGCGCGTACACGCTGAGGATGCCCATCATGATCTCCAGCTGCACGTCCGTGATCTGCAGGTCCCTCTTGATGTACAGCGACGCCCCGCTCATCACCCCAACGTCTGGGCAGTCGGAACAGAATTATGCATGGCCCAAGGAAGAAGAAGATGCGTACTCTATCGACATACAGGAAGGAAACAAAGCATGTGCGTACCGTATCCGAGGACGATGGTGGCCATGGAAGCGCAGAGGGCGCAGGTGAAGGCGTACTTGAAATTGCCCTTGTTCCTTGGCTGGACTGCCTCCGCCTCCGGGAGCGCAGCAGAAGCCATCCTCGATCCTTCTTCCTTGCCCTCCGCTCCTCCTCTTTCCGGAGACATTTTCATCTGCTTAGGACGAACTGATCGTTCGATGAACAGACTGACTGACAGCCTAGTGATGACTGAACTGCCGTGCTGTGTTGCGCAGTACATATAGCCGTTTCAAAAAAAAAAAACGGGTGCACCCGCCATGGACATGGGTGATGGGTCAACGAGGTCGCTTGCCCACTTATTTTAATATGCAGTAGATTAGAAATTTAGCAGCTAGCATAGACATGTTGCATGATTTCGTTGTCAAATTGCCAGTGATTTCCGACTGCCTATCTTATCTTAGACTAATACTTCCTCCGTTCGGAATTACTTGTCTCGGAAATGGATATATCTAAAACTAAAACACGTCTAGATACACCCATTTTCGCGATAAGTAATTCCAAACGAAGGGAGTAGGAAAAACGTGGCCCAAAGAATTATCAATTGATCATGTGGGTCCTATTCAGGACCTTGGTCACTGATGACGTGCCGTGGACCCATAAGCGCTGGCTACATCCCTGCGGTGCATGATCACCCGGGGTCGCGTCGAGACGTACAGTCATCTCCGACCTCGCCGCAAGATGCTTGGATACGTTTCGCTGCCCTCTTGTCCGCTCTGGTATGGCCAAGCAACCCGGATGTCCACTCAACCTGTCACGACGTTGAAACTTGGACTGCTAAAAATGGTGTCGCTGTTTCCTTGATTGTCTGGATCACTTTGATGCTTACTGCCGCACGCGCGTTTAAACCTTACGTTTCTGGTTGGGTACGCACGCTGAATTGCTGGCTGCTGACTTTGGATTCAGGCTGCGGGCAGGATTGTCCTACCACAGTAGCTAGCAGCCCGCTCAGTCCTAGCATGTGTGCAATAGCTAAGAGTATCTACAGCCATGGACAGTAAGTCCGGACCCTTAAATGCCCGTGGACACACGGACAGTGATTGATTACATTTCAACTTTGCTTCTCTGCATCTGGATATCTCATGCTTGCAACGTTAAATCCATACAATGCCGGGCTAAGTCGGAGGTGTGTTGGCCTTGGCAGTCCAACATCAACCCACACAAATCCAACACATGTGAAACCGTTGATTTGTTTTACATTCAGCGGTTCAAAGTGTTCCCTCGTGAGGGAGCAAAGAGAAAACCCTACCCACTCCATCCCTGCTGATGGTCGCTGCCATTTTTGTGTGAGTAAGAGAACATACAACCTGCGAGAGAGATGAAGAAAAAGAAGTGGAGGTCCTGTTCAGATTTGTTGCACCTGACTAGACATAGCATATGACACGGTCGGTGGCTTGGTCTAACTAACCATGGAGCATTGAATGCTAACCGGATAATATGGATTCGGAAGGATCTGGTCGGATCCGACATAGTCGGATCCTGAGTTGAGATGAGGTCTGAGTCGAACATACCAAACTATGAGATGCAGCGATGTGTATCGTCAGTGAGTCTCTAGTACAACATATGTTTTATGTCCTAAGACTTGAGCTGACGCATGTACTCGGAATGGTGACAGACTTGCTTTGGGCCTACCAAACGCTACTCCATGATTGGGTGATTACAAAGGTAGGTTTCGGCCTTGTCCAGACCCATGCTGCGAGACATGGTCAAGCAAGAGGGGATTTGCCCCTCCAATTAGGAGAGATATACTCTAGGCCCCTCGTGTGATCTGACCAAGATAAGCATGGTCATAAGACAAGAATTATGAGATAATCCGGTTTGTGGTCGTCATCATTGGAACGAGAAAGAGGCCGGGCTAGCACAACGATGACAGACTCGCCTTGAGCCCGACAACATATATCATGTGGAAAAGGAAACAGAAGTGTGACGTGTAGTACAGGTTCGCCAACCGGCTTCATTGTCTACTTGGTGGTCAGCATGCTTTGCTAGAGACCGCTACCAGTTGAGCAGATCGGAGGTGATCCGACCTACGACCAAGCCGACTTGAACCTAAGGGGTCGCGCTTAAGGGAGGCACCTGTGAGGCCTGATCCGACTCCATGAGTCAGATGTGATCCTACTCGGACTCGGATCCCGGCCGAACAGATTTTGGCCTTTAGGGTCCGTGCGAGGCCCAAGTAGCCTGCGACGGACGCCTATATATGGTGGTAGTGCGGCACACTCACTCGGTTGATCACTTTGGCGCTGTCACTAGGTTTTGCATGTGTTGCGAATAGCCACCTCCTGTCGCCGCCAACTGTGTGATCGGACTTAGCAGTCCAGCGCACAGTGTTTCTTCTGCCCGCGCGGATACCGTTAGAGGCAGTGCACTTGCGCCGCTCCGGCCAACCTGTACGTGGGATCCGACAACCGGTTGTTCGAGGGAGATTGGACGAGGAGGAGACGATCCACGCGGACGCGCTGCCCCAACTCTTCTTCCGCTGCACAACACTGTGCTTCTAGAGGTACGATCTGTGATCCATCTCTCGTAGCATGTTCTTGGTTGTTCTGCACGTAGAAAAGTTTTAATTTGCACCCGATGCACCCTACTATAGACCCAAAAAGGGCAACCATCTTATTTGTTTAGTACCACATCGCGGAGGTATGCTCAAAGGTTAAAGGTGATCGTGGATATAAGAGGACGGCTCATAGGGGAAGCGCTCGCAGCTGCATCGTAGCTTGTACGCATACCTACAAAAAGATTTTTGGTATAATTGAAAACTGAATCAAATCAGTCTTTTTCATTACCAAACCAAACTGAATCAGTGGGTTAACGAAAAATAGATATGTTGTATTAGGATGATATTTTCGGTTTTTAGGTTTACTAACCAAAATAAAAAACAAATGGTAAAAACCAATTTATTAGGGTTAGGGTTTAGGGTTTAGGAGATGGCATCGCTCAGGTCGGGCGCCTGTTGGGCTTGCCCAAGCGTTCTGGATTTGAAAAATGTTTATCGATGTTGAAAAAAATGTTCATGGATTAGATTTTTTTAGATCTAAAAAAAGTTCAGTATGAAAACTTACATTTTTTTGAGATATTGAAAAAGATTCTCAAACATGAGAAAAAGTTCACAGATTTGAATTTTTTAAATTTAAAATATCCACATGTTTGAAATAACAGAAAAAAGAAAGAGGAATAATAATAATAATATCCATAATAAAATAGAACAAAACCCGTTTTAAAAAACTTGAAAAACCGACCTGAAAATTTATAAAGTTACATTTGCCACATAAGAAGCGGAAAAGCAAGCAAGTGTTCAATATATGTTAAAACAATTATTCAAAATGTTAGTTCTTAAGTTTGCAAGCTCCTCATATCTCAATAAAATTATTCAAAATATTTTAAACTTTGTTTGAAAAAAATTCTTAACATTTTGAACTAACATATCTTTTTAAAATTTTCGAAATGTTCATGCTTTTACAAAATGTTGTTCAAAATTTTCAAAATATGTTCATGCTTTTAAAAAATGAAATTTTCAAAATGTATTCAAGTTGTTCGAAATAAATTGGATTTTCAAAATGTGTTTAATTTGTTCAAAAAATTGTTGGATGTTCAAACATGATTCAATTTTCAAAAATATTCAGAATTTCCACCAGATGTTCAGTTTTTTTTAAAAAAAGTGTCCGCATTTTACATGGTTGTTACTCCTTCCTTCCCCAATCTTAGGCGTCTAACCTTTTCTAAACAACCCCGAAATCTTAGGCGCCTAAACCTCTCGGCCGCAAAAATCTCTCTCCGCACAGTTAGCTAGTTCACAAGGAGCATGTGCAAGATGCGAAAAGAATTTCACATCTGTGAGAGCGATGACAGAAATTTTTGTTATTGCATGTGACCCAAAGGCAGTACTAAAGAAGGACGGATGGAGAAAACCACCTAATGGCTTTGTTAAGCTGAACGTAGATGCCGCCTTCGACTATGACGCGCTACATGGAGCTATGGGAGCAGTCATTCGAGACGACAGAGGTTATTTTATTGTTTCTGGGAACAAACTAATAGAGTCATGTTATGATCCTCTTTCTTCAGAGGCATTGGCTCTTAAATTTGGTTTACAACTCTCTTCTTCGGCAGGGTGTAACAGGCTTGTCGTTAATTCCGACAGCCTAGAATTAATGGAGATTATGACCAAGGACGGTCAGTATGTGGGGAATGCAGCAACCATGATTGATGATTGTTACCACTTGGCATGTGAGTTTAGTTCAATTCGGTTTGAGTTCTGTCCTAGAGAAGCAAACGCTGTTGCTCATGAATTAGCTAGTGTAGCTAGATCTAAATTCTGCAGTGAGTGGATTGAAATGGCTCCTAATGAGCTTCTTCCTCTTTTACTTAAAGATGTAAGTGTTATCACCAATGAATAAAGAGGGAAATTTAGTTGTAAAAAAAAAGCTGGGTGCGTACTCTTTTTTTTTTTGCGGGTGCGTACTCTTGGAGCATGTCCATGCGGTTAGTCCATGCAGTTTTGCCTCACCTTCGCGCTCAATGGAGCTGGCCTGTTCCCTGTTTTCCAGGACCGGTCAAGCACTTTTTGTCAGATGAGATCGTGGTTGAATCCTGTAACCAAACGATGACTCAACAGCCGTATGCTAATTATCGTGCAAAATTAGGCGCCTTAGAAAATGTGATGTGTCAGTACTTTGAATCCTCATTTTTCATAAATATAATAGTCAGCTCAATTGGGGAGCCACTCAATCCGGAAAACCCTATGCGCCGCTCACTGCGTCAAATTGTCGACAGAACGCACAGGCATACCCCGCATCGCTAGCAATGGGCCAGCCCATTATACGAGAGCTAGCCAGCCGGTTTTGGGAACCTTTACCTGAACCGTTTTTTCCCTTTTGAGCGGTTTTCCTGTTTCTTCTTTGTTTTCTTCGTTTTTCTTTTTTCCGTCTTTCTGTTTCTTTTCTTTTTTCTGTTTTCTCTCTGTTTTTTCGTTTCTTTTGAAAATTGTACGGAAGATTCAAAATTTGTTCGTTTCAAAACGTTTAAAATTCCCAAAAATATTCATGTTTTATTTTTTTCCATAAATTCAAAAAATGTCACATTTTTCAAAAATTGTTCCGGCATTTCAGAAAATGTTCTTTTTTTACAAAAATTGTCCGGGCATTTCAAAAAATGTTCTTGTTTTACAAAAATGGTTTGGAATGTTTTTGTTCAACTTTTCTACAATTTTTTTAAAAAATGTTCCCGTTTTCAGAAAATGTTCACAAATTCCAAAATTTGTTCATGTTTTCATTTTTTTCAGGAGTTTCAAAAAATGTTCCAGTTAAAAAATTGTTCACAAATTTCTATAAAATCGTGTTTGCAAATTTTTTTCAGGGATTTCAAAATATGTTCACATTTCTAAATTTTGTTTTGAAATTTGAAAAAATGTTCTCGTTTCAAAAAAATTGTTCAAGATTTTGAAAAAAATGTTCTTGTTTTGATAAAATGTTATAGTTTTTAAAATTTTGTTCACAAATTTTGGAAAGTGTTTGCGTTTCACAGAACATTTCATTTTTTGAAAAAAATTGCTTCCGAAATTCCTAAACTGATTCGGATCTGCGCAGAATGTTTGGTTCTTTAGGATCGATGCTACTCTTAAATCAGCTACACCTGCTAGCTCAGTTGGTAGGAACTCGTCATGCATAGATGTGCGTCATGTGTTCGAATCTCGGCAACAGCATATATATTTTTACTCCTGTGTGAAATGGCAGCAACTTGACGTAGAGAGCGTCACATAGGAGGTCTCACTCAATCCCACGAGAAGAGGTCCGTGGTTTGATACCTAATGGGCGAATGAGTTTTTACATCTCGGCCGCGCTCCCTACAGGGGTCACCAATGGGCCGTCTGGGCCTCCCAAAACGTACGACGTATACTGGCTGGCCTACCCACCAGGTTTAATCCAATGACGATGATGGAGCTCCGCGCCGAATGCCAGACCATTCCTTATCATCCTCCACATGTCGATTTTTGCTTTAGCTGGTGCGTTGGTGTCCCATAAGAGCATCTCCACTAGTCCCCCAAGAGGCCCCCCCGATCACTTTTTCACCGCTGGCGATGAAAAAGTCCCCACTCACCCCCCCCCCCCCCCCCCGATCACGTTATTCGCCGGATTCGTGAAATTTTAGCGCCGACCTTCCTACCCCAAACCCAGCCCCCGGGGGCATCTGGGGGGCCAGCTATTTGTTTTTGCATGCAAAGGCCCACATGCAGCCTCACAAACACTCTCTTCCCTTTTCACTTCTCACCTAACACACGCACGAGCTCTCTCTCTCTCTCCTCGTCTTTTCTTCCAACAACCACGCACCCCGCACCGCTCACCGCCGGGGCCGCCCTGCATGCCTGCTCGCGCGCGCGCGTCTGGAGCCACGGCAGCTCGTCGCTGATGTCGCGGGAGCTCGTCTACCGGCGTGGGGCCGTGGCGTGGCCGGGCCGGAGCTCGCTGCACGCGGACGCTGGCTCGCTGCTCGCTGCTTGTGCGCCTCTGCCGCCACGCGGTCGCGGTCACCGCTCGCCGCTGGCCGCCGCGGAGGAGCGAGCCCGCCTCCCTTGTGCGGTTCGGGACAGAGGCGAGAGACGGCTCGGCTGCACCAGCGAGCAGGCCGGCTTCCGGGGGAGGGGCGGGAGTTGCCACCGAGCTCGCGCAGCTGCACCTCCGGGTCACCTCCAAGCTCGCACTGCCGCCGCTTCAGTCCACCTCTGGGTCGTCTCCAAGCTCGCGCCGACAAGGAGGGAGGTGGGAGGGGGAGCACGCAGCCGCCGTCTCCTTCGGGCTGTTGCGCCGGGATCGTGAGAGAGGGTCGGGTCGCGAGAGAGGGTCGGGTCGACGAGCGGTGACCGGCGCCGGCGACCTCCTTGGCGAAGGGGATGGACTCCCTGCTGCTGTCCGCGGCGGCGAGCGGCGCCGTGGCGAGGGCGGCGAGCAGCAGGAGGGCCGCGAGGGCGAGCGCGCGATACATGGCGAGGGCGTGCGGTGGCCGGACTGGCAGTGGGTGTGTGCGTGGGCGGCAACGAGTGGATAATTTTTCATCCCCAGGCTAAATGTTTCGCCGGCAGCCCCCAAGCGGCAAAAAAATGCCTCCTGAAGGGCTAAACGGCTAGAGATGCTCTAAGGCCAAATGTTCTTTATGCTTAAGAACCGAACTGGAGGACTCTGGCTGTCCAGACCTCGCCTTTTTCAGTGACATGCTTAGATGATATACCGACTTAACATTGAACATGTGGTTCCTAGTGTAATTCCATGCTAAGTAATCCTCTGAGTTTGGACCACCTAGTGAGATTTTTTTTAATTTTTTTGAGGTGAACCCAGTGAGTGAGATTTGTTTGATATCCAGTGCATCTGAAACTAAGAACATGTCATCTACTTTGAATGCATCCTAGCCCACACCATCAGAGGTCAGCATGTTTGCTTCCTTTGTAACTGCAGGTATATAAATTTGGCCAGTGGTCTTAAACAACCGTGTCTTGGAATTCAATTACGAAAAAGGGTTCCCCGCTTTATATATAAAGCATCATCACAACATCGAGCAAGAAGATACAAACGCACGCCACCACCACACTCAACGCACACACCCAAGGCGAGATACAAAGGTGCTGAGCACCGAAAACACCACCCCAACGACAACTAAGCACCCTACTGATAAGCCGAAGACCACCATGAAGATGAGCAATCGACTGAGGGGTGATGAGACGGACCAAGCGAGAGCGAGGACTCCAAGACGATGCCCTCAAGAGGGAAACGACTATAGGAAGCTGTCACCGTCTGACCCCGAAGATCAGGTTTTCACCCGGAGTGACACGAAGGCAATGGGGGCACCACGACGGAGCCTGCAAGAAGGAGAACGACATCCACACACGCCGTCTCCGTCAGCCAGTACCGGGGCTGGGCGAGTGATGAACCCCGGTGCACCTACCCCTCCGTTGCAACCTCACTCCGCCAACCACCTACATCCATGCCACCCAAGCGACCATGGCTGCCCGCCCGCACCCGAGCCGTGCGGTCAGCCCACGACCAACACGCCTCCCACCACCAGAGCTGCCTCCCTGCATCCAGACCGCCTCGAGAACCATCAAAGTTCGAGGCTTTGGACAATCTGCACCACAACCACCTCTGAGACCACCAGCGAACCCATCGAACAATGCCGGAACCAATAACAAACAGGGATGGGGAAGGGGGAAGGGGGAGGGGTGGTCTGCGGCCACGACCGGCATAGCACAGTGCCGGCGACGGGCAGCTCGGCGGAGCTCCCTCGGCGGTGACGGGTGCCTCGGAATTCAATTGCCGTGATGAATGTTTACTTTTTTTTGCATGGTTGCGTGATGAATGTTGACCAGCCGTGCTTTCTCCCCGTGAAGAAGGAGCACGAGGCCATGGCCGCCGCCGACGAGATCGCCCTCAAATGGGCGTGGGAGGACTACGTCCGCGAGGAGATGGCGCGCCAACGGCGCGCCCTCAATGAGATTGCCACTCGACACCGCACACACGAGGAGGGCAGCGTCGTTGTCCTCGACGACAGCGACGGCGAGGCGCCAAGTCCGTCCAACCCCCCATGCATTGGCGACCCTGGTCAGGGGTGCAGTAGGGATGGCATGCTGCTCGGCATGTAGAAGGCGGGTGATGGCGGCGGCGCAGTAGTTTTAGTTGTTTTTAAATTATGTCTTTACTTTTTTTTACAAATATGAACGAAATCGCCTAGTTTGGCCGAATTTGTGTTGTGTTTGCTCGATTTTCGGCCGAGTTTGGTTTTTAAAAAATGCCGTAGGGCGGAGGCTGGAAACCAACCACCCTAAACCGATTTTATCGCCGGTTCACCTTCAGGCGGCGTTATTTCAAGCCCTTAAGGGACCGAACGACTGGAGATGCTGTAAGACTTGAGCAACTCTCACTCAAGTGAAGAAGAAGAAATTTAAAAGAAATTTTTTACGGATCTCAAGGCAAGAACTTATAAATATAGCATCGTGAGATTTAGCAATCCCGTCATGTGATTAATTAACTCTGGGTCAAGGCGAGGCGCCCAAGAGTCTCGCCGTGCAGCTCGCGTCCTGTGTCGCGGGGGCAGCATCTTCTGCCTCCGCGCCCGTGTTGGTCATGCCGAACAGACTGCCCATCTCCTCCAGCGTCCGGCCGCGCGTCTCCGGGAGGTAGGTGAAGAAGAACACCCACGCGAGCACGGCGATGCCGGCGTAGAGGAAGAAGGTGCCGCCCAGCGTGATGGCGCTGGACAGCGAGAGGAAGGTCATGGACATGGCGCCGCTGACCAAGCGGTTGCCGGCCTCCCCGACCGCGAAGCCCAGTGCGCGCACCCGGAGCGGGAAGATCTCCGTGGTGTACACGCCCAGCACGGGCCCGAGGCCGATGGAGAAGAATGACACGTAGGCCAGGACGGACGCCACGCACAGGCCGACTGCCCACGGGATCCTCGCGTCCGGGTTCTGGTCCACCACGGTGAGGCCCGTCGCGAGGCCGACGAGCGAGACGATCATGCCGCCAGTGCTGCATAGCAGCAGAGGCCTCCGGCCGACGCGGTCTAGGAGGAACATGGCGACCAAGATGACGAGCGTCTTGACGACGCCCATGGCGCAGGTGGCGGCCAGGAGTTGGTGGTCGCCGGTGAGACCGGCGCTCTCGAACACGCGCGGGCTGTAGAGCACGACGGAGTCGGAGCCCGTCAACTGCTGGAACAAGAAGACGCCGAGCGCCGCGACCAGTATTCGCCGCATGGAAGGAGTCGGCGACAGGATGAGCTCTCTCCACACCTGCTTCTCCTCGCCGCCTCTCTTCCTGGGCACGACGACCACGTCGCCGTCGAGGTCGTCCGGGATGCCGGCGGCGGTCTTGATGTCAGCGAGGCGCTCCTCGGCCTCCTCCGAAGTGTCGGTGATCTTCTCCAGCACGACCCTCGCGTCCGCGAGGCGGCCTTTCATGACGAGCCACCGGGGAGACTCCGGCATGCCGGACACCAAGAGGGCGAGCACGACGGACGGTACCGCGCCGATGCCGAGCATGAAGCGCCAGCCGAGGTGGAGCGGCAGGCCAGCGAAGGCGTAGTTAGAGACGTAGCCGAGGAGGATACCGATGTTGATGAAGACCTCCGTGAAGGACACGAGGAAGCCGCGCGCCGACGCCGGGGCGATCTCAGCGGTGTACACGGGCGCGATCACGATGGCGTAGCCCACGCCGATGCCGGCCACGAAGCGACCGAGCATGAGCATGGTGTAGCCGCTTGCGAAGCCCATGAGCAAGGCACCAGCAAAGAAGAAGAAGGCGGCAAAGATAGCCGTGAAGCGCCGGCCGATCCAGTCGGACGTCCTGCCGGCGGCTAATGTGCCGATGATCGAGTAGATGCTCAGGATGCCCATCAGGATCTCCACCTGCACGTCCGTGATCTCGAGGTCTTTCTGGATATACAGCGACGCCCCGCTCATCACACCGGTGTCTGTGGCGGCCACGAAATAAACATTTCATATAGCCAAACACGAGACAGAATCAGGCGACGAGGTGATAACGGCAACAATGTGTACCGTAGCCGAGGACGATGGAGGCCATGGAGGCGACGACGGCGCAGGTGGATGCATACTTCATGTTGCTCTTCTTCATCTTGGGTGCTACTGCCTCTGGGAGCCCATCAGAAGCCATCGGGAACGCTACTCTTCTCTGCTCTGTCCTTACACAGGGAAGGCACTGACCATGGTCTACTGATTGCTGAAGTTTGGATCCTAATTAAACATGAGGGATGGTGGAGTCTGATCGAACAAGTGCTTGAACTATGCTTCTGCGTGCAGGCAAGTTCATAAATCCTGACCTTATTTGATTTCCATGACATCTCCAGGATCTTTTTATACTACATTTAATCGAGGATTAAGGCATCTTTTGGGATGCGCTCTAGTCACCCTATTGACCATTTGATCAACCAACTTTGATTATTGTTGTTTTTCAAATAGGAACATTTTTTTATTGTTTCAGCACATGGCCACCGCTGGCAGCGTAAGCTTTGTCAGTTAGTGCATTAGGCAAATGATGGTACCAACCGGCACCTGCTGCAACAAATATTCTATTACTATCTCTGATGGCATAATATGCTGAGCCCACCCACCTTCCCGGTGAAACATCCACGTTAACTTTGAGTACTCCTGCCGGCGGTCTTTGCCAAAGAGGGCTACAGTTAGGGCATCTCCAGCCGTTGGCCCCCCAGGACGCATACAAATCGCCTTCTGGAGGCGAGCCGGCGATACACTCGGCGTTGGGGCGGTTTTACGCCCAGTCGTCGCCCCCAGCTCGTCACCAGGCGTCGAAATTTGCCCACTTTGCAGCCCAATTTCGGCGAATAAACGGCCCATATGGGCGAGAATAGGCCCATATTCGGCGTGGTTTCGCCGTGTCTCGGCGTTCAATTATCAATATAATTATTTTTTATCATATATTTCATCACGGAAAAATCAAATACTTCAACAAAATACTACAACAACAAATAGTTCAATACAAGTTATATAGCTCAACAAATAAAAACTCGTATTTCATCACGCGCCGTCCCCCTTGAGCCTCCATAGGTGCTCAATCAGATCTTTCTGCAGTTGATGATGCACCTGTGAGTCTCGGATCTCCTGACGCATACTGAGATAGGCAGTCCAAGTTGCCGGTAGCTGGTGATCAACTTCGGCTAGAGGACCCTGCCTGTAGTATGGTTCAATGTCAAACACTGGGTTTTCTTGCTCGCTCTCGATGATCGTGTTGTGCAAGATGACACAACAAGTCATGATCTCCCACATTTGATCTTTCGACCAGGTCTGAGCGGGATACCGAACAACAGCGAATCGAGATTGGAGCACACCAAATGCCCGCTCGACATCCTTCCTGCAAGCCTCCTGAAGCTTCGCAAACCAGGCGTTCTTGCCTCCTGCCACAGGGTTTGAGATCGTCTTCACAAATGTCGACCATCTCGGATAGATGCCGTCAGCTAGATAGTACCCCTTGTTGTATTGGTGCCCATTGATCTCGAAGTTCACCGGAGGAGAATGGCCCTCAACGAGCTTGGCAAAAACAGGAGAGCACTGCAGCACGTTGATGTCATTGTGAGTTCCTGGCATACCAAAGAAGGAGTGCCAAATCCAGAGGTCCTGTGTGGCTACCGCCTCAAGCACCACACTGCAACCGCCTTTGGCGCCTTTGTACATCCCCTGCCAACCAAATGGGCAGTTCTTCCATTTCCAATGCATGCAGTCGATGCTTCCAAGCATCCCAGGAAATCCTCTTGCTGCATTCTGGGCTAGGATCCGAGCAGTGTCTTCCGCATTGTGTGTTCTCAAGTATTGTGGCCCAAACACTGCCACCACTGCCCGACAGAACTTGTAGAAACACTCTATGCTGGTGGACTCGGCCATGCGCCCATAGTCGTCGAGTGAATCACTGGGAGCTCCATATGCAAGCATCCACATCGCTGTCGTGCACTTCTGGATGGAGGTGAATCCAAGAGCGCCAGTGCAATCCATCTTGCACTTGAAGTGGTTGTCGAACTCCCGGATGGAATTCACAATCCTGGGGAAGAGCTTTCGGCTCATCCGATAATGGCGCCGAAATGTTCTCTCGCCATGAAGTGGAGCATCGGCGAAGTAGTCGGAGTAGAGCATGCAGTAGCCTTGCAGACGATGCCGATTCTTTGCTTTCACCCGCCCCGGCGCCGAGCCACCTCGACGCGGCTTTTCATTGCTCGCCAGCAGCTGGGCGAGGGCAGCGAGCACCATCAGATGCTCTTCTTCCTGGACGTCGGCCGCGGCTTCCTCCTCCAGCAGCGCGGCGAGCTCTTCCTCCTCATCCGAGTCCATCGCCGAGACAGTCAAAACGCCAAAAACCTTGCGCTCGGTGGGCGTGTACCCGCCGTTAAACCGCGCCTCCGCGGCTGGAAACGGCGTCCGGAAACGCCCAACTGCTGCGGGAGGGGCTGGCGCGGCGAAGCGCTACTATTTTCCGGCGGGGAATGGCTATCTAGCGGAGTAGGCCGGCGGCCGTCGCCGGGATATAGTTAGTGGTGGCCGAGGGCGCGGGGGGTGCGAGGCGAGTCGGGGAAAGAAAACCTTGACTTTTCCCCTGTCGGTGTGGGCCAGGCGTGCTTTTCCCTAGCGCCGGAGCCCTCAACGGCTCCCCAGCGCGCCGAGTTCGGCCTGTGACCGCCGGGCGGAAAAAAGGTCCGAACCGACGATTTTCGGCGTCCTGGGGGCGCGACTGGGCCGTTTTTTCGGCGCCGGCGCCGAAAAAGTGGCCTGGGGGGCCTGTTGGGGGCGCGGCTGGAGATGCCCTTATATCGTAAAACTTGTCTAGGAAATTACACAAATACACTAATTTTTGAGGCAGAGGTAGTCCAGAATCAGAACTCTAAGCGATTTTGAAAACCACAACTTTTTTTTCAGTATTCTTATGCTCCCTTCATTTTTTAGTCTGCGAATAAAATTTGGTCAAAGTCAAACATTGTCAACTTTGACCAAGTTTTAAAAAAAATATCAACATTAACAATATGGAACTAATATTATTAGATGCATCATGAAAGTAGTTTTTATACCACATAGCTTTGACATTGTAGATGTCAGACATTTTTTCTACAAAGTTAGTTAAACTTTATAAATTTTATTTTGATTAAATTTTATATGCAAACTAACAAGAAAATGGAGGGAGTTACTCATAATCAAGCATTACAATCACTCGCGGTGATACTCAAGACATCCACTCGACAAGAACCAAGGCAAACCGCAGTGCGACCGTGCAATCTACCAAAGCTCGCCAGAACCAAGGCAAACCATGGTCCTCTGGACTACCACTATTCTGACTACGTCTAATGTGAGCAATAGAAGAACCGCGTTCCTTCATACTTTTCAGAATATCTCTAACAAGGAAAGCTTTCCTTGATTAATATCCGTGATGACAATAATCAATAGTTCCTCCAAGCAATCAGACCCAACATTGACCAGGAGGCTACTCCATTGCAAAGCCAAAGCAAAACCCTCCCGACTTGCTAGCAATTCGGCCTCTAGTGCATCAGCATATGCGTGTGCATGCAACAACAAAAAATGATGGCTCGGTCATGATCTCTCACGACCATCCTAGACCCACCAATTCGAACAAAAAATGCGCCACCAGTCTTAAGTTTAACTCGACCCACACTAGGTGGTTTCCAGCTGCTCGCCTGATCAGTGGCCATATGACGGTGTCGAATCCGACAGATCTCGGGTAGGATGGGGGGGGGGGTCCCGAGCTAGTACCCTTGGCATGATGGTAACAAAGACACGTGATTTTACCCAAGTTCGGCCACTCTTGAAAAGATAACACCCTACGTCCTGCTTTGATTCTATTGATTGAGGGGGTATAGAGTACAGGTTGATCTACCATGAGATCGTGCATGAATGAGTTAGCCTTTACAGTCTACACCCCTCAGCTTATATAGCCATTGGGGTACCTAGGGTTACATAGGTTAGTTGCATCTAAGAATAACAAGTCGAAGATCGTCTTGGAGTCTTGGAGTATGCACCAAGTCTTCAAAGATACCATGTTGATTCTCCAGAGGGCCTGGCGAATGTGGCCCACTGGTCGATTACTTTGTGGGTCCTCGACTTGGCTCATATGTTCGGGAGCCAACATGGTACGCACCCCCTTATTCAGGACACCATCAGTACTCCATCCGTTCTTCAAGCAGAGAACATACCCGGTCGGCCCACGTTATCCTTCATCATTGGTCTTCGGTCTTGTAAACTGGTTGACGGTGTCCTGGGCTAGGGGGTATCAACCTAGTTGGCCCATAGTCCACGGGCCGGGCCTATGGCCCACCAATCTTATAATGAAGGACTCCGGAAGCCTTGGCGGCATAATCAAGGTGGACTTAGCCGAAGACTTGGCGTGCACTTGAAGGACTACTCCCGCCGCTGACGTGTATCTTCCTAGATGATAACCGACCATGTGTAACCCTAGAACTGTGGGGTTAGTCCTTAAAGAGAAGTATGATCACCTCCATTAGGGTTTAGTACATAACATACGATCTCGAGGTAGATCAAGCCTGTATTCGATACTCCATCATCAATATAATCAAGCAAGACGTAGGGTTTTACCTTTTCGAGAGGGCCCAAACCTGGGTAGCACATCGTGCCCTTCATCTCCTGTTACCATTGTTCTTAGATCCACAACTTGGGAACCCCTAACCGAGATCTACTGATTTTAGTACTGACATTGGTGCTTACATTGAGGGTTCCGCCGTGTGATCAAAGAGGATCAATGGAAGCGTCGATCTACGACCAAAACCCTCACGGCGTGTGATGCTTGTAACCCGCGTTGGTATTTCCCCGAAAAGAAGAGGATGATGCAGCACAACAGAGGTAAGTATTTCCCTCAGTTATGAAACCAAGGTTATCAATCTAGTAGGAGAACCAAGGAACACTATGTAAACAACACCTGCACACAAACAACAAATACTTGCAACCCAACGCGTAAAGGGGTTGTCAATCCCTCAACGGTATCGAGATAGACTTAATTGTATGAGATTTGATAAATAGATCTAACTTAAACAAAAAATAAAATAAAGGAAACTTGCAGCAAGGTATTTTTGGTTTTAATATATGGTAGGAACTAGACCTGGGGGCCATAGTTTTCACTAGAGGCTTCTCTCGAGAAAATAGCATACGATGGGTAAACAAATTACTGTTGGGCAATTGACAGAAAAGCAGATAATTATGACAATATCCAAGGCAATGATCATGTATATAGGCATCACGTTCAAGATTACTAGACCAAAATGATTCTGCATCTACTACCATTACTCCACACATCGACCGCTATCTGATACGTCTCCAACGTATCTATAATTTATGAAGTATTCATGCTATTATATTATCCATCTATGATGTTTTCTATGCATTTATACGTCATTTTATATGATTTTTGGGACTAACCTATTAACCTAGAGCCCAGTGCCAGTTTCTGTTTTCTCCTTGTTTTAGTGTTTTACAGAAAAGAGATACCAAACAGAGTCCAATTGACGTGCCAATTTTTGAGGATTTTTTCTAGACCAAAAGAAGACCACGGAGCATCGGAGTTGGGCCAGAGGAGTCCCGGGCTGCCCACGAGAGTGGGGAGCGCCCCCCTAGGGCGCGGCCCCCTATCTCGTGGACAGCCCGGAGACCTTCCTGACGTGAAACCAACGCCAAAAATTCCTATAAATAGAGAAACCTTTGGGAATTAACCTAGATCAGAAGTTCCACCGCCGCAAGCCTCTGTAGCCATGAGAAATCAATCTAGGCCCTCTCTGGCACCCTTCCAGAGGGGGCCATCATCACCGGAGGCCATGGAGGGGGATATCGGAGGGGCCATCATCGCCATGAAGGCCAAGGACCAGAGGGGGAAAGCCATGGAGGAGGAAGCACAAGGGGGAGAACCTCTCCTCCTCTCTCTTGGTGGCACCGGAGTGCCATCGGGAGGGGAATCATCGCCACGGTGATCGTCTTCATCAACATCACCATCATCATCACCATCCTCATCTCTTTTACGTAGTCCACTCTCCCGCACCCCGCTGTAATCCCTACTTGAACATGGTGCTTTATGCCACATATTATGATCCAATGATGCGTTGCCATCCTATGATGTTTTGAGTAGATATCTTTTGTCTTTGGGTTGATTGATGATCTAGATTGGTATGAGTTGTATGTTTTACTTTGATGCTGTCCTATGGTGCCCTCCGTGTCGCGCAAGCGTGAGGGATTCCTGCTGTAGGGTGTTGCAATACGTTCATGATTCGCTTATAGTGGGTTGATGAGTGACTGAAACACAAACCCGAGTAAGGGGGTTGTTGCATATGGGAATAAAGAGGACTTGATGCTTTAATGCTATGGTTGGGTTTTACCTTAATGATCTTTAGTATTTGCGGACGCTTGCTAGAGTTCCAATCATAAGTGCATATGATCCAAGTAGAGAAAGTATGTTAGCTTTTGCCTCTCCCTCATATGAAATTGCAATAGTGATCACCGGTCTTGTTAACAATTGCCTAGGACAATTCCGCACACCGATCCACCATTATTCCACACTCGCTATTTATATTATTTAGTAATATATTCTAACTTTATGATAACAACACCTACTTTTATATTTTAGCTCTCCGATATCATACAAAGTTATCCTCTTCATACCCACAATGTAGTTTTATTTCTCGTTTCTAGTTGGAAGCAAATGTTCGGTGCATGTAGAGTCGTATCAGTGGCAGATAGGGCTTGAGAGAATATTGATCTTACCTTTAGCTCCTTGTGGGTTCGACACTCCATACTTATCACTTCCACCTTTGGGAATTGCTACGATGATTCCCTGCACTTGGGGATTACCACTATCCAGCATGCATCTAGTGTATTAAGTTCATGGAAAAACGAAGTAATGCATTAGGCAAGCTAGCCTGATGTAGACAAGATAAACTCACGTATGAATAAACCGCATATTGTTACCCTTAATAGCAACGATACATGCGTGTCATGTCTCCTTCTTTCACTGAGATTGAGCAGCGCAAGATCGAACCCATCACAAAGCACCTCTTCCCATGGCAAGATGAATCAATCTAGTTCGCCAAACCAAACCAATAAATTGGAGAAGAAATGCGAGGATATAACAATCATGCATAAAAGAGTTCAAAGAAGACTCAAATAATATTCATGGATAGATCTGATCATAAACTCACAGTTCATCGGATCCCAATAAACACACCACAAAAAAGAGTTACATCAAATAGATCTCCAAGAACATTGAATTGAAGATCAAAAAGAGAGAAGAAGCCATCTAGCTACTAACTACGGACCCGTAGGTCTGTGGTAAACTACCACGCATCATCGGAGGGGCAGTAAGGATGATAAAGAACCCCTCTGTGATCGTTGCCCCCTCCGGTAGAGTGCCAGAAAAGGCCTCTAGTTGGGTATCATGGTTCTAGAACTTGCGGTGGCGGAAAAAGTCTTTCATCGACTCCCTTAGGCTTTCTGGGATTTTAGCGTATTTATAGAGGCGGAGGTAGGTCAAGGGGGTGCCTATGGGCCCCACTACCTATCAGAGCACGCCCTGGCGCACCTTGGTGTCTAGTGGGCCCCACATGCCTCCTCTTATGTGCTCCAGAAGCTTCTAGGGTCTCTTATCACCAGGAAAAATCTCCAAAAAGTTTCGTCGCAATTGGACTTTGTTTGGTATTGATATTTTGCAAAGTAAAAAATAAGCAAAAAACATCAACTGGCATTGGGCACTAGGTTATAGATTAGTCCCAAAAAATGATATAAAGTTGCTAGTAATTGTATATAAAACATCCAAGATTGATACTTTAATAGCATGGAATAATAAAAAATTATAGATACATTGGAGACGTATCAGCGTGGTTCCCACACTTGAAACCCCCGTTAGCGGATCATGCCACCTCCATCAAGGTGGAGCACGATGAGCTAGAGCTAACACCTAAGCCCTGTGCTCTTTCTCCCACCTTGGTTGAAGGTCTCCATATGGAGAAGGACAAAGGGCTAAGGTATCAGCTATCAGCAGACCTCGACGTGCAGAAGGAGCCAAGGACTCGGACCTGAAAACCAATTCGGCCGACTCATAGTCGGCACACCTTCCTTGGGACAAACTCATCGGAGCTTCAAGCCCATGAACAGCTGCGATAGAATTCTTACTCCCACTCGCCACACACATCAAGTACTGCCCGAGTAACTCGGAGCCTCCGAATGTCCGGGGCCTAATTTCCATAAAATGGCAAGCTGATGAGCCAGTCCGGCAATTCTGGACAAGATTCCTATTCGTCAAGAACAGGATACCAGATTGCCATGATTCAGATCTCTTAGCAACTTTTCGGCACAACTTCCATGCCGAAGGCATCTTAAACATCCTCGCCTAATGATGAGTTCAAACCTTCTCCGAATTATCGGTTCTGGTGTGAAAATTTTGCACCATGGAAGAGGCTTGGTTTCTCAAAAAGAGCAAGAAGACTTGGTCTGCATCGATAAATTAAAACATGACAGACAAACATGCCTAAAGAAGCATTCTGGACGTCCCGCGTCAGTCGAGCGATCGTGGAAACGAAAAAAGTCGGTCACAGGATCCAAAGCCACCCTTGACGGCCTTTTGGACAAGCCGTGCCCAATCCACTCTGTTTTGTTAAACGCCAAGCCAACTCATAGCCTTCGAGCTTGCTAGGTGGTCAAACATGTGGCTAAGGGAGGTGAAGTGCTCCTCGGATGCAGCACAGGCTTGGAATGATGACATAACAACTTCAAATGAAGCCAGTTCAGTTGACTCTCTGCCCGTAGTTGCAATGCCAGACACCACCCCACAGGTGACAGATATCATCCCCCATGTTTCTGAAGAACTCCTGGTCACTGCTGGTTTTCATGATCAGGGTATGCATTTTAGTCTGTCAACTCGTGGAGAAGAAATTATGACACTACTTCTGTCTTATTGAGTCCCAAGGCAGGAACTTAACAACTTCCTGTACAATGCCCTCCGGCCCATCCTGGCAACCATTGGGCCTTGGGATGGAGGCTATGGTATGAGAGCGGATCATCTGCATGTAGTTGTATAGGTGACCCAATCACTTGATGGCCTACAGTTTTAGCAGCTGGCTCTTCCTAGTAATGATGCTCATTCCTCGGTTGTGATCGAAGAGATACAAGACGCAGTTGGTTCTCCACTACATCCTTTGGATAATGATCTAGCTTTGCTAGCATACCCTCTGCTCCAAGGGTTTTGCCTATTGTCACTTTCCCTGAGCCTGATGTTCAGTCAATGTTTGCTGTCAGCAATGCTCTTCTAAAGAAAACCCTATGGACCTCATGCACTTGATGAACATGCAGTTGACACTGCAATTAATCTCGCTCACAACGAGGCCACAGTTCCTCTCCGGTGTCCAACCTCTCAGGCATCAGGATCAAGTTCCACTACTGCTCATCGCAAAGGAAAGGCCCAGGCCCCAACTGACTGCTCTCAGCTTCGTTGTAGTTCCAGGAGCAATAAATTTGATGGGTTTAAAGTTCATCAACCCACTGATGGCCGTGCATACAAGTCCAAGGTGAAACCAAGGGTGGTGCCCTCAGCTCTGAAGATCAATGAAGTTCAGAATACACAAGCAGATGCAGATGAGATTCCTCCACCAATCACCATTCCAGTTATGCAGGCTGTAGGATTCAGCTTTGTGCAGTACCTGAAGAAGAACTCTCGCAACAAGCCCTCAACATGGAGCTCGAGGAGTCATCCTCCTCCGTTGCTTAATTTCTTTCCCTAGTCTAAATTAAATGGTACATTTGCAAATGTGGAATGTTTTATGTTGGAATGTTCGTGGACTTAATGTGCCGGACAAGCACTTAGCTCTTGTGAATGCGATCACGACGAGTGGTTGTGCTATTATATGTTTACAGGAGACGAAAATTCCCACTTTTGATATGAATTTGCTTTGCTCTATTTGCCCAAAGCGTTTTGATCAATTTGCTTATATTCCATCTCAAGGGGCGTTTGAAGGGATAGTAACAATGTGGAATAGTTCAATTTTCTCTAGTACGGTTACAATAATGTAACCTTTTGCTCTATGTATTTCCTTCACCTGAAAACAGTTAGCACATTCATGGGGCTTAATTAACGTCTATGGTCCGTGCCAAGGTCCCAACCGAGACACCTATACCAAATGGTTATTTGATCTGCATCTACCTTCCACTAAAGATTGGCTTTGGCTAGGGGACTTTAACTATATATGATCTCCGGATAACCGTAACAAGCCGGGTGGAGATGTGTGGATAAGTTTACTTTTAATGATTTCATCAGAGCACAAGAACTGACAGAGTTACCAATCAAAGGAAGCTCCTTTACGTGGAGTAATATGCAACATGATCCACTCCTCGAACAACTTGATTGGTTTTTCACCACTCTAAATTGGACACTTTCGTTTCCTAATACAATAGTAAAACCACTAAGGCGTCCAATATTTGACCATGTGCCATGCAATGTTATCATTCAGACAAAGATACCCAAGAGCAAATATTCAGATTTGAACATTATTGGATCACGCACCCAGACTTCATGGATGTAGTAGCCTCTGCATGGGCCAAGCCCATTAAGCACAGAAAAGGATCCAACGCTACATCCATACTCTGCCAAAAACTCAAGGCTGTTCGACAGACGCTTAGCAGATGGATCAAGAATATCTCCCATTTATCGATAGCGATAGAAAACACAAATACAACTATCCTGGAAATAGACACTTTGGAGAAGAAAATGTTGGGGAACATAGCAATAATTCAAAATTTTCTATGCATCACAAATATCAATCTATGGAGATTCTAGCAACAAGAGAGGGAGAGGATGAGTGTATCTTCATACCCTTGAAGATCGTGATGCGGAAGCGTTACAAGAACGCGGTTGGTGGAGTCGTACATGCAGCGATTCAGATCGCGGTCGATTCCAATCTCAGCGCCGAACGGACGGCGCCTCCGCGTTCAACACACGTACAGCCCGGGGACGTCTCCTCCTTCTTGATCCAGCAAGGGGAGAGGAGAAGTTGAGGGAAAACTCCAGCAGCGTGACGGCGTGGTGGCGATGGAGCTCGTGGTTCTCCGGCAGGGCTTCGCCAAGCACTACAGAGGAGGAGGAGGTGTTGGAGGAGGGAGGGGCTGCGCCAGGGGAAGGGTGCGGCTGCCCTCTCTCCCCCTCACTATATATAGGGGGAAGGGGGATGGAGGAGGCACCCTAGGGTTCCCTAGGGAAGGGGTGGCGGCCACAGGGGAAACCCTAGACGAGTTTGGGTGCCCTCACCCCTAGGAAACTTGCCCCCCAAGCCGGGAGGGGCGGCTGCCCTAGGGGAGGCGCCCCCACCTCTCCAGGTTACGTGAGAGGGGTTGGGAGGGGCGCACAGCCCCTTATTGGGCTGGTGTGCCCACTCCCCTTGGCCCATAAGGCCCCCAACGCTTGTCGAGGCCTCCGAAACACCTTTTGGTCACGCTGCTCGTCACCCGGTACTCCCAGGACAATCCCGAACTCCAATACCCTTCGTCCAATATATCGATATTCACCTACGGACCATTCCGGAGTTCCTCGTCACGTCTGAGATCTCATCCGAGACTCCTAACAACCTTCGGTAACCACATACTATTTCCTATAACAACTCTAGCGTCACCAAACCTTAAGTGTGTAGACCCTACGGGTTCGGGGACCCTGCAGACATGACCGAGACGTTCTCCGGCCAATAACCAACAACGGGATATGGATACCCATGTTGGCTCCCACATGTTCCACGATGATCTCATCGGATGAACCACTATGTCGAGGATTCAATCAATCCCGTATACAATTCCCTTTGTCAATCGGTATGTTACTTGCCTGGGATTCGATCATCGGTATCTCAATACCTTGTTTAATCTCGTTACTGGCAAGTCACTTTAATCGTTCCATAATGCATGATCCCGTGACTAACTACTTAGTCATATTGAGCTCATTATGATGATGCATTACCGAGTGGGCCTAGAGATACCTCTCTGTCATACGGAGTGACAAATCCCAGTCTCGATTCGTGCCAACCCAACAGACACTTTCGGAGATACCTGTAGTGCACCTTTATAGCCACCCAATTACGTTGTGAAGTTTGGTACACCCAAAGCATTCCTACGGTATCCAGGAGTTGCACAATCTCATGGTCTAAGGAAATGATACTTGACATTAGAAAAGCTTTAGCAAACAAACTACACGATCTTGTGCTACGCTTCGGATTGGGTCTTGTCCATCACATCATTCTCCTAATGATGTCATCCCGCTATCAATGACATCTAATCTCCATGGTCAGGAAACCATGACCATCTATTGATCAAAGAGCTAGTCAACTAGAGGCTCACTAGGGACATGTTGTGGTCTATGTATTCACACATGTATTACGGTTTCCAATTAATACAATTATAGCATGAATAATAGACAATTATCATGAACAAGGAAATACAATAATAACCATTTTATTATTGCCTCTAGGGCATATTTCCAACAGTCTCCCACTTACACTAGAGTCAATAATCTAGTTCACATCACTATATGATTGTAATGAATCCAACACCCATGGGGTTTGATCATATCTCGCTTGTGAGAGAGGTTATTAGTCAACGGGTCTGAACCTTTCAGATCCGTGTGTGCTTTACAAATCTCTATGTCATCTTGTAGATGCAGCTACCACGTGCTACTTGGAGCTATTCCAAATAACTGCTCTACTATACGAATCCGGTTTACTACTCAGAGTCATCCGGATTAGTGTCAAAGTTTGCATCGATGTAACCCTTTACGATGAACTCTTTTACCATCTCCATAATTGAGAAAATTCCTTAGTCCACTAGTTACTAAGTATAAGTTTGACCGTTGTCATGTGATCCATTCCTGGATCACTCTTGTACCCCTTGACTGATTTCATGGCAAGGCACACTTCAGGTGTGGTACACAGCATAGCATACTGTAGAGCCTACGTCTAAAGCATAGGGGACGACCTTCGTCCTTTCTCTCTCTTCTGCCATGGTCAGATCTTGAGGCTTACTCAATGCTCACACCTTATAACACAGCCAAGAACTCCTTCTTTGCTGATTTGTTTGAACTCCTTCAAAATCTTGTCACGATATGTATTCATTTGAAAGTACTATTAAGCGTTTTTGATCTATCCTTATAGATCTTGATGCTCAACGTTCAAGTAGCTTAATCCAGGTTTTCCATTGAAAAACACCTTTCAAACAACCCTATATGCTTTCCAGAAATTCTACATCATTTCTGATCAACAATATGTCAACAACATATACTCATCAAAAAATTTATAGTGCTCCCATTCACTTCTTTGGAAATACAAGTTTCTCATAAACTTTGTATAAACCCAAAATCTTTGATCATCTCATCAAAGCGTATATTCCAACTCCGAGATGCTTACTCCTATCCTTAGAAGGATTGCTAGAGCTTTGCATACTTGTTAGTATCTTTTAGGATTGACAAAACCTTCTGGTTGTATCACATACAGCCTTTCCTCAAGAAAATTGTTGAGGAAACAATGTTTTGACATCCTATCTGCAAGATTTCATAAATAATGCAATAACTGCTAATACAATTCCAACAGACTCTTAGCATCGCTACGAGTGAGAAAGTCTCACCGTAGTCAACTCCTTGAACTTGTCGGAAAACATTTTAACGACAAGTCGAGCTTTCTTAATGGTGATACTTACCATCATTGTCCGTCTTCCTTTTAAAATCCATCTGTACCCAACAGCCTTACGACCATCAAGTAGTTCTTTCAAAGTCTATACTTTGTTTTCATACATGGATCCTCTCGGATTTTATGGCCTCGAGACATTCGTCGGAATGTGGGCCCACCATCGCTTCTCCATAGCTCGCAGGTTCATTGTTGTCTAGCAACATGACCTCCAAGACAGGAGTATGTACCACTCTGAAGTAGTACGCATCCTTGTCGACCTACGAGGTTTGGTAGTGACTTGATCCAAAGTTTCATGATCACTATCATAAGCTTCCACTTCAATTGGTGTAGGCGCCACAGGAACAACTTCTTGTGCCCTGGTACACACTAGTTGAAGTGACGGTTCAATAACCTCATCAAGTCTCCACCATCCTCCCACTCAATTCTTTCGAGAGAAACTTTTCCTCAAGAAAGGACCCGTTTCTAGAAACAATCGCTTTTGCTTCCAGATCTGAAATAGGAGGTATACCCAACTATTTTGGGTGTCCTATGAAGATGCATTTATCCGCTTTGGGTTCGAGCTTATTAGGCTAAAACTTTTCCACATAAGCGAAGCAGCCCCAAACTTTTAAGAAATGACAACTTAGGTTTCTCTAAACCATAGTTCATATGGTGTCATCTCAACGGAATTACGTGGTGCCCTATTTAAAGTGAATGTGGTTGTCTCTAATGCCTAACCGATAAACGGTAGTGGTAATTTGATAAGAGACATCATGGTATGCACCATATCCAATAGGGTGCAGTTATGATGTTCGGACACACCATCACACTATGGTGTTCCAGGCGGTATTAGTTGTGAAACAATTTCCACAATGTCTTAATTGTGTACCAAACTCGCAACTCAGATATTCATCTCTATGATCATATCATAGACATTTTATCCTCTTGTCACGAAGATCTTCAACTTCACTCTGAAATTGTTTGAACCTTTCAATAATTCAGATTTGTATTTCATTAAGTAAATATACTCAACATCTACTCAAATCATTTGTGAAGTAATAGCATAACGATATTCACTGCGTGCCTCAGCACTCATTGGATTGCACACATCAAATGTATTACTTCCAACAAGTTGCTCTCTTGTTCCATCTCACTGAAAACGAGGCCTTTCAGTCATCTTACCCATGTGGTATGATTTGCATGTCTCAAGTGATTAAAAATCAAGTGAGTCCAAACGGTCCATCTGTATGGAGTTTCTTCATGCATATATACCAATAGACATGGTTCACATGTCTCAATCTTTTCAAAAACGAGTGAGTCCAAAGATCCATCAACATGGAGCTTCTTCATGCGTTTTATACCAATATGACTCAAACGACAGTGCCAAAAGTATGTGGTACTATCATTACTATCTTATATCTTTTGGCATGAACATGAGTATCACTACGATCGAGATTCAATAAACCATTCATTTTAGGTGCAAGACCATTGAAGGTATTATTCAAATAAACAGAGTAACCATTATTCTCCTTAAATGAATAACCGTATTGCGATAAACATAACTCAATCATGTCTATGCTCAACGCAAACACCAAATAACAATAATTTAGGTTTAGCACCAATCTCAACGGTAGAGGGAGCATGCGATGCTTGATCACATCAACCTTGGAAACACTTCCAACACATATCGTCATCTCACCTTTAGCTAGTCTCCGTTTATTCCGCAGCTTCTATTTCGAGTTACTAACACTTAGCAACCGAACCGGTATTTAAATACCCTGGTGCTACTAGGAGTACTAGTAAAGTACACATCATAGTGTATATCCAATATACTTCTGTCGACCTTGCCAGCCTTCTCATTTACCAAGTATCTAGGGTAGTTCCGCTTCAGTGACCGTTCCCCTTATTTCAGAAGCACTTAGTCTCGGGTTTGGGTTCAACCTTGGGTTTCTTCACTAGAGCAGCAACTGATTTGCCGTTTCATGAAGTATCCCTTCTTGCCCTTGCCCTTCTTGAAACTAGTGGTTTTACCAACCATCAACAATTGATGCTCCTATTTGATTTCTACTTTCGTGGTGTCGCGAATAGCTCAAGGATCATCATATATCTATCCCTGATATATTATAATTCATCATGAAGCTCTAGTAGTTTGGTGGCAGTGACTTTGGAGAACCATCACTATCTCATCTGGACTCGATTCAAGCGATTGTAGTACTCAGACAATCTGAGCACATGCTCAACGATTGAGCTTTTCTCCTTAGTTTGCAGGCTTAAGAAACTTGTCAAAGGTCTCATACCTCTTGACATGGGCACTAGCCTGAAATCCCAATTTTAGTCCTCGGAACATCTCATATGTTCTGCGATGTTTCAAAAACGTCTTTGGTGCCTCAATTCTAAACCATTTAGCATTACGCACTGAACTATCATGTAGTCATCAAAATGTGTATGTCAGATGTTTGCAACATCCACAACCGATGCTCGAGGTTCAGCACACTGAGCGGTCCATTAAGGACATAATCCTTCTGCGTAGCAATGAGGACAATCCTCAGTTTACGGACCCAGTCCGCATAATTGCTACTGTCAATTCTCAACTAAATTTTCTCTAGGAACATATCTAAAACAGTAGAACCAAAGTGTGAGCTACCCCATATTTTGTAAAGACCTTTTGACTATGTTCATGATAACTAAGTTCATCTAATCAAATTATTTAGTGAACTCCCACTCAGATAGACATCCCTCTAGTCATCTAAGTGACACATGATCCAAGTCAACTAGGCCGTGTCCGATCATCACGTGAGACGGACTAGCCATCATCGGTGAACATCTTCATGTTGATCGTATCCACTATATGACTCATGTTCGACCTTTCGGTCTCTTGTGTTCTGAGGCCATGTCTGTACATGCTAGGCTCGTCAAGTCAACCTAATAGTTTTGCATGTGTAAATCTGGCTTACACCCGTTGTATGCGAATGCTAGAATCTATCACACCCGATCATCACATGGTGCTTTGAAACAATGAACTTTCGCAACGGTGCACAGTTAGGGGGAACACTTTCTTGAAATTTTAAGAGGGATCATCTTATTTATGCTACCGTCGTTCTAAGCAAATAAGATGTAAACATGACAAACATCACATGCAAATCATAGAGCGACATGATATGGCCAATATCATCTTGCGCCTTTGATCTCCATCTTCGAGCCGCGGCATGATCACCTTCGTCACCGACATGACACTATGATCTCCATCATCGTGTCTTCATGAAGTTGTCTCGCCAACTATTACTTCTACTACTATGGCTAACGGTTAGCAATAAAGTAAAGTAATTACATGGCATTCTGATTGACACGCAGGTCATACAATAAATTAAGACAACTCCTATGGCTCCTGCCGGTTGTCATACTCATCGACATGCAAGTCGTGATTCCTATTACAAGAACATGATCAATCTCATACATCACATATCATTCATCACATTCTTTTGGCCATATCACATCACATAGCATACCTTGCAAAAACAAGTTAGACGTCCTCTAATTGTTGTTGCATGTTTTACGTGGTTGCTATGGGTTTCTAGCAAGAACGTTTCTTACCTACGCAAAAGTCACAATGGTGATATGCCAATTGCTATTTCACCTTTCATAAGGACCCTTTTCATCGAATCTGATCCGACTAAAGTGGGAGAGACTGGCACCCGCTAGCCACCTTTATGCAACAAGTGCCTGTCAGTCGGTGGAACCTATCTCACGTAAGCATACGTGTAAGGTCGGTCCGGGCCGCTTCATCCCACAATACCGCCGAAACAAGATAGGACTAGTAATGGTAAGAAAATTGAACGAACCAACGCCCACAACTACTTGTGTTCTACCCATGCATAGAATCTACGCAATAGACCTAGCTCTAATACCACTGTTGGGGAACGTAGCAATAATTCAAAATTTTCTATGCATCACCAAGATCATTCTATGGAGATTCTAGCAACAAGAGAGGGAGAGGATGAGTGTATATTCATACCCTTGAAGATCGCAATGCGGAAGCGTTACATGAACGCGGTTGGTGGAGTCGTACACGCAGCGATTCAGATCACGGTCGATTCCGATCTCACCGCCGAACGGATGGCGCCTCCGTGTTCAACACACGTACAGCCCGAGGACGTCTCCTCCTTCTTGATCCAGCAAGGGGAGAGGAGAAGTTGAGGGAAAACTCCAGCAACACGATGGCGTGGTGGCGATGGAGCTCGTGGTTCTCCGACACGGCTTCGCCAAGCACTACGGAGGAGGAGGAGGTGTTGGAGGAGGGAGGGGCTGCGCCAGGGGAAGGGTGCGGTTGCCCTCTCTCTCCCTCACTATATATAGGGGGAAGGGGGGTGGAGTAGGCGCCCTAGGGTTCCCTAGGGGAGGGGTGGCGGCCACAGGGGAAACCCTAGATGGGTATGGGCACCCCCACCCCTAGGAAACTTGCCCCCCAAGCCGGGAGGGGCGGCTGCCCTAGGGGAGGCGCCCCCACCTCTCCAGGTTACGTGAGAGGGGTTGGGAGGGGCGCACAGCCCCTTAGTGGGCTGGTGTGCCCCCTCCCCTTGGCCCATAAGGCCCCCAACGCTTGTTGGGGCCTACGAAACACCTTTCGGTCACGCTGGTCGTCACCCGGTACTCCCAGAACAATTCCGGACTCCAATACCCTTCGTCCAATATATCGATCTTCACCTCCGGACCATTTCGGAGTTCCTCGTCACGTCCGGGATCTCATCCGGGACTCCGAACAACCTTCAGTAACCACATACTGTTTCCCATAACAACTCTAGCGTCACCGAACCTTAAGTGTGTAGACCCTACGGGTTCGGGGACCCTGCAGACATGACCGAGACGTTCTCCGGCCAATAACCAACAGCGGGATCTGGATACCCATGTTGGCTCCCACATGTTCCACAATGATCTCATCGGATGAACCACGATGTCGAGGATTCAATCAATCCCGTATACAATTCCCTTTGTCAATCAGTATGTTACTTGCCCGGGATTCGATCGTCGGTAGCTCAATACCTCGTTCAATCTCGTTACCGGCAAGTAACTTTACTCATTCCGTAATACATGATCCCGTGACTAACTACTTAGTCATATTGAGCTCATTATGATGATGCATTACCGAGTGGGCCTAGAGATACCTCTCCGTCATACGGAGTGACAAACCCCAGTCTCGATCCGTGCCAACCCAACAGACACTTTTGGAGATACCTGTAGTGCACCTTTATATCCACCCAGTTACGTTGTGAAATTTGGTACACCCAAAGCATCCCTACGGTATCCGGGAGTTGCACAATCTCATGGTCTAGGGAAATGATACTTGGCATTAGAAAAGCTTTAGCAAACGAACTACACGATCTTGTGCTACGCTTAGGATTGGGTCTTGTCCATCACATCACTCTCCTAATGATGTGATCCCGCTATCAATTGGAAACCATGACCATCTATTGATCAACGAGCTAGTCAACTAGAGGCTCACTAGGGACATGTTGTGGTCTATATATTCACACATGTATTACGGTTTCTAGTTAATACAATTATAGCATGAACAATAGACAATTATCATGAACAAGGAAATACAATAATAACCATTTTATTATTGCCTCTAGGGCATATTTCCAACAGAAAAGACCCTTAAGCTAGCCTGAATGGAACTTTAAGAAAATTTTAAAGAAACATCTGCTGCGCCTCCTCTCATATCAAAAGGAATACTGGAAGAAACGCTACACAATCAGATGGATACAATTCGGGGATGAAAATACCAAAATATTTCAAGCAGCGGCAACGGAAAGAACTACTTGGCCAGTCTTAAAACTGTCGATGGCACTATTACTAATGACCATAGTGGGAAGGAATATATTCTCTTTAACTCTTTCAAAGAACGACTGGGAAATTCCAAACAACATCAAATGCATTTTGATCTGGGTGCACTAATCAACCCGCGTTGAGATCGATCAGCTCACGGTGCCCTTCACCCATGAGGAAATCAAAGGAATAGTAAAGGAAATGCCTCCGGATAAGGCCCCAGGGCCGGATGGATTCAGTAGTGCCTTTCTGAAGGCTTGTTGGCCAATAATTAAAACTTAATTCTACCAGCTATGCTATGAATTTCATGACGGATCGCTCAACCTGGAGAATCTGAACTACGGGTACATTACCCTACTTCCAAAAACTAACTCACGAGAGACAGTTAATGATTATCGACCCATCACACTGCTCAATTGCTGTGTGAAATTGTTAACTAAACTACTGGCAAACCGACTACAGCGAGTAATTCTCCGGTTAGTTCATCGCAATCAATATGGATTCCTTAAGGGGCGATCCATCCATGAATGTCTTTCATGGGCCTTCGAGTACATCCACTAGTGCCAAAAATCTAAAAAAGAAATTATCTTTCTCAAGCTAGACTTTGCAAAAGCGTTCGATACCATTGAGCACTCAGCCATGATTCAGATTATGCAGCAAATGGGGTTTAATGCCAAATGAATTCAATGGATTCGATGCATATTCTCGTCTGGAAAATCTTCAGTTCTACTGAATGGAGTTCCTGGCCATCGGTTTCCTTGAAAATGTGGTGTTCGCCAGGGAGACCCCCTGTGCCCCTAATCTTTGTCCTTACGGCAGAAATTCTTCAAGCAGCCATCAATGATGTTGTGCGCAGACAGAGGATACGGCAACCGATCAATGAAAACAACACCACATATTTTTTGGTCATTCAGTATGCAGATGACACCTTCATCATCATGCCTGGATGCCCGTTGCAGGCGGCCCAAATGAAGAAGATCCTCACTGACTATGCTGACTCGATTGGCCTCCTTATCAACTTTCAGAAATCCACAATAGTGCCCATCAATACAGCTCAGGATCTAACTCAGAGGATCGCCTCCATTTTTGGATGCAGTACGATGACGATGCCATTCACATACCTAGGTTTGCCACTCGGCACCACTAGGCCATCTGTGCAGGACCTCACCCCATTGGTTTGTAGTGCAGAATGCAAGATCACTGCTGCAATGTTGCTAATGTCATATGCAGGAAACCTGGCCCTTGCTAACTCACTCGTCACCTCGCTGGCTATCTTTTCCATGGAAAAAATAAGACTACCTCCAAAGATTGTGGAATAGCTAGACAAAATCAGACGTTAGTGCTTATGGCGCAAGCAATGTGAAGATGGTGTCAAGTGTAATTCTATGGCCGCATGGGATATGATCTGTCGCCCCAAAAAACATGGTGGACTGGGGGTTCTAAACCTCCGCATTCAAAATGATGCCATGCTGTTAAAATTCCTCCACAAATTCTATAACCGCCACGACATATCCTGGGTGAAACTGATCTGGGACACCTACTATAACAACTCGGCCTCTCATGCTTCTGAGCTGTGTGGTTCGTTTTGGTGGTGTGATGTGATGCAGCTCAGCCAGATCTTCAGAGGAGTCACCACATTTCACATAAGATCGGGTGACACAACCTTGTTCTGGAAGGACTGCTGGCAGTCAACTATATTCTTTGATACCTTTCCACGAGCATACTCTCACATAGCACAGGAATACATCTTGGTCAAAGATTTTTTGATGACTACCAATCTGCAGTCTGTCTTTTTTCTGCCCATGTCGACATAGGCCCATGAAGAGGTCAGAACAATGTAGATGGAGACCCTAGATACGGATATATCAGGACAAAATAATGATGAATGGAGATACATTTGGGGGAAGCATGAGTTCAGCACTAAGGCATGCTATGGTTACTATTTCAGAGAGGTTCAATCACACCCTGCTTTTGCATGGCTTTGGAAAGCAATCACCATTCCTAAACTCAAAGTGTTTGGCTGGCTCCTCCTGGTAGACACACTCAACACACACAACATGTTGAAGCGGAGACGTTACAACATTGGAACAATTTTTCACTGCCTACTTTGCAAAACCCACGTTGGAGAGACAGTGGAACACCTTTTTCCACTGCACATTTAGCCGTAGTTGCTGGGATATCGTGGGCATTAGTTGGACCCAACCTGGGGGCATGCTATGGCTGATCAAGGTGGAAAAAAACAATCGTAATGGGCCCATGTTTATGAACCTCTTCCTAATAGCTGCGTGGGGCCCGTGGAAGTAAAGAAATAACAACTATTTTCGTAGGATCCCTCCCACGGTGGCCTCCTGGAAACAAAGATTCCAGGCTGACTTTAGTGACATATGATTTAGAGCCAACGATCAGAAGACGCAGTTTATTACAGCCTTTATAAACTCCCCGGTGTAAACTTCTTTGTAACCCCACAAAACTATCTTTTTATTAGCCCTAGGAGGGGAGGGGGAGTGTCCCCTCCCTACCTATACTCATGTAAATATGTGACATTGTCCCAAAAAGGGATCTTAAATACAAAATGCAGCATGAGCCTTTCCTACTGTTTGATTGGTCAAAAAAGTGCTCCTCGAAAATACACGCGCGCATAGTCATTCAACAAACTCTTCGGATAATGAGAAGATCTTGAGGATTTACGGAACTTAGACATCTAGAAATCAGAGGAAAAGAGGCCTTCGAGAGCTAAGCCACGTCCAGCATATAACAACTTCAGATACGTGGCTAGAGACGCCGATTACCTTTGAACAACAGGACCAGCTGAAGTCCGTCTCAAGTCGATGTCTGATAGCCTTGGTCCTTGATCCCATAGTGGACGACTGTGGCTCTGAAAGGTATTAATGGACGGTGGCAGCAGTTTAAATCTCATTTACGAGGATACCCAGGACAAAATGCAGCTCAACAGATCGTGCATCGAGCAAAGTCACACAACTTTAGGGGAATCATCCCCCGAAGAAAGGCATGATGCAGCGGAAACAACACCTTTGACATGGTTTTCGGGACTCCCGAGAACTGTCGGTCCGAGGAGTTGACCATCCACATTGTACCCTTCCAAAGTGGCTACCACGACCTACTGGGACGTGACACCTTCTCAAAACTCCAGGCAATCCCGCACTACAGTTACATGGAGCTTAAAATGTCGGGCCCAAACGGAGTCATTACCAAGCAACCCTGACAGAGCACTTAGAGCCGAGAATAAAATATCATCGCTCATTCTCGAATCATTGTCCGAAGCCCTCACCACCAGGGAATTGACGACACTCCGGGCCACAGTTGACAGAGACGATGTCATCCTGGATAAGAGATCTAAATCCAATTTGTTCAAGACAGTAGATGAGATCTTAAAATTTCGAGTACACCCAACGAACCCAAATAAAACAGCGTCCGTTAGTGCACAACTTGATCCAGAGATTGAGGAAGCCCTTCACAATTTCCATAGAGAAAACTGGGACAAGCTTGGCACCCCTCAGACATGCCAGGAATCCCATGGAACCTGGCCGAGCATAACCTCAATATAATAAAAGGCTCAAAACATGTTAATCAGGCACTCCGCCAGTTTTCCCATCCTAATTGTCAAGCTATGGGCGAAGAACTCGCCAAACTTCTTGAGGCCAAGTTCATTCAAGATATCAAACATCCTGACTAGGTGGCCAACCTGATAGTGGTATCCAAAAAGGAAAAATCCTGGCACCTATGTGTCGATTTTAAGGACGTCAACAAGTCTTGCCTAATGGATCCTTTCCCCTTACCATGCATCGACCAGATTGTGGAAGCCACTATAGGGCACGAATCTTTGTGCTTCCTGGACGCCTACTCAGGGCACCACCAGATAAAGATGAAGGAGTCCGATCAAGCGGCGATGACATTCATCACTCCTCATGTCCCGTTCTGCTTCAACATGATGCCCTTCATACTAAAAAATGCAGGCACAACATACCAGCGCATGATTCAAACATGCCTGGAGAAGAAAATTGGAAAAATTGTAGAGGCTTATGTGGTCGACATGGTTGTAGAAACCAAAAACATCAGCCGACTAGTCAACGACCTCCACGAAACATTCTCCAAGCTTCGTGCATACCATATTAAGCTCAATCTAGAGAAGTGCGAATTCGGAGTACCGGCAGGCAACCTCCTCAAGTTTATTGTCTCTCATCGAGGAATAGAGGCTCATCCAGCCAAAATCCAAGCATTGGCTTGACTGGAATTGCCTACCAAACTCAAGTATGTCCAAAAGCTGGCAGGTTGCATGGCCGCACTGAGCTGGTTCATCTCACGACTCGGGGAAAAGGCACTACCCCTCTACAGACTACTTAAACAAACAAACAAACAAAATTAAATGGACTAACGAGGCTGGGGCCGCTCTAGAGGAAATCAAAATACTCCTCGCCACCAATCCTATACTGGCAACACCTGGGGCAAGCGAGCCGATGTTACTATACGTCTCAACCACCAACCAAGTGGTCAACGCGGTCCTTGTGGTCGAGTGTGACATGGAAGGACATAAGTTCCAGGTTCAAAGGTCAGTTTACTATGTCTCTGAAGTTCTTACCCATGTAAAACGAGGTACCCTCATTACCAAATGATAGCTTACACGATCTTTATGGCATCTCAGAAACTTCGACACTACTTTCAAGAATGTTCAATCATGATGGCGTCTGAAGTACCCCTCAGCGATAAAATCAACAATAGGGATGCTACACGGCATATTTCCAAATGAGAAATCAAACTCCTCCTCTTTGAGATCATATACCGACCACACCAAGCTACTAAATCTCAGGTGTTGGCGGGTTTCATGGCAGAGTGGACGGAAGCCGAGCTCCCTATAGAGCACAATACATAATCACATTGGACAATGTATTTTGATGGCTCCAAAATGCTCGTCAGGCTACGGGCTGATGTAGTGCTCACATCACCAACCGGAGATAATATTCGGTATGTAATACAAATCACGTACACTGACTCCAACAACGCAGCCGAATATGAGGATCTTTTGCACGGACTTCGGATAGCAGTCAAAATGGGTGTCCGGTGTATTGAGATCTAGGAAGACTCCAATCTCACCATTTATCAAGTTAATGGGGAATTCGATGCCAAAGACCCAAAGATGACAGCATAAAGAAATGACGTCTTATCAATCTAGGCCTAGTTTGAAGGGCTAGAGTTCCACCACATCCCACATGACAACAATCAAGTTGTTGATGTCCTTGCCAGAATGTGCGCTAAACATGACCCAGTGCCCAAAAACACTTTCCTAGAGTGGCTCTTCAAGACATCCATGGCCTGGCAAGACGAGAACACCAAATCTAAATCAAAGGATATCGGTAAAGCTACCCCTACAGTCGAAGAAGATGAGGACATAATTGTGGTTTCGGCTATCCAGGAAACATCCACGGCTCATGAGATAATGGCAGTTATCGCACCATGGACCGTACCCATCCTCGCATATCTATTCCACAAAGAGCTCTCCGAAGATCAAACAGAAGCACGACGGATAATTCAAAGATCCCACGCTTATAAGGTCTATGAAGGCGAGCTATATAAGTAAAGTGTCACGTGCATCCTCCAATGATGTATATCTGAGGAGAAAGGAAGACAGCTCCTTCCGGGAATGCACTGCGGCATGAGCGGCCATCATGCCACGGCTCGGGCCTTTGTAAGCAAGGCTTTCTGAGTAGGATTCTACTAGCCAACCGCTAGAGCAGATGCCAAAACACTTATCCAGTGTTGTGCGAGATGTGAGGTATTCGCTAAAAAAAGCCATATGCCCCTTACAACTCTGCGGACTATTTTGATTACTTGGTCTTTTGTGGTCTGGGGGCTAGACATGGTTGACCCGCTTCGAGGAGGGTCAAAGAAAAATAAATATCTACTCGTCATGGTAGATAAGTTCGCTAAGTGGATCAAGGCGAATCCAGTAACCTCAGCCAAATCAGAGCCAGTTATCGAGTTCATCTCCAGAGTGGTGCACCATTGCGGTGTCCCTCACAGAATAATAACAGACAATGGAACCAACTTTACAGCTAAGGAAGTAAAGGTGTGGTGCGCAAAAATGGGCATTAAGCTTGATTACACATCCCTCTATCACCCCAGTCCAACGGGCATTTTGAGCACGCCAATGGTGTAATCCTTAGTGGCATCAAGCCATGGTTCGTATGTTCCCTTAAGGAGGCAGACTGTCAATGGGTAGAGGAACTAGATTCCGTACTATGGGGCTTGCGCACTACACCCAGTCGATCCAAAGGCTACACTCCATTCTTCATGGTTTATGGCGCCGAGGTTGTGCTCCCTTGCAATCTGATTCATGATGCACCCCGCATATGCATGTACGAGGAAAGGGAGGCCGAGATGGATCTGTAGGATGCCTTGGATGCCCTGGAGGAGGAGTGAGATGTATACCTAACACGTTCTATGTTTTACCAGCAGTAGGCAAGGCGTTATCAAAGTTGGGAGGTCAGATCAAAGGAGTGCAATGTAGGAGACCTAGTCATGCGGCTCCACCCAAAGAAGTAGAAGAATAAACTTTGAGCTGAATGGGACAGACCATTTATAATTGACCAGGTACTCACCGGAGGTGCCTATCGCATCCGAGACCCCGCAGACAACAAACTAGAGCCAAACCCATGGAATGCTGCACTGCTTCAACGCTTCTACGGTTAAAAGAAGCACACTCTTACTCTATTTCACTATACATTTGGTTGTAGCTCTTTTAGTTAGCATAAAGCAACTATTACCTTTTCAGCACTCACCTCTCATGGTTGTTAAGCCTCTATTTTGGTAGTAATTGTTCGGTCATGCTGAAGTACATATAGTCACTTTGGATGCATCCTTGAATGTGCGACTTACGCCGCTCCAGGGGCTTTACTTAATAAAGCCCACAAGTGATGTGCAGAGCATCCACATAGTGTGTATGCCACCTTCCAATAAAATCATTCTAAAGCCACAATATGCATCAGTTTTGACCTAAGATTTGCCCAAGATGGGTTGCCTGGCTCCTGTGCTTACCCCTGCTACTTCTTGAGCTTGCGTTGCCTTGAAGAGGAAAGGGTGATGCAGCAAAGTAGAGATAAGTATTTCCCTCAATTGAGAACCAAGGTTTCAATCCATTAGGAGGAACACACACGTCTCCAATAATAACACCTACACAAACAAACAAATACTTGCACCCAACGCGATAAAGGGGTTGTCCATCCTTTCACGGTTATTTGCAAGGATGAGACCTGATAGTGATAGATATAAAAGATAAGTAAAACTGTGGAATAAAACAAAAGTAAATAAATAGCAGCAAGATATTTTTGTGTTTTTGATTTTGTAGATCTACAAATAATATGATAAAATATAAACCCGGGCCATAGTTTTCACTAGAGGTTTCTCTCTTGAAAGAAAGCATATGGCGGGTAAATAAATTACTGTTGAGAAATTGATAGAAAAGTGCATAGTTATGACGATATCTAAGGCAAAGATCCTGTATATAGGCATCACGTCTAAGACAAGTAGACTGACTCCTGCCTGCATCTACTACTTTTACTCCACACATCGACCGCTATCCAACATGCATCTAGTGTATTAAGTTAACAAAATCAGAGGAATGCCTTAAGCAAGATGACATGATGTAGAGGGATTGATCCAAACAATATGAACAAACCCCATCTTTTTATCCTTAATGGCAACAATACAAATATGTGTCATGCCCCTTTCTGTTACTGGGATTGAGCACCGCAAGATTGAACCCATTACAAAGCACCTCTCCCATTGCAAGAAAAATCAATCTAGTTGGCCAAACCAAATCAATAGACCAGAGAGATATACAAAGCTATATAAATCATGCATAAGAGAGTTCAGAGAAGACTCAAATAATATTCATAGATAATCTGATCATAAACCCACAATTCATCGGATCTCAACAAACACCACAAAAGAAGATTACATCGAATAGATCTCCAAGAACATCGAGGAGAACATTGTATTAAAGATCAAAGAGTGAGAAGAATCCATCTAGCTACTAGCTATGGACTCGCAGGTCTGTGGTAAACTACTCACACATCATCAAAAGGGCAGCAAGGTTGATGAAGAAGCCCTTCGTGATCAAATCTCCCTCCGGCGGAGTACCGGAAGAGGCCCCAAGATGGGATCTCACGAGGACAGAAGCTTGCGGCAGCGGAAAAGTATTTTTTGGTGTGCCCTCTGGTCTACGAGGAATATTTTGGTATTTATAGAAGAAATAATAGGGTTGGAAGTGCCACGGGGGCCCACAAGCTTGGGGCCGCCCCCTACGGCACGCCCTCCGAGCTTGTGGCCACCTCGTGGCTCTTCTAGCGTCCTCCCGAAGCTTCCAAGATGTCTTGTGGTCCAAGAAAAATCGTCAAAAAGTTTTGTTCCATTTGGACTCCGTTTGGTATTGATTTTCTGTAAAGACAAAAACAAGGAAAAAACAACAACTGGCACTAGGCACTAGGTTAATAAGTTAGTCACATAAGATGATATAAAATAGCATAATAATGCATATAAAACATCCAAGATTGATCAGATAATAACATGGAACAATCAAAAATTATAACTACATTGGAGACGTATCAAGCATCCCCAAGCTTAATCCTGCTCGTCCTCGAGTAGGTAAATGGTAAAAATAGAATTTTTGATGTGGAATGCTACCTAACATATTTATCATGTAAAATTTCTTTATGTGGCATGAATATTCAGACCCATAAGATTCAAAACAAACTTTAATATTGAGATAAAAACAATAATACTTCAAGCATACTAGAAAGAAATCATGTCTTCTCAAAATATCATGGCTAAAGAAAGTATCCTTATAAAATCATATATTCTTGTCATGCTCCATCTTCTTAACACAAAGTTTTATCATGCATAACCCTGGTGTCAGCCAAGCAATTGGTTCATACTTTTTAATGCGCTTTAGCCTTTTCAACTCTCATGCAATACATGAGCGTGAGCCATGGATATAGCAATATGGGTGGAATAGAATAATGTTGGAGGTTGTGTGGAGAAGACAAAAAAAACAAGAAAGTTTCACATTGACGAGGCTAATCAACGGGTTATGCAGATGCCCATCAATTGATATCAATGCAAGGAGTAGGGATTGCCATGCAATAGATGCACTAGAGCTACAAGTGATGGAAATATGCCCTAGAGGCAATAATAAAATGGTTATTATTATATTTCCTAAATCATGATAAATTTTTATTATTCAAGCTAAAATTGTATTGATCGGAAACTTAAATACATGTGTGAATACATAAACAAATACCGTGTACCTAGTAAGTTTCTACTAGACTGGCTCGTTGATCAAAGATGGTTAAGGTTTCCTAACCATAGACATGTGTTGTCATTTGATAACGGGATCACATCATTAGGAGAATGATGTGATGGACAAGACCCATCTGTTAGCTTAGGATAATGATCGTTCAGTTTATTGCTATTGCTTTCTTCATGTCAAATACTTATTCCTTCAGCTACGAGATTATGCAACTCCTGGATATCGGAGGAATACCTTTTGTGCTATCAAACATCACAATGTAACTGGGTGATCATAAAGATGCTCTAGAGGTATCTTTGAAGGTGTTTGTTGAGTTGGCATAGATCCATATTAGGATTTGTCACTCCGAGTATTGGAGAGGTATCTCTGGGCCCTCTCGGTAATACACATCATAAGTTTGCAAGAAAATGACTAAGGATTTAGTCACGAGGTGATGTATTATGGAACGAGTAAAGATACTTGCCAGTAACAAGATTGAACTAGGTATGAAGATACCGACGATCAAATCTCGGGCAAGTAACATACTGATGGACAAAGGGAATTACGTATGTTGTCACAACAGTTCAACAGATAAAGATCTTTGTAGAATATGTAGGAGCAAATATGGCCATCCAAGTTCCGCTATTGGTTATTGACCAGAGAGGTGTCTCGGTCATCTCTACATAGTTCTCGAACCCGTAGGGTCCGCACGCTTAATGTTCGTTGATGATATAGTGTTATATGAGTTATATGTTTTGGTGACTAAATGTTGTTCGGAGTCCTAGATGAGATCATGAACATGACGAGGAGTATCGAAATGGTTGAGAGGTAAAGATTGATATATAGGATGATGGTATTTGGACAGTGAAGTGTTTTCGGATGTACCGGGAAGGAATCAGGTCACCGGAAGGGGTTCCGGGCACCCCCCCAGCAAAATATGGGCCTTATGGGGCAAAGGAGGGGACACACCAGCCCACAAGGGGGCTGGTGCGCCCCCTCCCCTGTTTGGCCAGCCCTAGGGAAGGAAAAGGGGGAGAGCTAGCCCCTCCCGCCTTCCCCTCTCATGGGAGAAAGGAAAGGGGGGTGCCACCCTCCCATTCCTTTCCCCGCACTCCAAATAAGGAAAAAGGGGGGCACAACTTGGGAGGGACCCCAAGTAGGATTCCTTTGGTTGCTCCTCCCTCCCTCCCACCTATACATATGTGCGAGGGGGGCGCCTAGCACACAATATACAATTGGCTAGCCGTGTGCGGCGCCGCCCTCCATGGTTTACACCCACGGTCATGTTTTCGTAGTGCTTAGGCGAAGCCTTGCGGAGATGACTTCACCATCACTGTCACCACGCCCTCATGCTGTCGAAACTCATGCACTACCTCGCCATCTTGCTGGATCAAGAAGACGGAGGACATCACCGAGCTGAACGTGTGCAGAACGCGGAGGTGCCATGCGTTCTGTACTCGATCGGCTGGATCGCGAAGAAAGTTCGGCTACATCAATCACGTTGTTAAACGCTTCCGCTTACGGTCTATGAGGGTATGTAGACACACTCTCCCCCTCATTGCTATGCATCTCCATGGATAAATCATTGCGTGTGCATAGATTTTTTTCCATGCAACGTTTCCCAACAGCGGCATACGAGGCAGGTCTATGCGTACATGATATGCATGAGTAGAACACAAAGAGTTGTGGGCGGTGATAGTCATACTGCTTACCACCAATGTCTTATTTTGATACGGCGGTATTGTGGGATGAAGCGGCCCGGACCATCTTACATGTCCACGCACAAGAGACCGGTTACATCGACTGACATGCAACTAATTTTGCATAAAGGTGGCTGGCGGGTGTCTGTTTCTCCTACTTTAGTTGAATCGAATTTGACTGCGGCCGGTCCTCAAAGAAGGTTAAAACAGCAAACTTGACGAATCACGGTTGTGGTTTTTGCCGTAGGTAAGAACGGTTCTTGCTAGAATCCCGTAGCAGCTACGTAAAACTTGCAACAACAAAGTAGAGGACGTCTAACTTATTTTTGCAGGGTATGTTGTGATGTGATATGGTCAAGACATGATGTGATAAACATTATTGATGAGATGATCATGTTTTGTAATTTATCGACAACCGGCAGGAGCCTTATGGTTGTCTCTTTATTGTATGAAATGCAAACACCATGTAATTGCTTTACTTTATCGCTATGCATTAGCAATAGTTGTAGAAGCAATAGTTGGCGAGACGACCAAGACGCAACGATGGAGATCAAGGTGTCGAGCCGGTAACGATGGAGATCATGACGATGCTTTGGAGATGAAGATCAAAAGCACGAGATGATGATGACCATATCATGTCATATATTTTGATTGCATGTGATGTTTATCTTTTATGCATCTTATTTTGCTTAGAACGATGGTAGCATTATAAGATGATCCCTTCACTAAATTTCAAGATATAAGTGTTCTCCCGAGTATGCACCGTTGCAGAAGTTCATCATTTCAAGACACCACGTGATGATCGGGTGTGATAGACTCTACGTTCACATACAACGGGTGTAAGACAGTTTTACACATGCAGAATACTTGGGTTAAACTTGATGAGCCTAGCATGTACAGACATGGTCTCGGAACACTGGTGACCGAAAGGTTGAACACGAGTCATATAGTAGATATGATCAACATAGAGATGTTCACCATTGATGACTACCCCATCTCACGTGATGATCGGACATGGGTTAGTTGATTTGGATCAAGTATCACTTAGATAACTTGAGGGAAGTTTACTTAAGTGGGAGCTCATTAGTAATTTGATTAATTGAATTTAATTTATCATGAACTTACTCTTGATAGTTTTGCATATCTATATTGTAGGTCAATAGCTCGCAACATAAAAGATAAGTAAAAGCGCAAAATAAAATAAAAGTAAACAAATTGCAACAAGGTATTTTTGTGTTTTTGATTTCGTAGATCTGAAAATAATATGATAAAAGATAGACCTGGGGGGCATAGTTTTCACTAGAGGCGTCTCTCTTGAAAGAAAGCATATGATGGGTTAACAAATTACTGTTGAGAAATTGATAAAAAAGCGCATAGTTATGACGATACCTAAGGCAATGATCATGTATATATGCATCGCATCCTAGACAAGTAGACCGACTCCTGCCTGCATCTACTACTATTACTCTACACATCGATCGCTATCCAACATGAATCTAGTGTATTAAGTTAACAAGAACGGAGTAACGCCTTAAGCAAGATGACATGATGTAAAGGAATGTATCCAATCAATATGAACAGACCCCATCTTTTTATCCTTAATGTCAACAATACAAATATGTGTCATGTCCCTTTCTGTCACTGGGATTGAGCACTGCAAGATTGAACCCATTACAAAGCACCTCTCCCATTGCAAGAAAAATCAATCTAGTTGGCCAAACCAAATCAATAGATCAGAGAGAAATACAAAGATATATAAATCATGCATAAAAGAGTTCAAAGAAGACTCAAATAATATTCATAGATAATCTGATCATAAACCCACAATTCATCGAATCTCAACAAATGCACCGCAAAAGATGATTACATTGAATAGATCTCCAAGAACATCGAGGAGAACATTGTATTGAAGGTTAAAGAGAGAGAAGAAGCCATCTAGCTACTAGCTATGGACCCATAGGTCTACGGTAAACTACTCACACATCATCGAAAGGGCAACAAGGTTGATGGAGAAGCCCTCCGTGATCGAATCCCCCTCCGGCGGAGTACCGGAAAAGGCCCCAAGATGGGATATCACGAGGACAAAAGATTGCGGTTGCGGAAAAGTCTTTTTTTGTGTGCCCTCTGCTCTATGAGGAATATTTGGGTATTTATAGAAGAAAAATTAGGGTTTTGGAAGTGCCACAGGGGTCCAACAAGGTTGGGGACGCCCCCCTAGGGCGCGCCCTCCGAGCTTGTGGCCACCTCGTGGCTCTTCTGGCCTCCTCCCAAAGCTTCTAGGGTGTCTTATGGTCCAAGAAAAATCGTCAAAATTTTTCGTTCCATTTGGACTCCGTTTGGTATTGATTTTCTGTAAAGACAAAAACAAGGGAAAAAATAGCAACTGGCACTGGGCACTAGGTTAATAAGTTAGTCCCAAAAATGATATAAAATAGCATAATAATGCATATAAAACATCCAAGATTGATAATATAATAGCATGGAACAACAATAAATTATAGATATGTTCGATATGCATCAACCCCTTACGTTCCTGATTGTTTGGCGAAGGGGTAAAGGGAGCACTACTATGATTGCTACTTCCGGGTTATCCGGGCCAGTACTTCTGACGGGTGAAGCAGCAAGCTAGCGTTCTTAAGAACACAATTGGTCGGCCATGATGGAAGTGAATATATTTGGTTCTTAAAAGACTATACTACGGGCTTCGCCCCCGAGGTCATACGTCCCCGGACATACATGGTCAACATGGCACCCTGATTAAAGGAACTATTAGAGGAACTATTTTTCTCAGAAGATGTTTCTTACGTTATATAGTAATATAACATAACTCTCTGCTTCAGTTTTGTTTTTCGAACTACATGGCCAGATTGTCTTGTTCTCCGAAGAACCTAGCCCGGGTACTCGAGCTAGGAGTAGGGAACACTCCTCGTCCACTGGACGAGGAGGTTGAAGCCGATGGCTGGTTAGCAAAGCTTGAACAGCAGATTCGAGCTCAATCTCCTTACATTTTATCAAGCCCATCTATCAAGGATCTAAGGGAATAGTCTCGTTGCGAGAGCCGAGCAACATGCACTTCTTTTCCATCTTCCCCTGTGGGGCCAACTTTGGTAAGATGTTTCGTGTCCTCGCTGGTGAAACGGGTTTTGATCATTGCCCACACCTCTTGCGCTCCCTCTCAACAGGTTGATATCTTCCACGCTTGTATCCAGCAGCGAGCCCCGTTTAGGCAATCGACAAGCTCGGACATTCCTTCAGGAATAGGTTCATCAGGCCATAACGCCTTAAACACTGTTTTCATTGCTTTTCGATATCTCTCAAGTATCTCGGTCCATTCCATTAAGGAATCTTCAGGGAGAGAACTAGTGGTCTCTTGTGGCTGATCTGTCAGAAAAACTATATAATAAAGGGGTTAGGTTGCAAATGGTAGCATGGTTCAAATAAAAACCATTTAAAGGGCCAAACATGCTCACCGTCCATAGCCCCATTCGCTTTCTAGTTCCTCTCCTCGATAAAAGCCAATTGAGCTTTTGGCCTCTCAATTTCTTGGGTCTGCCACTCGTTCTCGGCCTTGAGCTTGTTGCTGTCATCTATACTTCGAGACAATACACGATGGCTGGCTTGTTCTTGCAACACGACATATTGCAGATCCTCTTGCCGCTCCTTATTCCCGCATCCATCGTGATCTCACGCAAAACTTGAAAAATTCAGCACACAAAACTCAATAGAAACCGCGTGAGATCTGTTAGTATAATAAGCAAATCATAAACTTTAGGTACTGTTATGCACCCATTCATATCTTATTCTTGCATCATACCTCCTATATTCTAACTTCTCCATGACTTGTACCCCCTGATATAATCCATAGCATCATCAAAACAAGCAAACTATGCAATATAAAGTAGAATCTGTCTAAAACAGAATAATCTATAATGATGTGAACCACCACTATACTTCTGTAGCTCCAAAAAATCTGAATCATTAGGACAACGTGGGCAATTTGTATATCAATCATGTGTAAAAAATCAGAATTTATCACTTTCCAGCAAATTATGAATATTCCAGTACTGGTCGTAAAAGTTTCTATATTTTCACAGAATCAAGTCAACTATCAACCAAATCATCCCAAGGGCTTTACTTGGCACAAACGCTAACTAAAACATAGAAACACGTTTTTATTAATCACACTCCTAGGGAAAAAGTTGAGGAATTTGTTTTCAATGATGGGTTCCTTTATCAACTCAATGAAGTTGGGCACACACTTACCATTTTAAGATCCTCATTTCCTTTACTATATGTGGCACCTCTATTCTTAGGAACAAACATAAACTTGGGATTATTATTATTAGAAGAAGTCCTTTCAATAGTTTTAACAGAAGAAAAAGAATTTCGTCCGACTTATACATTCTAGAAGAATTTGTTCTATTCTCTTATTAATTACCGGCTCCTTCTCTTTTAACATATTCAATGTAGTTCCTACCTTTGAGCCAAATTGAGTTACTTTATTATGAATCTTCTTATCCAGATTTCCTATATGTTCTATAGTAGGTATTTTATTTTCAATAGCTTCCAATCTTTGCATACCATGTTTCAAATTTAGTGTCATTTCATTAATAGTAATAGGTGGTGATCCCGCTAAATTTCCGATAGCATTGAAAGAGTCCGTAGGGTGACTACTCAAGAAATTCCCTTCGGTAATAGTGTCGAGCGGAAATCTATACCAAGTAGTAACACCCACATAAAAATTGTGAAGAAGAACGGTAGTGGATTGCTTACGAGTGGATCTATTTTGGGCATCACAAATCCTATGCAAGAATATTTTAAACTTTCTACTCTCCTTTGTTTAAAATTAAGCACTTCATTCTCAAGGGTACCGACAACAAGTGAAGAACTAGCCATAATGGCAATGCAAGCAAGCAAACGAGAAAACTAGCAAAGCAAATATTTTTGTGCTTTTGTATTTGTATGAGAAGTGGGGGAGATGAAAATGAGAGGTAAAGGAAAATAAAAAGTAGAGCAAGTAGATGATAGTTTGTGTATAGATACTTGATAGGTTTTGATGATGTCTCCCCGATAACGGTGCCAGAAATTATTCCTTCTACTTGTGAGCTGCGTTGGGATTTTCCCTGAAGAGGAGGGGAGATGCACTACAATAGAGATAAGTATTTCCCTTAGGGAGAACCAAGGTTTATCGATCCAATAGGAGAATAACGCAAAGCCTCATGAACAACACCTGCACACACAAAAGCAATACTTGCACCCAACGCGGGCAAGAGGGTTGTCAATCCCCTTGAACTCGTTACTTGCAAGGATCAAATCTTGTATAGGTAGATGGATAAATTGCAAAACAAAATATAAGAAGTAAAATTGCAGCAAAGGACTTTTGGTTTTTGTAATATGATTAAAGTAGAACCGGGGGCCATAATTTTCACTAGAGTTCTCTCTCAAACACATAGCATACGGTAGGTGAACAAATTACTATTACACAATTGATAGAAAAGCGCATAGTTATGCCGATATCCAAGGCAATGATCATGTATATAGGAATCACATCCGAGACAAGTAGACTGACTGCTACCTGCATCTAGTACTATTACTCCACCAATCAACTGCCATCTAGCATGCATGTCATGGATTTGTCACGGCAGATGTCCTAGTGAAAGGACTTAGTCGTGGAGCCATCGCTACGGGTTAACTTGAAGGGGTTAAAGCGAACACAAAGACAAGAGGGTTTATACTAGTTCGGCCCCTTCGATGAAGGTAAAAGCCTACGTCTAGTAGTGATGGAATTGATGTGGTCTCAATGGCTAGGGAGCAAACAAGCTTCGCCTAGGCTCGAGTTGTAATTGTCTATCTTGAGCCGCCGCCGGGTCGTCCCCTTATATACACGGGTGACGCCCGTCGGTCCATAGAGTCCCAACCGGTTCATACTCGTATCCCAGTTGGTATCTCTCTATTCCTAACTTACAATACAAGTTATACATTAGGCCGGTTTACGGCTACAGGTTCTAAACCGACTACAGGCCTTGGGCCTTCATCTGCTTATACTACTAATGAAGTTAACCCGGCCCAAGCAGGCTGGTTCACACCTAGTGGTAATATCCCCAACATTAGGCCCCTGATTGATTTGAACTGGTTCATGTCAATCCTTCACAAAATCTTCGTCTTCGACATCTTCTGGTAATTGGTAAACCGCCATGTCGTCATCATTTCTGGTTGCAGTAAACCGGCATGACGTCATCACGAGGCTATCATTTATAACGCCCTCCTTTATTAATAGATCTGTGACATCCAGGCCATCAGCTCCACTTCCGAAAATTTAGCTCCTTGATTCGCGCGCCTGACCTACGTTTGTTGCCTTATAAATAAGACCGAAGGGTCATTTCCTTTTCTTCCCCTCGTCTCTTCTTCTTTGTCTTCCTCGCGTCGCCAGCCTTGGAGCTCCGCCGCCGCCGTCGACCTCTGCATCGTCCTGGGCCGCTGCATCAACCTGAACGCACCAGAGTACTGCGACATCCTTCCACGTCTTCTTCGTTTCTAGTAAGCCTTCTTCTCTTCTTGACCTAGATCTGTTCTTAGGGTTTCATGTTCGCGCCGTGCTCATACTCATACCCTGACTCTTGAATGAATCTGTGAACCCCTGATTTGTTTAATAGTAATCTTTAGCATCCGCCTGTAATTTCACACCTAAGTCTATAGATCTCATGTACATATCTGCTCATTGGTTCACTTCCGTTCTGCCTCACTCTTTTGAATATTTTCTATTTTCTGAGCTTGCTTTAGATCCACTACTGCAATAAGATTTTGTGAAACCTGTTTCTGCATACTTAGCCATCCACAACTTCGATTGCTTCCGATGTTTAGATCAGGCGGTTTAACTTAATATAGAAAAAATTAGTAAACCGGTATACACCATTAGTCCCCTTGTTGAACCGCCAAAACCCATATGATGCCACTTCGTAGAAATCCGGTTTATGTGTACTGCCTCCGGTTTAGCTTTGTTCAGATCAGCACCTTCTTTTATCCAACATTTTCTTGAACCGGAATCACCTATTTCTTGTAGATCTCACCATGGCCAAACAAGTATATGAGTGCAACTGGGTTCCTTCTCGCGTCACAGAAACTTAGTTGGATGATTTAGTCCTGATCGGCGCTTTAGATAGCAAAGATACGATCCATTGGAGGGTTCCTGGAAATGAATGTCCTCCCACACCTTAAGAGGGAGAGGTTGTGGTTTTTGCAGATCACTTAGCCCGGGGCTTCAAACCGCCTGGCTCTAAATTTTACCGGGATGTGTTAGCCAATTTTCAGCTCCGTCCACAAGATATTGGCCCCAATTCTGTTACCAATCTATGTCACTTCCAAGTGCTCTCTGAGGTATACCTTCAAGAGGAGCCTTCAGTCGAGTTGTTTAGAGACTGCTTCCACTTAAACCGCCGCACTGAATTTACTGACGTCCCCAATACCGAATTGGGTGGCGTGGCCATTCAGAAGAGGAAAGAGATCACTTATCCCCACGTCAAACTACATACTCATCCCAAAGAGTGGAATGCAACTTGGTTTTATTGCAAGGACACCTCCCCTGACAATGAGAATCCCTTGCCTGGCTTTCGTCCGGAGCGGCTCAGCAACACTCACCCCTTCCCACAAAGATTAAGTGCCAAGAAGAGAAGTAAATATGCTCCACAACTCTCCAAGCTCCGAGCCTTCATGGCAAACGGTTTAATGGGAATAGACCTTGCACGTTGTTGGATATCATGGAGCATACTGCCTCTCAGCCGGCGCTCCGGTTTGATGTGCAAGTATACTGATAGCGTCGATGACCCACTCCGACACACTAAAATCCAACTCTCTGATGACGAAGTCACAGATTCTGTGAAGAAAATGTTGAATGAACCGGAGCACCTCTGCGCTCAAACCAGTCTGCCTCCTTACTGCGCCACCAATAAACCGCCAGCGGTAAAATTTTGATTGTTCTGTTATTGAACCTGTTACCGCTTTCTCCATCTGACATTAATTACTGCTGAACCAGGGTGATAATCCGTTTTGGAGCAAGAAGCTTCTACAAGACAAAACGAGAAGGCAGGACGGTCAACCCGGCCCAAGACCAAGGTTATCAAGAAGCCAGCTCACAAAAGGAAAACCACCGCTTCATTTGACCCAGCTATTGATGATGATGTGGGTAACCCGGACCTTGCGGTAGAACTTGATTCACTAGGCTTACTTTTTACACGCCTTATTGATGATGATACTTGTCAGGACGACGCTGAAGCCAGCAATGCTAACGTCGCTGAGGTAACTATTCTCTCTTCCGATTCAGAAAATTTGCCTTTGCCAAAATTTCGCCAAGCAAACCGGAAAGTTAAATTTTCTCATCCTCTTGCTTACTTGGATCCCAAATTTCTTATGAAGACTCAGCAACATGAAGCTCGCCGCACAACCCGGCACAGTGGCCAGGTAGTTACCTCTGCCGGTTTACCAAACAGTCCGGTTCGAAAACGCCGCTCCGAGGTCTCCGACCTTTTTATTGATTTATATCCTAAAGCGGGTTTCTTCCGTCAACCTCTTAATCTGTCCGACTCCGATTATCAGGTTACTTCTCATTCATCCTCTGGTGAATCATCGGCCACTCAGCTGCCGCCACTGAAAACGGTTCTTGGGTAAGCTAGGCTGAACATATGTTTCCAGTATATTGTGTAATAACTTATGCTGTTCCTTGACTCTTTGTTTTTCTTTCAGGGCTAAACCTAAACCGAGCAAGAAGGCCCGCCTGGACAAAGCGGCTGAAGAAGATGTCGCCCCAGAATAGGATAAAGCGCCAGATCTTGAAGCGTTTACAAACGATGCTATTCCTGAGGAAAGGCCTATCAATACCTCAGTCTCTGCTGACCCGCCTGCCAGCTCCGTCTGGATTGAAAAATCCCGCAGTCCTGCTGATAAACCGACCGCATCAACGCAAACCAGTGAGTCTAAAGATGATGATGTTGTAATTACCGGCGTAGGTCGCTTTGAACCAGGGAATCCTGTTGCTTTAACCAAGCATACAGTGAAAGAAGATTTTCTTGCCAAGAACAAAGGCAAATGGGATATAGAACTGGAAACATATGCTGCTCTGAGTGCCCAAGACCTGCATTCTGGTTACTTGAACCGGCTATATACTAGCCGCGACTGTGAAGCTGGCCTGGGAAAGATGATGAGAGACAAATTTGAGGTAACTACCTTGTGCTTTCTTTCTTTACTTACTGCCACTGTATTAATCCTCCTAGCCCCCAAGGGCCGGTTTGTAACCTTCTTCAAACCGGGCTTGAGCATAATCCTCAGTACTTTGAAATCCATCAATATAGCCCCCAAGTGCCGATTCAACTTAACATAGTTAAACCGGGACTCCAAATATGATTGTAACATCAGAACATAATTGAACAAATAGCCATTAGCCCCCAAGTGCCAAGTTGAATACCTGTATTGAGCTTGGGACTTTGCAATAGATGAAAATTGAAGGTGCATTAGCCCCCAAGTATCAAGTATATAACTTGTTATGTGGTTGATACTTCAATTTTTTTACCGTTTTGTTTAAAACCGAATACTGTCTGTATGCAGGCTGAAGTAAGGGTCAAAGAGGACCGGATTACTGATCTGCAGGAAACCCTGAAAACCCAACAGGCTGAAACAGACAAGGCAAGGGAAGAATTAACCAGCGCCTTGAGCATCACTGAACAGCTGAAGGAGGGCTTCAAGAAAGAGCGGGCTGACTGGGCCACTGAGAAGGCTGCCTTGATAAAAAGAGCTGAAAATGCTGAAGCTGCCCTTAAACCGGTGGTAGATGAGCTGACCGCCGTGAAGCGGCAAATACACTCCATGACCACTGCTATCTTTGGTAAGCTCCTTTTAGTTTATATGACAACTCTGGCTGACTTATAATAAATCCGGTTTGAGATCATCCCTGTATTGTTGCAGGTACATGCATTGGGCACTTAGGGTCAGATGTGCGGAAGAAGCTGAAGGCTGCCTACACCTTAGTTGAACAACTGTATACCGGAGCACAGCGGATCATCACCACAGCCTCTCATAATAATCCGGCACCCCCTTTAATCCAGGATACTCTTAATAGGTTGTCAATGCTTCCTGCCCGGATTGAAGAGCTAAAAAATTCTGCTGCTCGAACCGGAGCCATTAACGCCTTAATCCGGGCAAAGGCATGGGTGCCGGATTTCGACCCTGTGGAGGCAGCTCAAGGCTATCCTAGCCTGAAGGAAGATGGCTCCGAGTTTAATGAAGATGATTTAAGGGCAATAAACCGTGTAGTGCGCCCTCTGGCTTGTCAATTAGCTGAAGAGGCAGACTTGACGCATTATCAAGCTCAATACAACGATCAGAACAAGCGAGTGCCTGCCCCAACTCTTGAAGCGGAGAATCTGATTCCTCCAATTCGTAAGCATACTTACGCTCCTGATATTGAACCGTCTTCTCTGATCCATGAAGAGGCTGTCTTTCAAGCTTTAATGGGAATTGACTGGACCACTGTTGATTTCCAGTCAATGGATAGAGACGAGGAAGCTGAAGCGGCGCAGGACGATGAGCAGACTTGAACCGGAAGCCGGGTTAAACAGTTGCCTTACAATGACCTGCCAAAACAACAATGATCTTATTCGGGCACCGTGTTACCTTGTAATAGGATAGTTAATACTTCTGCCTTGAATATGCCTTCACGCATAAGTACTGATGCTTTTGCTTAAAAAACCTCAATTTATATTTCCTGCAATCAGAAAAACTTGAACTTCGGTGGCGGTTATACCGCCAGCCGGTTTATGATCTTGATATATATCAGCAATGTATTCAAAATATATAACAAAATAGGCGATACAAAGTACCTGCCATATCTGGGCATGAAACCGGCTTAGCCAGGCTTGAAGCGGAGGCTTTATAAACCATTACCGTCAAAGGGGGAGAAAATAGCTCCCATATAAATCGTACTGGATCATTACGAGCCCCACTGTCACTCCATGATGTTAACAGGAAGGGTAAACCGGGCATACTTCTCCAGATTAAAAGGGAATCAAATCCATCGGCTGAACCGGAAAAAGGTGTTGTTGGTATAGAACACAACAAAAACTAAGAAAACAAGCCATGAAATAAACATGGAAACAAAGGCAATGAAAAAACCGTTTTGCCAAAAAATATGCTATACTGAGCTGATCAGATGGTGTTACCATGGTCGGACAGGACCAAGCCCCCAATTGGAGTGACAATGGTTCAAGTCAGCCAGGTCCCCAAATGAAACCGTTGCATATATGCCAATCGAAAGGCGTGGCAATGGTTCGGGTTCGACCAAGCCCCTAGGTGATTTTGTGGCCTTAGGCCAATCAAGAGGTGTGACTGGTTCAGACTTGACCATGTCCCCAAGTGATCTGGTGGCTTTCGCCTATCAAAAGGTGTCGCGTTGGTTCGGACGCGACCAAGGCCCCAAGTGATATATAAAAAAGCAAAATTCAAGGGGTAAACCGGAGGCCGCTTTAAAACAGAACCACTCCATGTAACCACGCATGATAAGAAAAGACAGAGACCCCGCTTTAGCTGAGGCTCCGGTTTTATTATATCAAAGATAATATATACACTGTCATAATATGTACATAGATAGAGCCAATGGCTCAAGTGTAGTAAGGCCGAAGATGAGCTATGTTCCACGGCCTGTTGGTCTCCTCCTCTGATGTGCGTGAGTCTTTATGCTCTCGAATATCAATCAGATAGTATGACCCGTTGTGCAGATTCTTGCTGACCACGAAAGGTCCCTCCCAAGGTGGGGATAACTTGTGCATATCTGTCTGGTCTTGGATGAGTCGAAGCACCAAATCTCCTTCTTGAAAAGTTCTGGTTCTAACCCGGCGACTGTGATAGCGACGAAGATCTTGTTGATAAATCGCCGAACGGGCAGCCGCTATATCACGCTCCTCGTCCAATAGGTCCAAAGCGTCTTGTCGTGCTGTCTCATTGTCCGCTTCAACATAAGCTGCCACACGAGGCGAATCGTGCCAGATATCACTAGGGAGAACCGCCTCCGCTCCGTAGACCATAAAAAACGGCGTGTATCCTGTGGATCGGTTGGGTGTAGTATTGATACTCCATAGCACAGATGGTAGTTCTTCAACCCAACATCCTGGTGTTCTTTGCAATGGAACCATAAGCCGGGGTTTGATGCCTCGCAAGATCTCTTGATTAGCCCGTTCTGCCTGCCCATTGGACTGGGGGTGAGCCACTGATGATACGTCAAGTCGGATGTGCTCACGTTCACAGAACTCCTTCATAGCACCCTTGGATAAATTGGTACCATTGTCAGTAATGATACTGTGTGGAAAGCCAAACCGGAAAATCACCTTTTTGTTGAACTGCACCACCGTTGCTGCATCACACTTGCTGACAGGCTCCGCTTCAACCCACTTGGTAAATTTGTCAACTGCCACCAAAAGGTGGGTTTTCTTATCCTTGGATCTTTTAAAAGGTCCGACCATATCCAGCCCCCAAGTTGCAAACGGCCAAGTGATTGGGATCATCCTCAATTCTTGAGCCGGCACATGAGCATGCCTTGAAAATTTTTGACAGCCGTCACACCGTTTAACCAAGTCCTCCGCATCAGATGTGCTGTCAACCAGTAGAACCCGTGACGAAACGCCTTTGCCACCAGAGACTTTGAACCGGCGTGGTGTCCACAATCCCCTTCATGGATTTCTCGTAAGATTTCACAGCCTTCCTCAGGAGAAACACAACGTTGAAACGCCCCTGATACACTGCAATGATGCAATTCGCCATTGACAATCGTCATAGACTTGGATCGCCGGACTATCTGCCTAGCTAGAATCTCATCCTCTGGCAACTCTCCCCGGTTCATGTACGCAAGATAAGGAACTGTCCAATCCGGAATGACATGCAGGGCTGCCACCAATTGAGCCTCCGGATCAGGAATAGCCAAATCCGCTTCACCTGGGAGCTTGACTGACGGGTTGTGCAACACATCAAGAAAGACATTAGGCGGGACCGGTTTGCGCTGAGAGCCCAACCGGCTTAAAGCGTCCGCCGCTTCATTCTTTCGACGGTCCACGTGATCCACTTGATAACCCTTGAAGTGAACCGCAATATTATCCACCTCACGACGATATGCGGCCATGAGTGGGTCCTTAGAATCCCAAGTGCCAGACACCTGTTGAGCCACGAGGTCCGAGTCACCGAAGCACTTAACCCGGCTTAAGTTCATCTCTTTAGCCATCCGGAGACCATGGAGCAAGGCTTCGTACTCAGCTGCATTATTAGTACAAGGGAACATTAAGCGGAGAACATAACAAAACTTATCACCTCGTGGGGAAGTTAATACGACTCCAGCCCCCGAGCCTTCCAATTGCCTGGATCCATCAAAATGGATAGTCCAATATGTGTGATCCGGCTTCTCCTCTGGTGCTTGCAACTCCGTCCAATCATTGATGAAATCAACAAGTGCTTGAGACTTCACCGCCGTCCGAGGCACGTACTTCAATCCGTGCGGCCCAAGCTCTATAGCCCACTTGGCAATCCGGCCAGTCGCCTCCCGGTTCTGTATGATATCGCCCAAGGGAGCTGAACTGACCACTGTGATGGGGTGCCCTTGAAAATACTGCTTCAACTTCCGGCTTGCCATGAAAACTCCATATACCAGCTTCTGCCAATGCGGATACCTTTGCTTGGATTCAATAAGCACCTCGCTGATATAATAAACCGGCCGCTGAACCGGATATTCCTTGCCTGCCTCCTTGCGTTCCACCACAATAGCCACGCTAACTGCCCGAGCATTGGCCGCTACGTATAACAATAACGGCTCCTTGTCGACCGGAGCCGCAAGAACGGGCGGATTGGCTAATTGCCGCTTCAAGTCTTCCAATGCTTCATCAGCAGCCGGACTCCAGATGAATTGATCTGTCTTTCTCAGCATCTGGTACAAAGGGATAGCCTTCTCTCCGAGGCGGCTGATAAACCGGCTCAGTGCGGCGATCCGGCCCGCCAAACGCTGAACATCGTTGATACACTTCGGTTTAGCCAGGGAGGTGATAGCCGTAATCTTCTCCGGATTAGCCTCAATTCCTCTTTGGACACAAGAAAACCCAGTAACTTGCCTGCCGGAACACCAAAGACACACTTGGCCGGGTTAAGCATCATCTTGTAAACTCGCAAGTTGTCAAAGGTTTCCTTCAAATCATCCACCAGCGTCTCCTTCTGCCTTGACTTGACTACAATATCATCCACATAGGCGTGCACATTGCGGCCGATCTGTTTATGCAGGCAATTCTGTACACACCGTTGATAAGTGGCTTGGGCACTCTTGAGCCCGAAGGGCATAGATACATAGCAGAAGGCTCCAAAAGGAGTAATAAACGCTGTCTTCTCCTGGTCCTTAACCGCCATTTTGATCTGATGATATCCAGAATATGCATCCAAAAAACTCAAACGCTCACAACCCGCCGTGGCATCAATGATCTGGTCAATGCGGGGGAGGGCAAAAGGATCCGCTGGACAAGCCCTGTTAAGATCCGTGTAATCCACACACATACGCCAAGTGCCATTTTTCTTAAGAACCAGCACCGGATTAGCAAGCCACTCTGGATGGAACACCTCAATGATAAAACCAGCTGCTAAAAGCCTGGCCACTTCCTCTCCAATGGCTTTGCGCCTTTCTTCGTTAAACCGGCGGAGAAATTGCTTTACCGGTTTATACTTAGGATCCACATTAAGAGTGTGCTCAGCGAGTTCCCTCGGTACACCTGGCATGTCAGAAGGTTTCCATGCAAAAATGTCCCGATTATCACGGATGAACTCGATGAGCGCGCTTTCCTATTTAGGGTCCAAGTTGGCACTGACAGTGAACTGCTTGGACGAATCGCCGGGCACGAAGTCAACAAGCTTGGTCTCAGCTGCCGATTTGAACTTCAGATCCAAATCATGCTCTGTGGTTGGCTTCTTCAAAGGGGTCATGTTCGCCGGATCAACATTGTCCTTATAATATTTCAACTCCTCCGTGGCACAGACCGACTCTGCATAAGCCGCATCACCTTCCTCACATTCCAAAGCAACCTTACGGCTCCCATGAACCGTTATTGTCCCCTTGTAACCCGGCATCTTGAGCTGCAAGTAGATATAACAAGGCCGCGCCATGAATTTGGCATAAGCCGGCCGCCCAAACAAGGCGTGATACGGGCTCCGGATCTTCACCACCTCAAAGGTTAGTTTTTCGGATCGGGAATCATGCTCGTCCCCAAAAGCCACGTCCAGGGCTATCTTACCAACAGGATATGCTGATTTGCCAGGCACCACACCATGGAACACCGTATTAGACGGTCTGAGATCTTTGTCTGTCAGTCCCATGCGGCGGAATGTCTCATAGTATAGTATGTTAATACTGCTCCCTCCGTCCATGAGTACCTTGGTGAATTTATAACCTCCCACCTGAGGGTCTACCACTAATGCTAGCTGGCCCGGATTATCAACCCGGGGTGGGTGATCCTCCCTGCTCCACACTATCGGCTGCTCCGACCAGCGTAAGTAACGTGGTACGGCCGGTTCAACAGAGTTCACTGCTCGCTTGTGGAGTTTTCGGTCGCGTTTGTCCAAGCTAGTTGTGAAGACATGATATTGCCCATTGTTCAACTGTTTCGGCTGGCTCTGATAACCCGACTGCTGCTGCTGCTGTTGACCGTTCTGACTATTCTGGTTGCTGTGACCGCCCTGATTGAGACCTGAACCGGAAGCTCCATCGTAACCCGGCCCATGGAAACCGGATCCTGAACCGCCACCTGACCCGCGGTCATACCGGAAGGCATTAGAGTTTTTAAACTCCTTCATAATATAACAATCCTTCCAAAGGTGGTTAGCCGGCGCCTTCTTCGTCCCGTGCTTTGGGCAAGGCTGATTCAACAAATAATTCAAACGATCTGCGTTAGGATTTGGAGCCCCATTACGATTTGCCGCTTTACCTCTGCACCGCTGACCCCTGTCCTGTGCGTTAGTGTTAGCCACAAAGTCCATGCTGCCATCCGCCTTGTGCTTGCCTCCGTTTCCATGACCCGCCGGTTTGTACTGTTGCCCCTTGGAGTTGCTATTCTTCTTTCCCTTCCCTGCTTCATCATCGTCAGTCTCGGGATCCTTGGTACTATCCGAATCAGCATACTTCACTAAAGCGGCCATGAGAGTTCCCATGTCATTACAAAACCGCTTCATGCGCCCCAATTTCAATTTTAAAGGCTTAAACCGGCAGTTACCCTCCAGGGTTAAGATCGCCAAATCAGCATTGATCCTGTCAGACGAGTGTAAGACCTCCGAAACGCGGCGTACCCAATGGGTTGTTGATTCTCCGTCCTCCTGAACACAAGCCGCCAGGTCTACTATGGACTTGGGCTGCTTACACGTATCTTTGAAATTCTGGATAAACCGGGCCCGCAACTGGGCCCATGAGCTGATAGAATTGGGCGGCAGGCTCTTCAACCAAGTACGGGCCGTGCCTTGAAGCATCATGGTGAAGTACTTTGCACATGCGGTCTCATCCACATCTAGCATCTCCATGGCCATCTCATAACTCTCTACCCACGCTTCCGGAGATAAATCGGCAGTGTAATTCGGCACCTTGCGCGGACCCTTGAAATCCTTGGGCAGGCGTACATTGCGTAAAGCGGGGACTAAACAAGGCACTCCCAAAGCGGATGCAACCCCTGGCCCGGCAGAGGTGGTAGGACGAGCTGGCGTAAGCTGACCCTCTTCGTTCTGTGCTGCTAACTCCGCCTCCCTTCGTGCTCGAGCCCGGTCCACCACATCCTGAGCATCGCGAACACCACCTGCCGGGTTATTGCCATGGGCCGCTTCATGGCCTCGTGCGTTGCTCGATATGGCCGGTTCATCCATGCATCTGCTATAGCTCCGGCTTGGGCGAGGTGTGGAATGAATCCGATCGCGGCTGTATGAATATGCCTCCTATTGAATCAGCGCGGTCCGGAGAAGTTCCTTAACCCGGCGTGTCTCTATCGCTTGCGGAGAATCCCCTTCGACCGGGATAGCCTCTAACCGCGCAGCAGCTGCAACAAGATTGTCCATAGGATTAGAATAATGACCCGGAGGTGTCTGAACCGGCGGAGGGATCACAATGTTCTGTTGAGGAGGTTCCATCAGGCGGGGTTGGACCGTCGCCCCTGGCCCCGGTGCCTCAATCCGGTTTGCCTCCAGGTACTGTGGCGGATTACTGGGTCCAGCTCCCGGAGTGTGAAAGAGATCTCGAGGGTCAAACCCTAACGGCAGGCATGAACTGTGCTTCCGCTTCAAGACCTCCTGCGACGCGTTCTGGTCAAGCATGAGCTTATAGGCCTGGGCGTCCAAAGCGGCCCGCTATGCGGCCATCCTGTCCTTTTCTGCTGCCAGATCTGCTTTGGCTTGTACAATCTGCTCTCTCACTTTTGCAATCTCTGAGTCATGGGCCTCCTGATCCGCCGGATTGGCCTCGGCCATAAGCGCGACTAGTGCATCAAATAGATCAGACAGAACTTGAACCGGCGGGCGTACAAGGCCTCCTGCCCCTGCTGCTGCTGCCGCTGCTGACCCGGAGAGCATTGCTGCGGCTGTCGAAGAATGATTCGCCGTCTGTGTGCCGGCCATGAATATTCCAACCCGGTTGATCTGACCTGGGGGGTCCGGAATACTGTCGCCATCGGAACAGCCCTTAACTTGGTCGTCTTGCAACTGGTATAGCGATTCGGTTTCCCCGGTCGAGGACTCGTCGCCGGAATAGACGATGGTCTCGCTACCGTGTTCTGACTCGTCCTCACGCTCTCCTCCATGGATGACTCCAACGAAGGCACGCTTCACGGCCAGTTTAACCTGGGTAGATATCGCACGCTGAGCCGTCTCGACGAGGTTGGTGCAGATGTCCGGCTCAGGCCCAGGCTCACCGATCTTGCCGATGAAAATGTGTATGCCACCAAAGGGGACCCGGTACCCGTACTCGATCGAATCGGCCTCGGGACCCCATCCTGCATCGTCGATGTAGATCTTGCCACGACGACTCTTGGTCATTCGGCCCACAGCATAGCCTTCGAGTCCTTTGAGCTTGCCCTCCAAGATCATCAAACCATCGTGCGATAGCCCCACGGTGGGCGCCAACTGTCGTGGATTTGTCACGGCAGATGTCCTAGTGAAAGGACTTAGTCGTGGAGCCATCGCTAAGGGTTAACTTGAAGGGGTTAAAGCGGACACAAAGACACGAGGGTTTATACTAGTTCGGCCCCTTCGATGAAGGTAAAAGCCTACGTCTAGTTGTGATGGAATTGATGTGGTCTCGATGGCTAGGGAGCAAACAAGCTTCGCCTAGGCTCGAGTTGTAATTGTCTATCTTGAACCGCCGCCGGGTCGTCCCCTTATATACACGGGTGACGCCCGTCGGTCCATAGAGTCCCAACCGGTTCATACTCGTATCCCAGTTGGTATCTCTCTATTCCTAACTTATAATACAAGTTATACATCAGGCCGGTTTACGGCTACAGGTTCTAAACCGACTACAGGCCTTGGGCCTTCATCTGCTTATACTACTAATGAAGTTAACCCGGCCCAAGCAGGCCGGTTCACGCCCAGTGGTAATATCCCCAACAATGCATCTATGGTGTTAAGTTCATGAAAAACGGGGTAACACCTTAAGCAAGATGGCATGATTTAGACAAAGTAAACCCAACCAATATGAAAAAAACCCCGTCATTTTACCGTTAATGGCAACAATACAAATACGTGTCTTGTCTCCTTCTGTCACTGGGATATAGAGTATCCCAAGACTGAACCCATCACAAAGCACCTCTCCCACCGTTGATAAATGAATCTAGTTGGTCAAACTAAACAGATAGATCGGAGAGAAATACAAAGCTATAACAATGGTGCATACTAAAGTTCAGAAAAGACTCACATACTTCTCATGAATATTCAGATCATAAACCCACAATTCATCGGATCCCAACAAACACATGCAAACGAATATTACATCAGATAGAACTCCAAGAACATTGAGGAGAACATTGTATTGAAGATCAAAGAGAGAGAAGAAGTCATCTAGCTACTAGCTATGGACCCGCAGGTCTGTGGTGAACTACTCACACATTATCGAAAGGCACCAAGGATGATGTAGAAGCCCTCCATTATCTATTCCCCCTTTGATAGAGTACCAGAAAAGGCCTCCAGATGGGATCGCAAAAGAACAGAAGCTTGCGGTGGCAGAAAAAGTGTTTCGGGTGGCTCCCTGTTGGTTTGGGAATATTTCTGAATTTATAGAAGTGGAATTAGGCCCGAAGCTGCGTGGGTCCTGAGCTTGTGGCTCTCTCGTATCTCATCTGCTCTCCTCCCGAAGCTTCTAGGGTCCCTTCTGGTCTAGAAAAAGTTAATCCAAAGATTTTTTTTCTGTTTAAACTTCATTTGATATTGATTTTCTGAAAAGCCAAAAACAAGCAAAAAAACAACAATTGGCACTGGGCACTAGGTTAATAGGTTAGTCCCAAAAATGATATAAAATAACATAAAAGGGCATATAAAACATCGAAGATTGACATTATAATAGCATGGAATAAAAAAAAATTATAGATACGTTGGAGACGTATCAATACTCTCAGGTGAATGCTTGATAACGGTCTTGGGGTGGAGTAATAGTAGTAGATGCAGTTGGATTAATGGTCTACTTGTCACGGGCGTAATGCCTATGTAATGATTATGCCATGGATGATCATCATAAGTATGCTCAATTCTATCCATTGCCCAACAGTAATTTGTTTACCCACCATTGCTATGCTTTCGAGAGAGATACCACTAGTGAAATTTAGCCCCCGGGTACATTACCCATCAATACTAAGACTCTGATAATTACTTTGTTTTATTTCTTTTATTTTATTTTCACTTTTTATTGCTTTGCCTATCACTATCACTTTTAATCTTGTAACTGGCAAGAACAAGCGGAGTGATGACCCCCTTGCATTTGTTGGGTGCAAGCAATTTTTTGTGTTTGTGTGTAGGTACTCTTCACATTGCTGGTGTGGTAACTCCTAATGGTTCGATAAACACTGGTTCTTAACTAAGGGAAATAATATTTGTTACTATACTACTTCGCCCTTCCTCTCCACGAAAATCCAACAACTCCGACGTCAGTAGAAGCGGTCTTTTTAGATGTCATTATAGCATGCTGGTTTAGCTCAAGGCTACTGCTATTGTGTAACACCCACGATGCGACTATATCTCCCACGTGTCGAGGCACGATTTAGAGGCATAACCGCATGGTGGTTTTGTCGCAAGAAGGGTCATCTTCACACAATCCCATGTAATGAACAAGAATGGGATAAAGAGTTGGCTTACAATCGCCACTTCACACAATGAACATATAATTCATACATCATCCAAAATACACACATCGTCCAACTACGGACAAAACCAAATGAAAAGGAAGATAACCCCAAATGCTAGATCCCCGATCGTCCCAACTGGGCTCCACTACTGATCACCAAGAAACGAAACATAGTAACGACCAAGATCTTCGTTGAGCTCCCATCTGAGCTCGGTTGCATCACCTGCACTGGTATCATCGGCACCTGCAACTGTTGTGATAGTATCTGGTGAGTCATGAGGACTCAGCAATCTCAAAACCCGCGAGATCAAGACTATTTAAGCTTATGGGTAGGAAGTGGTAATGAGGTGGAGTTGCAGCAAGCACTAAGAAAATATGGTGGCTAACATACGCAAATAAGAGCGAGAAGAGAAGCAACGGAACGGTCGGGAAACTAGAAGTGATCAAGAAGTGATCCCGAAACTACTTACGCACAATCATAACACAAAGACCGTGTTCACTTCCCGGACTCTGTCGAAAAGAGACCATCACAGCTACGCACGCGGTTGATGCATTTTAATTAAGTCAAGTGTCAAGTTCTCTACAACCAGATATTAACAAATTCCCATCTGCCACATAACCACGGGCACGGCTCTCGAAAGTTTATACCCTGTAGGGGTGTCCCAACTTAGCCCATCACAAGCTCTCACGATCAGCGAAGGATATTCCTTCTCTCGGGAAGACCCGATCAGCCTCGGAATCCCGGTTACAAGACATTTCGACAATGGTAAAACAAGACCAGCAAGACCGCCCGATGTGCCGACAAATCCCGATAGGAGTCGCACGTATCTCATTCTTAGGGCACACCGGATGGTCAAGACGTCGGGTTGGCATAGACCCTGGTTGCCTAGGGGGCACCGGACATCGCTCGGTTCAGACCAACACTTGGAGAAGCACTGGCCCGGGGGGGGGGGGGTGGTGGTGTTAAAATAAAGATGACCCTCGAGGCTGCAGACCCCAAGGGAAGGTTATAGGTTGTTAGGCAAATGGAAAACCAATGTTGGGCCTTGCTGGAGGAGTTTTAGTCAAGGCAAACTGTCAAGGGGTTCCCATAAACCCGACCACGTAAGGAACGCAAAATCAAGGAACATAACACCGGTATGACGGAAACTAAGGCGGCAAGAGGGGAACAAAACACCAGACATAAGGCCGAGCCTTCCACCCTTTACCAAGTATATAGACGCATTAATTAAATAAGAGATATTGTGATATCCCAACATAAACATGTTCCAGCATGGAGCAATCTTCAACTTCACCTGCAACTAACAATGCTATAAGAGGGGCTATGCAAAAGCGGCAACTTAGCCAAACAACGGTTTGCTAGGAAAGGTGGGTTAGAGGCTTGACATGGAAATATGGGAAGCATGGTAAACAAGTGATAGGTAGTGCAACATAGCGATAGAACGAAGCAACTAGCAAGCAAAGATAGAAGTGCTATCAAGGGTAATGGTCATCTTGCCTGAAATCCCGATAGGAAGAAGAACGAGTCCATGAAGAAGACAAACAGACGTAGTCAAACGAATCCTCACAACTCCGAAACGAAACCAAAGCTAACGAGAGAAGCAAACCAAAAAGAAGCAAACAACATGGTAAACACACAAGCATAATCATGGCATGATGCACAATCAAGTATGATGCATGTCCGATTTAATGAGGCTTGGCATGGCAAAGTGCAACAACCAAAACTACAAGTTAAGTGGAGTTCAATATGCAATGAGTCGCATATCGACGAAACACCACATCCGTTTATTTAGTTCGCTCTCGTTTATGTACCCAACACCATTAAATGTTATTAAACATGGCAAGACGTGAAGCATACCAAAACTAACTATTTAGGCAAGTTTAAATGAGGCCGGAAACAACAAAGAACAATTCCGGAAAATCCCCATGTGCATATTTTAGATTTGGTACTGTTCTGCCCTAAAACATATTTTAGTGTTGTTAAACAATAAAACAATGTGCACCAAGTTAATCTATGCATTTTTCCACCCCATTTATATATAAAGTTTATTAAAATTGGAGCTACGGTTATTTAGTTATGAAATAAATCATTTTAACATGGCATTTGAGCAAATTTAATCAAACAACATTTTAAACATTTCAAACATGGTTGAAAGTGGCATATTATGAAACTAGATGAAAAACTAAGCATTTTTCATATATAAATTATTTACATATGATGCATGATTGATTAGTTATTAAATGCATGAACAACAAGGGTTTTTCTACAAATCTGTAATCCTGGGATAATAGCTAAATTGCAGCAGCAGGAAAAAATACACAACAGGCTGAATCTGGTTGGCCCAATCAGCGGAAAAAACTGAGTGGCACTGGAGGGGCTGCTCACCCATGGGCCAGGCCCAGTCGGTGGAGAGACCAAGGCAGGTCGGGCGAACAGGCAACTGCGGTCAACGGAAGCAGGGCAGCGGCTGAAGCGATCGTCTCGTCTCTGCTCCAACGAAACAGAGGAGCGGCGCGGTGAGGGACTTGCAACGGCCGGCGCGGCGGCGGAGGCCAGGACGGTGAGGTCGCCGGGGCCCTGGGCGGTGGAGGTCGTTCCTGGCGGCGGGCTTGACGGATCGAGGCAAGAGAAAGCCCTGGGTGGCCATGGCGGAGCTCCTGTTGACAAGCAGAGAGAGCGAGTTGAGAGAACGAGGAAGGCAGAGGTAGAAGGAAGGGAAGGGGCAGCGTTGTACTCATCTGCTGGCTATGGTGAGCTACGACTTGCTCAGGGACAGAAGGACGGGTGACACGGGAGGAGTTGGATGCTTGGGGGTTGCTGGTGCTGCTCAACGTCGGGAGGGCGGAGATGACAGAGCAAGGCAGCGGTGGAGCATCCGGGCATGGGGAAGCTTGATTTCGTCCGGATCTGGCCAGACTTGGTCGCGGACGGCGCTAGGATGAGGAGGACGCCAGCGAGCTTGCTCGGGGATGAGGCAGCCATGGTGGGGCATGCTCCTGTTCGGTCTGAAGAAAGAGAGAGAGACCGCGAGGTTAGGGAGAGAGAAGATCCATGAGAAAGAAGGAGAGGGAGGCCACGGGGAGCTGCAGAAGGGCCGGCCTTGGAGCACTGGTGCTCAGGGCGATGAGCATCAGGGAGGTAGGAGGCCTCGGGCGCCGGGCATCCACGAGCTCGGGAGGCAACGGGTGAAAGGAAGGGAAGGGAGAAGGCGCGGATGAAGGCATCTGCGGCGGCCAGACTCGTCCAGGAGACAGGGAGGAGGTGGTTGGATGGATCGGTGAACTGGTAGGTGGAGGCTGTGAGTGGAGGTGGAGAGGATTTGGATTGGGTGCGGGCTTGGATCCCGAGGGAGAGGAGTTGTGGCGGGAGGATGGGGATGGGACAGACGGCCTAGATTTCAGGTATATGCGGGTATATAAAGCGATGGGATTAGGTTAGGGGCTAAAACGGTCCGTCCGATCGAAATCGGGCGGTCGAGAATAAATATGTTAGGTAGCCCAAACAAAGAACCAAAGATATTTTAGAGATGTTTGGGGATGATCCGGATACATCAGTGATGACTAAGCGGGTCGGGTTTGGGGCAGGTTTCAGACGCACGCGAGGGGTGTGAGAGAGGTTAGGTGGTTTGCCCAGAGGTAACCGAAAACCCAGTTGGTCTGAGAAAGGTAAACGGAGACAAACGGTCTGACAACATGCCACGAAGCCAAGGAGAGAAGGGGCAACTACTAACGGCTACGATGCAATGCAGATGATGGCATGATGAAATGCAACAAGCAAAATAAATCACACGGCAAAACTTGGGATAGCTGGAAATCTTCTGGAGCGTCGGTCTCGGGGCATCACATATTGGCACCTCTAATAAAAAAAGTTCGTGCTCCAGATGTGGAGCGACATTATCAGCAAACCCTTGATTCGCCCACACACATAACACACTTCACATGGGGAACCCATGAAATTACTGCCATGCGATGCACCCCTTCACTACTTTTACTAGCCCATAAAAAGGCGCACGGTGAAAAGGAGTTAAGCTTTATGCTCTTCATCCCATTCTCGCTCTTCCCAACTTCAAGCTCTAGTGCCCAAAGGACAGTGTGGAAAATGCCCACTTCCCTCCTTTCTCCTTCCATCCTTGATATAAGGCCAGAAAGGATCCCGTGCTATGATGGCGAAGACCTCCAAGGGCGACCCAAAAGCCACCGTGGGGAACTAGGGGACAGCTGACAACGGGCAGAAGGTGGCGAGCAAGAGAGGGCAATGGCTCCCTTGTGTTGTCACCATTGAGGGCATTGCCGAGCTCTGGGGCCTCATATACCTTCCAGCACCTGAAGTTGGCCGATATCGTTCGCCGCTCATTGGAGGTTCATCGGGCCGCTCCTCCGTCATGGTTTTAGAGCCCCGCATCAGTGAGCGTGTCTTCTTTGTTTTGCATCTCCTCTGAGGTTTGGGGTTCACAATCCACCCCTTTCTCCGAGGTATGATTTATTTCTATGGCCTCTAGTTCCACCATCTTGCCCCAAATTCCATTCTCCATATCACCTCTTACATCACTTTTTGTCTGGCCTTCCTCTACATCGAGCCCCACTTTGGGCTTTGGCACAAATTATTCCGTGTCAAGATACAAATCAATGGGGGTCAAACCATGGAGTGCAGAGCCGCCATGACTAGCAAGATCCCCAGTGCCAGATGGTTTCCCAGGAAATTCGTCGAAACCATGAAGCTCTGGCAGGAGGAGTGGTCCTACATGGTCTACGTGCCATTGGGCAACCGATATGGAGTCTCTGCCTTTTCGGCCATTCCTCTGGAGAGGCTTCATTCACGGATCCCCAAGAACCTTGCTTGGTGGACGAGGAGAAGCTGGAGGCCCTCCAGGAATGGGTGAAGTTCTTCACCGATTAAGGCATCACCCTTATTGATGTCATACATGTCATGCTCCACCGTGGAGTCCAACCCCTTCAAAGCCGATCTTCCCCTCCATGGAAGTTCGTCATCATGGGCGACGAGTCCTGGCTCATCTGAGGTTTTTACAAGGGGAAAGACCTTGCTACTTGTGAGCCGCATTGGGATTTCCCTGAAGAGGAGGGGATGATGCAGTACAGTGGAGATAAGTTTTTCCCTCAGTCAAGAACCAAGGTTATCAATCCAGTAGGAGAACCATGCAACACCTCATTAGCAGTACATGCACACAAAATAACAAATACTTGCACCCAATGAGAACAAGGGGTTGTCAATCCCTCGGCGGTTATTTGCAAATATTAAAATTTTCTAGTGATTGATAGATTGATAAAACACAAAATAAATAAAGTAAATCCCAACACAGCTAACAAGCAGCACTGCGCCTATGAGCCACAAGCTAACAGGGTGCACCACCCCCGGGCTCTCCTAGTGGGCTTGTGGGTCCCACAGGGGCCCACTCACTTATCCCAGTTTTCTACTGCCTTCTTCCACCTCTAGAAAAAATCACTAGCTTGTTCAAACCCGTGTTCTTGCTCCTTTGCCTGCAATTTTTGTCTCCTTTCTTGGAACTCCATTTCTGAAACTGTTTTGGGAGATTACTCTTCGGTATGTGACTCCTCCAATGATCCAATTAGTTTTTGTTCTAGTGCTTTATATATTGCAATTTTTTGCTATTGTGGTGACCATGTTTTTGAGCTTGCATGTTGAATTTATATGGTCCAAAGTAGTTTTGGTGCATGATATAGCTTCTAGACACTTATGGAGTAGTTGCTATAAATTTTCTTGAGTTTTGTTCACTTTTATTTTGAGTCACTAAATTTTTTAGAAAATTTCAGAAAAAGCAAATGCTGAAGTGGAGGCCGAGAGGTTTTTCGAGACAGAGTCCTAAGGAGGATTCGAATCCCAAGTACCATCTTCCTCGTGCAGCTGAGGTGCGACCATACGAATGGTCATGCGACCCGTTCTTGAGGGATGCGGGAATTTTCGACGTCTTTTATCATTTGGCGAACAATGTCAGTATCATCCCCTTCCTCGAAGATCAGTGTGATCATTACCTTCTCTTCACAAATAATTTCATGCAAAATTTTCATTTTCACTCTAGGAGAGAGCCACCCACTGTTACATTTAACTTATCTGATATTCCTAGAGAGATGACACTTGATGAGTTTTGTGAGGCTTTCTTGATTCCATCTGAGGGTAGCCGTATGGAGCCACATCCTAGAGGCATTGTGGATTCCATATCCGAAGTTCTTTGGGGGAGCGTAGAGGAGTTTCTGAGGCTAGAGTTTCTAACTTGAAATTTCCCCGTGTTACGTTACTACTCATTATTGGTCGGGAGGTGTTTGACTGGATGGTGGGAGAGTGGATCACTTAGCTCGCCTGACCCTGCTATTTTGCGCCATGCTCTTTAAAGTGATAGAACTTTTTAGTTTGGGTGATATGACTGTTGACGGTTACACAGTTATTTATGGTGGTATTTATGCTTCTCACCTCGCTAAACATTTTGAGATTCCTATTAGGCATGATGAAATTGAGGGGAAGCTTTTCCCTGTTAGGCACTGAGGGAGTCCTGGACTAGGGGGTGTCCGGACAGCCGGACTATCATCGTCCGCCGGACTCCAAGACTACGAAGATACAAGATTGAAGACTCCGTCCCGTGTCCGGATGGGACTTTCCTTGGCGTGGAAGGCAAGCTTGGCAATACGGATATGTAGATCTCCTACCATTGTAACCGACTCTGTGTAACCCTAGCCCCCTCCGGTGTCTATATAAACCGGAGGGCTTTAGTCCGTAGGACACAACATACGTCACAACAATCATACCATAGGCTAGCTTTAGGGTTTTAGCCTCTTTGATCTCGTGGTAGATCCACTCTTGTACTACCCATATCATCAATATTAATCAAGCAGGACGTAGGGTTTTACCTCCATCAAGAGGGCCCGAACCTGGGTAAAACATCGTGTCCCTTGTCTCCTGTTACCATCCGCCTAGACGCACAGTTCGGGACCCCCTACCCGAGATCCGTCGGTTTTGACACCGACATTGGTGCTTTCATTGAGAGTTCCTCTGTGTCGTCACCGATAGGCTCGATGGCATCTTCAATCAACAATGCTGTCCAGGGTGAGACTTTTCTCCCCGGACAGGTCTTCGTATTCAGCGGCTTCGCACTGCGGGCCAATTCACTTGGCCATCTGGAGCAGATCGAAAGCTATGCCCCTGGCCATCAGGTCAGATTCGGAAGCCTAAACTTCACAGCCGACATCCGCGGGGACTTGATCTTCGACGGGCTCGAGCCAAAGCCAAGCACGCCGCACTGTTGTGATGGGCATGATCTAGCTCTGCCACCGAACAGTGCCTTGGTGGCCGCACACGAATCCGCTTCGGCCCTTAGTCCGGAGCCGATCGCCCAGATCGAGGACCGGTGGATGGACACCACCTCGGGGGCTTCAACTTCCATGGCGATGGAGCCGAACACTAACCTTGTCCCTCACGAAACTCGTGATTCCGAGGTGCCGGACTCCTTGCCGGACTCCGGACCTCCCACGCCCCTAACAATCGAATCGGATTGGGCGCCGGTTATGGAATTCACCGCCGCGGACATCTTCCAATACTCGCCCTTTGGTGACATCCTAAATTTGCTAAAGCATCTCTCGCTATCTGGAGAGTCCTAGCCGGATTATGGCCAGGATGGTTGGGATACAGACGACGAAGAAATTCAGATCCCACCCACCACCCACTTTGTAGCCACTGTCGACGACCTAACCGACATGCTAGATTATGACTCCGAAGACATCGACGGCATGGACGACGATGCCGGAGACGAACAAGAACCTGCGCCTATAAAGTGCGTAAAGACCACCTCGTCATATGACGTATACATGGTGGATACCCCAAAAGGAAGCGACAACGAGGACCAACGGGGCGCGGCAGAAGATAATCCCGCCGACAAACAACAAAAACGGCGACGCAGACGCCGCCCTAAGTCCCGCCTCGACAACAACAACGCTCTTAATGACCCAGCAATACAGCAGGGCAAACCAGTGGACGACGACAAGCAACCGTCCGAAGAAGACGAGTCAGACAATCAGTCCGGGCCCGGCGGAAAAAATAGTCCGGACGATCTCACGCCGGACACACCGCCGGAGAATAAAAACCTTCGGAAAAGACTCGTCAACACCGCAAGAAGCTTGAAGAAGGAAAAGCGAAAGCTCAAAACAGCGGAAGATACACTCAGAATGAGGTGGAGCAAAGTGCTCAAAACCGCAGATAAATACGGCAACGACCATCAATCAAAGAGCTACCCGAAGCATAAGCTACTGCCAGAATTTGATGAGGAGGCCATAGAGCCCCCACTATCAAAAAACAAAGAAGCCGCCTGGTTGGATAGACGGCCAGATGATAGGGAAAAATCTGAAAGCGGCGCCGCATATAAACCGACTAATAATCCTAGAAAGACAGATGGCCCAGCCAGGTCCATTTACGGGCCAATGAAGAGGGCCCCAGGAGGCAATACAACACGCCAAGTATCCGAAGACATTGGTGCACCCAAATACAGGGGCGCCGCACACCCACTATGTTTCACCAACGAGGTGCTGGATCACGAATTCCCAGCAGGGTTTAAACCCATAAACATAGAGGCCTACGACGGAACAACAGACCCTGGAGTCTGGATAGAAGATTACATACTACACATACATATGGCTAGAGGAGACGATCTCCACGCCATAAAATACCTACCCCTCAAGCTCAAAGGGCCAGCCCGTCATTGGCTCAAAAGACTCCCAGAAAACACTGTTGGAAGTTGGGAAGAGCTCGAGGACGCGTTTAGAGCAAATTTTCAAGGAACTTATGTCCGCCCTCCGGATGCAGACGATCTAAGTCATATAACTCAACAGCCCGGAGAGTCAGCACGCAAATTCTGGAACAGGTTCCTCACCAAAAAGAACCAAATAGTCGACTGTCCGGACGCCGAAGCCTTAGTAGCTTTTAAACACAACGTCCGAGACGAATGGCTCGCCAGACACCTCGGACAAGAAAAGCCGAGGACAATGTCCGTGCTAACAAGCCTCATGACCTGCTTTTGTGCGGGAGAGGATAGCTGGCTAGCAAGATGCAGCACCAGCGACCCAAGTACATCCGAGATCAGAGATGGAAACGGAAAATCACGGCGCAGAAAAGAGCAGCGCCGGAATAAAGAGAAAAGCCCGAAGGGCACGACAGTCAACGCCGGATTCAAAAGCTCGTGGCCAAACAAGAAAACACCGCCCCTTAAGGATAACAGCGATGAGCTATCCAATTTAAACAAGATTTTGGGTCGGATATGTCAAATCCACAGTACCCCCGGAAGGCCTACAAACCACACCCACCGAGATTGTTGGGTTTTCAAACAGTCCGGCCGGCTAAACGCCGAACACAAGGGGCTCGACGCATCAAGCGAAGATGATGACAAACCCCACCAGCAGAGCACTGGAAAACAAAAAACTTTCCCACAAGAGGTCAAAGCAGTAAACTCACTTCATGTGATAATACGGAAAAATAGTGCGGCACCCTCTCAAAAGGGTCTCGCACGGTCCAACCCAGTGGAACATAGAGATTGGACATCAAAACCAATCACCTTCGACCACCTGGATTATTCCAGAAGTGTTTGAAATGCAGGATGGACTGCCCTGATATTGGATCCTGTAATCAATGGACTGCAATTTACACAAGTCCTGATGGACGGAGGCAGTGACCTAAACCTGCTATATCCAAACACGATCCGCAAGTTGGGGATAGACCCTACTAAAATTCGACACAGCCGCACTTCCTTCAAAGGAGTGACGCCAGGACCTTACGCCAAGTGCACAGGCTCCCTATTACTAGAAGTTGTGTTCGGATCACCGAACAACTTTCGACGCGAAAAACTAATCTTTCATATCGTCCCATTTAAAAGTGTCTATCAAGCACTCTTGGGACGAGAGGCTTTTGTCCGTTTCAACGCCATACCACATTACGCGTCTCTTACACTCAAGATGCCCGGTCCACGTGGCATCATTTCAGTGCGAGGGTCACTTAATGACCCTGAACACGGTTAGATGAGTCCGGCATAAGTAAGCTAGGGGCTCCCTAGCCGCACATCACTTTACAAGGGGCTGCGCGCACAAACAAAAGCGAGCTCACATAGACTCCGCTTTACTTATTTATATTTCTTCCTTCGTATATGTTTTCTGCACAAATTCCTTTCAGGCTAAAGTTCCTCTCTTTTTACAGATGAACAACATACACACCCGTCCAGGATAACGGCACAACGGAGACACAGGCGCAGACATGCAGTAGGGACCCGTCGCGAGGATTCTTTTCAGATTAAGACCCTGCGTAAACCTTTTTTTACTGTCTCTTGTTGTCATAATCCCTTGGTTCCTCATTATAAACAAAGCGGAGCCTGACGTTTTGGCATCGGCCGCGCCAGAAGACCATGCCCGTACCTGGACACTAGGGGCTTAGGGCATTTTTCTGCCCATTATTACCAAGACCGAACACCTTAGGGAGTGTTCAGCGTCTCGAGTTAGGCCTTATATGCATCAGCTCCGAATCATGTCTTTGGTCAAATGTTGGGTTTGCCCGGCTCCTGTGTTTGCTGCCTTACATTCCGTATCATCGGCTAACGCGGCACCAGGAGAACTACTGCGATTGTGCCCCAATTCGGCTGGGCGAGCACCTCAGTAGAGAAAGCCGAAAACTGACTGTCATGATACAACGAGAGACTGGTCAACCACTCGATCGACTACCGGAATGTTTAGAATTCCCCGCTTTGACAAAGGACCGTTTCCCGGTCAGGCACACACACGCCCCGAATTCGGAGAAGCGCGGTGCCCTAAGGGGCTATATCGTAACCCCACCCTCGAGCTCCACTGGCTAAGTGAAAGTGATAAAGCATCATAGTCCGGATTGCCTCGTTCGCTACGCTACCACCTCCTTAACAGGACCGAGACATCGGATTAAGTATGAAAACGCACTATTTTTTGCGAACACCCCCGCACCTTGTGCGTGGGGGCTGAAGCCGAAGACTGCAATCTTTCAGGTTATACAAATGTATACATAAACGGCCGCATATGAGATATTTTAATACTTGGAACGCACAAGTATAGAAAGCAGTTACATCATAAGCATTGTCTTACAAGATAAAACGTTCATTTGAACATGACATTTTTCGAGCACTGCGACTCTATTACACGAGCGCCACGCATAACTTCCCCAAAATAGTGCTCGGCGGGTAACCAGCTTTCGTCCGAACCCTGGGCGACAATAGCAGTGGCATCCATCTCTGTCCAATGTGTCTTCACACGGGCAAGGGCCATCCGCGCGCCTTCTATGCAGGCCGACCGCTTCATCTCCTTGATGTGCGGCACCGCTCCAAGAAATTGCTGCAATAAGCCGAAATAGCTCGTCGCCTTGGGTCTCTCTGGCCAGACATGAGCCATGATATCAGTCATGGCAAGTCCGGACAATCTATTTAGCTCAGCCCATTCGGCCAACCGATCGGTCAACGGAAGTGAGCGATCCGGAGTATGGAATTGAGACCAAAATAGCTCTTCCGTCTTGTGATCCTTCTGGCTCCGAAAGTGCTCAACGGCATCAGCCGCACTTGCCGCTAAATCCATATATGGATCCTCCGAACCCCACAGCTGGCCAAGTTGGGCATATTTTTGATCCGTAAACCGGTGACGCAGCAGAAACGGCTTGCCAGCCACAATATCTCCGGCCTGGCGCAGCTCCTCCTTCATAGCCCGCATTGCAGAACGGGCATCCTTGGCCTCGGCGGTGGCCTTCCCCAGGTTTTCCCGCTCCAATAAGCGCTCCTTTTCAAGAGCCTCGTTGCGGTTGGCAGCATCTTTTAATTTCACAGCCAATTCGGCCATCCTTTCCCTGCTTAGGCAGTGTGCAGCCTTTTCGGCTTTCAACTCCTCGGCTGCCCTCGAGGCAGCCGCATCACTTCTTCGGGCTTGCTCCTTGGCTTGAGCAAGTTCGGCCCGAAGGCTCTCCACAGCAGCAGCACCGTCTGTATCACAGCACATACATTATCAGAGGCGGGCTTTGACTCCCTTCAATAAATGACTGTGGAGAATTCATTTACCTTGTGACTCATCAAGTCGCCGGTTGACAAGCTGCCATGTCAAGTTGCCGCATTAACTCGGCAACTCCACTAGTCCGGCTAGCCCTCGGACTATCCGCCACCTGCATAGGAACGTCGACATTCATTACTTGAGATTTTGATCCTCGGCACGCTGTCGCTTTCGACAACCTACTGAGTCTCAGGGGCTACTATCTATACAGGGCGCACTTCTATGTGTCAAACTGTCAAAAAGGCGCGTCGTTCTTGCGTACCTCAAATCCCGCCAGTAAACTCCTAACGGCATTATGCAATCTGCTTTCGGCGGACGAAATCCTTCCAATCACCATACGCATCAAAGCACGGTGATCTTCTGAGATGGACGCCCTCTCAAGCAGATTCTTCAGCTCCCCCGGCCGGACACTAGTGGGCGCCAAACTCTCCGGCCCCTCCGGACTCTGGGATACCCTCCGTGACGATACTTCAGGCTCGTCTGCCCTATCCGACGGCATAGCAGACGGAGGCGTTTTGCTCTCCATCATCTCCGGAAGAAGATCACCCGAAGACGAACTCATCTGAGAAGGCCGCAGATCCGAACTGCAAGGTAAAAATTTCGGTCATCCACAGAAGCACAAATAGGGGTATTTTCTCATTAATGAACCTCCTTTTTTTACTCACGGCTCGCTGGAGGGCTGATCTTTTAGAGACGATTGTACGTCCGGACTTTCCCCGGACGCAGGACCCTCCAGTAAAGATTTCTTCCCCCGCTTGGGGGCTTTGGCCTCCAGGTCTTCGGAGGCGGTCCTCTTCTCCCCCTGGAAGGAGGGATTGTCGATCCCGCCCTCTTCAGGCGCCCCCATGGGCAAGGTAATAGCTCTTCCATTTTCCCCATCGCCCCCTTCTACGGGCGCGACCTCCAACATTCTGACCAGCACGGGCTCCGGTGCGGTCTCTGGGAGGGGGGCCGGACACCTTATCAGCTTCGATCGCGCTACCCACTCCTGATGAAGAATAATGGGTTAGAAGGTGAATTTCAGAACAACAAACAGAACGTCCGGACTCTGAGCTACTTACCTGTGTATCCGGGCGATTGCAACTTAGGCCTGCGTCCTCGGTCAATTCCGGACACGCCACCTGCGGTCCGAAGAGAACTTGTACATCTCCACGGGCGTCATACCCATGAAGTGTTGGAGAATTCGTGGCCCCTCCGGATTGAATTCCCATAACTGGAGAGGACGGCGTTTGCAGGGCAGAAGACGCCTGATTAGCATGACCTGCATCACCACCACCAGATTGATCTCCCTCGCTTGGAGGTCTCGAATCCGGCCCTGCAATAAGGGCACGTCTTCGGACGGCCCCCAATTGAGCCCTTGGTTGACCCACGACATCGATCGGCGTGGAGGTCCCGGGCGGAATGAAGGCGGCGGCTTTTGCTTGCTGCCCTTCGGAGCGGTGACATAGAACCACTCCTTCTGCCACAAGCCGAGCTCCTCTTGGAAGGAGCCCTCGGGCCACGGGGCATCGGCCCTTCTGCTTATGGCCGCCCCACCGCACTCCGCTTGACGCCCCCCGATCATCTTCGGCTCCACATTGAAGGTCTTCAGCCATAGGCCGAAGTGGGGGGTGACGCGGAGGAAGGCTTCACAGATAATAATGAATGCGGAAATATGGAGGATGGACTCCGGAGCCAAGTCGTGAAAATCCAGCCCGTAGTAGAACATGAGCCCTCTCACGAAGGGGTCCGTCGAGAAGCCTAAACCCCGACGGAGGTGGGATACGAAGACGACACACTCACCGGGCTCGGGAGTGGGTACGGCCTGCCCTCGGGCAGGCAACCTGTGTGAAATCTCGTAGGACAGGTACTTGGCCTCATGCAGCTTTAACACATCCTCCTCCGTGATGGAGGAGGGCATCCACCGGCCCTGAAGGTCGGAGCCGGACATTGTTGAAGATCCGAAGCGCTCGAATCTGGGGCTCTGGGTGTTGGAACTTGGAGCAAGGAGAGGATTCGATGGAAGATTGAGAAAAAGAAACGAGCCTTGGTCCCCTTATAAAGGGGGAAAATACCAAGAGCCGTCTCCGTGACCGTTCGGGATTCACCTTCGATAGAGGAGGCGTGGCGACGGGCACGGTTGGGTTACCCACACTCATATTGATGAGAATCTCGGGATAAGGGGAGCACGATCTCTGCTTCGACAAGACGTGCCAAGGAAACCGCTTCGCTAAACGTGCTGAGGTGGTATAATAAAAAATGATTCAAGTAAAGGCCTGGTAGCGGTGTGATGTCATGCCGCTAAATACGTCAGCAGATTGGATTCATGTGCACTATTCTCTCTATGGTGGAATGTGGAATTTATTTTGCAGAGCCGGACACTATCCTGGTGTTCATGATCTTCTCTGGATTATTCAAGGGAGGAACCCGCCTTGCAATGCCGAACATTATGCGTGCCGGACTTATCGTCATTGAAGCCTGGTTCAGGGGCTACTGAGGGAGTCTTGGACTAGGGGGTGTCCGGACAGCCGGACTATCATCGTCCGCCGGACTCCAAGACTACGAAGATACAAGATTGAAGACTCCGTCCCGTGTCCGGATGGGACTTCCCTTGGCGTGGAAGGCAAGCTTGGCAATACGGATATGTAGATCTCCTACCATTGTAACCGACTCTGTGTAACCCTAGCCCCCTCCGGTGTCTATATAAACCGGAGGGCTTTAGTCCGTAGGACACAACATACGTCACAACAATCATACCATAGGCTAGCTTTAGGGTTTTAGCCTCTTTGATCTCGTGGTAGATCCACTCTTGTACTACCCATATCATCAATATTAATCAAGCAGGACGTAGGGTTTTACCTCCATCAAGAGGGCCCGAACCTGGGTAAAACATCGTGTCCCTTGTCTCCTGTTACCATCCGCCTAGACGCACAGTTCGGGACCCCCTACTCGAGATCCGCCGGTTTTGACACCGACAAGCACCTTGATTATCCTAGCATGGTTGGATATGATTTTATTGATAGTGGCCTGAGGCGATTCCGGTTTAACTTGGTGTTCATTAGGACACCCATGAGACTATTACCCTACCTGCACCTTCTTTTTTTGATCTTTCTTCTGGAAAGTACACTATTATGCCAGATGAGATTTACGCTTATTAGGGCTTAGCACCACCCCAAGTGGACAAGCCAGAGCCAGCGCCTAAGCCCCAGTCGGCCGCGAAGCCTATTTACAAGTGGCATCTGCAGGACCCTGTCTATCAGTGGAACCCTAAGGAGCCCCAGCATTATCCTGGCGAATGATACTTCGACCCATGGCCATAAACCAACTTTGGCCAAAAGCCTAAGCTTGGGGGAGTACGTATTTCTCACCGACATTACATTCATGTCCACACATTTTATTCTAGTTGTCAGTGTTCATCCTTTTTCATTTGTATATGAAAGTGCAACTAATCCCTTGGTGGTTTCGGTAATTCTTAACAACATATAGCTCATTGAACTAATGCTCTTTCAAGATGATCATTTCAGAAAGTTCAATGATTGGCATGGCATGGACTAGAGATGTGGACCCCTCAAAATACTAACACATATTGGCAACAAGCTCAAGACTCTACGTTTTCTTTTCAGTGATCCAAGATCACATTGAGTCCATAGGAAAGCCAATACTATTAAAATGTGATGAGGTATTGCTTAATGGCTTACTTGCTCAAAATGCTTAGTGATATGCTCCAAAACCCTCAACCACTTTATCATTTTCCACATATGTCATAAACCTAAAAGTCAAACTTGGCCCCACCGATTTGACATATCCGGCACCACCGAGTTCATTTGATATAGCAAATGCCACAAACCCTAGTCACTTCGGTTTCACCGAGAGGGATCTCGGTCTAACCAAGATGGGATTGCAAACTCCCTATTTCCTTTTCGTAATGTTTCGGTCCCACCGAAATGAGCGAACCGGTCCCACCGAGTTTGCAATGCAAACTCCATGTTTCCTTTTTGTAACATTTCGGTCCCACCAAAATAAGCGAATCGGTCCCACCGAGTTTTCCTGACCAACTCTCTATGTGCCTATTACTGAAATCGGTCCCACTGAGTTCATGTGATCGATCTCACCGAGATTACGTTATGCCCTAACCCTAGAACATCGGTCCCACCGAGTTGATTGTATCGGTCCCACCGAAAAGCCTAACATTCATATTTTGACATGAATCGGTCTGACCGAGTTTTACCATTTGGTCTCACCGAGTTTGGGAATCTGTGTGTAAAGGTTAGATTTTGTGTGGAGGCTATATATGACCCTCCACCCATTCTTCATTTGTGGAGAGAGCCATTAGAATGTGCCTACACTTCCACCATTCATTTTCTGAGAGAGAACCACCTACTCATGTGTTGAGACCAAGATATTCCATTCCAACCACAAGAATCTTGATCTCTAGCCTTCCCCAAGTTGCTTTCCACTCAAATCATCTTTCCACCATAGCCAAATCTGTGTGAGAGAGTTGAGTGTTGGGGAGACTATCATTTGAAGCACAAGAGCAAGAAGTTCATCATCTACACACCATCTATTACCTTTTGGAGAGTGGTGTCTCCTAGATTGGTTAGGTGTCACTTGGGAGCCTCCATCAAGATTGTGGAGTTGAACCAAGGAGTTTGTAAGGGCAAGGAGATCGCCTACTACGTGAAGATCTACCCAAGTGAGGCAAGTCCTTCATGGGCGATGGCCATGGTGGGATAGACAAGGTTGCTTCTTCGTGGACCCTTCGTGGGTGGAGCCCTCTGTGGACTCGCGCAACCGTTACCGTTCATGGGTTGAAGTCTCCATCAACGTGGATGTATAATAGAACCACCTATTGGAACCACGCCAAAAATCTCCGTGTCAACATTGCGTTTGCTCCCTCCAAACTCCTCACATTTACTTTCTTGCAAGTTGCATGTTTTACTTTCCGCTGCTCATATACTCTTTGCATGCTTGCTTGAATTGTATTGTGATTGCTTGACTTGTGCTAACTTGCTAAAATCTGCCAAGAATTAGAATTGGGAAAAGGTTAGGTTTTTATTTGGTCAAGTAGTCTAATCACCCCCGCTCTAGACATACTTTCAATCCTACAAGTAGTATCAAAGCTTTGGTCTCCATTTGCCTTGACTTCCATAGCTTTGGTGATCATAGCCTTGGTTCACAACCTAGGAGAGTATGGCGTCTAGCGAGGGAAATTACCACCATAGAGGTCCTTACTTTGATGGTACTAATTTTGCTAGTTGGAAACATAAGATGAAACTGCATATTGTTGGCCCCGCCATTTGGGCTATTGTGTGTATTGCCTTGCAAGGTGAATTCTTCGATGGGAGAGAACCAAATCCTGAAGCTACCATGGAAGACTTGAAGATGTTGAAATACAATGCTCAAGCTTGCGATATCCTCTTCAACGGATTGTGCCCCGAAGAATTCAACAAAATCAGCCGTCTTGAGAATGCAAAGGAAATTTGGGATACTTTCACTACTGTAGGATGCTACTAACGTGACACTATGATCAGAGGCCCTTTGAGAAACTGTGTGCGATGCAATAATCGCAAACGATGGTGTCAGAGAACCGTCAAAAATGTCCAAAACATTTACGATGACGGATGCATCAACACGGGTCAAATTTTAGTTGCGTGTGCGATGCAGGGCATACGGTTGATTCAACAGAACAGTTTGCAATGAGGAAGAGCAACAGAAATGGGCGCCATATCAATGTGTGTGTGATATACGACATATAATTTGCTCCGATGAACCGTTTGTGATGATTGAGGTGAACACAAACGATTCAGTGTAACAAGATGTGTGTGATACCAGACAAACAAGTCGGTAATCAAAATTGTGTGCGGTCATTATAGACAGCCCATACGGTCTTTTTTGTGAATTGTGTGTTCGTCAGGGCACACAGTTCAACAAACCAACCTGTGGGCGATAATGTAGAAGATCTCTGTCGAATACATATTACTAACCGTCTGCGATGACATTGACAGGATAAACAGAGATATATACAGTCTGGTTAATTTAGTCCTTCTTCTTCTTGTTGTTGTTGTTGGATGGCCCTACGACATCGTCTTGGCGAGGACGCTTCTTGCCGCTGATCGTTGGCTTTTCGCCGCCGCCGTCGTCATCGTCGTTGCTGTCGTCGTCCTCCTCCTCCTTGTTCGACCATTCCTCCTCCTCATCATCGTCGTCCCGATCTTCTTTGTCCTCTGACGGCTCCTTGTCCGTCTGGTTGTCGTCTGACGACTCCGGAGGTGGCGTGCCTTCCATGAACCGGATATAATCGAGGTCTGGGCTTGACGCCGGACTCATGTAAGACGAGCAGGATGATTCCGATGTTGACCTATCATTGGGAGCCAGACTGCTGGCCGAACAGTCATCCTCGTTGTCGCTCGACATGGCTGCAGAGTGTGTGCCAGTGTGTAGCGCGGCCTGCCAGGGACGATGAAGATGGTGGACACTTAAGCGGGATATGTGTCGGATTTCGGGTTCCGGCAGACCCTTGAGGTTCGAACTCTGGGGTGCGCGCGGAGATTCAACCCTCAACCTGCCTGTTCCTCGCCGAATCGCTAGGATCTAAACTGCCAAACAGAATAACACAAGAGACACAAGATTTATACTGGTTCGGGCCACCATTGTGGTGTAATACCCTACTCCAGTGTGTGGTGTGGTGGATTGCCTCTTGGGCTGATGATGAACAATACAAGGAAGAACAGCCTCGCGAGGGTCTGTTCTTGGCTGGTGCAATGAACTGCTAGGAGGAGTTCAGTCGCCCTGTCTACTGGTTTCTTGGTAAGGATCAAGATGCTCGATCTCTAGGTCAGGCTTCTAGCTCTGGTCTCACTCCTGGATGCCTCTACCCTGGGGGTGGCTAGTCCTATTTATAGGCAAAGGCCCTGGGCCTCTTCCCAAATATTGAGCGGGAAGGGCGCCAACAATTGGCCATTTTGAAGGGGAACAACGGGTACACTTATCCTGACTAAAGTTGGTCCTCGCCTGTCAAAGGCTCTGGTGGTGACGCCGGCTTGGGCTCCACAATGACTTCCTTCCGGCCATTCGGCTGGTCTTGGTCTTGTTGCACCGAAATGGATGCCTTTGCTTGATGCTCTCACCTGCGCTCGCTCCCTTTGCACCAAAGAGGAAAGGAGGACACTGCGCGGGCTGGCGCCCGACTGGCGCCCCTAGTCGTCATGGCTTGCGTCATGGGAACCTCGCGAGGTACCCCGCCTTGAACTCTCCGCCTCCTCGTGAGCCAGCCTGACGAGGCCATGCCTGAGGAAGCTCCTTGTCGTCCGCCCCGCGAGGCTTGGCCCCTCGCGAGGGTCTTGAGCTTGTGTTGATGAAGATGGGCTGCGCTGGGTCTCCTTTGAGCCACGCCGCAGGCCGCAGGCAGGCAAGTCTGGGGACCCCCGTTCCCAGAACGCCGACAGTAGCCCCCGGGCCCACGGCGCGCCCGCACTTGGCCGAGCAGAGAGGCAAAAGGGCAAGTGCGAAGCATCGCGGGCCCTAATAGCCTGCGGCCTTGGGCGCTGCGTGGCGGTTGATTGGACGTGGGCGCCTCTGCAAACGCGCAAGTTGATAAAGGAGCGGCATCTCCCTTGCCTCCTTTACTTCCTCCAGTTGCTGCTCAAATCCCCTTTCTTGCACCTCTCCTCCCTGCTTCCGAAATTTTCAGATCTACTCCGTCTGCACGCCCTAGCCAGTCATGGCGCCTCACCAAGCCCCGGCCGGAGCTTGGTACTCGCCTGCCTTGGACTCGCCAAATGTGTCAGAGGCGAGGCTTTCCCGGGTGCACCAGATGGCGGCGGCGCAGGGCATCGACGGGACGAAGGCGTTCAAGGCCGGCTCTGCCATCCCTGAAGGCCGAGGGAGCACCTTCTATGCGCTCTTCGTAAGCGCCATCATCGCCGGTCTGGTGCCTCCCTTTTCTGAGTTCTTCTTCTCTGTCCTCCGCCACTATAATATTCAAGCTCTGCACCTCCATCCCAACTCTGTCCTTCTTCTGGCGATCTTCGCCTACTATTGTGAGGCTCACGTAGGGGTGAAACCTTCGGTGGCCTTGCTGCGCCACTACTTCTCCCTCCGGACCTCCCGTGGTTCCGCCTCCGCGTGCGCGAGCTTCGTCGCGTACGGCGGCTCTATCGCCATTTCGAACCCTGGGAAAAGGATTGAGGGTTTCAGGAGCAAGTGGGTCTTGGTGGATGCTGGGCGCATCCACCCTCGGCTGATCCTGCCCACGGAGCACCCCGTGAGCTTCGACGACTAGTCCCGAGTGGAGCTTCTGGATCCCCGCGCGAAGCTGGTGTTGGAGAAGATGGACGCAGATCTGAGGCCGGCCAGTGTGGCGGCGGCGAAGCTGACCAGTGCATCGCTGCTGAGGGAATTCCTGGAGCACCAGCTGGCTCCGCTTCGTCAGTACTCACTTCTGATGTGGAGGCCCCACCCGAGCCCCGCGGTCTTGGTAGACGAGGATCTGGCTGCGGTCCTCCAGTCCTTGGTTGGGGGCGACGTGGCGAGGCTGGAGGGCGCTCCTACGCCCCTGTTCCTCCGCGAGGACTGGGAGCAGGTAGTGGGGTCCATGCCCGTCTTCAACGGGGACGGGCCCGTGCCCGCGGAGGCTCCAGAGGACCTGGTGGACGTGTCCTCCGACGACTCCAGCGAAGAGAAGGAAGAAGGGGAGCGGGAAGAGGGGGTTGACTCCAAGGCGGAGTCAAGGGCTCCTCCCCTTCGGTGCAGGTCCCGCACTCTCCGCCTCCCCCAGAGCGACGACGACGAGGATGAGGATGAGCAGGGCGGCGGGAGCCTGCCTTCGATCCCGAAGAAGGACCAGACTGGGTTAATCCCCTGCGGGTCTGCCCCAGCCCCGAGGCGATCCGTAGGTGCGCCTCCTGCTCCCGAGCTTCTTGAAGCTGACCCCGGCAGCCGGCTCTCGGGCTTCAAGTACGGCCGGAGGCTGCTTGAGCCCACAAGCGACGACCTGTAAGTGCTTGATTCCTGTCCTGATTATTGTTCTGTTGCCGAGGCTTGATGCTTGTATCTTCCGGCCAGGCTGGCGCCCGTGGCAAAGAAGCCGAAGGGAGCTCCTAAGGTCCCATCCATGGTAATGCCTCTGCCCGAGAAAGAAGATGACTGTGACGCACAGGCCTCTCCTGCCCGGGCATCCTTGCGAGGCCAGGCTGAGCCTGCTGGGGCGAGCTCAGCCCCCTTGGCCCAGGTGACTCCCGAGGTGCCCTTACCTGATGCCGCCACCACAGCCGTCGTGGCGCAGCAGGTTCCGCCTCAGGATACTGTGGTCACGCTGCCGTCTTCTCCTCCTACTCCATCGACTGCTGCTTCTCCGACTACTGTTCTGGATCGTGCCATTGCCGGACTGGATCGTCTGCGGCAGGATCTTCTGGGCGCCGACCCTCGTCTAGTGGCCGGGCGCTTGGAGCTGGCTTCTGGCTGGATTCACTCCGATGCTTCGATACGGGAGGCGCTGGTCCAGGCCTCGACGGCTTGCGACGAGGAGAAGCAGGCCATCCTTGAGGCGAAGGTTGCCCACGATGCTTCCCTGGGGGAGGCAGCTAGCGTCCGAGGTCGCTGTGAGATGCTGGAGAGCAAGCTGAAGGGCCTGTAGAACCAGCTTGCCAAGGAGGCCCGCCTTCGCCAAGAGCAGGAGGAAAGCATGAAGGCTCGCGAGGCGGCCGTCAAGGACCTGGAGGCCAAGCTCAAGAGGCGCCGTGGCCGCCTAGGCGAGCTGGAGCAAGAGCTGGAGGCGATGAAGGTTGAGCTGGACGGCAAGACCCGGGTTCTCGCCGAGAATCGCGTGGCCTTCGCGGATATGGAGGAGAAGGCTCGCACTTCATTGAAGACGCTTTATGATAGCAGCGTTGAGAGCCCGCTGGACGGCAAGGAGGATGGCCCCGCCAAGCTGCTTCCCTTCCTGGTTCGCGCCCTTCAAGACGTCACCCTTGGCCTTGGCCCTACGGCTGAGGCCGAGGCACACGTCTTGTCTTCTGCAGCGCTGACGCGGGTCTTCACCCACATCTATCTTCGTGACCCCAACATCGACCTCGACAGCCTGCTGGAGCCAGTGAGCGGCGAGCGTGCCGCTGCCGCTGCTGAGGCCGTGAAGGGTCGTGCGGAGGCTCTGCTGGGGAAGTTCCGGGCCTTCAGTACCAAGCCGAAGTGGAGCGTTGCTAGCCCTGCCGCTCCACAAGGCGAACCTGCTCCGCGCAGCTCCACCGCCGGCAAGTGACTCCGTCGTGGCTCCCGTCCTGTTTTTAATTCCTGCGCATGTACCATGCCTCGGGGAGTCATTAAAACTTGTGTTTGATGCCGTGATAACAGTATGGACTGTAATATTTACTTTTGAATTCCCTGAAATTTGCGCTATTCCTTCCTACTTGCTTATGCTCTACGCCGGCAGAGCCCGGCCCCGCGCATATCTCAGCCGCCATTAGCCCCGACCGGAAACCAGGACGGGACCAAGGAGTGAGGGGCTACGTGACAAGTGAGGCTCCTGAGTCGCGATGCTCAGGAGTCCCCCTTGGCGCTCGAACAACAAGTAGGGAGGTGAGGTGTGGGTGGATATGCCGTTCTACGTCTGCAGAGCCCGGCCCCGCGCATTCCTCAACCGCCGTTAGCCTTTCGGAACTAAGGAGTGAGGGGCTACGTGACCAGTTAGGCTCCTGAGTCGTGATGCTCAGGAGTCCCCCTTGACGCTCAAACGGCCTTCGTACCTTGGCTCCACTCGGGAGGGACGTGCGACGAACCAGGCCCGGGGGGGCCTGGCTTGGTGGCGTGCGTCTGGGCATGACCTAGGCGCAGCCCCCGTGCCCAGCCCCCTCGCGTGGCGCTCCCGAGGGGAGGCGTTGCGATGAGGCCAGACACTAAGCTCCGGGCTCCCTGAGGTTGATGCGGCCCGGGGGCCACCCTCAGTTGTTTATCACCAACGCGGAGTATAGCGCTTCCGTATGCATACGTGCATAGCCTCTCCTCGGCAGTGTCGTCAGCCAGCACGGAGCATGGTGCTTCCACTGGTGCGTGGGAGGGGGCTCCCCTCCGGGAGGAGCCCTCGGGCGTATACAACCCCACCCTGACACGTGGCTGGCACGATAGGGCTTGACGAGGTGTATCTGGGCACCCGTGGGCCAGCGTGGGACTCACGGGGCCCTACCTCAAGGCGGGTTGCGCCTGGCTCTGGGCCTTATCTTGGAGTGTGTTCCTGCAAATTTGGCCAGATGCCGGTGCTCTACGTCCTCGGGTCCCGACTCTCGGGCTGGTCTCAGCCGTCACTGGCATGCCAGGTCGCGATGCCGTGGACAAGACCAGAGGGTGAGGGCCGGAGAGCCGGTAGGAGCCCTGAGTCGCGATGCTCAGGCACCCCCCCCTTTAACACGCAAGCTGGGTTAGATGTTGAAACTCTACGTCCTCGGGTCCCGGCTCTCGGGCTGGTCTCAGCCGTCGTTGGCATGCTAGGGCGCGATGCCGTGGACAAGACCAAAGGGTGAGGGCCGGAGAGCCGGTAGGAGCCCTGAGTCGCGATGCTCAGGCACCCCCCCTTTAACGCGCAAGCTGGGTTAGATGTCGAAACTCTACGTCCTCGGGTCCCGGCTCTCGGGCTGGTCTCAGCCATCGCTGGCATGCCAGGGCGCGATGCTATGGACATGATCAGAGGGTGAGGGCCGGAGTGCCGGTAGGAGCCCTGAGTCGCGATGCTCATGCACCCCCCCTTTAACGCCCAAGATTCCAACTCCCAAGGGAAAAAGGCACCAAGTAACAAGCAAGGTGGGTTGAAAGCATAGCCCTAAGATAAACGCAAGAAGGGTACATGCCGGTGCGTCAGGCCCGAGCGGCTTGGGGATGATGCAGCCCGAGGGGCACCCCCAATATGGTAAGCTAAGAACATGAAACAAAAGTGATACATGCCGCAGGGACGGACCCATGCGGCCTGGGAATAATGCGGCCTTGTGGGCGCTCCCAGCTGGAAATGAAACTTGAAAGATGTCACCTGATAATGTTGGGGTCGAAGGGGTGTTGGTGTAGCAGACTCGGTGGGATGCGGGAGCCGATCCTCACGAGGCCCAAGGCCCAGGGGCCTCAGGAGGCTCCGGAGGCGCTGGCGCCTCCTCGCGGGCCATCTCCATCTCCGCCAGAGCTGCGGCACGCCTGACCTCTTGAGCCTCTAGGATGGCTCTCATGAGGCGCTGGTGCGCAGCAGCCGCGTTTGGCAAGCCATAAGGCATGCGAATGTAGCTGTGGGTCGGACCCTCGCAACGTCCCACTCGCGAGGGCCAGAGGCACTCCTGAGACGCGGCTCGATTGAGCCCTGGTATGTCGATGCAGACGCGCAGCCCACCATCCTCGCCTGGATGGGGGGCCATAGCGGGTAGGCGGCGGCTGCCTCTCATGACCCTTGACTCCTGTAGCTCCTGAATGGCCTTGCTGACGAACTCCTGAGGGTTTGGCCCTCCTTGCCTTGCTCCTTCTTGAGGGAAACGTGCTTCGAAACACGCCTCCACGTGGTGCCCAAGTGCCTCCCTCGTGACTTTGGCGAGGTCGGCGGCCCTCCAGGGGAGAGCCCCCGAGCCCTACCTAAGGAGGGCGTCGGGCGCGATTTCCTATGCGATGGAAGGAGGTTCCCCCTGAGGAGGCGCGGGCCCTGAGGGGCCTGCCTCCTTAGGGGCCGGGCCGGTCGATGTCTTCTTCTTCTTGGGGGCGGCCTCGGGAAGCCTCCTGCCTCCGCGGTCCGGGTCTTCCAGCAATGCGGCCTGAAAGGCTCGCTCCAGGGAGCACACTGCGTCTCTCTCTTCGCAGGGCACCATGATGACCCCGCCGCTTCCTGGCATCTTGAGGATGTTGTAGCCGTGGTGAGTCACGGCTATGAACTTGGCCAGCGCGGGGTACCCGAGGATGGCGTTGTATGGCAGGCGAATGTGGGCGATGTCGAAGTCGATGAGCTCGGTGCGGTAGTTGTCACGTGCCCCGAAGGTGACAGGAAGGCGGACCTGCCCAATCCGGACTGTGGAGCCGTCGGTGACTCCGGAGAAAGGCTTGGTTGGCTGAAGCTGGCTGTAGGGCACCTGGAGATTGTTGAATGTTTCCACGGACAGGACGTTGAGCCCTGCTCCGCCGTCGATGAGGGTCCTGGTGACTAGCATGTTGCTGATGATTGGGGAACAAAGCATCGGGAGGACTCCGGCTGTGGCCACGCACTTGAGCTGATCTGCTGAACTGAACATGATGGCGCATGCCGACCACCTGAGAGGGCGCGTGGCCTCGAGCTTGGGGAGGACTGCATTCACTTCGCGAGCGAACTTCTTGAAGATGCGATGAGAGGCTGGGGCTTGAGCTCCACCCAGGATGCAGGCGATTGCACGCGGTTCCTGGAAGCCCCAACCCCCTCGTCCTGATGACGGTCTTCATTTCTCCTTGGCTGCGGCGGCAGCGGAGGGAGGCCTGCATTCCCTTGCGGGCGATCCTCGTGAGGCTGATCCCTCCAGCCTCCCTTGCGAGGCAGGTCCTGCCAGCGATCCTTGCGAGGTTGGTCGCGCCACCCTTGGCGCGGGCCGCGGTCTTCCCAACGTCCTGCGTTCCTTCCTCCTCCTCGGCCGTAGCCCCGGTCACTGCAGTCGGGACGTCTGCCGACCCTTCCTTCACGCACGGCCCGAAGCTCTTGGCATTCATTGGTATCGTGGGTGTGGAGGTCGTGGTACACGTAGTACCGACTGCGCTTGGAGGATTCGGGCTGATCTCTGCCCTGCTTGGTGTCTGGCTCTGCCGCGAGTACGGCAGCCCCCTTGCACTTCACGTCCTTGGCCTTGGGCTTCTTCTCTTTTGGGTCCGCGGCAGGCAGCTCGAGGAGGGAGAGGCATCCCTCCTCAGCCCTAGCGTACTTGGGCGCCAAGTTGAACAGCTCCAAGGAGGTGCACAAGTCTTCATGCATCGCTAGCTCCTCCTTCATCTTGACGTCGCGCACACCATCGGAGAAGGCTAAGATGATGGCCTCCTCCGTCACCCTGGGGATCTTGAGGCGCGCGTTGTTGAAGCGCTGGATGTACTTCTGCTGGGTTTTCCTTGGTTGCTGCTTGATACGGTGCATGTCGCTCACGGCGGGTGGCCGGTCGCGGGTGCCCAGGAAGTTAGTGATGAAGCAGGTGCGCATCTCGTCCCAGGAGGAGATCGTGCCTGGGGCCAGATTTAGGAGCCAGGTGCGGGCTCCGTTCTTGAGCGCCATGGGAAACCAGTTTGCCATGACCTTTTCGTCCCCGTGGGCAGCCTCGATGCCCAACTCGTAGAGCTGGAGGAACTCTGCTGGGTCAGCCATGCCGTCGTAGCGAGGAAGCAGGTCTGGCTTGAACTTGCTGGGCCACGCGATGCTGCGCAGCTCGGAGGTGAAAGCGTGGCAGCCTGTTGTGGCCACAGGAGGCCTGGGGCGACGGAGAGCTTGGTCTTGCGGGTCCCCATGCGCCGCGGCTGGAGGCAGCGCAGGGTCTTGACGTGCCGGAGCAGGGAGCGCTCGGGCGGCTTCTCGGGTGCGAGGGACTTCTTGGCAGCTCTGCTCTTGCTGCGCTGGCGCCCGACGGAGTGGGTTCCGCCCAGGGGCCACGCGCCTTGGGGCCAGGGCGCCTTCTTGAGGAGGAGGCGGCTGAGGCGCCCCAGGAGCTTCATTGCCCGCGCAGGGCGGGGCGCGGTGCAACGAGAAGGACGACGCGGGGGATCCCCCGGCGGTGCGGACGAGTTCGGCGACTCGTTCGAGCCACTCTTCGTAGACGTCGTCGATGGGGCAGTAGCGCAGGAGCTCATTTTCCGCGATGAGCACAGCTCGGGCCTTAATGGCTGCGCGGGGCGCGCGTGACGAAGAACCAGCGGGGGTGAACGAGGGTGTGGCAGTGCGGCCGTCCCGCCTCATGGATGGATGTTGGGACGACGCTTGCTGTTCGTTCCCCGCCGGGCCGGTGGCGGCATTGACGGCAGGTGACGGGGAACGACGAGGGCGCCCGCCGACGAGAGCCATCTGGGCGACGTGGGAAGTGAGGGCGGCTCGGTGCTCGGCGCGAGCCCGATGAGCGTCAGACATGGATGCGGTGGTCGGAGAAGAACAAGACGACGGAAGGCAAATTCCGGCGCACCCCTACCTGGCGCGCCAAATGTCGGATTTCGGGTTCCGGCAGACCCTTGAGGTTCGAACTCTGGGGTGCGCGCGGAGATTCAACCCTCAGCCTGCCTGTTCCTCGCCGAATCGCTAGGATCTAAACTGCCAAACAGAATAACACAAGAGACACAAGATTTATACTAGTTCGGGCCACCATTGTGGTGTAATACCCTACTCCAGTGTGTGGTGTGGTGGATTGCCTCTTGGGCTGATGATGAACAATACAAGGAAGAACAGCCTCGCGAGGGTCTGTTCTTGGCTGGTGCGATGAACTGCTAGGAGGAGTTCAGTCACCCTGTCTACTGGTTTCTTGGTAAGGATCAAGATGCTCGATCTCTAGGTCAGGCTTCTAGCTCTGGTCTCACTGCTGGATGCCTCTATCCTGGGGGTGGCTAGTCCTATTTATAGGCAAAGGCCCTGGGCCTCTTCCCAAATATTGAGCGGGAAGGGCGCCAACAATTGGCCATTTTGAAGGGGAACAGCGGGTACACTTATCCTGACTAAAGTTGGTCCTCGCCTGTCAAAGGCTCTGGTGGTGACGCCAGCTTGGGCTCCACAATGACTTCCTTCCGGCCGTTGGGCTGGTCTTGGTCTTGTTGCACCGAAATGGATGCCTTTGCTTGATGCTCTCGCCTGCGCTCGCTCCCTTTGCACCAAAGAGGAAAGGAGGACTGTCGGTGTCAAAACCGGCGGATCTCGGGTAGGGGGTCCCGAACTGTGCGTCTAGGCGGATGGTAACAGGAGACAAGGGACACAATGTTTTTACCCAGGTTTGGGCCCTCTCGATGGAGGTAAAACCCTACTCCTTCTTGATTGATATTGATGATATGGGTAGTACAAGAGTGGATCTACCATGAGATCAAGGAGGCTAAACCCTAGAAGCTAGCCTATGGTATGATTGTTGTTCTGTCCTATGGACTAAAACCCTCCGGTTTATATAGACACTAGAGAGGGCTAGGGTTACATAGAGTCGGTTACAATGGTAGGAGATCTACATATCCGTATCGCCAAGCTTGCCTTCCACGCCAAGGAAAGTCCCATCTGGACGCGGGACGAAGTCTTCAATCTTGTATCTTCATAGTCTTGGAGTCCGGCCGATGATGATAGTTTGGCTATCCGGACACCCCCTAGTCCGGGACTCCCTCAGTAGCCCCTGAACCAGGCTTCAATGACGACGAGTCCGGCGCGCATATTGTCTTCGGCATTGCAAGGCGGGTTCCTCCTCCGAATAATTCATAGAAGATTGTGAACACCAGGATAGTGTCCGGCTCTGTAAAATAAATTCCACATACCACCGTAGAGAGAATAATATTTACACAAGTTCAATCTGCTGACGTATTTTGTGGCGTGACGTCACACCACAACCAAGCCTTTACTCGAATCGTTTTTATTATACCACCTCAGCGCGTTTAGCGAAGCGGTTTCCTTGGCACGTCTTGTCGAAGCAGAGATCGTGTTCCCCTTATTCCGGGATTCCCATCAATACGGACGTGGGTAACCCAACCGCGCCCGTTGCCACGCCCCCTCCATCGAAGGCGAGTTCCAAACGGTCACGGGGACGGCTCTTGGTATTCTCCCTCTTTATAATGAGACCAAGGCCCATTCCTTTTCTTCAATCCTCAATCGAATCCGCCCCTCGCCCCGAGTTCCAACACCCAGGGCTCCAGATTCGGGCACTTCGGACCTTCGACAATGTCCGGCTCCGACCTACAGGGCCGGTGGATGCCCTCCTCCGTCACGGAAGAGGACGTGCTAAAGCTGAGAGACGCCAGGTACTTAACCTACGAGATTTCGCATAGGTTGCCTGCCCAAGGGCAAGTCATTCCTACTCCCGAGCCTGGCGAGAGTGTCGTGTTCGTGTCTCACCTCCGTCGGGGTTTAGGCTTCCCGATGGATCCCTTCGTGAGGGGGCTCATGTTTTACTATGGGCTGGAATTCCACGACTTGGCTCCGGAGTCCATCCTCCACATCTCATCATTTATTGTCGTCTGCGAAGCCTTCCTCCGCACTACCCCTCACTTCGGTTTGTGGCTCAAAACCTTCAACGTGGAGCCGAAGATGATTGAGGGGCGTCAGGCAGAGTGCGGCGGGGCGGTTATAAGCAAGAGGGCCGATGCTCCATGGCCCGAGGGCTCTTTTCAGGAGGAGCTCGGCTTGTGGCAACAGGAGTGGTTCTATATCACCGCTCCCAGGGGCAGCAGGCAGAGGCCGCCGCCCGCCTTTCGCTCGGGCCCTCCACAACGGCTGACGTCATGGGTCAACAAAGGGCTTGACTGGGGGCCGTCCAAGGACGTACCCCTATTGCAGGGCCGGATTCGAGACCTCCAAGAGAGGGAGATCAATCTGGTCGTAGTGACGCAGGTTATGCTGATTCGGCGTCTTCTGCCCTGCAAACGTCGCCCCCTCCGCCTGTGGGAATTCAATCCGGAGGGACCACGAGCTCTCCAACACTTCATGGGTACGACACCCGTGGAGATGTACAAACTGTTCTTCGGATCACAAGAGATGTGTCCGGACTTGACCGAGGACGCTGGCTTAAGCTGCAATCGCCCGGATACTCAAGTAAGTAGCCCTGTGTCCGGACATATCGTCCATTTATTTATCATGGATTTGCCTTTTAACCAGCTATCCCTTGGACAGGAGTGGATAGCGCAAGCAAAACTGATACGGTGTCCGGCCCCCCTCCCTGAGACCACGCCGGATCCCGTGTTAATCAAAATGTTGGAGGTAGCGCCTTCGAAGGAGGGCGAAGGGGGGAACAGGGAAACTACCACCTTTGGTAAGGAGGCTCTCAGCAAGGGGGGAATCAAGAATCCCTCCCTCCAGGGGGAGAAGAGGACCGCTTCCGAAGACCCGGAGGCCAAGGCCTCAAAGCGGGGAAAGAAATCTGCACCGGAAGGTCCTGTGCTGGGAGGAGTCCCGGCCGCACAGTCTCCCCAAAGGAATCAGCCCTCCAACGAGCCGTAAGTAGAAAAAGGGGGAGTTTTGTAATAAGGGACATCCCTATTTTATTTCTAAGGATAACCGAAGTTTTTATCTTGTAGTTCGGATCTCAGCCCTTCTCAGCAGAGCTCATCCTCGGGGGACCTTCGTCCGGAGATAATGGAGAGAGAAACGCCTCCATCTACCGCCCCGTCAAGCGGGGCGGACGACCCTGAGGTGTCTTCACGGAGGGTCTCCCTGAGTTTCGGCACCCACTGGAGTACGGCCGGTGGAGCTGCATGATCTGCTCGAGAGGGCGTCTATCTCAGAAGATCACTGCACATTAATGAGTATGGTGATTGAAAGGATCTCATCCGCCGAGAGCGGGTTGCATGAGGCCGTCGGAAGTTTACTGACGGGGTTTGAGGTACGCAAAAAATGACATACCTTTTGACAGTTTTGCACATAGAGTGCGCCCTGTATAGATAGTAGCCCCTGAGACTCGGTATGTTGTCGAAAGCGACAGCGTGCCGAGGATCATAATCTCAGTTATAAAATGTCGCCTTTCCTATGCAGGTGGCTGAATGTTCGGTGGCCAGCCGGACTGATAGAGTTGCCGAGCTGAAGCGGCAACTCGACGTTGCGGATGCGGACATCGCGCTGGTCAATAAACGACTTGATGAGTCACAAGGTAGGTGGTTTCTCCGCGGTCACCTGGTAAGGGAGCTGATGCCCACTCCTTACAACATGTATGCTTGATGCAGATGGTGCCGCTGCTGTGGAAGACCTTCGGGCAGAGCTTGCTCGAGCCAAGGAGCAAGCCAGAAAAAGTGATGCAGCCGCCTCGAAGGCAGTGGAGGAGCTAAAAGCCGAAAAGGCTGCTCACTGCCGAAGCAGGGAGGAGATGGCCGGAATGGCCGTGAAACTAAAAGATGCTACCGACCGCTATGAGGTTCTTGAAAGAGAACGCCAAGCGAAGCAAGAGGACCTGAAGAAGGCTACCGCCGAAGCCAAGGATGCCCGTTCTGCAATGCGGGCTATAAAGGAGGAACTGCATCAGGCCGGAGACATTGCGGCTGGAAAGCCCTTTCTGCTGCGTAGGAAGTTCACAGATCCGAAGTATGCTCAGTTGGGCCAGTTGTGGGGTGCGGAGGATCCTTATCTGAATTTGGCGGCGAGTGCGGCGGACGCAGTCGTGCACTTCCGAAGCCAGAAGGATCACGAAATGGAAGAGCTTTTTTGGTCTCAATTCCATAGTCCGGAGCGTCCACTTCCGTTGACCGATCGGTTGGCTGAGTGGGCTGAGCTGAATAGATTGTCCGGATTTGCCATGACGGATGTGGTGGCTCATCTGTGGCCGACCCAAGCCGAAGAGTTATTTTGGCTTATTGCAGCAATTCCTTGGGGCGGTGCCGCATATCAAGGCGATGAAGCGGTCGGCATGCATAGAGGGTGCACGGATGGCTCTCGCCCGTGTTAAGACATACTGGGCGGAGATGGATGCCACCGATGTTGCATCCCGGGGTTCGGACAAAAGCCGATTACCCGCCGAGCACTATTTTGAGGAAGTCCTGCAGGGCGCTCGTTTAATAGAGTCACAGTGCTCGAAAAATGTTATGTTCAAATGACATGTATGATTTGTGAAACCATATTTATAATGTAACGGCTTTTTATACTTGTGCGTTCAAGTATTGAAATATCTCCTGTGCGGCCGTTAATGTATATGTATGTATAACCTGAAAGATGGCAGTCTTTGGCTTCAGCCCCCACGCACATGGTGCGGGGGTGTTTGCAAAAAAAGCGCATTTTCACATTCAATGTCTTGGTCCTTTGAAGGAGGTGATAGCATAGCAAACTAGGCAACCAGACTATAATGCTTTATCACTTTCACTTAGCCATAGGAGCTCGATGGTGGGGCTACTATATAGCCCCTAGAGGCACCGCGCTCTCCGAACTCGGGGCGCGTGTGTGCCTGACCGGGAAGCGGTCCTTCGTCAAAGCGGAGGAATTCTAAACATTCCAGTAGTCGATCGAGTGGTTGACCAGTCTCTCGCTATATCATGACAGTCAGTTTTCGGCTTTCTCTACTGAGGTGCTCGCCCGGCCGAACCGGGGCACAATCGCAGTAGTTCTCCTGGTGCCGCGTTAGCCGATGGAGCGGAACGTAAGGCAGCAAAACACAGGAGCCGGGCAAACCCAACATTTGACCAAAGACATGATTCGGAGTTGATGCATATAAGGCCTAACTCAAGACGCCGAACACTCCCTGAGGTATTCGGTCTTTATGATAACGGGCAGAACAATGCCCTAAGCCCCTAGTGTCCAGGTACGGGCGAGAACTTCTGACGCGGCCGATGCCAAAACGCCAGCCTCCTCCTCGGTTATGGTAGGAAACCGGGGGATGTGTGTCAACAAGAGACAGTAAGAAAGGTTTACGCAGGGTCTTAATCTGAAAAGAATCCTTGCAACGGGTCCCTGCTGCACGTCTGCGCATGTGTCTCCGTTGTGCTGTATCCTGGACGGGTCTAGCACGTGGTTCATCTGTAAAAGAGAAGAACTTAGTTTGGAAAAAATATCATGCAAAAAATGTATTTAAGATAGAGTATGATTTGGAAGATGAATAAAGTTGAGCTTTATTGGCTCTCATTGTTCATACGTGCAACCCCTTGTAAAGAGGTATGCGGCTGGGAAGCCCCTTGTTTATTTATACCGGACTCGCTTAACCGTGTCCGAGGTCTGAATGACCTGTTTTTAGGGGCTTTGATCAGCAAGGCCGGATTAGTGTGTGGCTGTCAAGGCAGTCTCATGTTTTCCGTGGTCGAGGAACACTCGGAGTTACCCTTTAATGAGATTATGCCGCGTGGACCGGGCATTTTAAGTGTAAGAGACGTGTAATGCGGTATTGCGTTAAAGCGGGCGAAAGCTTCGCGTCCCAGTAGTGCTTGATGGCTACTTTTGAATGGGGCGATATGGAAGATTAGCTTTTCGCGACGGAAGTTGTCGGATGAACCGAACACAACCTCTAGTAGTACAGAGCCTGTACAATTGGCATAAAGGCCTGGCGTCACTCCTTTGAAGGAAGTGCTGCTATGGCGAATTTTGGTAGGGTCTATCCCCATTCTGCGGATGGTGTCCTGGTATAGCAGGTTTATATCACTGCCGCCATCCATTAGGACTTGTGTGAATTGTAGTCCGTCGATTATGGGATCCAATATCAAAGCAGTCCCTCCTGCGTTTCGAATACTTCTGGAGTAATCCTGATGGTCGAAAGTAATTGGTTTTGACATCCAATTTCGGGACTCCGCTGGGGTGGACCGTGCGGCGCGTGCTTTAGCAGGTGCCGCACTATTTTTCCTTGTTATCACATGAAGTGAGTTCACTGTTTTGACTTCTAGTGGGAAAGTCTTCTGTTTTCCGGCGTGCTGCTTGTGGGGTTCGTCATCGTCTTCGCTTGGTGTGTCGAGCCCCTTGTGTTCGGCGTTAAGTCGGCCGGACTGCTTGAAGACCCAACAATCTCTGTGGGTATGGTTTGCAGGCTTCCCGGGGGTACTGTGGATTTGACATATCCTATCCAAGATTTTGTTTAGGTTGGATAGCTCGTCACTGTTGTCCTTAAGAGGCAGTGTTTTGTTATTCGGCCGAGAGCTTTTGAACCCGGCGTTGACCGCCGTGCTATTTGGGCCATTTTCCTTATTCCGGCGCTGATCTTTTCTGCGTCGTGATTTCCCATTTCCATCCCTGACCTCGGATGTACTCGGGTCGCTGGTGCTGCATCTTGCCAGCCAGCTATCTTCCCCCGCGCAAAAGCGGGTCATGAGGCTTGTTAGCGCGGCCATTGTTCTTGGTTTTTCCTGGCCGAGGTGTCTGGCGAGCCATTCGTCTCGGACGTTATGTTTAAAGGCTGCTAAGGCTTCGGCGTCCGGACAGTCGACTATTTGGTTCTTTTTGGTGAGGAACCTGTTCCAGAATTTGCGTGCTGACTCTCCGGGCTGTTGAGTTATGTGACTTAAATCGTCTGCATCCGGAGGGCGGACATAAGTTCCCTGAAAATTTGCTCGAAACGCATCCTCGAGCTCTTCCCAACTTCCGATGGTATTTTCTGGGAGGCTTTTGAGCCAATGCCGAGCTGGCCCTTTGAGCTTGAGGGGTAGGTATTTTATGGCGTGGAGATCGTCTCCTCTAGCCATATGTATGTGTAGGATATAATCCTCAATCCAGACTCCGGGGTCTGTTGTTCCGTCATATGCCTCTATGTTTACGGGTTTGAATCCCACTGGAAATTATGATCCAGTACCTCATCAGTGAAACATAGTGGGTGTGTGGCGCCCCTGTATTTAGGTGTGCCGTTATCTTCGAACACTCGGCGTGTTGTGTTGCTTCCTGGAGCCTTCTTTTTTGGCCCATAGATGGACCTGACCGGGCCATCCTTTTTGCGAGGATCCTTATGTGGATCGTGTGCCGACTTGTGTGCGGCGCCGCTTGTCGCTCTTAGCCTTTCATCTGGTCATCTATCCGGCCAGGCGGCCTCTTTGCTTTTTGACTGTGGGGGCTCTACGGCCTCCTCGTCAAATTCGGGCAACAACTTGCGCTTTGGGTAGCTCTTTGCTTGGTGACTATCGCCGTATTTATCTGCGGTCTTGAGTACTTTGCTCCATCTCATTCTGAGTACGTCTTCCGCTGTTTTGAGCTTCCGCTTGTGCTTCTTCAAACTTCTTGCAGTGGCGACGAGCCTTTTGTGAAGGTTCTTATGCTCCGGTGATGTGTCCAGCGTGAGATCGTCTGGACTGTTGTTTTCGCCAGGGATGGGTTGCTCGTCCATTTCATCCTGTTCGGATGGTTGCTTGGTGGCATGTTCGTCGTCCACTGGTTCGCCCTGCTCTACGGCTGGGTCAGTATGGGTGCTATTGTTATCGAGGCGGGACTTCGGGCGGCGCTTGCGTCTCCGTTTTGGTTGTTTTTCGGGGGAATTATCCTTCGCCGCGTCCCGTTGTTCCTTGTTGTCGCTTCCTTTTGGTGTATCCACCATGTATACGTCGTGAGTTGAGGTGGCTTTCCAGTGCCCAGTAGGCGTTGGTTCTTGGTCGTTTCCAGCATCGTCGTCTATACCGTCGATGTCTTCGGAGCCGAAGTCTAGCACGTCGGTTAGGTCGTCGACAGTGGCTACGAAGTGGGTGGTGGGTGGGCTTTGAATTTCTTCGTCGTCCGCATCCCAACCGTCCTGATCGTGATCCGGCCAGGGCTCTCCTGATAACGAGAGATACTTTAGTGAATTCAGGATGTCGCCAAAAGGTGAGTGCTGAAAGATGTCTGCAGCGGTGAACTCCATGATCGGTGCCCAACCGGATTCGATTGGTAGGGGCGCGAGGGGTTCGGAGTCCGGCAAGGAGTCCGGCACCTCAGAGTCACGAGCTTCACAAGGGACAAGGTCAGTATTCGACTCCATCGCCGTAGAGGTTGCAGCCCCCAAGGCGGTGTCTAGCCACCCGTCCTCGATCTACGCAGCCGGCTCCGAATTAAGGGTCGGAGCGGACTCATGTGCGGCCTCCAGGGCACTGTCCGGCAGCAGAGCTAAATCATGCTCATCGTGACAGTGCGGCGCGCTCGGCTGTGGCTCGAATCCATCGAAGATCAAGTCTCCGCGGATGTCAGCGTGAAGTTCAGACTTCCAAATCTGACCTGACGGCCAGGGGCGTAGCTTTCGATCTGCTCCAGATGGCCAAGCGAATTGGCCCGCAGTGCAAAGCCGCCGAATATGAAGATCTATCCGGGGAGAAAAGTCTCACCCTAGACTGCGTCGTTGTTGTTGATGATGGAAGGAGCCATCGAGCCTATCGGTGACGACACAGAGGAACTCTCAATGAAAGCACCAATGTCGGTGTCAAAACCGGTGGATCTCGGGTAGGGGGTCCCAAACTGTGCGTCTAGGCGGATGGTAACAGGAGACAAGGGACACGATGTTTTTACCCAGGTTCGGGCCCTCTTGATGGAGGTAAAACCCTACTCCTGCTTGATTGATATTGATGATATGGGTAGTACAAGAGTGGATATACCACGAGATCAAGGAGGCTAAACCCTAGAAGCTAGCCTATGGTATGATTGTTGTTCTGTCGTATGGACTAAAACACTCCGGTTTATATAGACATCGGAGAGGGCTAGGGTTACACAGAGTCGGTTACAATGGTAGGAGATCTACATATCCGTATCGCCAAGCTTGCCTTCCACGCCATGGAAAGTCCCATCCGGACATGGGACGAAGTCTTCAATCTTGTATCTTCATAGTCTTGGAGTCCGGCCGATGATGATAGTTCGGCTATCCGGACACCCCCTAGTCCGGGACTCCCTCAAGGACAGTACGCGGGCTGGCGCCCGACTGGCGCCCCTGGTCGTCATGGCTTGCGTCATGGGCACGTCGCGAGGTACCCCGCCTTGAACTCTCCGCCTCCTCGTGAGCCAGCCTGACGAGGCCATGCCCGAGGAAGCTCCTTGTCGTCCGCCCCACGAGGCTTGGCCCCTCGCGAGGGTCTTGAGCTTGTGTTGATGAAGGTGGGCTGCGCTGGGCCTCCTTTGAGCCACGCCGCAGGCCGCAGGCAGGCAAGTCTGGGGAGCCCCATTCCCAGAACGCCGAGAATATGCAGAGAAGAGGAACTGCCAATTGAAGTGGGGGTTGACGTATTATCTAACTGCAATTATTTATACCCAGTCGCTCCAAATTCCCGGGGTTGCGCAGGACTCCTATTGGCTATTTGGCTGGTTTCCTTTTTCAGGACAAAAACAAGGAACGAATTTTGGGATTATGCACCAGTAACGGTATGAACGGAGTAGGACAGTTGGCAAGCAATACATTGAGCTCTTCTTATTGATAAAGCCAGTAATAATCAAACTAGAAAGGAAAAGAAAAAAGACAAAGAAAAATATCTGCATGAATCTTCACGTAACATCAATTGCATAGGAGTACCTAGATGTGCATTATTTAGAGCACATCTAGATGTGCTTTAGCAATACTGTCAAACAAAACCCCTAATCATCCTTGCAAACTGCGCATAGAACATGGCTAATGCGACAACCACAACTACACATGCTAGTTCCTTCTTGTCTCTTGCTTTCATCCGTTGCCTATGATTGATTCTTTCTTGCTTCATCGTACTGATTGTACATTCCAGATCAGCCATTTTCTTCTTCAGCTTAACATTATCTTCTGCAAGCTTGGTGATAACACTCCGAGCCCTGCCATGCCATTCTTCATCTAGCCAGTTAACAAAGGCACAAGCCTCATATCCCTGCCAATGTTAAATAGTATTCAGGATGATCGGTGGCATTAACTCAAGTAAAATGATGAACTTAGCACATACTCTAAGGGGCAACTGAGAAACCGCCTGCCACTGTCGAATCCCTCCATGCATACACGTCAAGCGGGAGTGTGCCCCTGCACACAACTCAGCTTTTGGTACTTCTCGGTGGCGCAAAACTCGGGTACGAACTCGTGTTGCGGGAGTCTGGAGTCATGCTCCAGATCCGGTGGCAGATCGCTTTCCTAGGGGGGACTCAATTCAGGACGGATTCAGCAAGGAGCTACTTTGGACATGCTAAAAGAGATCGGGATAAATTCCAAAAAATTAAAAAATGATTACATGAAACCTTGCTTGACGTAATGGCATGCCACGAGGATGTTGTGGTAAAAAAGTTGGCTTGTTTGATGAAACTTTGGACACACACACACACACACACACTCACAAACTGGAACAATGCACTAGAAGGGGCGTGTTCCTAGAGGGCACAATGCATGTTTGATGCCGAACCCACGATAACTTCCTCTTATGGCCTTCAAAAGTTTTTCTACAGTTAACATGCACTAATACAATTGTCATGTCAAAATTTGGAAAATTTTCAGGGGTCATTTGACCTTTTAAAGACATTTAAGTGATTTTATAGCCATTTAATGATCGTAATTCAAATTTGAACTACATGCACATGCAACAGCTAACCATAACGGTTTGAAAATCATATTTTTGTACTTGTTGTGTGCGAGTTAACTCCATGTGCAATAAATTGGACAGAATTTTCAAACATATTGGTGTCACGGCTTGGACACATGCATGGAGTGCCATGGTGACACAAAATAAGCATTCGTCCCTTATATGAGGACAGAAAATGTAAATAACTGACAAGACAACCGGGCCCTACATGATTGGCACTCTATTTCGTGCCTCAAGGTTTGGAAGGTGAGTGGTGCGGGTTATTAATCAGACGCGGTTCTGTATTGGAAACCATCTGCTATTAAGTTCACACACGGATTTTGCTATAGGAATCATGTATAATTCAAATTATAGTACTCATAAATTCCGGCGACCGACGTGTGTACTGTTCCTATCGATCTAGATTCCGGCCGCCAATAAATACTACCTTGCTCACGTCGTCTCACCTGCATTCTTATCTAAGTCCTCCCCTCGCTCACCATCTCTCTCTCTCTCTCTCTCTCACACACACACACAAAAATCTCTGCCATGCTGATACGTCTCCAACGTATCTATAATTTTTGATTGTTCCATGCTATTATATTACCCCTTTTGGATGTTTATGGGCTTTACTTTACACATTTATATCATTTTTGGGACAAACCTACTAACCGGAGGCCCAACCCATATTGCTGGTTTTTTTTGCCTATTTCAGTATTTCGAAGAAAAGGAATATCAAACGGAGTCCAAAGGGAATGAAACCTTTGGGAGCGTGATTTCTGGAACAAACGTGATCTAGAGGACTTGGAGTGCAAGTCAAGAAGCAGCCGAGGCTCCCACGAGATAGGAGGCCGCGACACCCCCTGTAGGGCGCGCCCCCTATCTCGTGGGCCCCTCGGGCGGCCACCGACGTACTTCTTCCTCCTATATATACCTACGTACCCCGAAAACATCTAGGAGCACCACGAAACACAATTTCCACTACCGTAACCTTCTATATCCGCGAGATCCCATCTTGGAGCCTTCGCCGGCACTCTGCCAGAGGGGGAATCAACCATGGAGGGCTTCTACATCAACATCCTTGCCCCTCCGATGAGTTGTGAGTAGTTTACCACAGACCTACAGGTCCATAGTTATTAGCCAGATGGTTTCTTCTCTCTTTTTGGATCTCAATACAATGTTCTCCCCCTCTCTTGTGGAGATATATTCGATGTAAACTCTTTTTACGGTGTGTTTGTCGAGATCTGATGAATTGTGGGTTTATGATCAAGTTTATCTATGAATAATATTTGAATCTTCTCTGAATTCTTTTATGTATGATTGAGTTATCTTTGCAAGTCTCTTCGAATTATCAGTTTGGTTTGGCCTACTAGATTGATCTTTCTTGCCATGGGAGAAGTGCTTAGCTTTGGGTTCAATCTTACGGTGTCCTTACCCAGTGACAGAAAGGGTTGCAAGGCACGTATTGTATTGTTGCCATCGAGGATAACAAGATGGGGTTTATATCATATTGCTTGAGTTTATCCCTCTACATCATGTCATCTTGCTTAATGCGTTACTCTGTTCTTATGAACTTAATACTCTAGATGCAGGTAGGAGCCGGTCGATGTGTGGAGTAATAGTAGTAGATGCAGGCAGGAGTCGGTCTACTTGTTATGGACGTGATGCCTATATACATGATCATGCCTAGATAATCTCATAACTATGCACTTTTCTATCAATTGCTCGACAGTAATTTGTTCGCCCACCGTAATACTTATGCTATCTTGAGAGAAGCCTCTAGTGAAACCTATGGCCCCCGGGTCTATCTCTTATCATATTTGCTTCCAATCTACTTTTATTTGCATCTTTACTTTTTGCATCTATATTATAAAATACCAAAAATATATTTATCTTATCATACTATCTTTATTAGATCTCACTTTCACAAGTGGCCGTGAAGGGATTGACAACCCCTTTATTGCGTTGGTTGCGAGTTCTCAGTTTGTTTGTGTAGGTGCGTGGGACTTTTGAGGAGCCTCCTACTAGATTGATACCTTGGTTCTCAAAAACTGAGGGAAATACCTACGCTACTATTGCTGCATCACCCTCTCCTTTTCGAGGAAAACCAACGCAAGGTCAAGACGTAGCAAGAAGGATTTCTGGCGCCGTTTTCGGGGAGGTCTTCGCTCAAGTCAAGACATACCAAGTACCCATCACAAACCCATCTCCCTCCCATTTACATTATTTGCCATTTGCCTCTCGTTTTCCTCTCCCCCACTTCACCCTTGCCGTTTTATTCGCCCTCTCTTTCCCAATCTCCTCCTCTCTTTTCGCTTGCCGTTTTTCTGTTTGCTTGTGTGTTGGATTACTTGTTGCCATGGTGCAAGATAATACCAAATTGTGTGATTTCTTGAATACCAATAATAATGATTTCCTTAGTACTCCGATTGCTCCTCTTAATGATGTTGAGTCTTCTGAAATCAATACTGCTTTGCTGAATCTTGTTATGAAAGATCAATTCGCTGGCCTTCCTAGTGAAGATGCCGCTACTCATCTAAACAATTTTGATGATTTGTGCGATATGCAAAAGAAGAAAGATACGGATAACAATATTGTCAAATTGAAGTTATTTCCGATTTCACTTAGAGATCGTGCTAAAATTTGGTTTTCGTCTTTGCCTAAAATAGTATTGATTCTTGGAAAAAGTGCAAAGATGCTTTTATCTCTAAGTATTTTCTTCCCGCTAAGATCATCACTCTTAGGAACGATATTATGAATTTTAAACAACTCGATCATGAGCATGTTGCCCAATCTTGGGAAAGAATCAAATTGATGCTTCGTAATTGCCCTACTCATGGTTTGAATTTATGGATGATCGTACAAAACTTTTATGCCAGTTTGAACTTTGCTTCTAGAAATCTCTTAGATTCGGCCGTGGGAGGCACGTTTATGGAAATCACGTTAGGAGATTCTACAAAACTTCTTGATAATATTATGGATAATTATTCTTAGTGGCACACTGAAAGATCTTCTAGTAAAAAAGTGCATGCTATAGAAGAAATCAATGTTTTGAGTGGAAAGATGGATGAACTTATGAAGATGTTTGCTACTAAAAATACTCCTCTTGATCCCAATTATATGCCTTTGTCTTCTTTGATTGAGAATAATAATGAATCTATGGATGTGAATTTTGTTGGTAGGAATAGTTTTGGAAACAGCGCTTATAGAGGAAACTTTAATGCTAGACCATTCCCTAGTAATTCCTCTAATAATTATGGAAATTCCAACAATAATTCTTATGGTAATTTTAATAAGATGCCCTCTGATTTTGGGAATAGTGTGAAATAATTTATGATTTCTCAAAAGAATTTTAATGCTTTGCTTAAAGAAAAATTACTCAAAGTTGATGATTTGGCTAGAAACGTTGATAGACTTTCGCTTGATGTTGATTCTCTTAAACTTAGATCTTCTCCTCCCAAGCATGATATCAACGAGTCTCTCAAAGTAATGAGAATCTCCATTGACGAGTGCAAAGAAAGAACCGCTAGATTGCGTGCTAAAAAAGATATCTTTATAAAAGCGTGTTCTTCTAGTTCCCATGAAAATAACGATGAGGATCTTATAGTTATTGATGTGTCTCCTATTAGATCTATGTTTTGCAATATGAATTTTGATGATTATGGGACTGATGATGAATCAACTTTGCCTAGAAGGCGTCCCAAGAATTCGGAGTCTTTAGATCTTGATGCTAAATTTGGTAAAAGTGAGATTGGAGAATCCTCAACTTCTAATAACATTGAACCTACTATCTCAGATTTCAAGGAGATTGATTATGATAATTGCTCTTTAAAAGGTTGTATTTCCTTGTTGCAATCCGTTGTTAATTCTCCTCATGCTTATAGTCAAAATAAAGCTTTTACCAAACATATCGTTGATGCCTTGATGCAATCTTATGATGAAAAACTTATTTTGGAAGTTTATATACCTAGAAAACTTAATGATGAGTGGGAACCTACTATAAAGATTAGAATTAAAGATTATGTGTGTTTTGCTTTTTCTGATTTGGGTGCTAGTGTTTCCACGATTCCGAAAACTTTATGTGATATTCTAGGTTTCTATGATCCCGATGATTGCTCTTTAAATTTGCACCTTGCGGATTCCACCATTAAAAAGCCGATGGGAAGGATCAATGATGTTCTTATTGTTGCAAATACAAATTTGGTGCCCATAGATTTTATCGTTCTTGATATACATTGCAATCTTTCTTGCCTATTATTCTTGGTAGATCTTTCCTTAGAACGATTGGTGCGATTATTGATATGAAGGAAGGGAATATTAGATTCCAATTTGCATTAAATAAAGGCATGGAGCACTTTCCTAGAAAGAAAGTCAAGTTACCTTATCAATCTATCATGCGTTCTACTTATGAATTTAGTGCCAAAGATGGCACTCGTTAGATCTATCCTTGCTTTAATGCCTAGCTAGGGGCATTAAACGATAGCGCTAGTTGGGAGGCAACCCAATTTTCTTTATGTTTTTTGTTTTTTGCTCCTGTTTAGTAAAAAATCTTGCATCTACCTTCTGTTTAGATCTGTTTTTATCTTTTAATTAGTATTTGTCCCAAGTAGAACCTATAGGATAACCTACGATGATAGTTGATTTGATTCTGCTGAAAAACAGAAACTTTGCACGCACAAATATAATTTTGTTAAATAACATGAACGTGATTTTGCATTGATTCTTTTTGCTGCGGTTCAATAAACAAATTGTCCAGGACTTCCTATTTTGGTAGGAGTTTTAGATTTCCAAAAGTTTGCGTTAGTTACATATTGCTAGAGACTGTTCTGTTTTTGACAGATTCTGTTTTTTGTGTGTTGTTTGCTTATTTCAATGCATCTATGGACAGTAAATTAGTTTATAAACCATAAGGAAGTTGGAATACAGTAGGTTTAACACCAAAATAAATAAAGAATGAGTTCATTATAGTACCTTATGTGGTGGTTTTGTTTTCTTTCACTAAGGGAGCTTATAAGATTTCCTGTTGAGTTTTGTGTTGTGAAGTTTTCAAGTTTTGGGTAAAGCTTTTATGGACTATGGAATAAGGAGTGGCAAGAGCCTAAGCTTTGGGATGCTTATGGCACCCCAAGATATTCAAGAATATCCAAAAGCCTAAGCTTGGGGATGCCCCAGGAAGGCATCCCCTCTTTCGTCTTCGTTCATTGGTAACTTTACTTGGAGCTATATTTTTATTCGCCACATGATATGTGTTTTGCTTGGAGCGTCGTGTATTATATTAGTCTTTGATTTTAGTTTACCACAATCATCCTTGCTGTACACACCTTTTGGGGGAAGCCTATTTAATTAGAATTTGCTAGAATACTCTATGTGCTTCACTTATATCTTTTGAGCTTGATAGTTTTTGCTCTAGTGCTTCACTTATATCTTTTAGAGCACGGTGGTGTCTTAATTTTGAAGAAATTTCTAGTCTCTCATGCTTCACTTATATCTTTTTGAGAGTATTTTAGAACAGCATGGTATTTTCTATGGTTACAAATTTGGTCCTAGAATGATGGACATCCAAGTTGGGTATAATAAAAACTATCATAGAAAAAGAATTGGATGCTATGATCAACTTGATGCTTGATAATTGTTTTGAGATATAAAGGTAGTAATGTTAGGGTCATGCTAGTGGGTAATTATGAAATTTAGAAATACTTTTGTTGAAGTTGGCAAATCCCGTAGCATGCACGTATGGTAAAAGTTGTGTGACAAATTTGTTGCATGAGGTGCTCTTTTGATTGTCTTCCTTATGAGTGGCAGTCGGGGACGAGCGATGGTCTTTTCCTACCAATCTATCCCTCTTGGGGCGTGCGTAGTAGTACTTTGCTTCGAGGGCTAAGTAGACTTTTGCAATAAGTATATGAGTTCTTTTTGACTAATGTGAGTCCATGGATACATGCACACTCATCCTTCCACTTTGCTAGCCTTTATTATTACCGCGCAACTTTCACCGGTATCATAAACCCCTTATTTACCTTCCTCAAAACAGCCACTATACCTACCTATTATGGCATTTCCATAGCCATACCGAGATATATTGCCATGCAACTTTCCACCGTTCTGTTTATTATGACATGTTCCATCATTGTCATATTGCTCTTTGCATGATCATGTAGTTGACATCGTATTTGTGGCAAGGCCACTTTCATAATTTTCATACATGTTGCTCTTGATTCATTGCGTATCCCGGTACACCGCCGGAGGCATTCATATAGAGTCATATATTGTTCTAGCTTTGAGTTGTAATTCTTGAGTTGTAAATCCATAAAAGTGTGATGATCTTCATTATTAGAGCATTGTCCTAGTGAGGAAAGGATGATGAAGGCTATGATTCCCCCACAAGTCGGGATGAGATTTCGGACTTTACAAAAAGAAAAAAAAAGAGAAAGGCCAAAATAAAAAAAGGCCAAAGAAAAAAAAGAAAGAAAAAAAAGAAAAGAAAAAAAGAAAAAGAAGAAAAAGAAAAAAAAGGGAGAAAAATAAAATGAGAGAAAAGAGAGAAGGTACAATGCTACTATCTCTTTTTCCACACTTGTGCTTCAAAGTAGAACCATGATCTTCATGATAGAGAGTCTCCTATGTTGTCACTTTTATATACTAAGTGGGAATTTTTCATTATAGAACTTGGCTTGTATATTCCAATGATGGGCTTCCTCAAAATGCCCTAGGTCTTCGTGAGCAAGCAAGTTGGATGCACACCCACTTAGTTTCTTTTGTTGAGCTTTCATATATTTATAGCTCTAGTGCATCCATTGCATGGCAATCCCTACTCACTCATATTGATATCTATTAATGGGCATCTCTATATAGCTTGTTAATACGCCTAGTTGATGTGAGACTATCATCTCCCTTTTTATCCTCACAATCACCACCATATACCACCATAGTGCTATGTCCATGGCTTGCGCTCATGTATTGTGTAAAAGTTGAAAAAGCTGAAGCGTGTTAAAAAGTATGAAACAATTGCTCGGCTCGTCATCGGGGTTGTGCATGATGGGAGTATTTTGTGTAATGAAAATGAAGCATGGCCTAAATATATGATTTTGTAGGGATAAGCTTTCTTTGGCTATGTTATTTTGATAGGACATGATTATTTGTTAGTATGCTTTGAAGCATTATTATTTTTATGTTTTATAAGCTTTTATTTTGAATCATTTGGATCTGAACATTCATGCCACAATAAAGAAAATTACATTGAGAATTATGCTAGGTAGCATTCCACATCAATTTTTTTATCATTTACCTACTCGAGGACGAGCAGGAATTAAGCTTGGGGATGCTTGATACGTCTCCAACGTATCTATAATTTTTGATTGTTCCATGCTATTATATTACCCCTTTTGGATGTTTATGGGCTTTATTTTACACATTTATATCATTTTTGGGATTAACCTACTAACCAGAGGCCCAGCCCATATTGCTGTTTTTTTTGCCTATTTCAGTATTTCGAAGAAAAGTAATATCAAACGGAGTCCAAACGGAATGAAACCTTCAGGAGCGTGATTTTTGGAACAAACGTGATCCAGAGGACTTGGAGTGCAAATCAAGAAGCAGCCGAGGCTCCCACGAGATAGGAGGCCGCGCCCCCCCTATAGGGCGCGCCCCCTGTCTCGTGGGCCCCTCGGGCGGCCACCGACGTACTTCTTCCTCCTATATATACCTACGTAACCCGAAAACATCCAGGAGCACCCCTAAACACAATTTCCACCGCCATACCTTCTGTATCCGCGAGATCCCATCTTGGAGCCTTCGCCGGCACTCTGCCAGAGGGGGAATCAACCGCAGAGGGCTTCTACATCAACATCCTTGCCCCTTCGATGAGTTGTGAGTAGTTTACCACATACCTACGAGTCCATAGTTATTAGCCAGATGGTTTCTTCTCTCTTTTTGGATCTCAATACAATGTTCTCCCCCTCTCTTGTGGAGATCTATTCGATGTAAACTGTTTTTACGGTGTGTTTGTCGAGATCCGATGAATTCTGGGTTTATGATCAAGTTTATCTATGAATAATATTTGAATCTTCTCTGAATTCTTTTATGTATGATTGAGTTATCTTTGAAAGTCTCTTCCAATTATCAGTTTGGTTTGGCCTACTAGATTGATCTTTCTTGCCATGGGAGAAGTGCTTAGCTTTGGGTTCAATCTTGTGGTGTCCTTACCCAGTGACAGAAAGGGTTGCAAGGCATGTATTGTATTGTTTCCATCGAGGATAACAAGATGGGGTTTATATCGTATTGCTTGAGTTTATCCCTCTACATCATGTCATCTTGCTTAATGCGTTACTCTGTTCTTATGAACTTAATACTCTAGATGCAGGCAGGAGTCAGTCGATGTGTGGAGTAATAGTAGTAGATGCAGGCAGGAGTTGGTCTACTTGTTATGGACGTGATGCCTATATACATCATCATGCCTAGATAATCTCATAACTATGCGCTTTTCTATCAATTGCTCAATAGTAATTTGTTCACCCACCGTAATACTTATGCTATCTTGAGAGAAGCCTCTAGTGAAACCCATGTCCCCTGGGTCTATCTCTCATCATAATTTGTTCCAATCTACTTTTATTTGCATCTTTACTTTTTGCATCTATATTATAAAATACCAAAAATATATTTATCTTATCATACAATCTTATTAGATCTCACTTTCGCAAGTGGCCGTGAAGGGATTGACAACCCATTTATTACATTGGTTGCGAGTTCTTAGTTTGTTTGTGTAGGTGCGTGGGACTTTTGAGGAGCCTCCTATTGGATTGATACCTAGATTCTCGAAAACTGAGGGAAATACTTACGCTACTATTGCTGCATCACCCTCTCCTCTTCGAGGAAAACCAACGCAAGCTCAAGACGTAGCACATGCCGCTGCCAATCTGCCGATGAGTCGATGAGGAAGGCGCCGCCCCCTGAGGACGTTCCGTCAAAGAGTAGCAACGAGCAAAACCCCTACGGGCCGACAGACGAGGTTTCTTAGGATCCCCAAACTTTGGAGTGGTTTTGGGGCCAGTACAATCTTTTTCTGTGGAAATTGTTGCCGCCGGCTGAGAAAGTGAGGCAAGTGGCATTCAAGAAGGAGATGGCGGAGCAGGAAGCTAGGTACCAGGCGGCCTGTGAAGCCCATGAGGCCACCTAGAAAAAGGAGGCGGTGGAGCTTTGGGGCGGGTGCGTCGTCATGCGGAAGAGGTGTACGAAGACGATTACTTCATGGGGAAGGTCAAAGGAGCTAGGCGCCTCATCGCTGTGTGGAGGTGGGCCGATAAGCTCCAGCGTGCTATCGACGAGGAGCTCCAGTGGCAGCCAACGAAATGGCAGGATCATTCGCGCTCATCCACCAGCAAGAGGCAGATCGGTATGTCAAGCACTGCGAGGCGAAGGAGTTGTGCTTCCTCCGCACTGGGAAGACGCCACGCACCAGGGAGCTGCTGGCGAGGGGCTTCCGGAATACTGACCCCAGGAGGGATTATTAGTTTTAGTATTGTTCGTTTTCAATTGTATGCATTGTACATGGTAGTTAAGTATCATCACGTATAAGTGATGATATTATATATATATTCTGTGATCAACTAATGAACAATAAATATATATTATGAATTCCATTTTCTATCTGTTTTTGTATAGTAATTTGTATCTAGCTGTTATAATCCACATATATAGAATGGAAAGCATATATATAAACACATTGAAACAGAACATTTATGAACGGAAAACATAGTACACACATTTGTAAGGGCATATTTATCCCCAAGTGGTTTTGGTGATTGATGACAATGCTTTTGCGGACTAATCGTGTGCATTAAGTTCTTTCAGAGATTCATCCATTGGCACGAGACGATTTCCTCCCCTCGGTGTTTTATTCAAGACGGTGTAGCTCCTTCATTTCGTTGTTGGTGGACTAGTTTCGTAGGAGTCACCGTACTATCAAGAGGGGATCCGCTTTGGTAAGACTAGGGTGGAATCAACACGTACACATCCCTATCACACCCGTCGTCTTCCTTTAGCATCTTTGGAGCTGCCCTTTCTCTTCCGTTCCTGCTCCGTTCTGTGCCAGCGATACTACCGTGGTCTACAGCGGTAGTACCGCCGAAGCTCTCCAGCTGTAGTACCGCTCCACGAAGCGGTAGTACCGCTCCGCTGGGCGGTAGTACTGCTTGCGGGCTTCGGCCGTAGTACCGCAGCTGTTCCGCGCTACTACCGCCTCGATTCGAGACCTGTGTTTCCTCGTGTTGGGTTTTGCGGTACTAGAAGAGGTAGTAGAAGCGGTAGTACCGCTTCAAGCGGTAGTACCGCTCTTCTCCCGCGGTAGTACTGCTTTGGGGCCAGGGCCCTGTCATCCTCACCAGCGCGGTAGTACCGCTCTCAGCGGTAGTACCACTCTGTGCGGGGCTGCTCAGTGGGGTAACGGTTGGAATTGTTCCCCCACTATATAAAGGTGTCTTCTTCCTCCAAGTTGACCTACCTCTTCCCCCAAAGCTCCATTGTTGCTCCAAGCTCCATTTTCGCCTGATCTCTCTCCCTAGCCAATCAAAACTTGTTGATTTTCTCGGGATTGGTTGAGAAGGCCCAGATCTACACTTCCACCAAGAGAATTTTGATTCCCCCCACTTATCCCTAGCGGATCTTGTTACTCTTGGGTTTTGAGCACCCTAGATAGTTGAGGTCACCTCGAAGCCATACTCCATTGTGGTGAAGCTTCGTGGTGTTGTTGGGAGCCTCCAATTGTTGTGGAGATTTCCCCAACCTTGTTTGTAAAGGTTCGGTCGCCGCCTTCAAGGGCACCAATAGTGGAATCACGGCATCTCGCATTGTGTGAGGGCGTGAGGAGAATACGGTGGCCCTAGTGGCTTCTTGGGGAGCATTGTGCCTCCACACTGCTCTAACGGAGACGTACTTCCCCTTAAAAGGAAGGAACTCTGGTAACACATCCTTGTCTCCACCGGCTCCACTCTTGGTTATTTCGTGCCTTTACTTTTGCAAGCCTACTTGTTTTACATCCTTTGCTTTCATGTGTGCTAGTTGTTATTGCATCATATAGGTTGCTCACTTAGTTGCACATCTAGACAACCTATTTTGTTGCAAAGTTTAATTTGGTAAAGAAAAGCTTAAAAAATTGTTAGTTGCCTATTCACCCCCCCTCTAGTCAACCATATCAATCCTTTCAATTGGTATCAGAGCCTCGTCTCTTTTTAAGGGCTTTACCGTCCGAAGAGTATGGTTGATGTCGTAGATGAGGTGGGAGAGCACTCCAGTGCGAATCCGATCTCATCTACGGGAGATGGGGGTAACTCGATCTCACGTGAGGAATTCAATGTGGCTTTGGAAACATTGAAAACCTCCATGACGACCGAGGTCAAGGACATGTTTAAGGATTTCCTAGAAGGACTTAAACAATCTACCTCGCCGATGAAAGTGGGTGATCCCACCAACAAGGTGACGGATGCTACCTCCGACAAGGGGGAAGCTACAATTGAAAAGAGTCCTTCTATTAGTGGTAGAAATGGTACCGACATCTTTGCCCATGTGGAACCTCCAATTTATGGAGGGCCAATCCCCTCCACTCATTTGAATCATGCCGGTCCTCCTCCTAAATATGAGAAACATGAAGATTTTGATTCTTGGGTCTATCGCTTTAAGCGTCATTTAAAACATGTGAACACTAACCTTTGGAGAATCATTGAAGAAGGTTTTTATCCTCATGACCCAATCAACTTCACCCCTCTAGAAGCCGTGGACAATCAATTCAATGAGAGTGCTCTCTTCATCATCCAAGATGCAATCCTTCCTGAAGATCTCCCTTATCTTCGACCCGATGCCATGGCTAAAGAAGCATGGAAATGTGTCGAGGGTCTCTATCAAGGAAGTGCTAGCATTCAACGCTCCAACTATGAAGTGGTGCAAGATGAAGCCGATGAGTTTGCAATGAAAGAAGATGAAGAACCTCGTGAGCTCTTTCGAAGAGTGACCAAACTCGCGGTCGCACTCTGAGATCATGGAAGCAAGGACACGGATGACAATTGGATCAAGCGAAAGTTCCTCATGGCCATGATGCCCTACAACAAGGCCATGTCCTCCGTCATTCGTCAACGACCAGACTTCCACTCCATGACCTCAAGTGAAGTGTTGGATGAGTTCGTTGCAATGAGCATCTTGGACAAGACCGCCGACAATGCGGTGCTCCGTTCTCAAAGGGCAAAGAAGCCCAACCTTGCTTTGAAGGCCAAGGTTATTATGGAAGAAGAGGAAGAAGTGGAAGATGAGGAAAGCAACCCCGAAGACACCAAATTTGATTACCATGAGCACATGGCCCTTGCTTCAAGACAATTTTGGAGCAAGAAGAGTTCAAGACCCAACTTCAACAAGAACAACTCAAGTGGCGTCAAGGGCAAGCAACGAGTTAGAACTTGCTTCAACTGTGGCAATGTGAGCCATTTCGTTGCGGATTGTCCTTACGAGAAGCGGGAAGACAATGGTGGCAAGTTCATCCGAAAAGACAAAGCCAAGTCCTTCCCAACAAGAACAACTTCGCCAAGAAGACTCCCACTCGTGGGTTGGTGGTTCAAGAAGAATACCAAGAGGATGACGATGATGATGAAAATGAAGAAGCTATGGCCATGGCATCCGTTGCCATTGCTACTACTCCCCGGGTGTCTCTCTTTGATTCACCCAACGAAAACATCACCGCCAAATGCCTCATGGCTAAAGCTTCAAACAAGGTAACCCCCAACATCACAACCACCATCATTACTAATCCCTCCTTGGAGGATTGCATTGATGAACATGTTGAGTCTAATGAGGAAGTGAATGAATTTGAGTCTTTTATGAATAAGCTCAAGGGTAAGTCCAAGAAGCACTTTGTTGCTCTCTTGGAACAACTTGGTGAGGCCAATGACATGATCGAGGCTCACGAAGAAACCATCTCCAAGATGGAAGGTCATAGTCGTGACTATGCCGATGAGATATCGGATCTCTCTAATGCTCTTGAGGAAGAGCGTGTGCATCGTTTGACTCTTGAGGAGTCACACAATGATGACCATGCTAAGTTAAAGAAAGATCTTGATCATGCTCTTGTCGTGTCTCGTGTGCTAACCTCCGAGAAGGCTAAACTTGGGGTTGATCATGCTAGACTCAAAGAGGAGTTTGAGATACTTGACAAGGCCCACAAGGTCTTGAAGGGTACTCATGCTAACCTTAAAGAGTCTCATGCTCAACTCCAAGTTAAGCTAATCAAGGAAAAGGCCACCTTTCCTCATATGGTATTAATTGATAATGCATGTGCTACTAACCCGTGTTGTGAGCATGTGCATCTTGTGGAGGAGAATGCCAAGTTGAAGGATCAACTTGAGAAAGGCCTTGTGACTTGCATTCAAGGTGAGAAGAACCTCAACGACCTTTGAGCAATCAAAAGGAAGTTGTGGCCAAAGAAGGAATTGGGTTTGCACCCAAGTCCAAGAGCAAGAAGAAGAAGAACAACAAGACCAATCATCCTCCTCCTCTCAAACAAATGTTTGTGAAAGAGGGAGAGGGTGCTACTAAGGAGAAGAAGGAAAAAGTGAAAGGAGTTGTTGCCCAAAAGGGCAAAAGCATTTCCTCAAACAAAGCCAGCGACTTTAACCCGTCATATGTGTTGTGCCGTGCTAGTGATGGACATGTCTTTGCTAAATTTGTTGGTTCTCCTTATGAGTACATTGAATGGTCTATTTGGGTTCCCAAGACCCTTGTTACTAACATCAAAGGACCCATTACTAAATGGGTACCTAAAACCAAGCATTGATCTCTTGTAGGTGTTTGCTTCTGGTGGGGGATCATGGTTGCTCGATAGTGGAGCAACAAATCATATGACCGGGAGCAAGGACTTGGTGGTGGACGTGCAAGAGATTCCATCTATGCCCACCAATGTCGAGTGGGGTGATGCATCACATTCTAAGGTATTGGGTCTTGGCAAGGTTGTCATTTCTCATGATCTAACGATCGAGAAAGTCATGCTTGTTGAGTCCCTTGCATACAATTTGCTTTCCGTTCATCAACTTGCACTCATGGGTTTTGCTACATTCTTTGACATTGATACCGTGGCCCTCTTGTGGAGCAAGACTCTTAAAGTAGCCTTTGTTGGGCATGTCGAGAACGGTCTCTATGTGATTAACTTTTCGGAGCGACCCACTAAGACCGCGACATGCCTAATGGCTAAAGTTGACGTGGGATGGCTTTGGCATCGCCGTTTAGCCCACGTCAATATGAGATCTTTGCAAAGTCTTCTCAAGGGGGACCATGTCCGTGGACTAACAAATGTTAGTTTTGCCAAAGATCGTGCTTGCAGTGCTTGTATCGAAGGAAAGCTTCATGAAAAGGCTCACCCTCCATCAACCATCATCTACTCGAAGAGACCCTTGGAGCTCCTTCACATGGATCTCTTTGGGCCTCCATCTTTTGATAGTCTTGGAGGAAGAAAGTATTGCTTGGTGATTGTGGATGACTATTCAAGATACACTTGGGTATACTTCTTCAAGAGGAAGAGTGAGACTCAACAAACCGTCATCGACTTTGCAAATGAAGCTCAACGTCAACACAATGCAAAGATCTTGACAATAAGAAGTGACAACGGCACCGAGTTCAAGAACTACACCTTGGATGAGTTTCTTAGTGATGAGGGGATCAAGCACCAATATGCTGCTCCATACACCCCTCAACAAAATGGTGTTGCGGAGAGGAAGAACCGGACGTTGATGGATGCGGCTAGGACCATGATGGCGGAGTTCAAGTCTCCATACAACTTTTGGGCCGAAGCCATCAACACCGCATGTCATGCATCCAATCGGCTCTATCTTCGCAAAGGCTTGAACAAGACTCCTTATGAGATACTCACCGGCAACAAGCCCAACCTCAAGTACTTCCGGGTGTTCGGTTGTAAGTGTTTCATTCTCAAGAAAGGTGTTCGTTTGTCTAAATTTGAGGCTAGAGATCATGAGGGCATATTTGTTGGTTATGCTACAAACTCTCATGCTTACCGTGTCCTCAACAAGTCCACCAGACTCATTGAGGAGACGTGTAACATGGAGTTTGACGAAAATAATGGCTCCCAAGTGGAGCAAAGTGGTACTTGTGATGTATGTGATGAAATTCCTCCCCAAGCCATAAGAAGAATGGGTATTGGTCAAATTCTACCCATTGAGGAACCCCTTGTGGCCGAAGGAGAAGGACAATGCTCTACTCAAGTAGAGCCATCACCTCATCAAGACCCACACGCTTCCGAAGAACAAAGTGAAGGCCCTCAACCTCGTGAACAAGACCAAGGGCAAGATCAACCTCAAGATGGTGGTGAACCTCTAAATGATGCCCAAGGTCAAGTTCTCCCCCTCGAGCAAGTTCAAGATCAAGAGCAAGCTCAAGATCAAGAACAAGATCAAGACGGCGCTCAAGATGATCAAGTCAACCCTCCTTCTTCCACATCCAAGGAGGAACTAGAGCGTCGTGCCGTGAAGATTTCTTCCAAGCTCACCACCCAAGGCCATCTTATGGAAAATGTGGTTGGAAGCCTAAGAAAGGGGGTAAGCACTCGTAGACAATTAGCAAACTATTGTGAACATCACGCGTTTGTCTCTTGTGTTGAACCCCAAAAGGTCTATGAGGCGCTCGAAGACTCGGATTGGCTCAATGCCATGCATGAAGAACTCAACAACTTCGAGTACAACAAATTATGGAGATTGGTGCCAAGGCCATCGGGAGACCACAACGTCATTGGGACCAAATGGATCTTCAAGAACAAGCAAGATGCTCATGGGAACATTGTTCGCAACAAGGCAAGATTGGTAGCACAAGGCTACTCCCAAGTCGAGGGTATCGACTACGGTGAAACCTTTGCTCCCGTTGCTCGTCTTGAATCCATTCGTTTGTTGATTGCTTATGCTTCCCATCACAACTTTAAGTTGCAACAAATGGATGTGAAAAGTGCTTTTCTTAATGGTCCTATTAATGAGTTGGTCTATGTCAAGCAACCCCCCGGGTTCGAGGACCCCTACTTCCCGGATCATGTGTATCAACTCGATAAGGCACTCTATGGCCTTAAACAAGCCCCACGTGCGTGGTATGACCACCTTACCGAGTTGTTACAAGATCGTGGATTTGAAGTGGGGCTAATCGATCCCACTCTTTTTACTAAGAAGGTCAAAGGGGAGTTGTTTGTATGCCAACTATATGTTGATGATATTATCTTTGGTTCTCCTAACAAAGCTTTCAATGAGGAATTTGCCGCTCTCATGACCTCCAAGTTCAAGATGTCTTCGATGGGAGAGTTGAAGTTCTTCCTTGGTTTTGACATCAAACAAAGAAGAGAAGGAACCTTCATCAACCAAGCCAAATACACTCAAGACATGCTTAAAAGATTCAAGCTAAGTGATGTCAAGCCGGCTACTACACCAATGCCTACCAAGTGCCAACTTGACATCGATCCCAATGGTAAAGCGGTGGATCAAAAGGTATATCGCTCCATGATTGGCTCCTTGCTTTACCTTTGTGCATCTAGACCGGATATCATGTTGAGTGTGGGGATGTGTGCACGGTTTCAAGCCGCACCGAAGGAAAGTCACTATGTGGCGGTCAAGCGAATCTTTCGATATTTGGCTCATACCCCAAACTTTGGCTTATGGTACCCAAGAGGAGCAAACTTCAAGCTTGAAGGATTTCACGGATTCTGATTGGGCGGGAGACAAAGTGGATAGGAAGTCCACTTCCGGAGGGTGCCAATTTCTTGGGTGCTCTTTGGTAAGTTGGTCTTCCAAGAAGCAAAGTTGTGTGTCTCTCTCGTCCACCGAAGCGGAGTATGTGGCGGCCGGTAGTTGTTGTGCACAACTCTTATGGATGAGGCAAACTTTAAAGGAATACGGTGTCATTTGTGACAAAGTGCCTCTTTGGTGTGACAACGAAAGTGCCATCAAGATTTCTCTCAACCCGGTGCAACACTTCAAGACGAAGCATATTGAGATTCGGTATCACTTCATCCGGGATCACATTAGGCGAGGGGAGATCGAGCTCAAGTATGTCAACACTCATGATAACCTTGCAGATATTTTCACGAAGCCCTTGGATGAAGCAAGATTTCGCGAGTTAAGGCATGAGCTAAATATCATTGATTCGAGCAATGTGACTTGAACCCTTGCACCCCCCACCACACTCATCTTGTTGTCTAGTTTAGGTGTAGGCATGGACATAGGGGGAGTGTTGTTCTCTCAATGAACTCTCCCTCCCCCCATTATGCATAAATCGATCAACTCTTTCACATTAGCCATTTTTGATGGTACTTGTGCTTCAAAGACGAGTTTTGGTCATGGGCCCAAGGATAATTCTTCGCGGGGCCATACCAATTGACTCAAACATAGGTGGCTCCGGCCACCGCCCTCTCTTGAGAGAGGACAGAGCTCACTCTATTTCATGTGGTTGTTTTTGTTTGAGTGGTTTCTGGTCCATTGCGTGTGTGTGTGTTGCCTTGTTGGTCGTCTCTGTCTCTTAGTTTTCCTTTCCATCTTCTTGTGTTTTAGCCGTTGGTCTAGAAGTCGTGCGGTTGCTGAAGCGGTACTACCGCTGGTGGCGAGCAGTACTACCGCTCAGAGCCGTACTACCGCCCTCCAGTGCGGTACTACCGCTGTGAGGTGCGGGCAGGGGGTTATATCGGGGGCAGGGGGAGTTTCTTCTCCCCCATACCCATTCGCTCGCCTCCCCTCGCTCTGTTCCTCTCTCTCTTTAGCACCGGCGCCGTGGGAGGGCTCCGGCGGATCTCCCTCTCCGGGGTGCTCCTCTCCATTCCCTTCGTTGGAGTCGATCCCCACCTTGTCCTCTTGCCATGGATGTCGGTATTGTCCCCGTTCCCTGTTTCTTTTTGTCTAGATTTCCAATCTAGCGTCTTAGGGGCAATAGCAGTTGCATCTCTAGATTTTTGGCCAGATCTAGGCTTGAGTAGGATGGAGAATGCTTCTAGACATTGTGGATTAGTGTTTGGTTGGAGTATTTTTGATTTTGGTAGGACGATAGTACCGGATCTGATCACGGCAGTTGGAACCGCCCGTTTCCCCGTCTCGAGCGGTAATACCGCTCCACCAGAGCGGTACTACCGCTCGGAGGCCGCGGTACTACCACCCTCTACCAATTTCCACCATATTCCTACCTTTCAGTGATCCGTTTGCTCGTGTTTTGTGGCTTATGCTCGTTCTTTCTGGTTGTTTGCGTGTTCTTATGTGTGGTTCCAGGTGGTGAGGTCCCTGAGCATCAGGCTCGTCGTGTCAACCTCGGTCGTGCCACGTCCAAGTGCTACCGCACCACCGAGCCTGCCGTAGGATCTTCAAGTGCTCCACCTCCACCTCAACTCCAGAAGAAGCTTGGGGTCAAGCCAAAGCCAGGCAAAACCGTGCCAGAAATGCAGCCAAAGGAGTTCTAGGCAAGGCGCCGCCGCAACCCGTATGAGGCAGACCAAGATCCCACTTTGGTCAATCGTCCGTTCTGGAACAGGTTCCAGTTTGCCATCTTCTTCGATGTTCTCAAAGCCAAGAAGAACCTCTATGTCAACGTGCACTCCATCGAAACCGACCATATGGAGTAAGATCCTGAATACTTTGGTGAAGCTCTTCAGATGTGCACTCAATTGAACATTCTTGGGATCATGAAATTCAACAAGGACTATGATGCTGATATTGTGGCCCAATTCTATGCCACGGTTCACCTTGGGACTGATGAGGACAGGACACTGACCTGGATGACCAATGGCAAGTTGCTTTCAGTCAAGTGGAAAGCATTCATGGAGTTGATTGGGGTGCAAGATCTAGGTCTTGAGTCTTCTGTCGGCTTTCGCCCTCACGGCCACCCCAATGACACTCACAAGCAAGCTCTCTAGCCCTACTGCACTTTGAGGTTCAACCATGAGACAAAGAAGGAAACCTATGAGCTGCCTGCCTATCTGGATATCCTTCACCGCATCTTCAGAGAGACTCTTTTCCCTCGTATCAGGAATCTGGACCAGGTTCACTCCTATCTCGTGGACATGCTTCTTTTCTGCCAGCGTGAGAAGGGACAGCACACCGGAGAGTCCTTGGATATTTCTCATGTTATGTGGTCTGAGCTGCTATCTGCTATCTCCGAGCGCAAGTGCCCGATTTATGGTCCATTCATCATGCTGCTCATTGAGAAGGCCTGGGATCGTGTCTATCCCAAGGTGATACTGGAGACTGGCGAGTTGATCTCTCACGATATCAAGCGTCTGAGGAAGAAGGATAACTGGGGCACTTAGGCCCCTAGGACTGGAGTTCCTTCGTCTGCTACTGCCATGGAGACCGAGGAGGAGACTAGGGCTGATGATGATGATGATGACTACATTCCTTCTGAGGCAAAGCCCTCTTGGGCAAAGAAGCTCAAGCTCATGATGAAGAAGTTGTTCTGCATGGAGTCTCACGGTCAGTACATGACTCATGTGGCTGAGAAGAAGGCCCGAAGTCGCCACAAGGAGCACATGCGTTAGTTGGGTGCTACAGTTAACAGTGGGTTTGAGGACCAGCTTACCGAGGACGAGGAGTGGATTCAGCTGCACTGCCCGTGGACCGATTCTGATGCCGAGCACTTCCAGTCTGAGGACGGTGGCGCCGATGATCCCGCTGGGCTCTGATGTGTGTGTCCCTCATTTTCTCTCACCTGGAGCCATAGCAACACTCCCTCTCCTTTTTGGTGTCTCGATGCCAAAGGGGGAGAGAGTTTAGGGATTTGCGATTTGTGTCTTCCGTCTCTTGTGTTCGTGTTTTCCTCGTATTTTCTTTGGTTGGTTTGTCTGTGAGACCTTAGTTCGAGTCATATGGTGTGAGACATATGCTAACTTATCTTTGCAGTATCATTAATCTATGTCACTATCTAGCTTATGAGTTGCTTGTTTATCTTGTTAAATCATCTATGCTGCTCTCATATACCTTGCTTAGATTGTTGGTCTCTAAAATGTAGGGGGAGCGTTGATCCTAGTATGTGTGCCGTGCAGTCCAAAGCACTTATCTAGATAGCACACATCTAGGGGGGGAGCCCATCTACATTTTAGGATGGTAGGGTTTGTACGCTTACTCTATCATGCTTGTGCAAATCCCGTATTGTCATCAATCCACCAAAAAGGGGGAGATTGTAAGGGCATATTTATCCCCAAGTGGTTTTGGTGATTGATGACAATGCTTTTGCAGACTAATTGTGTGTGTTAAGTTCTTTCAGAGATTCATCCATTGGCACGAGACGATTTCCTCCCTCGGTATTTTATTCAAGACGGTGTAGCTCCTTCGTTTCGTTGTTGGTGGACTAGTTTCGTAGGAGTCACCGTACTATCAAGAGGGGATCCGCTTTGGTAAGACTAGGGTGGAATCAACACGTACACATCCCTATCACACCCGTCGTCTTCCTTTCGCATCTTTGGAGTTTCCCCTTCTCTTTCGATCCTGCTCCGTTCTGTGCCAGTGGTAGTACCGCGGTCTACCGCGGTAGTACCGCCGAAGCTCTCCAGCGGTAGTACCGCTCCACAAAGCGGTAGTACCGCTCTCAGCGGTAGTACTGCTCCGCTGGGCGGTAGTACGCTTGCGGGCTTCGGCCGTAGTACCGCAGCTGTTCCGCGCTACTACCGCCTCGATTCGAGACCTATGTTTTCTCGTGTCGGGTTTTGCGGTACTAGAAGCGGTAGTAGAAGCGGTAGTACTGCTTCAAGTGGTAGTACCGCTCTTCTCCCGCGGTAGTACCGCTTGGGGGCCAGGGCCCTGTCATCCTCGCCAGCGCGGTAGTACCACTGCGTAGGGAGTGGTAGTACCGCTCTCAGCGGTAGTACCGCCCTGCCCTAGCGGTAGTACCGCTCTGTGCGGGGCTGCTCAGTGGGGTAACGGTTGGAATTGTTCCCCCACTATATAAAGGTGTCTTCTTCCTCCAAGTTGACCTACCTCTTCCCCCAAAGCTCCATTGTTGCTCCAAGCTCCATTTTCGCCCGATCTCTCTCCCTAGCCAATCAAAACTTGTTGATTTGCTCGGGATTGGTTGAGAAGGCCCAGATCTACACTTCCACCAAGAGATTTGATTCCCCCCACTTATCCCTAGCGGATCTTGTTACTCTTGGGTGTTGAGCACCCTAGACGGTTGAGGTCACCTCGAAGCAATACTCCATTGTGGTGAAGCTTCGTGGTGTTGTTGGGAGCCTCCAATTGTTGTGGAGATTGCCCCGACCTTATTTGTAAAGGTTCGGTCGCCGCCTTCAAGGGCACCAATAGTGGAATCACGGCATCTCGCATTGTGTGAGGGCGTGAGGAGAATACGGTGGCCCTAGTGGCTTCTTGGGGAGCATTGTGCCTCCACACCGCTCTAACGGAGACGTACTTCCCCTTAAAAGGAAGGAACTCCGGTAACACATCCTTGTCTCCACCGGCTCCACTCTTGGTTATTTCGTGCCTTTACTTTTGCAAGCCTACTTGTTTTACATCCTTTGCTTGCATGTGTGCTAGTTCTTATTGCATCATATAGGTTGCTCACTTAGTTGCACATCTAGACAACCTATTTTGTTGCAAAGTTTAATTTGGTAAAGAAAAGCTTAAAAAATTGTTAGTTGCCTATTCACCCCCCCTCTAGTCAACCATATCGATCCTTTCAACATTGAAATAGCGCAATATCATGATTGGTGTGAATACATAACACTCCACGTCGAAAGGAGTCAAAAATAAATAAATGCATCCATGACCAGCAGCCCTTGCCTATGGTAGCTCTTGGCTCTGCCTGAACTCGTGCAGACGTTCGCCTAGGTGGTTGACACACTCGCGGTACATCTAGAGCGCAATCTCGAGCTCCAAGCTAGCTATTTCATCAGAAATCACCAGCTGGAGGATGCGACGGCCATGTTCCTCTACTACACGCAGGTGAACACATGGGCAAAGGAGGTTGTGCCTAGCCACCAGTGCGTTGGCATCAAGCGGGCTGTGGACAAGGCAAACGACGTGGTGGGCGTCCGGTGCAAGTACGGCGCGGCCGGCCTCTGGTGCAAGTACGACACAGATGGCCTCTACCCACTCCTGGTGAGGAATGGAGGTACTAATGGGATGCGTACCCAGCTGCAACGCCCTGTCGACAATAGGCAAGCACTGATGGATCCGCTCTTGCTATGCGGCGTGCCGGGCCTCTTGCTCTGCGACACTACAACGGTCTCGCTGTGCACCGAGCCATAGCCTATCAGCGTGGACACGTCCTAGATGCTCTGCGGTGCACCATCGATCATGTTGTGCGGCGAGCTGCAGCCTCTCGACGCTGACATGCTTATCTTGATCTGCGGCACTGAAGCGCCATACACCAAGGTTCTACTCAAGCCTGGCGATGACGTGCGTCACTATGTCATCCATCGCATTGCCGGGGAGCGCCTCGGCCTCGACAGGCTGTGGCGCCTTCTCGTTTTCCTCATCGAGGAGGTTCATGGCAGAGGCGGTGCTTTGGTGCGTTGGCATGCTTGGATAAGGTGGATGTGCTACAGGTTGCACTTGTTGCCTCGGTGTGTCACGCGCCTCCTAGGTTTATGAGCAATATCGCTGGGTGGCGGCGGGAAACCGGTGAGGAAATGGCGGGAAACAGTGGCGTGTTCATAAAATGCCATCAAGTAATGGAAACTTAACATAGAAGCACATTGAGCTAGCACGAGCATGCGGGCACATTTATCGTCCAAGGCTATGATCCATATACTTGTGTGCCCAATAGAGCACACTATTCATAGTAAAGAATACTGTTCCGTTTATCCTACTAGAGCGGTGGCGGCAATCGTCACAAGAAGTAGATGATGATCAGATGATCGTTTATCCTAGTTAATTATGCATGTAATAGTTTACTTTGGGGTGTGGAAATCTCATGTGTGTACTAGCCACCTATGTAATTGGATGTTCTCCACGTATCACACAGATCTTGTTTACACGAAACGTTTATGTTCTCTTGGCTCAACACAAACTGTTTATCGGAATGAACTATATGCCCTCCACTACACACACCTTGATCTGGCTGAACCATTTCTATTGCGTTGCCTAACCGAAAATAGTTCATCCGAGTGAACCGTATTCTGTATATTGCACACACCTTGATCTGGCTAACCATTTCTTTTGTGTTAACTAATCACAAATAGTTCATCCGAGTGAACTGTATGTCATATATCGCACACACCTTCATCTGGCTACCTGTTTCTGTTGTTCCGCCTCATCAGAAACAGTTTATCCGAGTGAATTGTATGCCGTATATCACACACATCTTCATCCGGATGCCCCTTTCTATTGTTCTGCCTCATCCCAAATAGTTCATTGAACCGAACCGTATGCCCTGCATCGCACACGCAACTAAAATCTGAACTGTGTTTGATGTATCCACCATTGCAAACGTTTTGCATCTATTTTGACGGTTTTTTACAATACCATTTGCAATGAATGCATCGCACACAGTTTCGTCGAAGGGTCTCTGATTGTAGTGTCGTGTTGGCAGCATCCTGCAGTAGTGGTTTGCGATGGCAGATACATCAAACACTGTTCATATTATAGTTGTGTGTGCGATGCGTGACATACGGTTAATCCACATGAACTATTTGCGATGAGGCAGACCAACAGAAACGGGCAGCCATATCAAGGTGTGTGCCATATACGGCATACAGTTTGCTCGGATGAACTGTTAGCGATTAGGGAATGCAACAGAAACGATCAGCCAGATAAAGGTGTGTGCGATATACGGCATACAATTCACTCAAATCAACTGTTTGTGTTGAGTCAAGACAACAGAAACGGTTTCCCTATTATGTACCATGTGCGATGTGATTACATATAGAACAACAACACATATACTAATAAGGACATGGTTGCACAACCAAATTAAACATCGAATTACATAGGTGGCTAGCACACACATGAAATTTCCACACACCAATGTAAATTATTACATGCATAATTAACTAGGATAAACGATCATCTGACCATCATGTACTTCTTCCTGTGATGCTTTCCGCCACTGCTCTACTAGGATAAATGGAACAATATTCTTTACTATGAATAGTGTGCTCTATTGGGCACACAAGTATATTGATCATAGACTTAGGCGAGCAATTTTCCCGCACGCGTCGTGTTAGCTCGATGTTCCTTCTATGCTAGGTTTCCATTAATTGATGGTGTTTTATGAACATGCCACCATTTCCTCACCGGTTTCCTGCCACCACCCAGTGATACCGCGCATAAAACCTAGGCGGTGCGCGAAGCACCGAGGCAACAAACACAGCATGTAGCACATCCACCTTGTTCAATCATGCCAACCCACCAAAGCGCCGCATATGCCATGAACCTCCAAGATGAAGAAAATGAGATGGCACCACAGCCCGTCGAGAACGAGGCACTCCCTGGCAAAGCGGTGGACAACACCGTGCTACACATCATCGCCAGGATTGAGCAGACCCTTCGCGCACGGCGCTTCAGCACCGCGGATCAAGATAGGCATGTGAGCACCGAGAGGCTGCAACTCACTGCACATTATCATCGATGGCGTGTCATACTTGCACCAAAGGCCCATGGTCATCGCATCCTCGAGCTAGTGATCTCCAATGAAATAGCCAACTTGGAGCTCGAGATGACGCTCAAGATGTACCACGAGCGTGTCGAGCACTTGGACGAACGCCTCCATGAGTTCAGGCAGAGCCAAGACCTAGCATGGGCAACGGCTGCTAGTCATGTATGCGTTTTATTTTTTTGAGTCGTTTTGACGTGGATCGCTATGTTTCACAACAATCATAATAATGCTCTGTTTATTGCTTTGTTTCAATGTGTGTGCTCTATTTTTCATTCTTACATGTTCTGTTTCAATGTGTGTATATATGCTTTCCATTCTGTATATGTGGAGGACAACAACTAGATACAAATTAGTATACAAAAATAGATAGAAAAATGGAATTCATAATATATATTAGTAGTTCATTAGTTTATCACAAAATATATATTATATCATCACTTATAAGTGATGATACTTAACTACTATGTACAATGCACAAAATTGAAAATGAATAGTACTAAATCTAATAATCCCTCCTGGGGGAAATATTCCGGTAGCCCCTCGTTAGCTGCTCCCTGGTGTGCGGCGTCTTCCCAGCACGGAGGCAGTACTCCGCCTCCTCCACCTCGCATCGCTTGACGTATCTGCCTCTTGCTGGCTAATGAGCGCGGACCATCTTGCCATTTCATTAGGCACCCACCGGAGCTCCTTGTCGGTGGCACGCTGGAGCTTATCGGCCCACCTCCATGCATCAATGAGGTGCCTAGAACCTTTGACCTTCCTCGTGAAGTACTCGTCTTCATATACCTCCTCCGCACGACGATGTGCCCACCCACAAAGCTGCACCGCCTCGTTATTCCAGGTGGCCTCATGGGCTTCACAGACCGCTTGGTAGCTTCCTCCTCCGCCATATCCTTCTTGAACGCCACTTGCCTTGCTTTCGCAGCCGGAGGTAGCGACTTCCACAGACAATGATTGTACTGGCCCCAAAACCACTCAAAAGTTGGGGGTCTGACGCAACCTCATCCAGCGGCCATTGGGGTCCTCCTCATTGCTGCTCTTTGACTGAACATCCTCGAGGGGCAGCTCGTCCTTATCAGCACGTGGGCAGATCGACGGTGCCATGGCAGAGATTTGTGTGAGAGAGAGGGGGCAAGCAAGGGGAGGGTATAGATGAGAATGCAGGTGGGACGATGTGAGCAAGGTAGTATTTGTTGGTGGCCAGAATCTAGATCGACGGGAACAGCACACACGCCTGTCACCGAAATTTACGAGTACTAGAGTTTAAATTGCATGAGATTCCTGTAGCAAACGCCCTGTGTGAACTTAATAGCCGGCAGTTTCCAATACAGAACCGTGTCTGATTAATAACCCGCGCCACTCACCATCCAAACCTTGAGGCACGAAATAGAGTGCCAATCGTGTGGGGCCCGGTTGTCTTGCCAGATATTTACATTTTCTTTCCTCATATAAGGCATGAATGCTTATTTTGTGTTACCATGGCACTCCATGCATGTGTCCAAGTTGTGACACCAATATGATTGAAAATTCCTTCCAATTTAGTGCACCTGGAATTAACTTGCACACAACAAGTACACATATATGATTTTTCAAATTGTTATGGTTAGCTATGGCAGTTACATGAAGTTCAAATTTGAGTAACATTCATTAAATGGCTAGAAAATCACTTGGATGTCTTAAGAAGGTCAAATGACCCCTGAAATTTTCCAACTTTTGACATGAAAGTTGTATTAGTGCACGTTAAATGTAGAAAACTTTTGATGGCCATAAGATGAAGCTATTGTCGGTTCGTCATCAAACATGCATTATTCTCTGTCGGAACCACGAGCCTTCTGATGAGTGGCTCCGATTTGTGAGGGGTGTGTGTCCAAACTTTTGTCAAACAGGCCAATTTTTTTACCACACCATCTTGGTCCCATGCCATTACGTCAAGCAAGGTTTCATGTATTTCTGATCATTTTAGAATTTTTGGAATTTAAATCCATGGCACTCCATGCTTTGTGTCCAAGCCGTGACACCAATATGTTTGAAAATTCCTTCCAATTTATAGCATGTAACACCCTGGTTTTTGGCCCTTTCTTTTTCTTTTTAATTTATTTGATTTTTGCTCTGATTTTCTTTTTGGAGTGGATCTGTGGACTTGAAACCTCGGAGATGATCATCAATTATTATTCCAAGTGGCTCATCATTCTTAAATCTTTCCCAAGATCATGTCACTTCATTTCTTGACCAACCTCAAAATTACTTTCCTCAGGAATGTTCCTTTTTCCTGTTAAAGGAATAACCCTGTTTGCCCGAGGTTGTGAAGCAACCTATATTTCTATCATTCAAAAAATTCCCAAATAGTTCTTATCATTTTTTGGGGTCATAGGTTGCTTAAATAAACCCAAACTTTTACTTGACCATTTCATAAGTATTCCTCCAATATTCATTCTTCCATTATGTCTAGAGTGGCACTTTGTGAAGGAAGTGTCATTTATCTTATCTTGTTTCCTCCCAAATTTTTAGGGCATGATTTTACATCCAAATCATTGCCTCATGCAAAAATTCAATTTCATTTACCTAGCCAATCTTCCTCAGCGATTTTTCAAAGTTTCTGTTAGCTAGAAGCCATTGTGAAGGAAGTACTAGCTAGGGTTATCTAAATGGTTTGAAATTTTGCAAGCATCTTCATGTGCTCATATCATCCCACTAATCCAATATTCAGCTCCATCCCATCATCTATGTGATCACACAATCAAATCTTTGATTCTGTAATATTTTCAGTTTGTGAAGCAAGTATATTTTATATTGCTTCATTAATTCTGAAAAATTACCAAATCATGCTCCTAACCAACTAACATCTCTCCACCAAATTTGGGACCATTTCATTAAGTCAATTTCACTCCCAAATTATTGCGCGTTTCTGGATAGAGAGGATGTTTGTGAACAAAGTACCATTTTGGCAAGTCCAATTGGTATGAAACTTTGTCAGGATCTTCATATGTCCAGAACATGTTGCCTTGCCAAATTTGATCACAAGTGGCTACTCCAAGTGAGTGCATCATCTAGATCAAGTTTCTGGACCATATATGTAGTTGTAAAGCAACCATGATTTATATAGGTCTATTTCTTTTCAAACTTGACACGATCATAGTCCTTTCTATCCTAATCAGCCCAGACAACTTATTTGGCCCTTATCACTTCCCTGTTGATCACATGTGTGCAGCCAACTTTGCTACAACAAACTTTCCTCGACGCCTCACATCTCTCCTTGGGTGTTTCTCTTGATCTTTCACTTCTAGGCTACCTTGGGGAGCAAGGACTTTACAACAGACAAGGTTTGCCAACCCCTCCTGTCCTCCCCATGCCATGTCACACTACAAAAAAATACACTTCCGTGATGATACGTGTTTGTCATAGTAGGTCGCGTTTTTTGTCATGCATGTGCATCCATGAAAAATTTACGACAGAATCAAGATAGTCATACCTGTTGTCGGTGTCAAAACCGGCGGATCTCGGGTAGGGGGTCCCGAACTGTGCGTCTAGGCGGATGGTAACAAGAGACAAGGGACACGATGTTTTACCCAGGTTCGGGCCCTCTTGATGGAGGTAAAACCCTACGTCCTACTTGATTAATATTGATGATATGGGTAGTACAAGAGTGGATCTACCACGAGATCAAGGAGGCTAAACCCTAAAGCTAGCCTATGGTATGATTGTTGTAATGTATGTTGTGTCCTACGGACTAAAGCCCTCCGGTTTATATAGACACCGGAGGAGGCTAGGGTTACACAGAGTCGGTTACAATGGTAGGAGATCTACATATCCGTATTGCCAAGCTTGCCTTCCACGCCAAGGAAAGTCCCATCCAGACACGGGACGGAGTCTTCAATCTTGTATCTTCATAGTCTAGCAGTCCGGCGGACGATGATAGTCCGGCTGTCCGGACACCCCCTAGTCCAGGACTCCCTCAGTAGCCCCCGAACCAGGCTTCAATGACGATAAGTCCGGCGCATATATAGTCTTCGGCGTTGCAAGGCGGGTTCTCCTTCTAAGTTCCACGTACCGGCCGAACAGTGTCCGGCTTCCTCATAAATGTTGTGCTTCTTGGCTTCTACGCCCAATAATAGTCTTCCTCCACGCGTCGCACGAATACAAAAAGCCAGGGTGTTTTTTACGTTTCACCCCCTAGTCGTGCAAGTCATCCGCCTACAAAGAGGCAAAAATCCAGATCCAAATCACACCATCTTCCTTCCGCGAATACTCCTCAGAGCGCCTTTGACCCAACAACCCATTCCACCATGGACCGTCGGTGCGGCTCCTCTTCTCGCGCTCCCAGCCCACTGCCAGGAGATTGGAGGAGATGCTTTGTTCCACACAACGAGCTAGTGAAGCTCCAAGCGGGGGGATATCTCCCTCCGGCTTTCATGGTCCCGGTTCGAGCCGGGCTGGCCACCTACCAAGGTGGGAAGCAAGCGGAGGCTACCCCAAGTCCCAACAAAGGGGAGCGGGTATGCTTCGTCCCCTATCTAATAAGGGGACTCGGATTTCCTATACATCCGTTCCTCCGCGGGCTCCTGGAGTTCTACGGACTCCAGCTCCATCACCTCACACCCGCCTCTGTCCTGCATGTCGCGGGTTACGTAGCTCTTTGCGAGCTGTTCCTGGGCATCGAGCCCCATTTTGCGCTGTGGAAGAGGCTGTTCTTCCTCGTACCCCGTTCTCACGAGGGATCTATATATCAAGTGGGCGGCGCCGAAGTATGGCGCATTGCCAGGACTGGATATCCATCCGGGACCCCTAAGAAGGCGTCCGAAGACTGGCCTTCGGAATGGTTTTACATAGAAGATGCCCCGCTGTCGGACCCAATTCGGGTCGGCCTCCCGGAGTTCAATGCTGCTCCTCTGAAGAAACGCCTTAGTTGGCGCCCGCGGAGTCCCCAATTGGAGGAAGACAAGAGCATCCATTACCTGATGGGCCGAATAAGGTTACTAGCCCATTCCGGATTAACCATGATCGGAATCATGGGAATATGCATCATGCGGGGAGTACAGCCACTGCAATACAGGGGCCACCCCGTGTGGGATTTCAACGGGGAGGATGATGCCACCCGCCACGGCCGCAAAGGGCCGGACTCGACCGAGGACCTGGTGCAGATCCTGTCTGGCCTGTACAAGGGGGAGAAGGAGGGCTTCCTCCGAACGAACCCTCTGAATGGGTTTTCCATGAACAACCCTCGGGGTTGGGTAAGCGAACACTTTTAAGGGCTCAACCCATGCTTTTAGAGATTAAGCTTCTTACACTATGTCTTCGGCGCAGGAACTGTGCCGGATTGTGGAGGACATGACAAGTCCGGCTCCGCAACCTGAGGATCCAGGGAGATCCCAAGATCCGGCCTCCGAAGAGGATCCGGATATCAAGGTGGAGCTGATCGACGGGGTGTTTCACCAGCTCAGCATGGACAACGCTTTGGTCGCCATTACGGCGGACTACCCCGGATTATATCCGGCTTCCCAGGTGATTGTGATCGAGGTTCGGACACAATTATCTCTTCCTTGCCCATTTCTGACCTTTGCGAACGATGGTGTTTTATAGGAAGCACCTTCAAGGCGGGAAGCCGAGCCTGCGGCGGCTGACCAACAAAGGCCAGTCTGGACCAGCAGGCGGAAAAGGAGCGCGGCACAGATCGAATGTCACCGCAAAGGTATAGCTCCAATTTAGATATTCAGAGCAACATTCCTAGGAAGCGTCTGAGTGCTCATGATCCTTTATAGGAGAAAAAGCGCCCGCCAGACTGCGGGCGTAGAGGTTGCCAATCCGGCCTATACCGGCCAGGCTCCAGCACCCGGTCAGGAGGGGGAGGCAAGCGCAAGGCGCGGGCCGGGTACTCCTCCAATGGAGGATGCCGACTGACTGTCCGCCACCAAGTCGGAGGTGGAGAGCGCCATGAACCATAGGCGTCGCCGGACAGTATTTCGTGAAGCGTGCTTTTCCCCTGAGGCGCTGGACGCCTTTAACACGGGGGACGCGCACCTCCGTGCTGCTCAAGATGGTTTTACCAGAGCCATGGAGCAGTATGTGAAAGACATACGGGTAAGGGAATTTAATGGTTATATATGCCAGTAGCCCCCGAGACTTAAAGTAGTTAAGTTAACTGATTTAAGGATCATTTTAAACGCAGGCTCTTACCGAGAAGAATGCCCAGCTGTCTCAGGAGCTGCAAGAATGCAAGGCCCAACTTGAGGCCGCACTTGCTGCCGCAGGAGGAAACACAGAGGCCCCTCCTGGTAACACATTTGTTTGGTAAATATAAGCGTTGTGCGGCGTGCACGTAAGTCTAATAATGACATTGCAGGTGCTGCCGGACAAGATCCGGACAGGAAGGAACTGCTGTGCCAGCTGAAGGCCGGCAAGAGGGTGCTGAATAGAGTACAACAGGAAAGGAACAAGCTTCAAGATGCCCACGCCCAGCTTGGAGAGGAGCTGAAAGGCGTTCGGGTCGAGCTGTCCGGCTCCGTCAAGGAGAATCAGCGGCTTCGTTGCGGCATCTATAGTAAGTGCTTGAGCGAACTCCTTTGAAAAGAAGAGTTCGGCAAGGAAGTCAATTGACAGAATATGTCTTGTAGGTATACTCACAGGTCGCCCTGCAGAGGAGATGCCCGAATCGATGGGTGATCAACTTCCCGAGCTGTTGCAACTGCTCGAACGGGTTCGGCAGGCGATGAGCGGCGTCGTCCAGGCATTATGGCCAGCCGTCTCCCTACCCGAGGGCCTTGGGGAGCTTGCAGAGAAACTCCAGGGAGTGCGGCAGCGCTTCCGTTTATGGAAGATTTCGGCCTGCCGCCAGGGTGCCAGGGAGGCTTGGGCTATGGTGAAGACGCGGTATAAGAAGGCGGATCCCAACCACATGGCCGAAGTTGGACCGGTGGGGCCCGATGGGAAGGAGATCCCTGTGAGTTTAGTATACAGCCAAGTAGAGGTGGCTGCTAAATTTTCCCAATGGGACTGTAAGTTAGACAGCCTGTTAGATGGGATTGAGGAGGAATACAATCAGTAAATTTGATAATGTATTGAAAATGACATGTGAAATGCCTTCTAGCCGGATTATAGATTGTTTGTCTTTGCCGACCTTTTCGCTTCGACCTCGGGACCCTAGAGTCCGGAGTGTGTCCGAATACCTTTTTGGTTAAAAAACAACCGGGGTATGCATGGAGACCAGGCGTAGGGGTCATTAGTGCTTTATCAGACAAGTGCCCAACTAGTTATGTTATATTACATGGTTAGTAAGAAACATCTTCCAGGGAGAATAGTTTCATTAAGGGTTCCTTTCCCTGGGAGGCATGCCCTAAAGTGCATGTCCGGACTTCGAAATAAGCAGAAAAACATCTGGGGGCAGATAAACAGGTATGTAAAAAATCATCTTTTAGGTCATCGACTGAATATTCCCTTAAGAACGCTAGCTTTCGGCTTCACCCAGTCTGAGGTACACGTCCGGCTGACCTGGCAGTAACAATCGTAGAGGTGCTCCCTTTACCTCCTAGCCGAACAATCGGGAACGTAGGGGTAAGCACAGGAGCCAAGCAACCCAGCTTGGCCAAAATTTAAGTCATATCGATGCATATAATGGTGAGTAAAAGGTACATGTGGAAGCATGACACATGTTTGGCATGAAGCCCTTATAGTTGAGCTTCTGGAAAAGAAGCCCCCAGGTATAATGAGTGCGGATAGCACATCAAGTGTATGCTAGTAGGCCCTTTGAGGGCCTTTTAGTAGAAGGGTTAAGAAAAGAAAGGGAGACAGAGGACAGCTGCAGTATAAAAATTTGAACGGGGGGAGGGGACGAACCCTTAGTCCGGCAGTAGGCGTAAAATCTTCGGAGGCGGGCTGCGTTCCATGGGTTCGGCTCGAGTCGGTTGTCCGACGCATTTTGTAGACGGTACGCCCCGCCGGTCAGGACTTGGTCGATGATGAAGGGGCCCTCCCATTTGGGCTTGAGCTTGTCCTTTTTCTTGTCTGGCAGGCGTAGAACTAGTTCGCCAACGTTGTAAGTCTTGGCCCATACTTCTCTGCTTTGGTATCTTCGAGCCTGCTGCTGATAAAATGCGGAACGAGCCTTGGCGACGTCGCGTTCCTCCTCCAATGTGTCCAAGCTGTCCTGCCTATCCAGCTCGGCTTCTCGTTCCTCGTACATGCGCACTCGAGGTGAGTCATGAATGATGTCGCAGGGCAAAACTGCCTCTGCGCCGTATACCATGAAGAATGGTGTAAATCCGGTAGTACGGTTGGGCGTTGTCCGTAGCCCCCAGAGTACGGAGTCGAGCTCCTCTACCTAGTGCGTGTCTGATTTTGTAAGTGACCGCACTAGTCTGGGTTTAATGCCACTCATTATTAGACCATTTGCTCATTCCACTTGACCGTTGGTTTGAGGGTGATAGACTGAGGCGTAGTCGAGCTTAATGCCCATGTTTTTGCACCATGACTTGACCTCGTCGGCCGTGAAGTTTGTGCTGTGGTCGGTGATGATGCTGTGGGGGACAACATAACGGTGTACGACCCCGGATATAAAGTCTATCACTGGTCCGGACTCTGCCGTTTTGACCGGTTTGGCCTCTATCCATTTGGTGAATTTATCCACCATGACCAATAGGTACCTTTGCTTGTGGGTTCCCCCTTTGAGGGGTCCAACCATATCAAGCCCCCAGACCACGAACAACCAGGTAATGGGTATGGTTTTGAGGGTGGTGGGTGGCATATGGCTCTGATTAGCAAAGAGCTGACAACCGACGCATCTCTGGACTAAGTCCTGGGCATCTGCCCGGGCCGTCGGCCAATAAAGTCCTGTACGGAATGCTTTTCCTACAAGGGCCCGGGCTGCTGCGTGGTGTCCGCCTAGTCCGGCATGAATTTCACCCAGGAGGTTTCGCCCTTCCTCTTCGGAGATACATCTTTGAAGGACTCCGGTTGTACTTTTCTTATAAAGTTCTCCCTCATGGACCTTGTAGGCTTTTGATCGCCGGACTATGCAGAGGGCCTCATTTTGGTCTTCGGGAAGTTCCTGTCTAAGCAAATAGGCTAGGAATGGTTCCGTCCACGGGGCGATTACTGCCATTATGTCGTGGGCTGAAGGTGTTATGTCATCGGCTGAATCGCCGGTTGGCGCGGTTGTTTCCGGTTTGTCATTTCCGGATTCCCCTTCCCATAGTACGGACGGCTTGAAGAGCCGTTCCAGGAAGATATTTGGAGGGACAGCGTCACGTTTTGCGCCGATGCGTGCCAGTACGTCGGCTGCTTGGTTATTTTCTCGGGCTACGTGATGGAATTCAAGTCCTTCAAACCGAGCCGACATTTTTAGGACAGCGTTGCGATATGCTGCCATTTTTGGATCCTTGGCGTCAAAGTCTCCGTTTATTTGGGATATTGCAAGGTTTGAATCCCCGCGCACCTCTAGGCGTTGAATGCCCATGGAGATTGCCATCCGGAGACCATGTAGAAGGGCCTCGTATTCGGCTGCGTTGTTGGAGTCCGTGTACATTATTTGAAGTACGTATTGGACTATGTCCCCGGTTGGGGACGTCAAGACGACGCCAGCCCCCAGTCCGGCCAACATTTTGGAGCCGTCAAAGTGCATAGTCCAATTGGAGTATGCGCCGTACTCTTTAGGGAGTTTGGCTTCTGTCCATTCAGCGACGAAGTCAGCCAAAACTTGTGACTTTATAGCTCGCCGATGTTTGTAGGTTATATTGAATGGTAGGAGCTCAATGGCCCATTTTGCAATCATACCCGTTGCGTCGCGGTTGTTTATAATGTCATTGAGTGGTACTTCGAAGGCTACTGTTATCGAACACTCCTGAAAGTAGTGTCAGAGCTTCCGGGATGCCATGAACATCGCGTACGCTATCTTTTGATAATGCGGGTAACGGGACTTGCAGGGTGTTAACACAGTGGATACGTAGTACACTGGTTTTTGAAGAGGGAATTTATGCCCTTCTGTCTCTCGTTCAACGACGAGTACCGCACTTACAACTTGATGTGTTGCTGCGATGTATAACAACATAGGTTCGCCTAAGTTTGGCGCGGCTAGGACCGGATTTGTTGCCAATATCGCCTTTATTTCTTCGAGTCCGGCAGTGGCAGCATCCGTCCACTCGAAGTGTTCGGTGCGCCTAAGGAGGCGATAAAGGGGCAGTGCCTTTTCTCCCAAGCGGGAGATAAAACGGCTTAGGGCTGCCACGCATCCTGTCAATTTTTGTATCTGTTTGGGGTCTTTTGGAATGTCCAACTGTGACAGAGCTCGGATTTTAGCCGGGTTTGCTTCAATTCCTCTACCGGATACAATGAAGCCCAGCAGCTTTCCGGCTGGTACGCCGAAAACACATTTTTCCGGATTCAGCTTGATGTCATATGCTCTGAGGTTGTCGAACGTCAGCCTCAAATCGTCTACTGGAGTTTCGACGTGTTTTGTTTTGACGACTACGTCGTCTACATATGCCTCGACTGTTTTGCCGATCTGTGTAGCCAGACATGTTTGAATCATGCGCTGATATGTTGCGCCGGCGTTTTTAAGTCCGAAGGGCATCGTGTTGAAGCAGAATGGTCCGTATGGAGTGATGAATGCCATTGCGGCTTGGTCTGCTTCCGCCATCTTGATTCGATGGTAGCCAGAGTATGCGTCGTGGAAGCACAACGAATCGTGCCCTGCGGTGGCATCGATAATTTGATCGATGCGGGGGAGGGGGAAGGGATCCTTTGGGCAAGCCTTATTGAGGTCTTTAAAATCGACGCATAGGCGCCAGGATTTGTCCTTCTTTGGTACCATTACCAGATTTGCTAGCCAATCCGGATGTTTGATATCTCTGATGAATCCGGCTTCCAATAGTTTGGCTAGCTCTTCTCCCATTGCCTGTCTTTTGGGTTCGGAAAATCGTCGAAGAGCCTGTTTGACCGGCTTGAATCCTTTTAGGATGTTTAGGCTATGTTCTGCCAATCTGCGTCGGATTCCGGGCATGTCCGAAGGATGCCAGGCAAAAATGTCCCAATTTTCCCGAAGGAAATCTCGCAGTGCGACGTCTACCTTGGGGTTCAATTGTGCCACAATGGAGGCCGTCTTTGTTGGGTCCGTTGGGTGGACCTGGAATTTTATTATTTCATCTGCTGGTTTGAAGGATGTGGACTTGGATCTTTTATCAAGTATCACATCGTCCCTATTCACCATAGAGCGCAGCGCGGTGAGTTCTTCTGCTGCTAAGGCTTCGGATAGTGCCTCCAGGGCTAGTGCGGTTGTCTTGTTTTCGGCACGGAGTGCTATGTCCGGATCACTAGCGAGAGTGATTATTCCACCGGGCCCGGGCATTTTGAGCTTCATGTACCCGTAATGGGGTACAGCTTGAAAAATTGTGAACGCCTCTCGTCCCAAGATAGCGTGATATCCGCTATTGAACGGGGCCACTTGGAATGTGACTTCTTCGGATCTGTAGTTGTCCAGCGAGCCGAACACCACATCGAGTGTGATTTTTCCGGTGCAGCGCGCTTCCTGGCTAGGGATTATTCCTCTGAAGGTTGTGCTGCTTCGCTCAATATGGCTCCAGTCTATTTCCATTTTTTGAAGGGTTTCCTCGTAGATGAGGTTTAGTCTGCTGCCGCCGTCCATGAGGACCTTTGTAAGTCGAAAGCCGTCCACTATGGGACTAAGCACCAGTGCAGCTGGTGCTCGGGCTGTTCGGAATTTAGGTTCGTCGCTGGCGTTGAAGGTGATGGCTGTGTCACTCCATGGGTTTGCTGTTGCTACTTGGTAGACTTCGGCGAGGCCGCGGATTGTTCGTTTTCGCATATTATTTGATGCAAAGGTCTCAAAGACTGTTGATACCGTACCAGTATTGTTGGAGTGGTTTTCTGGGGCTAGAAGCTCCTCGCCACTTTTGGCCACCTGCCGTAATATCCAACATGCTCGTAGGCTATGTGTTGGGACGGCGCCCTCTGTACTATGAAGCTTACAGGGTCCGCTGAGCCATCCCTCCAGTACGGTTCCGTGCCCTCTATGGGGTTTTTGTTTTTTGGTTTTTGTATCTGGGGCCTGAGTATAATGCGCCCTTTTGCTGCGGACTAGGGTTGTATTCGGGGCCGGATTGTCCCAAAACTGATTTTCGGTTTTCCGGAAACTCTCCATCGCACATTACTTTCGTACTATGGACGCCAGATCGTTGAAGCGTGTGATTTTACGACGGCCGATGGCGTTCAATATTCCCTTATCCGGGCAATTATTGAAAAAGATTGAGATTGCGTTTTCCTCTCGGCGGTCCTTTATCCTGTCCATAACCAGGAGGAATCTGGCCCAGTAGTGATGTACTGTTTCAGCGGGCTCTTGCCGTATGAGAGATAGATCGCATATGTCTGGGCGGGTGGGTGGAATAAAATCCGGATCCCTACCCATCTTGGGGCTAAAAGGCCGTGAAGTTTCCAATTTTGGAAGCTTGGATTGCTGGACATTGTCCAACCAGTCCGGTCCGATGCCTGACTTTAAGTTCAGTGCTCGATCGAGGTCCGTTCCTCCGCGGAAATCCGGTGTGGAGGGTTCGAGAGCCCAAACATGTCTAGTTTTTAATACAGGAGGAAGGTCGCCGCATTGTTCCTCTACCACAGCGATGTGGTGGGTAACCTGGGGAGAGTTGATCTCTCTCAGATCGGTTTTAAGACCAATCTGATTGTAGTCCGTAGCGACTCCCAGGGCGGCGATGCGATCCAAGAGTTCGTTGACAGACGAGAGCTCTATCGGATCCAGCCGCTCGGCGAATTCCGAGCTGACGTGGAGATTGCTTTTGACGACTTGAGAAGTCATTGTCGAAGTAGTGGCCGGACAGGCGGTCATAAGAAAACCGCCTAGCCGGATAGTTTGGCCGGCGGCCAAGGCCCCTCTGGCGAAAATACCGTCCTTGAAGACGGGTGGAGGCATCCTTCCTATCGGTGACGACACAGAGGAACTCTCAATGAAAGCACCAATGTCGGTGTCAAAACCGGCGGATCTCGGGTAGGGGGTCCCGAACTGTGCGTCTAGGCGGATGGTAACAGGAGACAAGGGACACGATGTTTTACCCAGGTTCGGGCCCTCTTGATGGAGGTAAAACCCTATGTCCTGCTTGATTAATATTGATGATATGGGTAGTACAAGAGTGGATCTACCACGAGATCAAGGAGGCTAAACCCTAAAGCTAGCCTATGGTATGATTGTTGTAATGTATGTTTTGTCCTACGGACTAAAGCCCTCCGGTTTATATAGACACTGGAGGAGGCTAGGGTTACACAGAGTCGGTTACAATGGTAGGAGATCTACATATCCGTATTGCCAAGCTTGCCTTCCACGCCAAGGAAAGTCCCATCCGGACACGGGACGGAGTCTTCAATCTTGTATCTTCATAGTCTAGCAGTCTGGCGGACGATGATAGTCCGCCTGTCCGGATACCCCCTAGTCCAGGACTCCCTCACCTGTGCTGTCATAGAAGTGTTCCATGACATTACCAAAATTATCATCATGGAAGTGTCCACTTCCATGACGATAAATCGCGCATCACAGAAGTGCTTTCGTCAAGGGTGACCAACACGTGGCATCCACCGTAACGGAACACCGTTAAGCTATCGGGTCGGGTTTTGGATCCGATAACCCGTTAACAGCCCCGACCAATGGGGATTTTCCATGTGTAAAATCATCATTGGCTGGAGGAAACACGTGTCGGGTCACCGTTGGGACAAATGTCATCCACTCATTGGACAGAAGGCGCCTATGATACATCGACACGTGGCATGGCCCAACAGAGGCCCATTCCTATGAAAAGGCTGGTGTCGGGGTTCTAAGTCTGACAGTAGAGTGGGGGGTAGGTATGGCGAGGCAAGATCCTATCTATGGAGTAGTTGTAAACACAAGAGATGTACGAGTTCAGGCCCTTCTCGGAGGAAGTAATAGCCCTACGTCTCGGAGCCCGGAGGCGGTCGAGTGCATTATGTGTGTATGGATTACAGAGGTGCGAACCCTTTACACTGAGGAGGGGGTGGCTTATATAGTGTCCGCCAGACCCCTCCAGCCCTCAGTAATGCAGGGTTTAAAGTACATTAAGTCTAGGCGTTACTGGTAACGCCTCACATAAAGTGTCCTAAATGTCATAAAGACTACTTAATTACAGACCGTTTGGATGTAGAGTGGCTCTTGATCTCCTGGTGGTCGAGTGAGTCTTCATGGTCGAGTCCTTCGAGTCCGTCGAGTGAAGTCTCTCTTGGTCGACTGGAAGGCAGTTTCTTCTGAGGGTGCCCTTGGGTAGGGTATTTAGATCAGGTCTATGACCCTACCCTAGGTACATGACTTCATCATTAGCCCCTGAATTGATCGAGGTTCGAGTGAGGAAGGAGTTGGCAATATTTCCGACCTGCTTTTGTGTTCTGGACATGTACCGTCTTGGACTAATGATCTCTTTGTAGATATCAGCAACTTTCCTTTCAGTCGCCTTGATCCATTCTTTTCTTTCGTCGAGTGAACTTCTGACCTTAGCAATCTCCGAGCGACGGATCGCAGGAAATCTCTCGTCTGACAGATCGCTCTGCTGTTCGCGGATTTTGTGGGATCCGAATTTTGGGGAAGCGCGCGAAGCGGGGCGGACCGTGGCGCTCGGATGGGATAGGGCAAAGATGCCTCGATTCCCGCGCTGTCTTTTTCGCCACGTATCGCATACGCGCGACTGTTTCGGGATGTGATTGGATTGCCTGGGCCCACCTGTCATCCACTCGGAAGTGTTCTTATAAAGGCGCCCGATGAGGGTTTTTGAACAGTATCTCTCCATTCTCCCCCTGCCCTCTCCGCCTCCGCCCACTGCGCCCGCTCTCGCATCCGCCCAATCGCTCCTCGTACGCTTCGCCGGCAACAATGGTGAAGGAGAAGACGGCGGCTCTGGAGCGCGCGAAGAAGGCGACGGCGAAGGGGAAGGCGAAAGGGAGAGCGACCAGTCGGGGCGGATCCTCGTCAAGATCTCGTCTGCCGCACGGCTGGGTCCAAGGAGATTGGATCCGGTCGACCATCACCGAGAAGGATCTCACGGAGATGGCCAACGAAGGTTTGATCCCCCACGGGGCAGCGAGGCTCTCGGGGGACGAGTGGCAACCTCAGCCGGAAGAGGGTGAGTGCGTTCTTCTGGCTACCCACGTCGACCGTGGGTTCTCTCTGCCTCCGAGTGTCTTTTTTCGTGGTTTCTTGAACTTCTTTGGGGCGCAACTCCACCACTTCAACCCAAATTCCATCGCCTATCTTGCTGCCTTCGTGTCCATGTGTGAGAACTTCCTAGGCTACCGACCGCACTGGGGTCTGTTCAAACACATATTCACCTATCGTTCTCAGACGGTGAAGAAGGCGAGTCCTGATGACGATAGAACCAAGATTATCCAGATGTGCGGGGGTCTTGGGATCCAGATGAGAAACAAGAGTACTTTTCCGGCCATGACCCTTCCTGAGTCGGTCAGAGGATGGCAGTCGACTTGGTTCTACTGCCAGAATGAGTCGACGCCGGGGCAGTCGAGTGGTCTCCCTCCGTTTACCATGGACCGAGCAAACAAGCCTTCTTCTCTGAAGGTGCTCCCGGAGGAGAAAGCCCACGTGAAGATGTTGATGGAGCGCGTAGTCCAGTTAGTACGGGAAGGAGTGACGGGTATGGATCTTCTGGAGGTCTTCCTTAGGCGGCGCATCCAGCCACTTCAGTACCGGGGCCATTGTATGTGGCTGTACTGTGGAACCGAGGATGAGACTCGGGTCCATCCAGAAGCAGTCGACGACGCCACGCTAGAAAGGTGGATGGCCGCGGTCACAGGGAACAAAGACAACCCTCGAGGAGCGAGGAGAATTCCGCCACTCGACCATTCCAGCACTCCAAACAAGGTATGCCGATTTTATTTCCAATTGTAATCTTGCAATCCTTATTCTGCTTTCGCTGTAAATTGGTCGACTGATCTTTATTTTGCTGTCTGACAGGCCCTCACCAAACTATACTCGATGCCCAATGGAGCACAGACTCCGACTGAAGAGGGGGAAGCAAGTGGGGGCGAAAGCCAGGAGGAGTGGGACTCGGATGCTACTGAAGATGATGATGATGACTACTCTGATGGGGAGGAAGAAGAGGAGGAGGAGGAGGAGGAAGTTGCACCGCCTCACACGGAGAGGCGATCGAAGCTCATCCATGACCCTGCGACTAAACGTGGTAAGGGGGTCGCGACTGTCGCGCAGTCGACCAAGCGTCCTCGGACCACTTCTCCGGCGCCGACTGAGAAGGCCCTGAAGCAATCTCGAACGGTGCCGTCGAAACCGGCGAAGGTCTTGCCAAAGATGAAGGTGTCGATTCCTACCATATCAGGGTAAAAAATGCTATCTGAGTCTTGTTGCTCTACACGAGTTTGTCCTTGGTTGACTCATGAGTTAACCGGCTGGTTTTTGGAATTGTAGTGCTGCTACTTCTGATACCTCGGCCAGGGCTGACGATCATGAGATGGAAGATGCTGCAACCTCAAAACCTGGTACCACTCTCTTAACTCCGTTTTTTAGTCGATTGGCTCTTGGTCTCTAATTCTGATTCTTTTCTGTAGCTCCATCCAATGTCGTTATCACCCTTCCTGACAAAGACGATGATGAGGAACCGCTGAAGCACAGGAAGAACAGGAAAATGTCTGCTGGCAGGGTGACCCAGGACGTGCCAGCACCCGAGACACTAATCGCAGAGGAGGAGAACACCACTCGGCACACCGTATCTTTCGCGGTGCCGTTGACGAGTGCTCATCCTACGTCGTCGAGTGCTGCACAGCCTTCACTCTTCTCGACCCACTACGTCCCAGAGGACCAAGCCAGTGCTGCAAAAGAAGCGATACGCCAGGCGGGAGTCATGATAGAGCAGGTGAAGGCCATCCGGGAAGCTAGCCAGGCAGCCTATGACGCCAGTTCCGCTCTTCAAAGCAATGTTCAGGTCAGTCGGTCATCGCTTGTTCTGTTAGGATATGATCTCTGAAAATTCTTCTTTTTGAAATCTGTAGTAGTAGTCCTACACCAACTGGGTGTGTCGATTGAAATTCCGGTTTAGTGGGGGCACGCTGAGTGCACCCACTGGGTGTAGTCCCCAAGGCTATGGAGGACTGCTGGCAGTCGACCATAGGCTTTATAAGTTAAGTTTTTCTTTCATTCGACCAGGCCGAAAAAGATTTCTCCAACTGGTGGGGGCACGCTGAGTGCACCCACTGGGTGTAGTCCCCGAGACTGTGGTCGACTACTGGCAGTTGACTACAGTCTGTAGAATATGTCCTGTTTTTTTTTGTTGGTCGACTGGTCGACTCTATCTTGATAGAACTAGTGGGGGCACGCTGAGTGCACCCACTGGGTGTTGTCCCCGAGACTACGGTCCAATGTTTGTATTCGGCTATAGTCTTAGAAACGCATGATTTTTCCTCAGTCACTCGTAAGTGAATTGTTTTTGACATCTGTCGATTGATTCTTCGTAGAAATCCTGTGACCTTGCGGCTCGTTACACCGAGCTGGAGAACAAGCATATCCAGCTCGAGCTTGATCTGAAGCTGGTCTAGGAGAATCTGGCGAAAGCAAAGGAAGAAGCTAAAGGTACGTTTGGTGAGGCTTCCAACGACTGCCTTTGCCCCTTATTTGATTCAAATTCTGATCTTGCTGCGACTTTGCAGGCAAAGTGAAGGAAGCCCTGAAGAAGAAAGACCTTGAGTTGGCTGAGATGCAGAAAACAGCTTTGGAGAAAACCAAACTTGCAGACGAGAAGTTGGCTTCAGTCACCAGGCTTGAAGAAGAGAACACCAATCTGAAAGCTGCTCTCGCTATTGCCAACAAGGAGGTCAGTCGACTGAAAGGCGATAAAGTTACTCTGAATGACAAGGTCAGTGAGTTGGCGGGGAAGAGGAACGATCTGGAGGCTTATCTGGGTGGTCTTGCCAAGAAGTTGTTCCTCATGCTCGAAGGTAATCCTTTGCACCAAACGATTATTTTTTCAGTGACCTTTCCATTCGACCATTGTTTGACTCGGTGGTTGTGTTTGCAGAATTTTGTCAAAACTTTGAAGAGGAGACTGGTCGACTGGAGCCTAACCTGGACCCCATCAACTCTCCGGTGAATGATGAAGTTGCCATGAATGTGCTCCGGCTAGAATCTCGTGTTGCTGCCGTCATCGACTATCTCGCAAGGCTGAAGGTCGCCACTTCCCGCATCGACACCACGCTCTGGCCCAGGGAGACGCTCCAGAACGACCTCGAGTCTCTGATGACTCGACTAAACACAACCCCTGGTCGAGTGCAGGAGTGGAAGAAGTCCTCTGGTAGGTGTGGTGCAGATGTCGCTCTGTGTCTGGCCCGAGTCCATTGCAAGGATGCACGAGAGGACAAGCTGGCGGCTCTTCGGGTGGCTAACACCAAGAAGCATGATTTCCGGTCTTTCATGGAGACTTTCATCGCTGCTGCCACTCGGATCGCGGATGGAATTGATCTTGATGAGTTTGTTGCACCTTCCAGCCCTCCACGGGAGGGGTAAAAAACTTCTTGAGCTCGACACTTTAAATTTGCCTCGGAATGCCGAGTGATTTTGTAACCGATAAACCTTAACAGGCTTAGCTCCTGAGCACTTTCGATTCCGTTAGGTATTTATCCGAACTTGGATTCGACGTTCGAATATGCTTGCATTTGGTCTGAGATGTCTTTTTCAGGTTAAAGCGAGGTGCTCATTGCAGTCGACTTGTTCGCTAATTCGCTTAGGCAGGCATTGTGCTGCGGCTAAGCCTCCGAGTGAGAGACATGCTCTCCACTCGGGAGGAATTTTATAACTTAGGCAAGCACTGGGCTGCAGCTAAGCCCCCGAGTGGGATGTCTTCTCTCCACTCGGTAGGATTTTTATAACTTAGGCGAGCACTGGGCTGCAGCTAAGCCCCCGAGTGTGAGGTCTGCTCTCCACTCGGTAGGATTTTTATAACATAGGCGAGCACTGGGCTACAGCTAAGCCCCCGAGTGAGAGGTCTGCTCTCCACTCGGTAGGATTTTTATAACTTAGGCGAGCATTGGGCTGCAGCTAAGCCTCCGAGTGGGAGGTCTGCTCTCCACTCGGTAGGATTTTCACATTGTACTTGTGGCGTAGCTCGGAGGAGAGGGTCGCAGTCGACCTGCACCTCGTCTTCCTTGCTACCGCACGTTGTACTTGTGGCGTAGCTCGGAGGAGAGGATTGCAGTCGTCCTGCACCTCGTCTTTCTTGCTACCGCACATTGTACTTGTGGCGTAGCTCGGAGGAGAGGATCGCAGTCGACCTGCACCTCGTCTTCCTTGCTACTGCACATTGTACTTGTGGCGTAGCTCGGAGGAGAGGATCGTAGTCGACCTGCACCTCGTTTTCCTTGCTACCGCACATTGTACTTGTGGCGTAGCTCGGAGGAGAGGATCGCAGTCGACCTGCACCTCACCTTCTTTGTTACTGCCCGTTGTATTCAAACTTAGGCGAGTACTTGGACTATAGCTAAGCCCCCGAGTGGGAGTCTGGCTCACCACTCGGTAGGATTTTATTGAAACTTAGGCGAGTGCTTGGACTACAGCTAAGCCCCCGAGTGAGAGTCTGGCTCACCACTCGGTAGGATTTTATTGAAACTTAGGCGAGTGCTTGGACTGCAGCTAAGCCCCCGAGTGGGAGTCTGGCTCACCACTCGGTAGGATTTTATTGAAACTTAGGCGAAACGGATTCGCAGCTAAGCCCCCGAGTGGGAGGCTGGCTCACCACTCGGTAAGGATTTTTACAAACTTAGGCGAAACGGATTCGCAGCTAAGTCACCCACTGAGGGGGAAATTTTTAGTGAACAAATAAAAGTGACAAAAATAATTGGGGAAATTATGACACTATTATCTTGTAAAACATGGACTACAGAAGTACTTTTATTACAACTCATCCGAGTGAAAACTTAAGTGTAAAATGGATGGAGCAGTTTTGCGTTCCAAGCTTGGGGCTCGTCGATATTGTGCTTGACGTTGTAGAGACGGTACGCTCCATTGTGGAGAACCTTGGTGACGATGAAGGGTCCTTCCCAAGAAGGAGCAAGCTTGTGTTGTTTCTGTTGATCTACTCGGAGAACCAAATCTCCTTCCTGGAAGGCTCGACTCTTCACGTTTCTGGCGTGGAAGCGACGCAAGTCTTGTCGGTAGATGGTCGATTGGATCAGAGCCATCTCCCTTTCTTCCTCTAAAAGGTCGACTGCGTCCTGCCGCGCTTGTTCCGCTTCAGCTTCGTTGTAAAGCTCAACTCGAGGAGCATTGTGGAGAACATCACTCGGCAATACTGCTTCAGCTCCATAGACCAAGAAGAATGGAGTTCTTCCGGTCGACCGATTAGGTGTGGTCCGCAGACCCCAAAGCACTGAGGGAAGTTCATCGACCCATGCTCCAGTCGCATGCTTGAGATCACGCATCAGTCGGGGTTTCAATTCTTTGAGGATCAAGCCATTGGCTCTCTCCGCTTGTCCATTCGACTGTGGATGGGCGACCAAAGCGTACTCGACTCGTGTGCCTTGAGAGGTGCAGAAATCCCTGAATTCCTCCGAGTCGAAGTTTGACCCATTGTCTGTGATGATGCTGTGCGGGACTCCATATCTGAATATAAGTTCCCTGATGAAGCTAACAGCAGTACCGGTGTCAAGGTTCTTGATGGGTTTAGCCTCAATCCACTTGGTGAACTTGTCGACTGCCACCAGTACATGCGTGAAACAGCTTCGACCTGTCCTCAAGGGGCCCACCATATCCAACCCCCATACTGCGAAGGGCCAGACGAGTGGTATGGTCTTCAGAGCTGACGCAGGCTTGTGTGACATATTGGAGTAGAATTGACATCCTTCGCACTTGTCCACTATTTCCTTTGCCATCTCGTTTGCCTTTGGCCAGTAAAATCCGGCTCGGTATGCTTTGGCCACGATGGTCCGAGAGGACGCATGATGGCCACAGGTCCCCGAGTGGATATCATCAAGGATGATTCGACCTTCTTCCGGCTTTATGCACTTTTAACCAACTCCAGTCGCGCTCTCTCTTTACAACTGTCCTTTGATTACGGTAAAGGCCTTGGATCGACGGACGATCTGTCGAGCCTCTTCCTCATCCTCCGGGAGCTCTTTTCTCAGAATATACGTGATGTACGGAACTGTCCACTCGGGAGTGATCACTAAAACCTCCATGACCAAGTCGACCACCGCTGGAACTTCAACTTCAGTCGGATCTGTGGCACTCTTGGGCTGCGGAGATTCTTCGGTGAAAGGATCTTCTTTTACTGACGGAGTATGGATATGCTCCAAGAACACACCACTCGGAATGGCTTCTCTCTTGGAACCTATCTTAGCCAGATCATCAGCCGCTTGATTTTTCAGTCGGGGTATATGATGGAGCTCTAACCCCTCAAACTTCTTTTCCAGCTTCCTCACTGCATTACAGTATCCAGTCATGGCTGGGCTTCTAACGTCCCACTCCTTCATCACTTGGTTGACCACCAAATCTGAGTCGCCATAAACCATAAGGCGACGGACACCGAGTGAGATGGCCATGCGCAACCCATACAAAAGGGCCTCGTATTCTGCCTCATTGTTGGAGGAATCAAAGTGAATCTGGAGCACATATCTGAGCTTATCTCCTCTGGGGGAAACCAGGACAACCCCAGCACCGGAACCATTCAACATCTTAGAGCCATCAAAGAACATGGTCCAATGCTCCGAGTGAACTTCAGTCGGCTGCTGTTGTTCAATCCACTCGGCGAGGAAATCTGCTATTGCTTGGGACTTAATGGCTTTCTTTGCCTCAAACTTGATATCAAGGGGAAGGAGTTCAATCGCCCATTTCGCCACTCGACCAGTTGCATCTCTATTGTGCAGAATCTCTGAAAGTGGAGCGTTGCTGACGACTGTGATGGAATGATCAGGGAAATAATGAGCAACCTTCTTCGTGGTCATGTAGATCCCATACACAAGGTTCTGATAATGAGGGTATCTTTGCTTGGATGGAGTCAAAACTTCAGACAGATAATACACTGGGCGCTGAACTTTGAAGGCTTTCCCTTCTTCTTCCCGCTCGACCGTAAGTACTGTACTGACGACTTGTCCTGTGGCTGCGATATAAAGCAACAGAGGCTCTTTGCTGATTGGAGCAGCAAGCACTGGCTGGGTGGAGAGCAGAGCTTTTAGCTCGGCAAACGCTGCATCAGCTTCTGGAGTCCACTCGAACTTGTCTGCCTTCTTCATCAGTCGGTAAAGAGGCAATGCCTTTTCACCGAGTCGTGAGATGAATCGACTTAATGCGGCCAAGCATCCAGTAAGCTACTGGACATCGTGCACCCGCACGGGGCGTTTCATTCGGAGTATAGTGCCGATTTTTTTCTGGATTAGCGTCGATTCCTCGTTCGGAAATGAGAAAACCGAGTAACTTGCCACCAGGAACTCCGAATGTGCACTTTGATGGATTGAGCTTGATATCATACCTCCTGAGGTTGGCAAATGTTTCGGCGAGGTCAGTCAGCAGGTCGGAACCTTTTCGTGACTTGACCACGATATCATCCATATACGCTTCCACATTCCGACTGATTTGAGTGAGCAAACACTTCTGAATCATTCGCATAAACGTGGCTCCGGCATTCTTGAGGCCGAATGGCATGGTGATATAGCAGAAGCACCCGAATGGAGTGATGAAAGCTGTTTTTATCTCATCGGGTCCGTACAGACGGATCTGATGGTACCCGGAATAGGCGTCTAGAAAAGACAATCTCTCGCATCCCGCGGTCGAGTCAACAATCTGATCAATGCGAGGGAGAGGAAAATGATCTTTCGGGCAGGCCCGATTGATGTGCTTGAAATCAATGCACATTCGGAGTGAGTTGTCCTTCTTAGGAACCATGACGACATTGGCGAGCCACTCGGAGTGGTATATCTCTCGGATAAATCCTGCCGCCAATAGTCGAGCCACCTCCTCACCAATAGCTTTTCTCTTCTGGACGGTGGACCGCCGAAGATGTTCTTTAACTGGTTTTGCTGCTAAGTCGACTCTAAGACGATGCTCAGCCAGTCCCCTAGGAACACCCGGCATGTCAGCTGGCTTCCATGCAAAGATGTCCCAGTTCTCATGGAGGAACTGGATGAGCGCTTCTTCCTATTTCGGGTCGAGTGTTGTGGAGATATGGGTCGGAGCCGCATTGGGGTCGGTCGGGTGAATGTGGACGGGCTTCGTCTCACCGGACGACTGAAATGCTGACTCCGTGGCAGGCTTCTTGGCTCGCAACAAATCACTCGGATCTGCATTTTGCTTATATTCTTCAAACTCGACCGCTGTCACCTGGGAATCGGCAATCTTTGAGCCTTTCTGGAAACACTCTTCTACCTTTTTCCGATCACCAGTGACAGTGATCACTCCTTTGGGGCCGGGCATCTTCAGTTTGAGGTACATGTAACATGGTCGAGCCATGAATCGTGCGTAAGCTGGTCTCCCCAAAATAGCGTGGTAAGCGCTCTGAAAATCCACGACCTCAAATGTCAGCTTCTCTTTGCGGAAATGCTTTGAATCACCAAATACCACGTCCAGAGCTATTTGGCTGAGTGACTCGGCTTTCTTTCCTGGTATAACTCCATGAAAACTCATGTTACTGGTGCTTAGTCGGGACATCGGAATGCCCATTCCTTTCAGCGTGTCCGCATACAATAAGTTCAGCCCACTACCACCGTCCATTAGCACCTTCGTCAGTCGAGTGCCTTCGACAACCGGATCAACCACCAAAGCTTGCCTCCCAGGGGTGGCTATATGAGTCAGGTGATCGGACTGGTCGAATGTAATGGGAGTTTGGGACCATCTCAAATAACTGGGTGTCGCCGGGGCGACCATGTTCACCTCATGGTTAATAACTTTCAGTCGGCTCTTGCTTTCCACATCCGGAAAGATCATCAGAGTGGAATTAACATGAGGATATCCACCCTCACTGTCCTCCTTGTCTTCGTCTTTGTCCGACTCCTTTTCCTTGTCCTTGGATTGTTTTCCTTGGAACTGCTGGATCAGGAGTCGACACTGGCGAGTGGTATGCTTCGGGTAGATGATATTACCCTCTTCGTCTTTCTTCGTGTGGATGTGACACGGCATATCCATCACGTCATTTCCTTATTTATCCTTCACTTTCTTGGGGTTCTAGGATCCTTTGGGTTTCCCTTTGAACTTGCCCTGAGTCACGGCCACAGCCTCTCCAGGAGCTGCTGGTTCGGCCTTCCGCTTCTGCTTCCGACTGGTGTTTCCCTTCTCCGACTGACTCGGCTTGTACTTGCCGCTTCGGAGTCGGTCTTCCTCCTAGCCGTTGGCGTACTTGGTGGCAATCTCCATCATCCGACTCAGGGTCATATCTCCGGTCCGACCAAACTTCAGACTCAATTCTCTGTTCTTAACACCATCCTTGAAGGCGCAGACTGCCTGATGATCAGACACGTTCTCCACGGTATGATGCAAAGTGATCCATCTCTGAATATACTCTCTTAGAGTCTCATTCGTCTTCTGCACACAAACTTGGAGCTCTGTCAATCCAGCTGGTCACTTACAAGTTCCCTCAAATGTTCTGACGAACACTCGGGAAAGATCTTCCCAAGTGTAAATGCTGCTTGGAGGTAACTGATTCAACCATGCTCTGGCAGAACCTTCCAACATGAGTGGCAAATGCTTCATGGCCACCTCGTCATTCCCGCCGCCAATCTGTACCGCCACTCGGTAGTACTCAAGCCAGGTTTCAGGCTTAGCCTCACCGGTGAACTTGCTTACTCCAGTTGCCAACCTGAAGTTGGGGGGAATCACCGCGGCTCTGATAGACCTGCTGAAACATTTCGGACCAGAAACATGCACTCGACTGCTAGTGGGCGCATCTCTGTCAGGGCCACCTCGATGAGCCCTGTTCCGATCGACCAAGCCTTGCACGATGATGGATCGCGCGTCAAAGCCTGGTTCCCTGGGGTCGACCGGAGCTCTTCGCCCCACACTGAGGTGACGCCTGTCATCCTTCTGCCGAGGAGCGTAAGACCCACCCCTCGGGGGAGGAGTGGGCACTTGACGCCTATCATCGCGATCATGTCGGTCACCATATTGGTCTCGCCGATTCTCGCGTCCTTCACGCCGCGGAGGCGATCTGGGACTGTGAGCCGACTAAACTGTATTCGCAGCGACGGATCGACTGTGAATTCTGTTGCGTGACTGCGACACGGCTGAATTCTGATCTCCTGCTGCTCGGAGCAAATCTCTGATCTGCATCAAGCCTCTGTCGGCTTCCGACTGAGAGGGCTAGATGGATTCTGCTATACGGGTTGCAGCTGCTAAATTCTGAATCGGGGTTCGATATACCTGAGTCGGCGGGAAGAGTTGACGTTGATTGGAGTCGGGTACTCGTTGCCGCGCGCGCTCGTCGAGTGCTCACTGAAGGTTCTCCAGACGAGCGCGTTCAACCAAGTTGGCCAAAACGTGCCTCCTGCAAGGCGCAAGCCTCGGGGGTTTCTCCCGCGATGGGAGTATGCAGGGCATCCATGTTCCTGCGGCGAAGTTCTTCCCTCTGCAGGGAATTAAGTGGCTCGGGCTGGTACTCTTCATGGACTTGAGCGAGGTCGCCTCCACCGTCTACCCCGTCCTCGCGAGGGAAACCGGGAGGGCTGCGAGGCCCGTTGACCATCAAGACCTCTGCCGCTGGATCACTGCTATCACACTTGGATGTAGTCTCTATGGAGCCAGTCGACAGATCGAACATGCTGTAGAGAGATTCGTCGGGCTCGATTGCCACAACTTGTGTGGTGGCCGTCTGGCGAGCCACCGCGTGCCTCACCCACCGTTGGAGCCTCGACCAACCAGAGCACTTGCGCTGGCGGGAGACCGGGAGGGTGATCGATAGGAGAGTCGACCGATATGGAGTCGACGGTTGCCACAGCAGAACGCCGCAGACACATGCGTGAAAATGCGTCGCACCGCGGACGGGGAGCGCATCAACGTCGAGTGGAGCCTCCTGGAGCCAAGCGGAGTCGTCGGCGATGAAGGTGAGAGCGCCGAGACGGATCTCGCGGCCCTCGACCAAAACTCCACCAGCAACCATGATGAAAGTAATCGGAAGAATCGCAACTTCTCCAAAAAATCGCTAAGACACCTGCCCCACGGTGGGCGCCAACTGTCGTGGTTCTAAGTCTGACAGTAGAGTGGGGGTAGGTATGGCGAGGCAAGATCCTAGCTATGGAGTAGTTGTAAACACAAGAGATGTACGAGTTCAGGCCCTTCTCGGAGGAAGTAACAGCCCTACGTCTCCGAGCCCGGAGGCGGTCGAGTGGATTATGTGTGTATGGATTACAGAGGTGCGAACCCTTTACACTGAGGATGGGGGTGGCTTATATAGTGTCCACGAGACCCCTCCAGCCCTCAGTAATGTAGGGTTTAAAGTACATTAAGTCCAGGCGTTACTGGTAATGCCTCACATAAAGTGTCCTAAATGTCATAAAGACTACTTAATTACAAACCATTTGGATGCAGAGTGGCTCTTGATCTCCTAGTGGTCGAGTGAGTCTTCATGGTCGAGTCCTTCGAGTCCGTCAAGTGAAGTCTCTCTTGGTCGACTGGAAGGCAGTTTCTTCTGAGGGTGTCCTTGGGTAGGCTATTTAGATCAGGTCTATGACCCTACCCTAGGTACATGACTTCATCAGCCGGCCCATTTGACTTGGTCAAAAGGTGGCGGGCCGGCCCATGTAAAGCCTGTTAACGGCCTGTTCGCATATAGCCCATTTATAGCCCGCTAACCCAAGGCCCATTACGCCCTATCCGAATTAGGCCCGGTAGCGTCATCTAGGCCACCCGATATGATTCCAGCCCGTTTTCACTTCTGGCCCATGTATGGCCCATGACGTCTTTCGGCCCATATGAGGCCCTATGTAACTCTTGGCCTATTAACGGCCCGTGGTGAAACTGGCCCATAATGAACAGTGTATTACTTTACACCCATTAACGGCCCGTGGTGAAACTAGCCCGTAATGAACAGCGTATCACTTTATACCCATTAAGGGCCCGTTATTCCATTGGGTTGTTTCCAGCCCATGTTATCTTTCGGCCTTCTCAGAGCCCATTTATTCTTGGGCTCATTTCCAGCATCCGTTTACTTATGGCCCGTTACTGTCATTTTCTGCTTATGGGGCAAATTCAGCCCATGGTTACAGTCGCCCATTTGTGGTCTGTTAACATGTTGGGCCATTTTCATAGCGTCATGAAATACGACCTATTAATGATGGCCCGTTATGGTCGGCCCATGAACGGACGATTCCAACTCTAGCCCGTTTACAGCCATAATGCGGCCTGTTATTGGCCCATGTTTGGCCAATCGATCATACTGCCCGTATAAGGCCCATTGATGATATGGCCCATAGAAGGCCCATTGTTTCTGTGGCCCGTGGAAGGCCCACTGTTTATACGGCTCGTAGAAGGCCCACTGTTTCTACGGCCCATAGGTGCAGTGTCACTACAGTAAATATTAGCCCATGGTTATTGTGGCCTAGTTTTAAAAAATAGGTTGTTGCAGCCACTAGCAAACCGCAGAAAAGGAACTGCACTGACTACAAGCAAACAAATAAACAAGACAACAAGGAAATAAATAAGCAAGCAACTTACACTAGGCTATCACGGCTATTACACATATTACATCCACTGGGCATCAAAATTCGCCACCAGTGCAAATATAGGGAACACAGCAGCATATAAACGCCGCAGCAAAACAAGTCCAGAACTGGAACCACTTTAGAAGAGCTCAAGAAACAATATCCTGGGTACCCATAATGCTGGCAAGATGCTTAGCAAGCTTATTAACTTTCTCTTGTTTGGCGCTTAAGTCCTCCAGCGCCTGTTGTTGCACCAGAAAGTATGCATCTAAATTCTGCAGGGACTTCCTCAGTCCTTCGGCTTCCTGTCACATAACATCTGATCAATGTCTTTCAACTTGAAGTTGAGACTCAAGAAGCCGAACTAATTCAGGCAACGAGTTCGAAGAGCTGGTGCCAGCAGTGGTAGCCAGTAACTCGAACACTACATCAAGACAAGACTTTGGGGTTGTCTCAGTGTCCTCAATATAGTTTTTATCAGCTTTCTTGGAGACCAACAAGGATGTCTCACTATCTTGAACCTTATCTACATTACTTCCTTTACCATTGCATAACAGGGTACTCTTCTCCAATGTTTTATCCGCGTTCTAAAAGAGAAACAAACAAACACATCTCAGGTTTACAATGTAGTATATGAAACTCATTTTGGTAAAACAATTCAGTAGTAAGGTGGACAGGATAACAGCATGAAACAAACATATATCTATGTAGTATGGTCACTGTATGGTCTATATCATTCTAGTTTATGTTGCCAAATCAAGATAGATAAAGTTCGAATCACATCTATTTAAGACAAAGCAGCATAGACAGAATATAAATGTGCGAAACTACACAGCAATAACAACACTTGTAATGTGCATGGCATGAGAACATAACTGTTTATTCAATTGAAACTGAAATCAACATAGAGCAAGTTACAACAGCAAACAGCCAAACACGTTGAAGAAACAGGTTTAAAACATACCTGTTGCGCCATTGGAGTTTTATTTGCATCCTTCAAATTTTAAATTGGTTGGTATCACTAAATACAGTGATGCAAGAGCAAAGTAGTATGAACCATAGCTACGAAACCTGACCTGAGAACAATTCTTCTTCTGCTTTAAGCGTTGACTTCGGGTTCGGAGTGGTGGTCCTCGTGATTTGGGCACTGTAGTTGCCTTACTAACTGGTCGTGTTTGGGTGCTCTGTGGTGGAGACGGTGCTGTGTCAACGGGAACTGGGTGTCTATCTGTTGGGGTTGGGGTTAGAAGGGGTGTAGCTGGTTCTCTGTCCAACTGGGTAGGGGTACAATCTGCATGAGTGTGGGTTGGTGGGGCTGATTCTTGGGCAAGTACAACCGTGGTTCTATCTGCATCAACATGTAGCACGATCTTTTCTGAAGACCGTGTTTTTACTCCCACAGATACTGCCATCACTCCCTCCAATTGAAATGGCTGATAAACAAGAAAAGTAATTGAATGTACAAACATTGTAAGATAGACAGGTGCAATGGATAGTAGGGAAGAAAACAAGGCATGTAATAATTCACATTTATGTTGTCTAAGCAGACAGAATAGCAGGACATAATTTCACATATATGATGGCTAATTAAACAGGATAGCATGGCACAATTTCACATGTATGATGGCTAACTAAACAGGATAGAATGACATACTTCAAAATATGATGACTATGTAAACAGGATGATATGATATAACTATATGATGTGTCTATTAAAGTGGTTGGCATGCCATAAATCACAAATATGCCGTCGATGGAAACATGATGGCATGATATAATTCACGGATAGAATGACATAATTTAAAATATGATGACTATGTAAACAGGATGAGATGATATAACTATATTATGTCTTTAGAAAATGGGTTGGCATGCCATAATTCAGATACATGCTGTCTATGTAAACATCATGGCATGACATAATTCAAATATATGATTTGTATACTAAGGAAGTGAGCAGAGGGCAATTGCATATATGATGTGTCAACTAAGGAGATGGCATTCAATATTGTGTATATGATGTAAAAAATAAGCATTGCAATACAACATATGCATTATATGAGTAATATAACCCTGCCAAGTTTGAGCATACACCTCAGGGGGATAATAGGACTGGTCATCTGCCTCTGAATCCTCCTCTGAAGAGCTATCTGTAACCAGCAAGATATCTGCTTCAGTAGGTAGCATTGTCTACTTTGAAGACCTTGTTTTCACTCCAGATTTCTCCATCACGAATTCAAATGGTTGATGCACAGGAAGAGCAGTTGAGTATACAAACATTTTTGACAAAAGCAATGAGAAATACAAAAAAAGGACGACATGATATAATTCACATATATGACGCTTGCCTAAACAACATGGCATTGCATAATTCACATACATAATGCCTTGCAACAAGATAACATTGCATAATTCACATATATAATGTCTTGCAACAAGATGGCATTGCATAATTCACATATATGGTAATTAGACACTAAACAGGAGGCATTCACACAAAGCATGTCTAAACTAAGCAAATGACATAGCAATGCAAGATACCATACACACGATATGAGTAACATAACCCTGCCAAGTTAGGGCATGCACCTCAGGGGAGAAATATGACTGGTCATCTGTCTTTGAATCCTCCTCTGAGGAGTTATCGGTAACTAGCAAGACATGCACTTCATCAGATAGCATTGTCTGCTCTGAAGACCTTGTTTCCACTCCAGATTTTTCCATGACCGTGCCGAATGGCTGATGCACAGGAAGAGTAACTGAATGTACTAAAATTGTTGACAAATTTAACACATAATAAAAAAATGATGGCATGATATAATTCACATATAAGATGACTGGCTAACCAGGGTGGCATTGCAAAATTCACATATATGATGCCTGGCTAGACAAGATGGCATTGCATGATTCACATATACGATAAAGAAACAAAACATATGGCATTGACACAAAGCATGTCTAAACTAAGCAGATGACATCTTTAATGTATACAGTAAGCAATGCAAGGCGCCATATGCATGATATTACCAACATCAGCATGCCAAGTTAGAGCGAAGACCTCATTTAGATATATTAAAACTGAGCACTTTTCCAAGCATCTCAGGCCATTAGCATTCTTGACCGTCGGATCTCCAGTTCTAAGCGTTTTTGGCCATCTAATCAAACTCTTGCGCATTACTTCTAGCCACTGGACTGGGCAGCTACTCCTGCAACAAAATTGAGGGCCTGCAGTTAATTGGGCCCTCTTTGATGAAGCCCACCGATCAAGTAATGTGCTCATGTCGTCCTTCTCACGGGAGAAAACAATCCGAGCCTCGATCCAATAGATCACATGTATGAGAGACCGACGCGGGACAAGCGATGCACGCATTGGCTTATGTAGGTCCAGTCGAGGCCCTCGAGAGGCGCAAGCAGTGATGAGCGCCTCGCCGGCCGATGCGGGAGCGAGATGCAAAGGGACAGTAAAGATGGACCGACGGGTGTTTAGTGAGGCATTAAAGCCGCATCAATGTGGCGTGTGGGCGATTGAAGCTGATCAGCCATCCTTGAAGCGCCGCAGTAAAGCATCCGTTTCCATCGTGTCCAGAGTCCAGACCCCTACCGGCAAATACTGGCGGCGAGAATCTAGAGATGGACGAGCGACTGCGCCTCCACCTTCCCGATGATGCCTCGCCGCAAGAAGATGCGGGCCACGGAAGGACATGGGTGTTGACCACGACGACGGCGTCCTTCTCGTGTGGTTCGAGCTCAAGGCCGAGGTGGCTGTCCTCGGGGACATGCTCCTCTCCGACAGTCCGACTCGTCGTAAACGGCAGGACGCACCACGTGCTTACTAGCTGGCCGCGTCCTCCGACGGTAGGCAGCACAACAACGTCATCAGATGGCAAGCCGCTACATCGGTTGAGGCCTGGCCGTTGCGTCGGTGTCCCCTACACCTAGCATGGTACATCCCGTTCCTCTTCCTCTACCTATTCTCCTGCGGCTGCAGCATCGGCAGCGGTCGTCGTGCAGTGTCTGCCGAGAGACACGAAAGTACACCACATGCACATTATTTGATCGATTCCTTCTCTTGGTGCTAGCAAAGTCCCTACATGAGTTCCCGCAAAAAAAGTCCCTACATGAGCACGTAGCAAAAACACACGTACTTAGTTTATGAGCCGCCAGCTTACTTGGTCAGATTGACCTCGCACCGGAAAATGCACTTCAGGACCACATACGGGTAGGCGACTGGGAATACTCGAGGAACAGAACGGTCGGGTGCCGGCGCATGATAGACTAACAGTAAAATATTATAGCTTAGTCTTTCTTTTTTGAAGGGTTTATAGTTCTTCTGTGGAGGTTTTATTTTGTTATTTTGCTGGCATGTGCAAGTAACCATCATTCATATTGACAAAACATTGCAATTTTCTCTTACTCAGTCAGGTATGTAGATCTATAATGATGCTTGAGTAATACTGAAGAAAATGATCTATGAGCAAATCACCCTTGCTTACCTCAGCCACCTCCATTTTCTATCATTCTTTGTATTATTTTGATTAATGTGTTGTTTGCAGACATATATGTGTTACATATAATAGCCAAATGGAACAACGTCGAACATGATTGTGGCATAGTACTGATTTAATTTGTTGGATCTACATGTTTATCACTTAGATTATGCCTCCTTAAACAGGCACATATAAAACTAAACAGAAGTGCCATGTATGCCTTGAATGGGCCTCTACCAGCACGGCTTGAGATCCTTTAAAAGGACATATACTCCCTCTGTAGTACAAAGTTGAGTCATCTATTTTGGAACGGAGGGAGTATGTCACAATTTTCTATACTCGGCAAATAATAAGTGTATCGACTTGTAGTTTATTCATAGTATTCTTCCTATATTAACTCACATTGTGCATTGCAGTCTCTGCTTAATAGTCCAAACCAGAGATAGTAAACAAAAACAAATGTGAAACTAGCATCCATTTTGAACCATATGTTTGCAACTGCAGCCCGTATTCATGTACTGCAAACACAAGGAAGGATGCATGCTATGCTTGATATCATGTAATCAACTTTTCTGTTAAATTATTGTTCTTGATTCAACTTGTGTTGAATGTTCAAGGAAAAATGGCATTGTCTCCTCGAAACCACTCAAATAAAAAGGAATTTCTTTCAAGCTTATTTTTAATTGTATGAGCTAGCCATAACCCAAAATAAGTTTCTATATTGATGAAAGTTGAAGTGTTATCACCTTCAGAAGAAAAAAAAGGTAACATGGGTCTTTCTTAGTTGATAGCATTTGATATACATGCCATATGCTAATTAATGCGTGGCTACCATTGTTCTACGCTTTGACGCACAACATAATATTTCACAGCAATGTGAGATAATGAATGTTCATATTCCTCTTCGACACACAATAGTAAGCATGTGCATCCATGCCCAAACTTTTGTAATCCATGTAATATTTGTGTATCTTAATGTGTACATTTTTACCATTTTATAGTCACAATAAAAGGGCGCAGCAACGCGCGCCATCAATGATCTAGTGGGGTAAATAGGAGTGGTCTTCTCCTTCTGAATCCCCCTCAGAATAGTTATCTTCCTCTTGATTACGATCCGAAAATGGGTGGAGGGGGGCTGCCTTTGCGCCCACCATGGAACAACGTCTGCATGAAATTTTATTGCCACACAAGGCTCGTCTCTTTTGCTCTACATGATCAGTTCCATTGTGTACAATAACTAACATGCATAGGAATAAAACATAGTGAGATTATGTAAGGAGTGCATGAACAAATCCAGAGTGATGGTAGCAAACTATGGATAGACCCAAAACCAATGATAGCACGTAGATAATAGCTTTAGTTAAAAACACAGATAATGGCTCCTTTAATGTTTGTTTGCACCCAACATGAAACTCATAGTAGACACCGGAGATTAACCAGATAGTAGACAGATAGTACTGATTGCTGCCCCAATATGTACCCCAAAACCATTTAAAAACTCAAGTTTCAGCATTAGTTTGGACCTGACTCGGAGTCTAATAGGTGAACACGACGATAATGTAGCATGTCATCATATTAAGCGACACATAACATAAGTAGACACGGAAGAGTGCGACCTCTCTTGCGGACTCGTGTAGTCCTCAAGGTCATCTGCTTAGTTGATGATGGTAATGCAGTTGTCGTGGCTGCCGGCGGCGGGGAAGAAGATCTGAGGTGGCGAAAGACAGTCTGGAGAGCGGATCCCTGCTGTGGTGAACCCTTTCGTTGTTGGAGCAGCTGAGCTGGGGTGGAACACAGCGCCGCAGGAGCAGGACAAACCACACAAGGTTTTCTTTGACACATATCTGTAACAGAAGTAATTGAGTAAGGGCTTGTTTGAATTTGAGGATTCTAACAATGCAGGGATAGGAAATAGACAGGAATAGGATAGGAATGCACGTGCAAAATAGAGAATTTAAAAACACAGGATTTCTGCCAATCTGGGTGTTTGATTCACAACAATTGGAAGATCACAGGATGCAAAAAAGCATGGTGAGATTAAGTCAAACCACAAGAAAATGTACGGTTATAATGCTATTATGCTACTATCTCTTAGTCTTGTGCTTGATGAATAGGAATATGAAAAGGAGGAGAAGTGGAAATTAGAATTCCTACGGTTTTTCTTTCAAGGAGACACTAAAGGAACAAATCCTACAGTTTTCCTTTGCTCCATTCCTCTGCACCAAATTCATGAAAAGTAGTACCATAGGAAACTTTCCAATTCCTATGTTTTTCATTCACTTTTCCTTTCAAGCACTGGCGATTCTAGTAGGCAGGCTTGAGCAAGGAAAATCCTACACTAAAAAAATGTTTTTGTGCTACCTCTATTACTTTGAACCCAGGCCACTGCCATACTAGCTCAACTCCCAGGCCCATCGACAAATGCACATCTCAAACGCGCATAGATAAATAATGATGGCGTTCAAGAGAGTCCATCACGGATAGCTAAGTTGCTTGGTACCTCACTGCTTGTCATATAGTAGGATAAAATAATCGTATTTCCCGTTACTACGAGTGCTCAGTGGACAATATATATAGCATGTGGAGTAAAAAAGAGATGCAACAAGTGTACAACCTCTTTGGCGAAGCCATGTCGATCTCAGCGTGATTGGGTTGGCCGGTGAGGATGCTCCAGCTGACTTTGCTGTCGGAGGAGGGGAAGAAGATCTTAGGCGTCTAGAGATGGAGCCTGAGGTACTGCTCCGCTGTGATGGAGGGTTTCGTCGTTGGAGTAGCTTCGGTGAGTTGTACGACGCCGAGGCTGAAGCAGGACAAGAGAGACAACGAACAACGTTAACCTGAGTGGAATTCTAATAGCATCTCCAATACATGACGTAAAATACATAACCACAAAGTGCTAGATGTAAAATACATCAGCCGCTCATCTCTTAACTTAACTGTCGAAACTGAACGTAACTGTCGAAACTGAACCTAACTGTCCAAACTGAATTTTGCTGTCGAAACTGAATTTTGCTGTCGAAACTGAACGCACTAGCAAGGTGAGGCTACACATCGGTCGACTGACTTTTTCATCTCTGGTCAGTCGATTTTGCAGCCGTTGGATACGAAATCAAGGGCCTGCGGTTCATCTTCAACCTCCACCCCCCTGAGCCGCCAGCCACCACCGGCCAAATAGCAGCCCCCCACCGCCCGCGGCCAGCGGTGTGCCGCCCCGCCCGCCTCAAAAACACTCCCCACCGCCGGTACGCCGCCGCCCCGGCCATCCCTCTAGGCCCACCCCGTGCCGAGCTTTTTCTCTGGCGTTCCCCACGCCACCGCCCCGCCAACGCCCCGCCACCGCCGGCGACCACCGCCCCCATCCTGAACCCTAAGATAGATAGTGGGGTACCTCTCCGGCGAGTCCCCCTCCCCGCTGCGGCTGGTTCTTCCTTCACCCCGGCGAGCCCACCCCTTGGAAATCGACTGACCCAAAAGTCGATTCAGTCGACTGAAGTGTAGCCAAATTGAAGCAGCATCGCAAGCAAGAGCAAGAGTGAGAGCAGCAGCACGAGCAAGAGCAATAGCAAGAGCAGACCAGGCAGGGGACCGAGAGCAAGAGTAGAGCAGCAGCGCGAGTGAGAGCTAAAGCAGCAGCAGCTCCTACTGATGTGGACGTCGCCGCCGAGGGAGCGATGCCATGGAGGAAGTGGCCGGCGACGCCTCCGTGGATGTAGCCGCGCCGTGTCGGCTCGGGACCGAGCGCCGGCAGCACCGTGAGATCGAATCAAGAAATGTGGCGATTAGTGTACAACCTCTTTGGTGGCGCTGATTAGGCCGCATCTTCATCCGAGGAAACTGTGATGATGATGCTCTTCCGGTGGTGCAGGTGAAGACGGCGGTGTGGGAATGGAGGTGGTGCGAAAGACGAGGGGAACATCGGGGCAGCTCCTTGGAGGTGGAGGACGAGGTGGCTGAACCGGCGGGACGATGTGACCGATGACGGATCCTCATCCGATACGGTGGATGAGGGACGTCGAGGTGTTGCTGTGAACGACGTCATCGGGGAAGAAGCTTCGGCTGGGTGGTGGACGGAGCAGGGTGTGGGGTTTCGTCGCGGGTTTTCGCGGCCTCGGTGTACAAATGGGTGGGCGGATGGGATGGCAGTGGGGAACCATGTCTTAGAGACACGCTTGTCCGAAATGTGGGGTAAGTTATGAAAGTACCCCCCCACCGATTTGAGGCGGTTCTTTTGGTTCAAGGGTACCATGGGCATTTCGCGTGTCGGGATTTCACAGGAGGTGGGAGTTTTGGCGCGCGTTGTAATTTTGGAATAGCAAGGCGCTGGTTGAGATGGAGGGAGTTGTCGGAGCACAACGAGACAAAGATATATCTTAAATATTTCGGGCTAACAAGGCGCGGGTTGAAGAGGCGGGAGTTTCGCAGCACGATAGACAGAGATGCTAGCTTCAATTTTCGGCATAACAAGGCGCGGCTTGAAATTTCGGAAGAACAAGCGTAACGTGTACCCAAAAAAAAGACAATTTGCACCTCAACACGCACAACACACACACAAACACCATTTAGACTAGAGTAAGGTACACGTGCATTGCACGCATGAGATTTGGCAACCAAATTATGAATAAATACCACATTATAGCATGCAATCTTTGAGTCATATATGCATGATGTAGATGTTCATTTAATTCTTATAGTTCATTTCATTCAAAATCATCTAGTTTTTATAAGAAAGCTAATCTATTTTAAGATTCATGGAATTGTGCGTTGTAAGACATAAAGTAAAAACAAATAATGGCAAATCATGTAGAAAAACATTTGGGAAATTCTGATACGGAAGATTCTAGAACAAATAAGAAGTGCTTGTGTTTTGATGTTTGTGCATTATGCTTAAGTTCAACCATGGAGTCTTCTAGATTATACAAGTGGCGAAATCTGGTGGAATCTAGGTGATATCCAACGGCCAATAGTGCTCAAATTTGCCATCTTTGGACCTTTGGATTCGCCTCATCCAACGACCATCTTTCAAAGTTAAAGTTACCCGCACACAATATAAATATATATATAATATAATATATATATAGGGGTATAGATATAGATATGTGATGCGAAAGCCGCCCATCATCTCCAATTACATGCACGGATGCGACATGGGCAAATGATGCCTGCCATTGGTATCTCAAATTCAAATCAGTCTGACCTTGTTCAATGTGTATACATTACAACATGCTCGTTTCCAAAGCACATGCATGCATGGGTTTCAAACATCAGGATCTCTTATTCAAATATTTGAATTCAACTTTACATTGATTATGACCTCACCTATTCTTTTACACCCACACTACAAGTCAGCATTATCTATCGCATGCATGCAATCTTTTTCTTCAGGTCGGTCTCCCATGAAGGCACACACCCACACACATCCCCATCTCCCTCATATTGGGCATTCTTTATCTCTCACGTGTGCATGCGCAACAATCGATGTTCCTCTATGTATGTGTGTATATAGCTAGGTCTTTCATAGTTTTCCACACAAACCGATCAATCGATATATCGAGTGAGGTCTCACACTCTTTCCCATGTCCACATCGATCAAGCTATACCTCTCCCACATCCACATCGATCAATCTATACATCTCTATACAGGATTAACATAAATAGCTAATACACCCACATTAATTATATATCCAATGTCCCCCTCTCATCATCCATGCCTTCCGCTTCATCTCTCAGATGCGTGCACAATGGCGGAGATAGGGGGCAGTAAGCCCCCCCCCTAACATCACTATATATCGAGGCTAATATGAATGTGATCATTAGACAATTGCTGCTAAAAAAGGTTTAATTTCATGAATTGACCCTCCTCGTAAAGGATTAGCAAAGCTTGGCCCCCTAGCTCATTTATTTTTCATGGCTCCGCCACTGCGTGCAACAGCGCACGTGTTCGCCCCCTCTCTCTAAATATCGATCTCGCACTTGTGCATTCCTTCATAGTCTCCCTCCACTCGGCCCCTCGCACCATCTTCTCGCCCTCCACCGGATTTTGCCACATGTACAATCTAGCAGACTCCATGGTTGAACTTAAGCATAATGCACAAACCTTGAAACAACAGTGGTTCTCTTTTGTTCTAGAATCTTCCGTATCATAACTGCCCAAACTTTTTTTCTAGTTGAATTGCCATTATTTGTTTTTACTTTATGCTTTACAACGCACAATTCCATGAATCATAAAATAGATTAAGGGCTTCCTTGATTCAAAGGAATCTCAAAGGAATTTTGGAGGATTCTAATCATTGGGAATTTTTCCTATCTTGGTTGTTTGGTTCATAGGATTGTAAACCATAGGAATTTTTCCATATGATTCATTTGCACTAGATTTCATAGGAAACATCCCATCCACTCAAACCTCTTTGAAAGAATTCTGCGTTTTTTCTATGCACAATCAAACACTCGTACAATCCTGTAGGATTCAATATGACATTCCACTATAATCCCATGTTTTTCCTATTCACGCGTTCTTAGCTTTTTTATAAAAACTAATTTGATTTTGAATGAGATGAACTATAAGAATTAAATGAAGGGCTACATCACACATATATGACTAAGAGCTTACATGCTATAGTATGGTATTTATTCATAATTTGGTTGAAAAATCTGATGTGTGCAATGCACGTGTAAATTACTAGTACTTCGAGTATGTGCAAAACACGTAAATTAGAATACCAATGGCACGCTACACAGTGTGTCTCTTACAGTTCATGAAGCCACGTGGCACATGTGGAGGCGTTGTCGCGACCTCCTTGCGTGGATTGATCATAGTGACGTGCTGCTGGCTCCAGAAGAATGTACTCGTCCTCCCTGAGCCATACTGGCGGTACATGCGCAAAGCGAAGATGTGCACGCACGCCACGCACGGACTCATTCCCTCGCACACACACGCGGGTACACGGGCGGACGCAATTTTGTACCAAGATCCACCCCATGTGATAATTTGACGCGTGTAAAGTCCTTCACTTCATTGATGGCCAATTAATACAGCACATGCAAATTGAGTGGACGTGAGGGCGGAAGAAAGACATTATTACTCCACTGCGCGCATGCGAGTAGTTAAATCATGGGTTGCTAGTAGTACTTCCATTGGTCTCCTTCGTATTTTGTGCCAATTTTTGACAGTAACATAATATTTACGCATTTGAGCAGTGTAGTCTACTTGAAATTTATGTTCCACTAAACTCATCGGGAGCCGTTTCGGGCCTCGAAACCAAAACCATCAATTAATCTTTACCTTGTTCCCATCACATTCGAAAGCCTGCTCACACCTACTAGTACTACGTACTAAACCTGAACGTGTTCCCACTATGCAGGTATTAGTACTACTAGTGCTAGTACTTAGGTTATAAAAAGGGGAACTACCTAACCGAAAATTACTCTACCTTTCCTCCTCATAAGTGCTTCTTCTTCGTCCGTCGTTGCCATGGCCGGTGAGCAGAGCTCTAGGTCGAGAACTACTCGTAACAAGGGAGCGGCAACCAAGGCTGCGGAAAAAAAAGAGAGGGCTCGCCGCCACGCAGAGACCTCGAAAGATCTCTCACGGGCAGGCGATGGCTCCCAGGAGCGCCCTAGCCGCGGAGGCGAACATGCCGAGCCGGCGGAGCTGGAGTCGTTATCCCTCGACGGCATGCCCGATCAGCTCAATAAGCACCTCAATAAGCAGAAGGAGTTCATCCAAGGCTTGACGGAGTTGCTGAAGGAGAGCCTCGACGACATGCCCGCTGAGCTCAATCAGCAGGGGGAGTTGACCGCCGGCTTGGTGATGCTGCTGAAGAAGAGCATTGCCTCGGAGAAGAAGGCGACCGGCGAAATCCTGCGACTTCAGGAGGACAAGGCGAAGCTCTGCCACGAGATCGACCTGTTGAAGGAGAAGAACGCCGGCTGGAAGAAGCTGCATGAGAATAGTAGTTCCTCGATGAAGATGCTGCAGGCCCTCGTCATGGAACAGAAGAGGAGTTGGCGAAGCTCCGCATCGAGCACCCGGCTACTGTCAAGGTACGTAATGCGGCCGTGGAACAGATGATGAAGGCTCGCGTCGAGAAATCCCGCGTCATGGACAGAATGAAGAAGATGGCGGAGGAGACGCGCAAGGAGATGGAGGTCGTGGAGGCGATGAAGAAGCAGTTACGACTCCGCGGTGAATTAGATCATTTGGGGTGATAATCTTCCTTCTTGTTTTGCTTCTGTGTTTCATCTTTTGCTTCGGGTGTTTCGCCGCACGTGTCATGTTCTCTGCGAGGCATGAATAGAACAATGGTTTTTGTTTTTTGAGGGAATGAATAGAACAATGCTAACAATGAGATGACTAGCAAATTAGATCATTTTTATCGCCATATGGCACTGGGCTGCCGTGTTTCGTGCTCCTCCGTCGCAGTACTACTCCAGTGGAAAACTTGAGTATACCGCACGGTTCTTTGCTCCTCCTCGATCAGGTCGTCGGCGCATTTATACGAGCAGTCAAATCACAAGGCCCGCCTTCCAGCAGTAATGAGCCGTCAAATCACAAAGGCCCTCGCCTCTCGTGAAACCGACCAAGCTAGACTGCCCCGCCCTCTAGCCTTTTAAAAAATGTATACTTTTGTACAACAGTAGTATCGATGGATTGCGCCATGGAGCAAAACTTGAAATTAAAAAAAGGTGGTACATATAGAGAGCGCTCGTCGCCAAATTATGCATATAGTACTATTAAAAAGGCTAGTCACAATAATGGTGTCCAGCACAACCCACCCCTCAAATAAAACTAAGCACCCTGGAATTCTTTGACAAAACTAAGCACCCTGAAATTCTTTGACAACTAAACTGCTGGCTATATGATGTTGGCCATATATATTGTACGTATATAATGTGAATAAACGAGTGGTAGTACTATACCAACTAAAAGATGAAATGTAAGAAATACTAGTATGTACTTACTGAAGAGTTAAAGTAACAAGAAGAAACATAACATAGTTCTGCTGGGGGCTCAGCACAACACACCCCTCAAATTAAATTAAGCACACCTGAAATTAAACTTTGCAACTATTCCGGTAGACACTGCATTAGAACCACCATGCCAACGACACTGCCACCTTACTCGGAGTCCTCGTCCACGTCCTCGACTTCGTCCTTGTCCCTCTTCCTCTTGGCCGATACTTCTTTGCTTGAACCGCCAACTTGGCTGTTGCTCTTCATCCAACCCTTGTAGATATTGAAACAAAGGTAGCCATCCATTGCAGCATACTGGATGTGGTCTATATCTAGTACATTCCGCTGTCATGCATGACGATGAAACGTGTATGGAGGTTTCTCCAGTTTACCGTACGAAGGATGAACCATGGCTCCTGCCAGGGTCAGCATTGAAGGCTGACGAGAGGACACCAGCTGATTCTTTTGGAGGTCGAAGGTGTTGCCTACAAAAAGGCCTATCTGATGCAGGACTTCTTTGTCGTTACCAAAGTCTACAGTAACCAATTTGACTAGGTTGCTCTCGAGGAAGTCCTTAAAATCCTGGCACTCAACGTCGGCATGGCATATGTGGTAGACCAAGCATAAGTCATGCACGCAAACCTGGATCACGGCGGGCTTCTTCCTCTCTTCGTCCTTTAGATCCTTCTCTCGTCCCACGACTCTGGTGTACTCAACATCTAGCCCGCCAAGCCACTCATCATGTGAGTCTTCGAACATGCGTCTGAAGCGAGAAAGGCATCCTTTCACCATCGCGGAAGAACGGGTGTAGATGACGTCGAACTCATCACCGGTGATGGTTCTAACCTTGTACTCACCGCCGATCGTGGAGATTTGGGACGCCATGGATTTGGGAGGAGGGTTAGGATTAGTGGAACTGTCATAATGAGAATGGACGGGACGACAGGGAGCGAACCGCCGTAGTATTAAAGAACGTGCGGGGACGAGTAGGAGCGAACTGCCAGCGTGCGAACAGTAGGGTAGTGGCTTTCCATTCTCCCATGATACAGGCTTCCAAGAGCCCTTGGATCGGAGATCGAACGGTTGCATGGCGTGATTCTAGACCAATGGGTGAATATCCTATCCTGGAGGGTTATTCTGCAAATTTTCAGCAACTTAGCATGCGACCGTTTGATCTCAGATCCAAGGGCTGCCAGCAGCCTGTATCATGGTCGCGCCTACCACGACCGTCGCGTCGCTCGCGCGGTCGCGCCCTTGGAGATTTAACATGGTGTGTTAGGCTATCTGATGTTGGCATGTCATACATAGTCATCACTTAGTCACTCATACTACAACAAGGTTGGCTATAAGGTTGGCTATAAGTGTATGTTTTTACTCCTCTCTATCTCTTTCTTCGTACTCCCTTCGTCCCATAATATAAGAACCTTTTTGACACTAGTGTAGTGCCAAAAACGTTCTTATATTATGGGACACATGGAGTACTAGTATTTATTGCATTTGCCAAGGAGTGACCTCTTCCAATGAAATGGTGTTGCTAAGTTTGCTTCATTTAATTAGCTATAGACTCAAAATTGTCTTTTCACCTAGGTACACGCGCTTAGCACCATTTCTTCCTTGGGTCACCAAACTAGTCTCTCTCTTCTTGATTAACTTGCCACATCAGACTTTATGCCTATGTGGCAAGCTTAAGCACCTGTAGGAGCAAGTAAGGTGCCCGTCCGTTGCACGGAAGAGTGAAATGCATTGATCGGGGTGTTGTTTATTTTGACAAAGGATGTGGGGGTCATCTCATGTGCAACCGGGTCGACGTGTCAAGCACCAAATAACAGTGCAGAACAGCAGGGGGACGCACCCCACTCGTACCGGCCCAGTGTTAGTAATGAGCAATGAGACGTCAAATCACAATGCCGCACCTTCCCAGACGGACGAAGCAACCATTATTTCACACTTCGGTTCGACATCATCTCAAACCACGTACTAGTATTGCTTCTGCCTCAAGAGGGACACGTGCATCGCCTTGGTACATCATGACACGTGGGACCGCATGACAGGCCATGCTCCCCCGCCGATCGCTGGGTAAAATCACCTCATTTTTACTATACTTCCTCCGGATCGGTTTACTACATGGCATGCACGTCGTTCTAGGTTGAGAATTTAACTGGATATATATATATGTGTGTGTGATGAACAGTACGCTAGCCTTTTAAAAAATGTATACTTTTGTACAATAGTACTCCACTATCGATGGATTGCGCCATGGAGCAAAAATTGAATTTTTTTAAAAAAGGTGGTACATATAGAGAGCGCTCGTCGCCAAATTATGCATATAGTACTATTGGGTGCTAAATTCTATTAAAGAAATACTAGTACTAGTATGTACATACTGAAGAGTTAAAGTAACGAGAAGAAACATAACATAGTTCTACTGGGGGCTCAGCACAACACACTCGTCAAATTAAACTAAGCACACCTGAAATTAAACTATGCAACTAATCCGGTAGACACTACATTAGAAGTTTAGAACCGCCATGAGCAACGACACTGCCACCTTACTCGGAGTCCTCGTCCACGTCCTCGACTTCGTCCTTGTCCCTCTTCCTCTTGGCCGATACTTCTTTGCTTGAACCGCCAACTTGGCTGTTGCTCTTCATCCAACCCTTGTAGATATTGAAACAAAGGTAGCCATCCATTGCAGCGTAGTGGATGTGGTCTATATCTAGTACATTCCGTTGCCATGCATGACGATGAAACGTGTAATCAGGTTTCTCCAGTTTGCGGTACGAAGGATCAACCATGGCTCCTGCCAGGGTCAGCATTGAGGGCTGACGAGAGGGCACCAGCTGATTCTTCTGGAGGTCGAAGGGGTTGCCTACAAGGAGGCCTATCCCACGCAGGACTTCTTTGTCATTCTTAAAGTCCACAATAACGAATTTGACTGTTTTGTCCTTGAGGAAGTTCTTAAAATCCTGGCACTCAACGTCGGCATGGCATATGTGGTAGACGAAGCAAACGTTATGTATGCAAACCTAGATCACGGCGGGCTTCTTCCTCTCTTAGTCCTTTAGATCCTTCTCTCATCCCACGACTATGGTGTACTCAACATCTAGCCTAGCGATCCACTCATCATGTGAGTTTTCGAACATGCATCTGAAGCGAGAAAGGCATCCTTTCACCATCGCGGAAGTACGGGTGTAGATGACGTCGAACTCATCGCCGGTGATGGTTCTAACCTTGTACTCACCGCCGATCGGGGAGATTTGGGACGCCATGGATTTGGGAGGAGGGTTAGGATTAGTGGGACTGCCATAATGTGAATGGACGGGACGACTAGGAGCGATCCGCCGTAGTATTAAAGGACGTGCGGGAAAGAGTAGGAGCGAACTGCCAGCGTGCGAATGGCAGGGTAGTGGGTTTCCATTCTCCCATGATACGGGCTTCTGAGAGCCCTTGGATCTGAGATTGAACGGTTGCATGGCGTGATTCTAGACCAATGGGTGAATATCCTATCCTGGAGGGTTTTTCTGCAAATTTTTAGCAACTTAGCATGCGACCGTTTGATCTCAGATCCAAGGGCTGCCAGCAGCCCGTATCATGGTCGCGCCTACCACGACCGTCGCGTCGCTCGCGCGGTCGCGCCCTTGGAGATTTAACACGGTGCGTTAGGCTATCTGATGTTGGCATGTCATACATAGTCATCACTTAGTCACTCATACTACAACAAGGTTGGCTATAAGGTTGGCTATAAGTGTATTTTTTACTCCTCTCTATCTCTTTCTTCGTACTCCCTCCGTCCCATAATATAAGAACGTTTTTGACACTAGCTAGTGTAGTGTCAAAAACGTTCTTATATAATGGGACACAGGGAGTACTAGTATTTATTGCATTTGCCAAGGAGTGACCTCTTCCAATGAAATGGTGTTGCTAAGTTTGCTTCATTTAATTAGCTATAGACTCAAAATTGTCTTTTCACCTAGGTACACGCGCTTAGCACCGTTTCTTCCTTGGGTCACCAAACTAGTCTCTCTCTTCTTGATTAACTTGCCACATCAGACTTTATGCCTATGTGGCAAGCTTAAGCACCTGTAGGAGCAAGTAAGTACAATAGTGCGCTTTACATGGCATTTTGCATATGTGGAGGAAAGAGAGGCAAGGAAAAAGTGGAGAAGTGGGCTCTCATGCAAGAGCCAGCCTCTACTACTACATGGTGGAGCATTGGGAGAGGCACCTGTATGGAGGTGGTCAGGAATCGGGAGACTCACGCCGGTTGTAGCGCCGCAGTTAAAATGATAATGGCAAGTCAAATCACGGGGCCCCACCTGTCCAGCAGTAACTCACTGTCAAATCACACAGCCCTACGTTTGCAGCAGCCTACTCCCTTGTATTCTCGCGTCTCTGTTGAACCGACTAGGCGGAACTATCCCGCCGCCTACCGGGCAGGAAAAGCCCGCCCTCGACTTTTAAATAGTATACAGTATACTAATTTTGTATCCATGGATTGCGCCCGCGCCATGGAGAAAAGCGTCTAGAAAACGGTGGTACACATGTACGGAGTATACAGCACGCACGTTGCATTCGCGTCGCACCCCAGACGGTCGGTCGGTCTGGCACGCTGCTCTCCGAATGGAACACGCGTCATATTGCGTTCGCCCACACATGTGGGACGACAATTGAGAACTGACCATAGGCACACTCCCCGGCCCCACAAGTCGGGTGACTTAATAGAAGAGGGAGACGAGCGATAGTACTAGAGAAGTGTTGTACTATGTTGGTGCCTGGACGATCCCTGCAAGACACGGAAGATCAGTTCATCCATGCATGTGACCGGACTCCAGCAGACACGCCTGGATTGGCTATCGTCTACATATCGTGCAAGCTGTGTTGTACATGGATGTAGTTGTGGTGAGAAATCTAAAAAAAGGTTTCTTGTCATCTCACAAAATTATGTGTCATGTGCTTCGGATCACTGCGAGGGTTAAACAGCGACAACTTAGTTGGGCTAGTCATTGGGGGCACATGCACGAACAGTGACTACTCGGCTGCCATCTAGGTCAAGCCGGCTATGCTAATTAGGACATCTATCGACGGACCCCTTTTCTACGAGTTTATCTTTAATTTGAGCTTTGTTCCTCGTCTAGTTTGTCCGTCGGGATTCATGTTGTCTCCTTTGGGCAGTGAGGTTATGATTTCTTATCATGTGGCATTTTTTCGTGTTATATGTTATAATCCGGTGCTTCAGGTCAAAATGACGACAACTGCGCCGCCGTGCCACGTGCATGAAGACTTCTCGACAGTCATTGACGAGGTCAAGCCGGCTCCGGTAGACAAAAGAAAACTAAGTACTACTCCACTATATAGGCAGGAGCCTCCGCGCTTGCTTGCTAGTGTTGCTCTCTTCACACCATCTCGGCCTATCCAGATCTAAACACGACAGCGGAGGCCACTCTCTCTCTCTCTCTCTCTCTCTCTCTCTCTCTCTCTCTCTCTCTCTCTCTCTCTCTCTCTCTCTGCTCACCGCTGGTCACAGATCCAGCCGGATCCTCTCCGCCGGGGAAGCTGAGAAGGTGCAACGTTCACGCGGTCGTCCTCGGCAACGGCTCTTACCCACTGCTGGGCGCATCCCGATCAGCCTGCCTTGCCGTTCTCTCCCAAGCACTGCTGGCGAGGGAGGGCCTCCGACCCCTTCTTCCTCGCTGCCGTAGTGTGGGCAGATCCGGCCTCCCGCCGCCCACCTAGCGACATCCCGGCGACCATCAGGTATAACTTCCTTCGAAACCGGCCTTGCTCTACTTCCCGAGCTCCTGACGTTGCTGCATTTGTAACTTTTACTATTTCTCAGACCCCCTCGTAGATAGGATCGATCGGTTGTTCGAAAACCACCTATTTTTTTACATTTAAGAGGTAAAACTAGTTCATGCACTCGAATCTAGTACTACTTGGTTCAAACAAGGAAGAAGGGGGGGGGGGGTGGGGGAGGATTTGTTACCTGAATCTAGGACTTGGTCGAAAGAGGAAATAATGGGGGCGAAAAGTAGCAGAGACTGGCTATCCAACTGGTCTCTAGGTCTAATAGGGAAATAAAGGGAAACGCAGTACAAACTCAATATAAACCCGATCTATTGGTTGAAAAAGGAAAGAAAGTGGGGACTGGGGAACAAGTCAACAGAGTAAGTCCAGCACTAGATTTGCTAGCCTCACACAGTATAAGGTGGCTATACCGAACAAAAATGGGACCAACCCAGATATCCTGTTCTGATGTTTGTTGCCCCGAGCCACTCTTATGTAATGCCACTGGTAAAATGTAGCAGTCGCACTGTTAAAAGTAAGGACACGTTAAACCAATGTTGTTTTCAATGTAATGCCTCCAGTAATATGAATCAATGGCACTTCTTTACATGTCCTGCTAAAATTTCCCATTAAGATAAGTTGGTTCTTTTCGTTAGAAATGCAACTGTCCTGGTCCGCCTACTCTCCCGTGCCCAAAGTAATGTCGTATTTAACGGTTGTCATAGTTAATCCTGATGCCCACACTAATATCTAGCAATGCCACTGCTTTAGAAATTGCTACTGTCCTTGTAGGATTGCCATTCAGATAAGGAACATGCTTCTTTTCATTTGATGCATGTTTCATCACTTGTTACTTGTTAGTCACCCTCCTTTCCACCTTTTTTGTGCAAACAGAGATATACATTTCACGCTCGATCTTAGTTGAACTGCACAAATGATATCCAAATTATAGTTGAGCATTCCAGGAGCTTCACAACCAACCTTGATGTTGCTCAATTTTATTGCAACTAATGAAGAAGAAGCTCTGTGGGTTTCGTTTTCTGATGGAAATGGAACCGGGGCTGGAGCCCTTTTCTTAAAAAATTTGAAGAAGAAGCTGCTAGCTCACGGGACATTGCTTCATTTTAGGTGAACTGCACCAAAAGGTCCCATGAATTGAATAATCCATGTTGGTGACTGAAAGAGCCAGCTTCAGCATCCCAGTCTAAGCACCCCCGGCCTCCATCCTTGCGACGCACGGTACACCTTGTTTGCCACCTGCTCGACCCTAGTGTCACTGATAAAATGAAGTAATAATACAGTTAAAATAGAGCAAGTGTCATCTCTATGATTTCATTTCCAATGTAGATAAAGAAAGTGCTTCTCTTTGTTAAAGTATGTTTCATCAACTAGTCCCATTGTTAATGTTTAAGCGTTTCTGCAAACTGGGGTGCTTTATTTTAGTTGATATGTACAAAAATAGAGATTTGAATGTCTCAAGGAGCCTCCTTGTACTACTGCTGTACACTGATGTTCACCAATGGCAGAAGGTGTATCTGGGAGACTTGGGACGATGTCCAGTATGACGCGTACCGGGCGTCGCAGGGCCCATCTCGCCCTCGCAGCATGGCATACTATGATACTATCGCAATATTTTCTTCTATTTATTTTATGTGTTTCATCAACTAGTGCCACTATAATGTAATCACGCTTTTCTGTGCAAACAGGGTTATTCAGCTGCATTTTGGTGGAACTGCACAAATGTACGTATGGAACCGGCATATATGCAGAGTGTGAGGTGTGCCAAGTAAAAATTACCGACACCAACCATGCTGCATGCACGCATTAGCATCCACCACAACCAGTGGGATGTGTGGCGCTCTCTGTGGGCAGATCTTTCTTGGCAGCAAATCCTCTAACCAAATACTAGTAGCTTATATTGGCAGTTTTCTAGGGAGTACTCTTTTCTAAAAGAAGCACCAATCTATTTTTCTTTATATGTACACTGTGTCACAACTTTGACCCAAAGGTCCAGAGCTAGGGTGATTGGCGTAGCACTCGGAGAGTGATTGTAAGCATGATTTTCATTAGCTGTCACACTGAATGTAAGCATGAGCAGGTGGAAGATTAGGTTAGTGCGAAGCTTACCTTAAACCCTACCGCCGTTGTTAAAACGAGGCAAGCATCGAGGGAACCATGGAGAACGTCGGGGAAGCGACGTCGCGCCATCCGGCCTCCTGTTGCGGTGGGAGAACGAATACTCCTGTGGCTCCGGCTGGCTCTGCACCCTCACGAACGGCACACCATACTCGATCGATTCGTTATCCTCTGGGTGCTCGACCTTCGACCTGTACACCCACCACCTCATCCTGACTGTCACCTCGGGCGAATCTGTCTGCTCCATCGCCCATAGGAGATACTCGATGAACTCGAAAGACTGCAGCGTAACTGCCGCCAAGGAGTACATGTACATCGCCGCCCTCATCTCCGCCGTCTCGCTCTTTCGCATACATTGCCACATGGCCCGCACCATCCTCGAAATCTCCCACTCATTGTCAAACCAACTAAGGATCTCCTTCAACCTGGCTAACTTTGCCTGGTCGCCGCCGGCGATTTGCCTGATTCACTGATGCATCCTCTCCATAGATGTCGTTCTGAGTGGTCCAGTGCTAGCTTTGGAAGATGGGAGGAGAGACGGTGGTCTTGCAATAGAGAATAGGAAGAGGAGAGGAGGTGGTTTTGGAATGGAGATGATGGAGAGGAGAGGAGGTGGTTTTGCAATGGAGAGAAGATCAGAAGAGGGAGAGGCAAGACGGTGGTTTTGGAATGGAGATGATGGAGAAGAGAGGAGGTGGTTTTGGAATGGATATGATGGAGAGGAGAGGAGGTGGTTTTGCAATGGAGAAGATCAGAAGAGGGAGAGGCGAGACGGTGGTTTTGGAATGGAGATGATGGAGAGGAGAGGAGGTGGTTTTGCAATGGAGAAGATCAGAAGAGGGAGAGGCGAGACGGTGGTTTTGGAATGGAGATGATGGAGAGGAGAGGGGGTGGTTTTGCAATGGAGAAGAGGGAGAGGAGCGTGCGGCAGCGATTTAGGATTGGGAGAGGGCCGGCGCGCTGTGACTGGATCAAAATCAAAATCAATTTACCCTTCAATTAAGAAAGCGACCCCACATTAACTAGTCTCCCTTTTATTCTGGGTCATAATTGACCATGATTTTTGCACATAAAATATATGTTATACGTTGCAAAAATAATATAATTTGAAAGTACATTCAGATACGAACCAAATGATACAATTTTTGGTGACACGGATTCACATTTTGCTTGTCACATACAGTACCTGGTCAAACTTTGACCCAAAATACGCAAAACAACGAAAAAATACTTCCAAAACCAGCGCCGCTCTTCTGCTCTTCTCCTCTTAAACTACCGCCGCTCCTCTCCTATTCCAATCTAAATCCAGCGCTGCTCCTCTCCTCTTCCATTTCAAAACCACCGCCCCTCCTCTCCTGTTACAGTCCAAAATCAGCGTCACTCCTCTCCCGTTCTAATCCAAAACCGGTGCCGCTCCTCTCCTCTTCCATTCAAAAACCACCGCCGGTGAGTGAAGGTGCCGTGGAGAAGTAGATCAATGGAGGAGTACAACCGATACGTGAGGATCGCAGACGGCGACCTTGTGAAGCTAGCTAGGATGTTGGAGATACAGTCTTGGTTTAACAACAAGGACCAGCTAGCAGCGACGGCGACATCCATGGCCAAATATCTACAACAGAGCGAAAAGGCGGCGATACTCCCGGAGGGAGTCACGCCGGAGTACATAGAGCTGCTCCTCTGGGCCATGGAGCAAACAGATTCACTGAATCCGATCGTGAGGGAGCGGTGGTAGGAGTATCGATCCCAGATGGAGCATCCACCAAAGATTGAAGAATCGAGCATCTGCAGCGTGCCGTTTGTGAGGGTGTCCTGCCAGAGCGAGTCGGTGGAGTCTTCGTCAACCGAACCCAACTGCAAGAGGAGAAAAGCAGTTGGCCCGACGATGCTTCCCCGCCATCGTCGCCCTCGCCGTTCACATCGTCTCACGGGGCGACTGTCTGCCGCCGAGAAATAGGAGGGGACTGCCCCCAGCCCAATAGTCGGGCAGGTTGTGAATTGTCAGGAGGAGCTTAGGGTTGTCAATATTTGCAGGTTGTGAATTGTGTTTTGTGTTGTGTATTTTGAGAGTACTTTCAGATATGAATGTCTTTTGAATTTCAGATTTGCAGTATTGAGCATATGAAGAATTTTATGAATTCTAGAGATCTATTTTTAGCACTTAAAAAATGTAGTTTCATAGGAGTGTAAAAGTGCAGAAGAGAAGAAACTGCAAGTTTCAGTTTCAGATAAGAAACTGCAAGTTCAGTTTCAGATAAGAAACTGCAACTTTCAGAGGCAGAACATTTATATTAACACGGCCTTTTCAAACAGGGTTAACATCATGTTGGAAGTTTTATTCGTGGTCGAAAATGGAACTACCAGCCAGTTAACATCATGCTGATCAACATTCATGCATAGCACATCTTCATATGATGCACAGTCAAAATGCCCACACAATGTTGAGTGTGCGAAACACAGAGAAAACGAGGGACGGAGTTTTGGCAAGTGTTGGACGTGGTTTTGGGCTGCCCCATCTAGGCTTTCATTTTTAACATGCACAGCCCACGACCTCGGATGGGAGGGTCTGTTTGTATTTTCTTAGGGCCATCATGTATCGACCAGCCTATGGACCTGCCATCGGAGGTTTTATTTTTGGCAGCCCAATTTATGTATTTTTTTTGAAGAAAACGCAGTGATCTGTTCTATTTTTCTATATAAGAATAGGAACGCCAGGTACAACTTATGTTTCCCTTTTAACTATATTGTATATATTTAAATTATTTTATATGTTATTATATATTATTTTTATTGTCATCATATATTTAACAGATACTTACATATGTAAGAAAACAATATCCCACATCTTATTAATTTGTAAAAATAATTTCTTAACAAATAAAATCCTGGATTGTTTTGGCACGAAAATCCTAGTGATTGTGTACAAAAGCTTGGTAAGATTTAAGGACGAATGTAATAATATCACTTATTATTTAAATATATTTATAACAAAATGCTCAGCCCTTTTTTATTTTTTGATAACATTGCTGGCCCAACCCAACATTATAATTAGAATCAGCCCAGCAAAATCGTGTATGTAGATAAAGTGCAAATGGCCTGTAATTTTTTAGGAAATAAAATAAATGGGCCGCATACAAGCTACATTAATTGTTCACCCAGCCCAGCTAATGGTTGTAATTCAAAAAAAGAAGATCAAATTGACTGTAAATTCTACCGCGCAAAAAAAAAGACTGTAAATTCTGAAAAAATGGGTTGAATACGTGCCACATTTTTGGAGGCTGAAATGTGGGCCAATAGGTCGAAGCCAACGCAAGTCGTTGTAAATTTAGTCAACAAATGATTCTGACATGTTAGCCATTGGATTTACATCCAACGGCCGGCATCCATCTTCAATCTCTCGTATTCTTCCTCTAGCACCGCCGGGACCACCTCCCGCCTCCTGCTGCAGCAGCTATGCTTAGCACGCTTCGCTATGAAGCGCTACTCCACCGTTGGCCAGGCCATCCCTCCAAGCCTCCACACCTCCTGCTCTTCTCCACCGATTGCTGAACCACACCGCACTAGAACCAGTTAACCCTCGTACACCTCTCCATCTGCGACTCTACTCCTGCGTCTTCCCATCTCCGATTCGTTGCTGTCCGAGGCCTCGCCGTCGTCCACCACCTTGGATGCGCTCGACCGCGGCATGGTCAACGTGGTCAACGAATGACACCATCGGAAGTAGGTTGTGCGTGGAGAGGCTGACAGCTGGGTCCATGGCCGCACACAAGGAAATGCCTCCTTATTACGCGCAAAATAATGATTCCTCCACCTGACATCTGGGACCCACCGGAAGGGCCTCTGTATTTCGCGAAAGAACGTGCCCCCCGCTGACTTGTCGGACCCACCAACTATCTTCGCACGCAAGGAAGTGCCTCCTTATTACGCACAAAAAAATGAATACTCCCCTTGCCAGCTGGAACCCAGCATACTGGGAGGCTGACTTGTGGGCCTACCAAGTTGACGGGGACGGAGGGCTTTGTCAACTTAGTCAATATGAACGATTCTAGCTCCTGTTACCGTATGATGTTCATCCAACGGTTGTAGTGCTTCTTCAACCTCTGGTCTTCTTGCTCCAGCCACCCAAACCAGCGCGCGTCGTGCCGCGTGCTCCTGCCTCCCGTGGCCGGCTGTGATGCCGCAGAGGCCTCACCGCCCCTAGTACTCCCACCGCTGGCCAGGCCATCCCTCTACTCACCCACACCCCCTGTTAATCTACGGTGACAGCAGCCTCACACCGCAGCCGAACCAGTCAACCCTTGTACTCCTCTTCGCGTGGGCATCCACTGCTGCGTCTTCCCCGGCTCCGAGTTGTCCCCTTCCTAGGCCCCGCCGTCGTCGACCGCCATGGTGCTCTCGGCGCAGCGTGGTCAACGTGGTCAAGGAACAACTTCCATTGGACGTGGAATGTACGTGGAGAGGCTGACAGCTGGGTCCACGACCGCAGCAAGGAACTGCCTCCTTATTACACAGAAAATAATGATTCCTCCACCTAACAGCGGGGACCCACCAGACGGGCCACCGTATTTCACGAAAAAAAGTTTCCCCCTGACTGCTGGGACCCACCAGCTACATCTTCGCACGCAAGGAAGTGCGTCCGGGCAAAAAAAAATGATTCGACCCCTGACTGCTGGGACCCACCAGCTACATCTTCACACACAAGGAAGTGCGTCCGGGCAAAAAAATGATTCGCCCCCTGACTGCTGGGACCCACCAGCTACCTCTTCGCATGCAAAGGAAGTGTGTCCGGGCAAAAAAAACGATTCACCCCTCTGACTGCTGGGACCCACCAGCTACATTTTCGCACGCAAGGAACTGCCTGACAGTCGGGACCCACCTGGTCGAAGCGTACATAGCGTTGTCATTCTGGTCGCGAATGTGTACGTACATATATACTGGTCGATGTAGAGGCGCGCACGTGTCGTAGTAGAGACGCGCACGTAGCATGTACACGTATGTACAACAGCCAGGGTGCAAGAAAGAAAATACGACCATGTATGTGTACATACGGGCGGGGTCTCGAACGCCTAGTCACGCATACGTACAGCGAGGGCTCGTGTTCATGGGGAGGCAACGGAATGCGCCGTGTTCATGGGGAGGCAACGGAATGCGCCGTGTTCATGGGGAGGCAATGGAATGTGTCATGTTCATGGGGAGGCAACGGAACGCGTCGCGTTCATGGGGAGGCAACGGAATGCGTCGTGTTCATGGGGAGGCAACGGAATGCGTCGTCTTCATGGGGAGGCAACAGAATGCGTCGTGTTCATCGGGAGGCAACGGAACGCGTGGGAGCCAACCGGCTGGGTCGGAATGGAATGCGTGATCGTGTTCATCGGGAGGGCATGGATGGAACAGGCGATGGAAACGAGGTCGGGCGTACCGCACAACGGCGGAAACGGCCTTGTGTTCGACCGGCCATGTTCGAAACGGGGTCCTGTTGATCGGGAGGGGCCTGGCGTACCGCAAAACGGAGGAAACGGACCTCCTACGGTCGAAACGGGGGTCTTGTTGATCGGGAGGGGTGTGGTTTACCGCAAAATGGAGGAAACGGACCTCCTACGGTCGAAACGGGGGTCCTGTTGATCGCGAGGGGTGTGGCGTACCACAAAACGGACGAAACGGACATGTGTTGGAGCGCTATGGTCGAAACGGGGGGGGAGGGGTGTGGCATACCGCAAAACGGGACTCCACGGGATACTATTCATCTCCACCATCGACCTCCTCCAGCCTCCACGGGATACCGTCGATCTCCTCCAGCCTCCACGGGCTCCTGTTCATCCAGCCTCCACCGCACGCTACTCCACCAGCTACTGTTCAACCACCCCTCCACGGGCACCCCTCCATTGTCTACTGTTCATCCAGCCCTCCACACCACGGGGTCCTATTCAACCACCCCTCCACGGCCACCCCTCCACCGTCTACTGTACATCCAGCCCTCCACACCACGGGTTCCTGTTCATCCAAAGGCAACGCCACCGCTCACTGTTCATCCAACCCCTCCTCGCAACGCTCACTGTTCATCCCAGAGGCAACATCGAACGGCTTCAGTTATCAGCAGTAGCGAAGGAATCGCTCCATCGGGTTTAGTTAACAGCCATCAATCGATCGCTCAGGTTCAGTAATGCGTAGCCTGTAGTGCAATCGCTCGGGTTCAGTTAGAGCCCAACGCCTCGCTCGGGTTCAGTTAGAGCCAACGCCTCGCACACACGCGCGTATGTACGAGAGAAACGCGCATCACTCCGACCCGACCTCCCAACATAACCGGCAACACCCCGAAATTTTCCTCCCCCTCGCTTCTACCACGGTTTTTTCCGTCATGGACGACCCAAAAAATGTCATGCAGTTGCGTCTCCGGCCCGCCCAGGACCATTTTCTGTCATGATTTTTTTTCATAGAAGTAGGAGCCCACCACATCTATGATGATACCGGGTTTTGTCACAATTATCGTCATAGAAGTGTCATATGTATGATAGAAGTTTTTTTCGTTCGGCCCAAAATGTCACGGATGTGTCTTTTTTTGTAGTGTCAAGCGGTGACCACACGGTTTGGCGCCTGTGCACATGCTCTGCGGTTCGAGTCCGTGTACATAGTGATCTCCAGCTCAAGTCACTCCATCTCTCGTCGCCTTCGCGGGCCTGAGCGTGTCTAGTGTCTTCCCCGTGTCGTCCCCGTCACTCTAGAAGCCTCTCCCCTTGTGTAGCCCCCTCGTCGTGCTAGCCGCCGCGTGCATGCGGGTGCACAGTGCCCCGATCGGCTCTATCCGCGCCTCATCTCTTCCTCCTCATGCCCGTGGCATCGCCCTCTGCTCCGGTGCCCCCTCTGCTCTCTTCCGTCCCCTCCCTCGCTCCCGTGATGCTCCAACCGGAGCCGGAGCCAGTCACGAGCTCATGGCGGCACTCGAGCTCGGCATCTTCTCCCCCTCACCTATATAAGCATCTCCGAGGCTTCCCGACTGCCCCAGGCTCCTCGCTTCACTCCTCTAGCCCTGCCCATCTCCTCCCCGGCGCTTGAGCGCTCATCCTGTTCCTCCATCACCAGCGCGGCCGCCACTCCTATCCACCTAAATTCGGCAAGTCGGACGCTCTCTCTCCTTCTCTCCACCCCCAGTAGACTCATCAAAGTCAATAGAGCCTCTCAGGATCTTCGCCTCATCGCTGGAGCGCCATAGACCTGAGCTCACCTTGGCCCGTCGCTGGTCTCCGCCGCACTCGGAGGAGCCCTCGTGCTCGGCTTCCCCGACGCCCTGCCTGGATGGGTGCAACAGCTCTTCCCGATCCCACCGGTGGTCCCAGCTTCGCCGGGGATGGCCAGAGCCGCCCGGACGAGCGACGGCACCGACGGCCTCCCTCTACACCACGATAAAGTGCGAGGAGAAGACGAGGACGATGGCCCATCCTCTCCAGCTGGCTAGTGGACCCCACGGTCCCACACGTCAGCCGCACAGCCCATTGACCCCACCACTGCTGACGTGGATAAGTCGACATAGCGTTTGTGGAATGTGTTTTCCTCTGGTGAAAGCGTATTCTGCTATTCCTCGGCCGAAAATGCGTTTTCACTTACTAGTAAGCATATTTGCTGGTATGCGCTTGCTGTTTTTCCATCCAGGGGCCTCTTTGTGAAGGTCCTTTTATAGATTGGTCCCTGCACTTCATCTACTCATATCTTTTTGCTCACAACTCCGATTCAGGTGATTCCAAAGCCCACTTCTTTGTCTCATCAAACCCTTATATTGGTTTCATTTTCATGATGTGAAAATGCCCATTATGCCCTTGCCCTTAATCAGCCCCCTCCGGGAGAGAACTGTTTTTGGCAATTCTTTTCATGAGCTTCTCGCACTCCTTCCCGATGATTCCATCCCTCTCAGGCAAGCCACACCCTCCATTTGCATGATTGCAATGCAATGCCATGGTTTAATTAAATAAACTTATTTAAAATATGTATTAGCTGTGTATGATTTATTCATAGCATTTCTTGGAGTTGTTTTGATCTTGCTATTGCCATGTTGTTGCTTGGAGTTCTAGGACTAATATCGGAGTATCAATTATCATAGATCTATGTTGGGGACAAATTTCGTCATTTCGTTGGTCAGGTGCCACCAAACCGGGCTTTTCCAATGCAACCACATTTGCCTTTATGGGAAGGCCCTAATGTGGTCTATTGTTATGCCTCTCGCTGGTGCCTCCAACTAGGGAAGGTTATATGCATGCGCTACACTGATCAGGTAGACCAATATAAGCCTTGTGTGCCCATAGTTGTAGGGCCCTTTGTCCCCGTTTGGGATTGTGTATGTTTTGCCACGATGGTGCCTGTTGGATTTCCAGAGTGGCATCGGGGCCACCCATGACTGAGCCCAAAGGGGAGTTGGTCGGAGTGGCCGAGAGAGTGTCATGGCATTAGATCGGTCTTGTCAGAACTCCGTTGGTCCACCCGAATGGGAGCACGAGGCCATGGGTTCTGTGTTGTGGGTACAGTGTGCTAACCTCTGCAGAGTGTGTGTTTAATCTATCGATAGCCGCGTCCTCGGTCATGGGCACAAGTTCGTACTAGGTCACACCGTTCGATCAACATTCACATGACGAAATGACTTATAGGTGATTTATATGTTGATATATTTGAGAAGTGCAGTTTGGCAGGATGTCGATGATGATGTTGGGATGATCATTCAGTTTGTGATGTGGTCATGCGGTGATCATGTGAGGGAATTGATCACGCGGTGATCGAGGTGATTTATTACTTGGCATGATAGCCAAGAGTTAGATGGTTCTTGAGATGTTGGTTCATCAATATTCTAGTAGTTTCATATCATGCTTAGTATTTTTTCCACATCATAGTAGTTGTTAATAACTTAACCTGTTAATGCTATGTTGTTATCTTGCCTTGATGCTTTTGGTTGTTGTGAGCTTGCCAGTACATTCAATGTACTGACTTGGCGTGTCATGCCAGATTGCAGGTGATGCCGTGCATGATTGTTTGCTTGTTGAGGTTACCGCGTGTGCGAGATAGATCGTGTCCCAGCCAGATTCCTTGCGGAGTGGAGGTCACCACCTTCGTCGTTGTTCCGCTGTTAGACCTTATTCCGCTCCTACGCGTTGTTTTGCTGCTAGCAAAGAGTAGTCGTAGTGTCACCATGCTAATGTGATCTTTTGTGACATCAGACCTTTGTATCCCTTATCATTTCTAATAAGGAGTTGATTTGTTCTATGCCGAGCAGTGTTGTATTCTAGAAGACTTGATCTGTGGGCTAGAATACAGGGTGTTCCGGTATCTCTGAGCCGGGGTGCCACGGAGCTTGGTATTAGAGCAGGTCTAGCTGTAGGATGCCCTAGTTAGCGCGAGCGGTAGTAATCGGTAGTATAGAGTCTGTCTCATTTTTTGCATGTGGTTGCTGGATTTTTTTGTTGCATAGCATGCATATAGCCTTATTATTTGTTGCTAATGGTTTATCTTGTGAGTGTAGCTGGCGTCGGTACGAATCCACTACAACTCAACACCTGCATCCTTCTAGTTTCCTTTGAGCCTGTTCTTTGGTGTTTGGCATCATTTCTGTCCCAGCGGAGTGATGCCAACTGTTTCAGACACCGTTTGCAGGGTGGTGTCGAGGTATTGCACCAGTTTCATTTCTTCATTCCACACCTATTGTTTTGGTGGTAGACATGTTGCTACCCCGGATCAAGCCTTTTATCTTGTCATGTTGGCAACCCTTAATGATCTTAGTCATCAAGAAAGGGCAATGTCAGCAGACTCAGTTTACCCTGCTATCCTATTCCTTGGACGAGTACGGATCCCTTACGACCGCTTGATGATGATGTGGTGCTGACATTCGTGTCCCGCTACATGGTTATCATGTGCGTCCTCACCTCCTAGCTAGTCAAGGTTGCTACCTGGCTAGGCCAACACTTGGTGTAACTATTTTTATACCAACCCCTCCACACATTGATTCATCTTCGTGCACACCGTCACAACATGTTAGATCGTAGTACCGGAGTTCCCGCGAGATTTGTGTGCTTAAGTAGGCATGCATATTGTGTGATTAGCAGTAATATGTCTCTTTGTGCATGGATTATTTTGGGTGCTTCTGTTTAGTTGAGTTGTTTCTTTTGCTTCTTTCTTTTGGGCCCTCGGTGTTACCTTATTTCCCCTTATGGAAGTTTCTCATCAACTGACACCGGACTCGAAGAAGCAATAAGGATTTCAAATATTTGGAAGAAGCTCAGCTAAACACATCATGTCGACATCAGTACTTAATCCTCACAACAGCAATGATCCAGCCAGCCGGAAGACAAGTCAGGTACAAGAACAACGCTATATTTTCAAACAAAGGTATGGATCATATTCAAAGTTTTGGATCAGCAATGAATGATGCTTGAAATATGTTATACTCTGAAAGAAAGCCAGAATGTGCTATGATCAAGGAAGATAGTCAAACAACTTTTCTCATGCTAGTAACTAGCCACAAAATATTATGGGCGTGTGTATGGTTTTCAGTCTGCATATCATAGTATGAAGCTTTGGATATGTGAAGCTCAGTCTTCCTCCACACGCTATCCAAGAAGCTTATGATGCAAGGCTCCTTAATTTTCCTCAGTACAATATATGGACAGATTCTGGTGCAAGATACCCAGTGTTCCACATAAATATACCTCGATAAAGGCTTTTGGCAGATGGATGTGAAGCTTTCTCAACAAGCAACCAGAGGAGAAGCTTCTCAGGAACGGAATCCAGTCTTCTCCAGCACGCCACTGCAACAAATCTTCGCGTATAAGCTATCGAGTCTTCTTCAGCAAGCTACTTGCATGGATTCCCACATAAGACACCTAACCCGCGGTAGTACAACACTACACCCTGTCGACAAGTATGACATAGTAAGTAGGTAGAATATGACACTCAAGGATCAGATTCGCAATAATTTTGTCCAAAGTACAAATTAGTCAAGACATCTGCCTACCTCAAGGATCGATTGTTCGATTGCATATCCTTCTTATATATATGGTAAGCATCCATCCCCAGTCATACCCGTCACTCATAAAGGGATACGACAATGATCAAGTAGATATACCTAAGAAACAATCAACAGTCTTGACAATGGTCGCCAAGGCCAATATTCCTGCTCCCGAGAAGGTGATATCCAAACTCTTGTCACCATCTTGCATGATTGGCCTCAACAACGAGTTCATTACAACTACAAGCCCCCGCGTATATGTCATATATGTGCGGACCCAGGTCAGAAAACAAGCACAATTAATAATGCCAAAAATATTGCACCAACAACATCCATGGTTGTACGAAGAATCAAGGACACATGTGGCCAAGCTATTTCAGTAAGGTATCCTAACAAGGAAAATCATGACCGTCAAAGGGTGAGACCGACAACAAATGTATGATGATTTTTGCGCGACCATCTGGGTCCGGATAACCAAGTCAGTTGGAGCCAGATTCCTTATGGATCCACAAAGGCATACCCTCAAAGGCCTACTCTGTTCTACAAGGGCTTCATATCCCGCTGACCCACTTAAAATGGTTAGTGTGGGACATTCAAGTCCGTTCTGATCACAGATCTAAGGTTCCTTCGCAATCTCAGCAGTTTGACTTCAACGACAATGTTAAAGCATCTCACAGCCGAACAATCAGTTCAGACCAGGTATACTCACCAATGGAACCAAGTACACAGACATCTTGTCATGAACAGTACCTTCCCGCCAGAGCAACTATCAAGCCAGTATCACGATGCTCATGTTTGAGGTATGCTACAGCTATAAGTCCATACCATTTTATATTGCTCACAACAGAAGGCAGTCGAATCTTTGGTATGTATCTCATGTTCAAGACAAAGAAACAAATCAAGATAATTTAGGGCCTCCTATGAGCAATCAAATCTCGTCAGGAGAATGGCGATGATTCTCAGTAGTATTTGAATCCAGAAGGTGTGTGTTTGTTGGAGCAACCCCATGGCAGAATTAAAAAGTTTTCCCGACGAAAGGGAATTTATGCACAAACCCCTTGGCTATCACCGTAGATATAAAAGAATCAATGCCAGCATAAGGATTTTGAATATGAGCAAAAACCCGTCAGAATTTGGGAAAGGTGAAGCAAACCACCCTAGAGCAAGGTAGGCAGATCATATGAAATTCTTGAGGGAATAATAAACAAAGGAAAAGGGTACCCGAGTTGGAAACGGTGTCCTCAAGTAATACTTGTTCCATGAGCAACCAAATCTCGAGGAGGATATTTCTTTAAGGGGGGAAGGTTTGTAACACCCTGGTTTTTGGCCATTTCTTCTTTTTTTAATTTATTTGGTTTTTGCTCTGATTTTCTTTTTGGAGTGGATCTGTGGACTTGAAACCCGGGAGATCATCATCACTTATTCTCCCAAGTGTCTCATCATTATTAAATCTTTCCCAAGATCATGTCACTTCATTTCTTGACCAACCTCAAAATTACTTTTCTTAGGAATATTCCTTTTTCCTATTAAAGGAATAACCCTGTTTTCCCTAGGTTGTGAAGCAACCTATATTTTTGTCATCCACAAAATTCCCAAATAATGCTCAAATTTCTTTGGGTCATATATTGCTCAAATTAGCACAAACTTTTACTTGACCAATTCAAAAATATTCCTCCAATATTCATTCTTCCATTATGTCCAGAGTGGAATTTTGTGAAGGAAGTGTCATTTATCTTATCTTGTTTGCTCCCAAACTTTTTGGGCATGATTTTACATCCAAATCATTGCCTCATGCCAAAATTCAACTTCATTTCCTAGCAAATCTTCCTCGGCAATTTTTCAAAGTTTCTGATACACAGAAGCCATTGTGAAGGAAGTACTAGCTAGAGTTATCTAAATGGGTTGAAATTTTCCAAGCATCTTCATGTGCTCATATCATCCCACTAATCCAATTTTCAGCTCCATCCCATCATCTATGTGAGCACACCATCAAATATTTAATTCTATTAATATTTTCAGTTTGTGAAGCAAGTATATTTTATATTGCTTCATTAATTCTGAAACATTACCAGATCACGCTCCTAACAAAAATAACATCTCTCCACCAAATTTGGGACCATTTCATTAAGCCATTTTCTTTCCAAAATTATTGCACATTTCTGGACAGAGAGAATGTTTGTGAATCAAGTACCATTTTGGCAAGTCCAATTGGTATGTAACTTTTTCCGAATCTTCATATGTCCAAAACATGTTGCCTTGCCAAATTTGATCACAAGTGGCTACTGCAAGTGAGTGCATCATCCAGATCAAGTTTTTGGACCATATATGCAGTTGTATAGCAACCATGATTTATATAGGTCCATTTCTCTTCAAACTTGACACGATCATAGTCCTTTCTATCCTAATTAGCCCAGACAACTTATTTGGCCCTTATCACTTCCCTGTTGATCACAGGTGTGCAGCCAACTTTGGTACAACAAACTTTCCTCGAGGCCTCACATCTCTCCTTGGCTGTTTCTCTTGATCTTTCATTTCTAGGATACCTTGGGGAGCAAGGACTTTACAATACACAGGTTGATAGATGATATCAGAGTATCAGTTATCACAGATCTATGTTAAGGACAAATTCCGTCATTTCGTTGGTCAGGTGCCACTGAACCGGGCTTTTCCAGTGCTACCACATTTGCCTTTATGGGAAGGCCCTAATGCGGTCTATTGCTATGCCTCTTGCCGGTGCCTCCAACTAGGAAGGTTATATGCGTGTGCTACACTGATTAGGTAGGCCAGTATAAGCCTTGTGTGCCCGTAGTTGTAGGGCCCTTTGTCCCCGTTTAGGATTGTGTATGTTTTGCCATGATGGTGCCTGTTGGATGTCCAGAGTGGCATCGGGGCCACCCATGACTGAGCCCAAAGGGGAGTTGGTCGGAGTGGCCGGGAGAGTGTCATGGCATTAGATCAGTTTTGTTGGAACACCGTTGTCGGTGTCAAAACCGGCGGATCTCGGGTAGGGGGTCCCGAACTGTGCGTCTAAGGCTAATGGTAACAGGAGGCGGGGGACACAATGTTTACCCAGGTTCGGGCCCTCTCTATGGAGGTAATACCCTACTTCCTGCTTGTTTGATGATATGAGTATTACAAGAGTTGATCTACCATTAGAACGTAGAGGCTAAACCCTAAAAGCAAGCCTATGATTATGATTGTTGTTGTCCTAGGGACTAAACCCTCCGGTTTATATAGACACCGGAGGGGGCTAGGGTTACACAGAGTCAGTTACAGAGAAAGAAATCTACGTATCCGAATTGCCAACTTGCCTTCCACACAAAGGAGAGTCCCACCCGGACACGGGATGAAGTCTTCAATCTTGTATCTTCATAGTCCAACAGTCCGGCACAAGCATATAGTCCGGCTGTCCGAGGACCCACTAATCCAGAACTCCCTTAGTAGCCCCTGAACCAGGCTTCAATGACGATGAGTCCGACGTGCAGATTGCCTTCGGCATTGCAAGGCGGGTTCTTCTCCAAATTCTACAGAGTACCTGTTGTAACGAGCAGTGTCCGGCTTCCCATTAATGTTGCACTCATCGGCTTCTGTACCTTAATAATGGCAGTCTCCACGTGTTGAGCGAATGTGAGAAGTCGGGGCATTTTTGCACTTGCCACCCTGGCCATGTAAGTAAATCATCTATTAAAGAGACGAGGATCCTCATATCCAAATCACACCATCTTCCCCAAGCGAGGATTCATTAGAGCACACCTGAAAAAACCATCCCATCATGGCTGGACACCATAGCTCCTCCTCTCGCTCCCATAGCGCTAAGCTAGGTGATTGGGAGAAGTGTACCGTATCCCACGGCCAATTGGTGGAGTTGCAGACACAAGGGTTTCTCCCACCTGCATATCTTGTCCCCGTCCGTGCCGGATTAGCCACTTATGACGGCGGGGAGCAAGCGGAGAGTTTCCCCAACCCATCCAGGGGGAACGAGTATGCTTTGTCCCTTAGTTGCTGAGGGGCATTGGATTTCCAATCCATCCGTTCCTCCGCGGGCTCCTGGAGTATTATGGCCTCCAGCTGCACAACTTCACTCTTGCCTCCATCCTGCACATCGCATGTTATGTCACCCTTTGCGAGCTAATTCTGGGTTGGAAGCTCATTTCGAGCTATGGAAAAGGTTGTTCTGCCTCATCCTTGCAATTAGGAGGGATCAATATACCAAGTGGGCGGAGCCGAGATATGGCGCATCGCCGGGACCAGATACCTGTCCGACACTCCGAAGAAGACATCCGAAGATTGGCCTTCCGGGTGGTTTTACATAGAGGACGTCTCCCTTCCTGACCCTATCCAGATGGGTCTTCCCGAGTTCACAAATGCCCTATTGAAGAAACGCCGAAGCTGGGGGCCCCGGAGCCCCAAGGAGGAAGATAGCAGAGAGGTCCTCCAACTGATGGGTAGGATAAAGACGCTTGACAAATCTGGGTTGACAATAATCGAGGTTATGTCAATATGCATAATACGGGGGGGGGGGGGGGTGCAACCACTCCAATATCGGGGGCATCCCATGTGGCACTTCAATGGAGAAGACGATGCCACCCACTGCGGTCGGAAAGGTCTAGACTCCGCTACCGCTCTGGCGAAAATAATGTCCGATTTGTGTAAAGGAGAAGAAGAGGAGTTCATCCGCATTAAGCCACGGGATGGATTTTCCATGTACAACCCCCCTAGCTGGGTGAGTTGCTATCTTACTCAAGTCTATTCATTCCCGCATTCTTTCATTGCAAATATTTACCTTGCTAGTCCATAACAGGAACTGCGGAAAGCTGTGAGGGAGGTCCACAGCCCGCCTCCACAGCCAGAGGACCACAACCGGTCCCTCGACCCCGGTCTCGAAGAAGATTCAGACGTATTTGTGGAGCTCGTTGACCGGATGTTTTACCAGGCAAGCTGTGATGGTGCCTTGGTGGCCATCATTGCCGACTATCCTGGCCTACTCCCTGCATCATATGTAAGTAAAACCAGTGTCCTAACTTCTGAGAGGATCCCTTCTTTACACCTTACCCACCGCACATGTATTGCGCTTTATAGGGAAGGTCATCGGGGCGCCGTGCCGAACCCGCGGCGACTCGCCAACAAGGGGCGCCCAAGCCGGGTAGGCTTAAAAGGAAAGCGAATAGGACCGAGACGCCATCGAAAAGGTATCATTTGAAACATGCTCCATGATTATCATTCTTAAAATATAACAATGTCCACTATGTCTTGGTAGAAAGAGTATCCGTCGGACGGTATCCGGGGATCCTTCCTGTCACACCTCTACCAGCCGAACTCCAGAACCGACCTCGAGGGTGGAGGCTGACGCGGGGATGACACTGGACGGTCCTCCTACGGAGTATGCAGATAGAATATCCGCCACAAATTCCGAATTGGAGAGCACCATGAATCATCGGCGTCGGCGAGCTGTACTCCGCGACCCTAACTTCTCCAAAGAGGCGTTCAATGCCTTCAACTCGAGAGACGTGTATATCCGAGCTGCTCAGGATGGGCTTGCTAGAGCCACAGACCAGTATTTAAAGGATATGTGGGTAAGAAAAATATGATAATTATGTATATCGGTAGCCCCTGAGACTTGAAACAGTTGGCACAAGTGATTGAAGGATCATTGTATGAATAGGTTCTTACAGGTAAGAACACCCATTTGTATCAAGAGCTGGAGGAGTGCAAAGCCCGGCTAAGGGCCGCAAGTGCCGAAATGGAGGAATCCAAGAAGACTTCATCTGGTAATATTTTTCTTGATCGATAAAAAACATAATTACATGTACCATTTAGTATTCAGCAGGTTTGCAGATCTAACAATAGATTCCGCAGGTAATCCCGGAGTGAATCCAGAGATCGTACAAGAGGATGAACAATGAGCGCAACGACAACTAGAGGCCGGCAAGCCTGTACTTACACGGGTCAGGTGAGAGAAAAACGATCTCCAGGATGCCAATACCTGGCTAGGCGTGGAATTGAAAGATGTTCAGTCCCAGCTTGCTGACTCTATGAAGGAGAATAAGAGGCTTCAACGCAGCATTTTTAGTATGTGCTCGAACGAACCTTTATACAGTTCAGTGAAGAAACGGGCTAACAGAGTTATGTCTGTAGGTATACTGACTGGTCGTCCCGAAGAGGAGATGCCCAGATCCGCAGGCAATCTTCTGCAAGAGATTTCGCAACTACACGAACAAGTTCGGCAGGTGATGCAATGTATTGCCTAGGCCTTGTGTCCATCCGCCTCCCTGCCAGGAAGCATGGGGGAGCTTGTAGAGCTGCTCAAGGGAGCACGGCGGTGCTTCCGTTTATGGAAGATATCTGCCTGTCGACATGGTGCGAGGAAATCTTGGGCCATGGTGAAAACATGGTACACCAAGCTCGATCCGAATCACATGGCCCTGGTCGGACCTATAGGATCAGATGGGAAAGAGATTCTCATTAGTCTAGTATATGACCAGGTAGGATTAGCCACAAAGTATTCCCAACAGGATTGTAGGCTAGACAGCCTGTTGGATGGTATAGAAGAAGAAGTATGTGGGTCTAAGTGACTGTGTACTTCAATTGACATATTTTGTCCCTAGCCAGATTGTAAATCATTTGTCGTGGCGGACCTTTTCGCTTCAGCCTCCGGACCCAACAGTCCGGAGTGTTTCTGAATACCCGCTCAGTTATGTAAACTGGGGTGCGTGTGGAAACCAGGCATAGGGGTCATAAGTGCTTGAACAGAAAAGTACCCAACTAGCTATGTTATATTACTTGGATAGTAAGAAACATCTTCCAGGGAAAATAGTTCCGTTAAGGGTTCCTTTCCCTGGGTACGCATGCATTAATGTCCATGTCCAAACTGCGAACAGGGACGCAATATATAAAACATCTGGGGGTTTGTATTGTAATAGGTAAGAAATATCTTTAGTTCACCGACCGAATATTCCCTTAAGAACGCTAGCTTTCAGCTTCACCCAGTCTGAGGTACACGTCCGGCGTACCCGGTAGTAACAATCACAGAGTTGCTCCCCTTATGCCCTAGCCGAACTAACGGGAATGTAGGGCATAAACACAGGAGCCAGGCAACCCATCTTGGCCAAAACTTAAGTCATATCGGTGCATATAATAGTGAAGAAAAGGTACATATGGAAAAACGACACATATGTAGTGGGCATGATGCCCTGAAGGTAGTTATATTAAGCTTCTGTATAAGAAGCCCCCAGGTATAGTAAGCGCACATAGTGCGTCAAGAGTGTGTAGTCAAGTCACACTTAAAGCTTTTTAGGGCCATAAAAAAGGATAGAAAGAAAGAAAGAAAGAAAGAAAGAGGATATAACTTTAAAAAAAGGCGGAGGGAAGGAGACGAACACAGAGTTCGGAGCTAGGCGTAGAATCTTCGGAGTCTGGCCGCGTTCCAGGGGTTTGGCTCGAGTTGATTATCTGATGCATCACGCAGGCGGTACGCTCCTCCGGTGAGAACTTTATCCATGATGAAGGGACCCTCCCACTTGGGCTTGAGCTTGTCCTTTTTCTTCTCCGGTAGGCGTAGAACGAGTTCGCCAATGTTATAAGTTTTGGCTCGTACTTCTCTGCTTTGATACCTTCGAGCCTGTTGCTGATAGAATGCGGAACGGGCTTTTGTGACGTCGCGCTCCTCCTCCAGGGCTTCTAAACTATCCTACCGATCAAGCTTGGCTTCTCTCTCTTCATACATACGCACTCGGGGTGAGTCATGAATGATATCGCAGGGCAATACCGCCTCTGCATCGTACACCATGAAGAATGGTGTGTATCTGGTAGTGCGATTTGGCGTGGTTCGCAGTCCCCATAGTACGGAGTCAAGCTCCTCGACCCAGTGCATGTATGATTCCTTCAGGGATCGCACTAGTCTGGGTCTGATGTCATTCATAATAAGACCATTTGCTCGTTTGACTTGACCGTTTGTTTGGGGATGATAGACGGAGGCGTAATCAAGCTTAATGCCCATGTTTCCGCACCTAGTTTCACCTCATCGGTTGTGAAGTTGGAGCCATTATTGGTGATGATGCTGTGGGGGACACCGTAACGGTGCACGACCCCTGATATGAAGTCTATCACTGGTCCGGATTCGGCCGTCTTAACTGGTTTGGCCTCTATCCATTTGGTGAATTTATCCACCATGACCAACAGGTATTTTTTCTTATGGCTTCCTCCTTTAAGGGGTCCGACCATATCGAGCCCCCGGACCGCAAAGGGCCGTGTTATGGGGATTGTTTGGAGTGCGGTAGGTGGCATATGGCTTTGGTTGGCGAAGAGCTGGCAACCGACACAATGTTGGACGAGGTCCTGTGCGTCTGCTCGGGCTGTGGGCCAGTACAATCCTGTACGGAAGGCCTTGCTTACGAGGGCCCGAGCTGCGGCGTGGTGGCCACCAAGTCCAGCATGAATTTCGGCCAAGAGCTGCCGCCCTTCCTCTTCGGAGATACATCTTTGGAGTACTCCGGTAGCGCTTTTCTTATAAAGCTCTCCCTCATGGACCTTGTAGGCTTTAGAGCACCGCACAATGCAACGTGCCTCATTTTGGTCCTCGGGGAGTTCTTGCCTATTTAATTAGGCTAAGAACGGTTCGGTCCAGGGGGCGATGACAACCATGATTACATGGGCCGAAGTTGTTATTTCGGTGGCGGAGCCTCCGATTATGTCAGAGTGTTCGGGCTCTGGGGTTGTGGTTGGATCCGGACTAGTATTGCCGGTCTCCCCTTGCCACACCACGGATGGCTTGAACAGCCTTTCCAAGAAGATGTTCGGTGGGACGGGGTCGCGCTTAGCGCCGATGTGGGCGAGGATATCCGCCGCTTGATTGTTTTCTCAGACCACATGATGAAATTCAAGCCCCTCGAACCGAGTTGACATCTTGAGGACGGCATTACGGTAAGCCGGCATTTTCGGGTCCTCGGCGTCGAAGTCTTCATTTATTTGAGATATTGCAAGGTTTGAGTCCCCGCGCACCTCTAGGCATTGAATCCCCATGGAGACCGCCATCTGAAGACCGTGCAACAAAGCCTCGTATTTGGCTGCATTGTTGGAATCTGTGTATAGTATTTGGAGTACGTATTGGACTATATCTCCAGTGGGGGATGACAGGACCACACCCGCTCCCAGACCGGCCAGCATTTTAGAGCCGTCAAAGTGCATGATCCAATTAGAGTATGCGCCCTACTCTTTAGGGAGTTCAGCTTCTATCGATTCGGCGACGAAGTCAGCCAATACTTGCGATTTAATGGCTCGCCATGGTTTATATATAATGTCGAACGGGAGGAGCTCGATGGCCCACTTAGCAATCCGGCCCATGGCATCACGGTTATTTATTATATCGTTGAGTGGTACCTCGGAGGCCACCGTGATTGAACACTCTTGAAAGTATTGACGTAGTTTCCGGGATGCCATGAAGACCGCGTATGCTATCTTTTGATAATGTGGGTACCGTGACTTGCATGGTGTGAGGACAGTGGATAGGTAGTATACCGGTTTTTGGAGCGGGAACTTATGTCCATCTTCCTCTTGTTCAACGACGAGCACTGCGCTTACAACTTGGTGCGTTGCAGCTATATATAACCGCATGGGTTCGCCAATGTTCGGTGCAGCCAGGATTGGGTTGCTGGCCAAGAGGGCCTTTATTTCTTCCAGTCCGGCCATAGCCGCATCCGTCCACTCGAAGTGTTCGGTGCGTCAAAGAAGGCGATAAATAGGTAGTGTCTTTTCTCCAAATCGGGAGATAAAGCGGCTTAAGGCAGCCACGCATCCAGTTAATTTCTAGATTTGCTTGAGGTCTGTTGGGGTAGCCAACTGTGACAAAGCTCGGAATTTAGCCGGGTTTGCTTCAATTCCTCTATTGGAAACGATGAAGCCCGAGAGCTTTCTGGCAGGGATGCCAAAAATGCATTTTTCCGGATTGAGCTTGATGTCATATGTTCGGAGATTGTCAAGCGTAAGCCTCAAGTCGTCTATTAAAGATTTGACGTGGTTGTTCTTGATGACCACGTCGTCTACGTATGCCTCAACTTTTTGCCAGTTTGCTTTTCCAGGCATGGCTGAATCATGCGTTGGTAGGTTGCATTGGTGTTTTTGAGCCCGAAAGGCATGGTGTTGAAACAGAAAGGGCCGTATGGAGTGATGAATGTCGTTGCGGCTTGATCAGACTCTGCCATCTTGATTTGATGGTATCTAGAGTATGCATCGAGGAAGCACAATGAGTTGTGTCCCGCGGTAGCGTCGATGATTTGATCGATGCGGGGGAGAGGGAAGGGATCCTTATGGCAAGCCTTATTGAGGTCCTTGAAATTGACACATAGGCGCGAGGATTTGTCCTTCTTTGGTACCATCACCAGGTTTGCTATCTAGTCCGGGTGTTTTATTTCTCTGATGAATCCGGCTTCGAGTAACTTGGCTAGCTCCTCTCCCATGGCTTGTCGTTTAGGTTCTGAGAAGCGCCGTAGAGTCTGCTTGACCGGCTTGTATCCCTTCAATATGTTTAGGCTATGCTCGGCCAGCCTGCATGGGATCCCTGGCATGTCTGAAGGGTGCCAGGCGAAGATGTCCCAATTCTCGCATGGGGTTCAGCTGTGCCCCGATGGATGCTTTTTTTGTAGAGTCCGTTGGGTGGACTTGGAATTTGACTATTTCGTCCGCTGGTTTGAAAGAGGTGGACTTGGATCGTTTGTCGAGTATCACGTCATCCCTGTCCACTATGGAGCGCAACACAGTTAGTTCTTCGGCCACGAGGGCTTCGGATAATGCCACTTCGAGTGTGATTTTTGAAAATACCACATTGAGTGCCACTTGGAATGTTATCTCTTCGGACCACATGGAATGTTATGTCTTCAGACCTGTAATTCCCAGGCATGCCAAATACCACATCGAGTGTGATTTTTCCCGCACATCGTGCCTCTCGACTAGGGATAATTCCTCTGAAGGTCGCTTTGCTCAATGCAGTTCTTGTCTATTTCCATTTTGTTGAGAATTTCCTCGTAGACGAGGTTTAATCCACTGCCACCGTCCATGAGCACTTTAGTAAGCCGGAAGCCGTCCACAATTGGACTAAGGACCAAAGAGGCTGGTGCTCGGAATGTTCGGAATTGAGGTTCATCACTGGCATTGAAGGTTATGGCTGTGTCGTTCCATGGATTTATTGCTGCAACATGGCAGACTTCGGCGAGGCCGCGGAGTGTTCTCTTGTGCCTGTTATTTGAGGCGCAAGTCTCGAACACTGTCAACACTGTATTGTTGTTTTCTGTAGGATGATTCTCTGCGGTATTGTTAATGAGGAGATCCTGGCCGCTCTGGGCCACCTGCCGAAGTATCCAACATGCTCTAAGGCTGTGTGTTGGTATGGTATCCGGTATGGTGTGAATTTTGCATGGCCCATTGAGCCATCCCTCCAATACAGTTCCACGCCCTGTAGTGGGCTTTGGTTTCTTTGTAGTTGGATCGGGTGACTTGCGAGAGTGCACCCTTTTAGTTCGGACGATGGGTTTAGTGAGAGCCAGAGGATCCCAGAATTTTGCCTGGGTTTTCCAGGTGCTTTCCATCGCACAGTACTTTTGTACTATGGCCACCAAGTCAGCAAAGTGTGATATATCACGGCGACTTATGACATTGAGGATTCCCTTGTCCGTGCAATTTTTGCAAAAGAATGAGATTGCATCTTCCTCACGACAATCCTTGACCTTGCTCATTACAAGGAGGAATCTGGCCCAAATGTGATGTACTGTCTCTTGAGATTGTTGTCTAATGTGGGAAAGATCGCTTGTATCTAGGTGGGTGGGTGGATTTAAGTCCGAACCCTGACCCGATCTAAGACCTAGGGGCAGAGGAATTTCTGAACTTGGCAGTTTGGGTTCCAGGATGATGCCCAATTTTTCTGGCCCGCTATCCGATTCTAAGTTCAGAATTTGGGTCATGTCCTCCTGCAATCGGGTATCCGGCTCGGAGAGCTCGGGAATCCGAACATAGTTCATTCTCAAAATAGAGGAAGAATCGCTGCATTGCTCCTCCACCACCGATATCTAATGGGTGACCGGCGGAGAGTTAATCTCTCTTTGATTGGGTTTAAGCCCAATCCGATCATAGTCCATAGCAACTCCCAAGGCGGCAATGCGATCCAAGAGCTCGTTCAAGGACGAGAGTTTCATTGGATCCATCTTCTCAGCGTATTCTGAGTTGACGTGGAGGCTGTTTTTGATGACCCGAGAAGTCATCATCGGCACGGCGGCTGAACGGGCGGTCATGACAAAGCCGCCTAGTTGGAGGGTCTGGCCTAAAGCCAGGGCTCCCCAGAGGTGATGTTGTCCTTGATATCAAGGCGAGCCATCAAACCTTTTTTCGACGTCATAATGGCACTCTCAATGAAAGCACCAATGTCGGTGTGAAAACCGGCGAATCTCGGGTAGGGGGTCCCGAACTATGCGTCTAAGGCTAATGGTAACAGGAGGTGGGGGACACAATGTTTACCCAGGTTCGGGCCCTCTCTATGGAGGTAATACCCTACTTCCTGCTTGATTGATACTGATGATATGAGTATTACAAGAGTTGATCTACCACGAGATCGTAGAGACTAAACCCTAAAAGCTAGCCTATAATTATGATTGTTGTTGTCCTACGGACTAAAGCCTCCGGTTTATATAGACACCGGAGGGAGCTAGGCTTACACAAACTCGGTTATAGAGAAGGAAATTTACATATCCAAATTGCCAAGCTTGCCTTCCACGCAAAGAAGAGTCCCACCCGGACATGGGACGAAGTCTTCAATCTTATATCTTCATAGTTCAACAGTCTGGCACAAGCATATAGTCCGGCTGTCCGAGGACCCCCGAATCCAGGACTCCCTGATACGTCTCCAACGTATCTACTTTTCCAAACACTTTTTCCCTTATTTTGGACTCTAACTTGCATGATTTGAATGAAACTAACCCGGACTGACACTGTTTTCAGCAGAACTGCCATGATGTTGTTTTAAGTGTAGAAAGCAAAAGTTCTCGAAATGTCCTGAAAATCCACGTAGGCACTTTTTGGAAAATATAAAAAATATTGGCGAAAGAATCAAGACCAGGGGGCCCACACCCTGTCCACGAGGGTGGGAGGCGCGCCCCCTGTCTCGTGGGCCACCTAAGGCTCCGCCGACCTCAACTCCAACTCCATATATTCTGTCTCGTAGAGAAAAAAATCAAAAAAAAGTTTCATTGCGTTTTACGATACGGAGCCACCGCCAAGCCCTAATCTCTCTTAGGAGGGCTGATCTGGAGTCCGTTCGGGGCTCCGGAGAGGGGGATTCATCGCCGTCGTCATCATCAACCATCCTCCATCACCAATTTCATGATGCTCACCGCCGTGCATGAGTAATTCCATCCTAGGCTTGCTGGACGGTGATGGGTTGGATGAGATTTACCATGTAATCAAGTTAGTTTTGTTAGGGTTTGATCCCTAGTAGGCCATGTGATGATTTCCTGAAAGAAGCTGGAATTCATGAAGATTTTTATTCTTTGATCGGGAATGCAGGCCTCACCGGTTTCCTCCACGACCGGATCGATCAGTATCTCTTACTCACCAATACTTTCATGCAAAATTTTTATTATTATCCTAAGAAGTCACCGCCTTCAGTATCATTTCACTTATATGATGAATTCAGAGAAATGTCTTTACGTAATTTTTGCGCGGTATGTAGGATACCCTATGAGGGAGAATTAGAGGAACCCATCGTAAAGATGTGGATGGCTTTGTTAACACTATAGCTGTAGAGGAGCCAAAGAATGGTTCTGAGGCGAAAATCTCTAGCATACATTTTCCTATTTTACGCTACTTTGCCATATTTGCTAGTAGATGCTTGATTGGTCGTGGAAATAGTGGAAACTTTAGTGTTCCTGATATTATCATTCTTCAACATGCCTTTCTCGGAGATAATAGTTTTAGTATGGGTGTCGTCGTCGCTAAACGTCTAAGCCTGAATCGTACAAAAGGCCCCATATTTGGAGGTATCTATGCTTCACGTCTTGCTAGACATTTTCAGATACCTATTAGGCACCATGAGAAAGAGGAGACAAAATTGCCTCCTCGCATTTTAGATTACATGAGCATGGTAGCCCACACGTTTATTATTGACAACAAAGAGAAGATGCTCTTGTATAACCTTAGATTTAATAAGAAACACAATGAGACTATTATTTTACCTGCGCCTCTGTTGTTTGATTTGCTTGCAGATAATTTTCTTGTCATGCCGGAGGCGGTGTATGCTCATCGAGCCCAAGCATCCACTCCAGAACCTGAAGCTGAATTGGACCCTTATCGTGCATCATCTTTCCAGTGGGATCCGGAGATGACCAGCCAGTGGTATCCTGATGACACCTCCCAGTACACCGAGGAGAGTAGCAGCGGTCCTTGGTATTAGGCCAACTTAGGCCAAAAGCCAAAGCTTGGGGGAGTACGTATTTCTCACCGACTTTATATTCATGTTCACACACTAGTCATCGGTGCTCATACTCTTTCATTGTATTATCCATGTTAGTTTAATATTCTTTTTCGCTTTCTTCTTGTGTGTTTGATAAACCTTAAGACAAGCAAAAAAATTAGTTAGTTTAAGTTCCTTGCTTGTAGTGGAATTAAAATGAAAACCCAAAAAGATTTCTCGTTCTTCTTCTTACTTGTTGGGAGCTTTCCCGTGTAAATAGTTTTGTTTTATTTTCTTTTCTTTGGCAGTCGAGAGTAGAAGACCATATTGAAAATGTTTAGTGGCTCTCATATGCATGATTGTTTATTTAATTTAGAGCCCATATTATCTTGTCTTCTCTTTTGAGTTGAATGCTTGCTGATTCCAGCTTAGTCCAATGCACATGCACTGTTATACACATCGTTTGGTCGTGCAAGTGAAAGGCAATAATGACGATATACGATGGACTTATTGGGATAACAAAAGCTGGTATGAACTCGACCTCTCTTGTTTTTGTAAATATGATGAGTTCATCGTTCCTGATTCAGCTTATTATGAAGTAAACATATTTGCAATGACATTTAGAGATTATAGTTGCTTGTGCCATGCTTGATTAGCTATGAGTTATAATGGGTTATCTTGCGTGCCAACATGCTATTAGAATAATTATGATGTGGTATGATGGGATGGTATCCTCCTTTGAATGAATTGAGTGACTCGACTTGGCACATGTTCACGCATGTAGTTGAAACAAATCAACATAGCCTTCATGATATTTATGTTCTTGGTAGATTATATCCTACTCATGCTTGTACTCAGTGTAAATTAATTTTAGTGCATATTTATGACTATTGTCGCTCTCTCAGTTGGTTGCTTCCCAGTCTTTTGCTAGCCTTCACCTGTACTAAGCTGGAATACTGCTTGTGCATCCAAACTCCATAAACCCCAAAGTTATTCCATATGAGTCCACCATACCTACCTATATGCGGTATTACCTTCCGTTCTAAGTAAATTTGTATGTGCCAAACTCCAAACCTTCAAATGAAATTCCGTTTTGTATGCTCGAGCAGCTCATGTTTCAACTAGGGCTGCCTATATCTTCCATGCTAGGTGGGTTATTCTCAAGAGGAGTGGACTCCGCTCCTCATTCACGAGAAAGGGCCGGTAACCGGGATGCCCAGTCCCATGATCCAAAGAGATCAAAGCAAATCAAAATAATTAAACAAAACTCCCCCAGGGTTGTTGTTAGTTGGAGGCACTCGTTGTTTCAAGCAAGCCATGGGTTGATGCTTGTTGGTGGTTGGGGGAGTATAAACTTTTACCATTCTGTTTGGGAACTGCCTATAATGCATGTAGTATGGAAGATACAACCATCTCATAGTTGTTGCGTTGACAGCGAAAGTATGCCGCTCAAAATGTTATTCAATCTCTATTTTAAAATCGAGCTCTGGAACCTCTACAAATCCCTGCTTCCCTCAACGAAGGGCCTATCTATTTACTTTTATGTTGAGTCATCTCCCTTCTTATTAAAAAGCACCCGCCAGAGAGCACACTGTCATTTGCATTCATTATTGTTGGTTTATATTGGGTATGACTTGACTGGATCTCTTTTACCATGAATTACAATGTTTAGTCAGTCCTTGATCTTTAAAGGTGCTCTGCATTTATGTTTTGCGGTCTCAGAAAGGGCTAGCGAGATACCATTTTGTTATATCATGTTATAATTGTTTTGAGAAAGTGTTGTCATCCGAGTTTTATTATTATGGCTCGCTAGCTGATTATGCTATTGATATGAGTAATTGTGAGACCTAAGTGTTATTGTGAGTATGGTTAGTTCATAATATTTGCTGAAAACTGAATGCTGGCTTTGCATGTTTACAACAACAAGGACAAACAAAGTTTGTAAAAGTTTTTCTTTATCACTTTCAGTTTATCAACTGAATTGCTTGAGGACAAGCAAAGGTTTAAGCTTGGGGGAGTTGATACGTCTCCAATGTATCTACTTTTCCAAACACTTTTGCCCTTGTTTTGGACTCTAACTTGCATGATTTGAATGAAACTAACACGCACTGATGCTGTTTTTAGCAGAACTGCCATGATGTTGTTTTATGTGTAGAAAGCAAAAGTTCTCGGAATGTCCTGAAAATCCACGGAGGCACTTTTTGGAAAATATAAAAAATACTAGCGAAAGAATCAAGACCAGGAGGCCCACACCCTGTCCACGATGGCGGGGGCACGCCCTCCCCCTGGGCGCGCTCCCGTTCTCGTGGGCTCCCTGAGGCTCCGCCGACCTCAACTCCAACTCCATATATTCTGTCTCGTGGAGAAAAAAATCAGAAAAAAAGTTTCATCGTGTTTTACAATATGGAGCCGCCGCCAAGCCCTAATCTCTCTCGGGAGGCCTGATCTGGACTCCGTTTGGGGCTCCAAAGAGGGGGATTTGTCGCCGTCATCATCATCAACCATCCTCCATCACCAATTTCATGATGCTCACCGCCGTGCGTGAGTAATTCCATCCTAGGCTTGCTGGACGGTGATGGGTTGGATGAGATTTACCATGTAATCAAGTTAGTTTGTTAGGGTCTGATCCCAAGAAGGCCATGTGATGATTTCTTGAAAGAAGCTGGAATTCATGAATATTTTTATTCTTTGATCGGGAATGCAGGCCTCACCGGTTTCCTCCACGACCGGATCGATCAGTATATCTTACTCACCAATACTTTCGTGCAAATTTTTTATTATTATCCTAAGAAGTCACCGCCTTCAGTATCATATCACTTATATGATGAATTCAAAGATATGTCTTTACGTAACTTTTGCGCGGTATGTAGGATACCCTATGAGGGAGAATTAGAGGAACCCCATCGTAAAGATGTGGATGGCTTTGTTAACACTATAGCTGTAGAGGAGCCAAAGAATGGTTCCGAGGCAAAAATCTCTAGCATACGTTTTCCTGTTTTACGCTACTTTGCCATATTTGCTAGTAGATGCTTTATTGGTCGTGGAAATAGTGGAAACTTTAGTGTTCCTGATATTATCATTCTTCAACATGCCTTTCTGGGAGATAATAGTTTTAGTATGGGTGCCGTCGTCGCTAAACGGCTAAGCCTGAATCGTACAAAAGGCCCCATATTTGGAGGTATCTATGCTTCACGTCTTGCTAGACATTTTCAGATACCTATTAGGCACCATGAGAAAGAGGAGACAAAATTGCCTCCTCGCATTTTAGATTACAAGAGCATGGTAGCCCCCACGTTTATTATTGACAACGAAGAGAAGATGCTCTTGTATAACCTTAGATTTAATAAGAAACACAATGAGACTATTATTTTACCTGCGCCTCTGTTGTTTGATTTGCTTGCAGATAATTTTCTTGTCACGCCGGAGGCGGTGTATGCTCATCGAGCCCAAGCATCCACTCCAGAACCTGAACCTGAACTGGACCCTTATCGTGCATCCTCTTTCCAGTGGGATCTGGAGATGACCAGCCAGTGGTATCCTGATTACACCTCCCAGTACACCGGGGAGAGTAGCAGCGGTCCTTGGTATTAGGCCAACTTAGGCCAAAGCCTAAGCTTGGGGGAGTACGTATTTCTCACCGACTTTACATTCATGTTCTCACACTAGTCGTCGGTGCTCATACTCTTTCATTGTATTATCCATGTTAGTTTAATATTCTTTTTCGCTTTCTTCTTGTGTGTTTGATAAACCTTAAGAAAAACCAAAAAAATTAGTTAGTTTAAGTTCCTTGCTTGTAGTGGAATTAAAATGCAAACCCAAAAAGATTTCTCGTTCTTCTTCTTACTTGTTGGGAGCTTTCCCGTGTAAATAGTTTTCTTTTCTTTTCTTTTGTTTGGCGGTCGAGAGTAGAAGACCATAATGAAAATGTTTAGTGGCTCTCATATGCATGATTGTTTATTTAATTTAGAGCCCATATTATCTTGTCTTCTCTTCTGAGTTGAATGCTTGCAGATTCCAGCTTAGTCCAATGCACGTGCACTATTATACACATCGTTCGATCGTGCAAGTGAAAGGCAATAATGACGATATATGATGGACTTACTGGGATAACAAAAGCTGGTATGAACTTGACCTCTCTTGTTTTTGTAAATATGATGAGTTCATCGTTCCTGATTCAGCTTATTATGAAGTAAACATATTTGCAATGACATTTAGACATTATAGTTGCTTGTGCCATGCTTTATTAGCTATGAGTTATAATGGTTTACCTTGCGTGCCAACATGCTATTAGAATGATTATGATGTGGTATGATGGTATGGTATCCTCCTTTGAATGAATTGAGTGACTTGACTTGGCACATGTTCACGCATGTAGTTGAAACAAATCAACATAGCCTTCATGATATTTATGTTCTTGGTAGATTATATCCTACTCATGCATGTAATCGGTGTAAATTAATTTTAGTGCATGTTTATGACTGTTGTCGCTCTCTCTGTTGGTCGCTTCCCAGTCTTTTGCTAGCCTTCACCTGTACTAAGCGGGAATACTGCTTGTGCATCCAAACTCCATAAACCCCAAAGTTATTCCATATGAGTCCACCATACCTACCTATATGCGGTATTACCTGCCGTTCTAAGTAAATTTGTATGTGCCAAACTCCAAACCTTCAAATGAAATTCCGTTTTGTATGCTCAAGCAGCTCATGTTTCAACTAGGGCTGCCTATATCTTCCATGCTAGGTGGGTTATTCTCAAGAGGAGTGGACTCCGCTCCTCATTCACGAGAAAGGGCCGGTAACCGGGATGCCCAGTCCCATGATCCAAAGAGATCAAAGCAAATCGGAATAATTAAACAAAACTCCCCCAGGGTTGTTGTTAGTTGGAGGCACTCGTTGTTTCGAGCAAGCCATGGATTGATGCTTGTTGGTGGTTGGGGGAGTATAAACTTTTACCATTCTGTTTGGGAACTACCTATAATGCATGTAGTATGGAAGATACAGCCATCTCATAGTTGTTGCGTTGACAGCGAAAGTATGCCGCTCAAAATGTTATTCAATCTCTATTTTAAAATCGAGCTCTGGAACCTCTACAAATCTCTGCTTCCCTCGGCCTATCTATTTACTTTTATGTTGAGTCATCACCCTTCTTACTAAAAAGCACCCGCTGGAGAGCACACTATCATTTGCATTCATTATTGTTGGTTTATATTGGGTATGACTTGAGTGGATCTCTTTTACCATGAATTACAATGTTTAGTCAGTCCTTGATCTTTAAAGGTGCTCTGCATTTATGTTTTGCGGTCTCAGAAAGGGCTAGCGAGATACCATTTTGTTATATCATGTTATGATTGTTTTGAGAAAGTGTTGTCATCCGAGTTTTATTATTATGGCTCGCTAGCTGATTATGCTATTGATATGAGTAATTGTCAGACCTAAGTGTTATTGTGAGTATGGTTAGTTCATAATATTTGTTGAAACCTGAATGCTGGCTTTGCATGTTAACAACAAGGACAAACAAAGTTTGTAAAAGTTTTTTTTATCACTTTCAGTTTATCAACTGAATTGCTTGAGGACAAGCAAAGGTTTAAGCTTGGGGGAGTTGATACGTCTCCAACGTATCTACTTTTCCAAACACTTTTGCCCTTGTTTTGGACTCTAACTTGCATGATTTGAATGAAACTAACCCGCACTGACGCTGTTTTTAGCAGAACTGCCATGATGTTGTTTTATGTGTAGAAAGCAAAAGTTCTCGGAATGTCCTGAAAATCCACGGAGGCACTTTTTGGAAAATATAAAAAATACTGGCGAAAGAATCAAGACCAGGGGGCCCACACGCTGTCCATGAGGGCGGGGGCACACCCTCCCCCTGGGCGCGCCCCCGTTCTCGTGGGCTCCCTGAGGCTCCGCCGACCTCAACTCCAACTCCATATATTCCGTCTCGCGGAGAAAAAAATCAGAAAAAAAGTTTCATCGCATTTTACGATACGGAGCCGCCGCGAAGCCCTAATCTCTCTCGGGAGGCCTGATCTGGACTCCGTTCGGGGCTCCAGAGAGGGGGATTTGTCGCCGTCATCATCATCAACCATCCTCCATCACCAATTTCATGATGCTCACCGCCGTGCGTGAGTAATTCCATCGTAGGCTTGCTGGACGGTGATGGGTTGGATGATATTTACCATGTAATCAAGTTAGTTTTGTTAGGGCTTGATCCCTAGTATCCACTATGTTCTGAGATTGATGTTGCTATGACTTTGCTATGCTTAATGCTTGTCACTAGGGCCTGAGTGCCATGATTTCAGATCTGAACCTATTATGTTTTCATGAATATATGTGTGTTCTTGATCCTATCTTGCAAGTCTATAGTCACCTATTATGTGTTATGATCCTACAACCCCGAAGTGACAATAATCGGGATACTTCTCGTCAATGACCGTAGTTTGAGGAGTTCATGTATTCACTAAGTGCTAATGCTTTGTTCCGGTTATCTATTAAAAGGAGGCCTTAATATCCCTTAGTTTCCGCTAGGACCCCGCTGCCACGGGAGGGTAGGACAAAAGATGTCATGCAAGTTCTTTTCCATAAGCACGCATGACTATTTACGAAACACATGCCTACATTACATTGATGAACTGGAGCTAGTTTTGTGTCACCCTATGTTATAGCTATTACATGAGGAATCGCATCTGGCATAATTATCCATCACTGATCCATTGCCTACGAGCTTTTCACATATTGTTCTTCGCTTATTTTCTTTTCCGTTGCTACTGTTACAACTACTACAAAAACGAAAAACATTACTTTTGCTACCGTTACCTTTATTATCATACTACTTTGCTACTAAATACTTTGCTGCAGATACTAAGTTATCCAAGTGTGTTTGAATTGACAACTCAACTGCTAATACTCAAGAATATTCTTTGGCTCCCCTTGTGTCAAATCAATAAATTTGGGTTGAATACTTTACCCTCGAAAGCTGTTGCGATCCCTACACTTGTGGGTTATCAAGACTAATTTCTAGAGCCGTTGCCGGGGCGCATAGCTCTATTCTCTGAGTCACTTGGGATTTATATCTGTTGATCACTATGAAGAACTTGAAAGACGCGAAAACTACGATCTATCCCTCAACTACGAGGGGAGGTAAGGAACTGCCATCTAGCTCTGCACTAGATTCTCCTTCTGTTTTAAGTAAGCTTGCGACACCGAAACCTGCTACTGCTTTGAATTCTGATATGTCGCATGTTATTGATGATGCCACTTCTGCTATGCATGATACTTATGATGAAACTACTTCTGTGCATGATACTACTTTGCCATTAGGTGAATTTCTTGATGAACAACTTTATAGAGTTAGGGGGATGAAATTATTGAAGATGCTATTATTGATGATAGTGATGATGAAAATTCCCCCAATGATTATAAATTGCCTGTTGTTCCTGAGGGTTATGTTATGAATGAAGAAGCTGCTAGAGCTATCTTTGCTTGCAATGATAGATATGATCTTAAGAAATTATTAGCTATATGGAAGCAGCAGTCTCTTAATGCTACAATTAAACCTGACCCTACTTTTGCTACTTCACCTATCTGTGTTACTGATAAGGATTATGAATTCTCTGTTGATCTTGAAATTATTACTTTAGTTGAATCTGATCCTTTTTATGGCCTTGAATCTGAAACTGCTGTGGCACATCTTACCAAGTTGAATGATATAGCTACCCTGTTTACTCCTGATGATAAATCTCGCTATTATTATATCCTTAAGATATTTCCGTTCTCATTAAAGGGTGATGCTAAGACTTGGTATAATTCTGTTGCTCCTGGTTGTCTGCGTAGTCCCCAGGATATGATTTATTACTTCTCTGCTAAATATTTCCCTGCTCATAAGAAGCAAGCTGCCTTGCAGGAAATATATAATTTTGTGCAAATCAAAGGAGAGTCTCCCACAAGCTTGGGGGAGGCTTCTCAAGAAAAATGAAATAGTTGATATCTTTTATAATGGACTAACAGATGCTTCCAAGGACTACTTGGATAGTTGTGCTGGTTGTGTTTTCAGGGAAAGAACAGTCGACGAAGCTAAATTACTATTGAATAATATGTTGACTAATGAAAATAATTGGACTCCTCCCGAGCCAATTCCTGAGGAAATTCCTGAACCAATTGAGCCAACTCCTGAGCCTATTCCTAAACCCACTCCGAAGAAGAGAGGTGTTTTATTTCTCAGTCCTGAAGATATGCAAGAGGCAAAGAAATCAATGAAAGAGAAAGGTATTAAAGCTGAAGATGTTAAGAATTTACCTCCTATTGATGAAATACATGGTCTTAGTATACTTCCTGTTGAAGAACCACGTTGTCTTGATAACCCGACATAGGTAGTAAAGGTAAATTCTCTCTATAGATATGATAAAGTTGAAATCCCCTCTACTAAATTTCATAGCCCATGCTTAGATGAATTTGATGATTTTATGGCTAGACAAGAAAGTTTTAATGCTTATGTTGGTAGAGAGTTAAAGAATAATGCTTTCGAGATAGGACGCATGAGCGATAATATGGCTAGATTTAAAGGTGAACTCAAACTCATTAGCAAATATACTTCTATAGTTGCTACTCAAGCTGAGCAAGTACTTAAAGCTCAAAATGATTTGCTTGATGAATTAAATAATAAAAATGATTTTGCTGTTAGAGTGGCTACTAGAACTAGTAGAATGACTCAGGAACCTTTGTATCCTGAAGGCCACCCTAAGAGAATCGAGCAAGATTCTCAGAGAAATAATTTAGAGGCACCTAGTTCTTCTAAAAAGAAGAAAAAGAAAAATGATAGGACTTTGCATGCTTCTTGAGAACCTACTATAGACACACCTGAGAATCCCAATGATATTTCTATCTCTGTTGCTGAAACACAATCAGGTGATGAACATGAACCTAGTGATAATGTTAATAATAATGTTCATGTTGATGCTCAACCTAGCAAAAACAATGATGTAGAAATTGAACCTGTTGTTGATCTCGATAACCCACAATCAAAGAATCAACATTATGATAAGAGATATTTTGTTGCTAGGAATCACGACAAAGAAAGAGAACCATGGGTTCAAAAACCCATGCCCTTTCCTCCTAAACCATCCAAGACAAAGGATGATGAGGATTTTGAGCGCTTTGCTGAAATGATTAGACCTATTTTCTTACGTATGCGCTTAACTGATATGCTTAAAGTAAATCCTTATGCTAAGTATATGAAGGATATCATCACAAATAAAAGAAAGAACCGGAAGCTGAAATTTCCACCATGCTTGCTAATTACACTTTTAAGGGTGGAATACCAAAGAAACTTGGAGATCCGGGTGTACCAACTATACCATGCCCCATTAAAAGAAATTATGTTAGAGCTGCTTTATATGATCTTGGAGCCCGTGTTAGTGTTATGCCTCTCTCTTTATATCATAGACTTGAATTGAATAAGTTGACACCTACTGAAATATCTTTGCAAATGGCTGATAAATCAACTGCTATACCAGTCGGTATTTGTGAGGATGTGCCTGTTGTGGTTGCAAATGTCACTATCTTAACGGACTTTGTTATTCTTGATATTCCTGAGGACGATAGTATGTCGATTATCCTTGGTAGAGCTTTTTTGAATACTGTAGGGGCTATTATTGATTGCAACAAAGGCAATGTCACTTTTCATGTTAATGGCAATGAGCATACGGTACACTTTCCGAGGAAACAATCTCAAATTCATAGCATTAATTCTATTGGAAAATTTCCAACTATCATTATTGAAGGTTTTGAATTTCCTCTCCCTACTGTCAAGAAAAAGTATGATATTCTTATTGTTGGGGATGTTCATATCCCCGTTGAGGTAACTTAGTGTTATTTGAAATTTCTCCAGTTCCGTGTTATTTAGAATGAGTTTGTTAACAAGACTTGATCAACCTTGTTAGTGGATTCATTTTGATGATCATGAGATGGATGAAACTAGAAGGCACAACCTTCCGTACCCTATTTTTACTTTCTGTTATTTAGAATAAATAAAGCAAAAAATAGTATTATCTATCTGTTTTCTGAATTATCCGTGCATTAAAAAAATATCCCGAAAATAAAAGTGCTCCAAAAGCCCTGCAAATTTAGTATGATTTTTTATGGAATATTTGAGGATTTTAGGCACTAAAATCATTGCAGGAGGGGCAAGCACCAGGCCACGAGAGTGGAGGGAATGCTCCCCTGTCTCGTGGGCCCATGGTGGCCCCCCTCCACTTATGCCAGCACCCACACACTTCATCTTCTACCCAAAAAATCCCCATCCAGCTCAAGCACGAGTTCTAGCTCATTTTGCTGCGATTTTTGATCTCCTTGCTCAAAGCTCCATTCACAAAACTGCTTAGGGAGATTATTGCTTGGTATGTGACTCCTCCATTGGTCCAATTAGTTTTGTTCTAGTGCTTTATTCATTGCAAATTTATGAGGTCCCAAGCAATTCTAATGCATGATATAGGCTCTAGGCACCTGTAGGAGTAGTTGTTATCAATTCTAAGGGCAAACAGAGTTTGTAATAGTTTTTCTTTATCACTTTCAGTTTATCAACTGAATTGCTTGAGGACAAGCAAAGGTTTAAGCTTGGGGGAGTTGATACGTCTCCAACGTATGTACTTTTCCAAACACTTTTGCCCTTGTTTTGGACTCTAACTTGCATGATTTGAATTAAACTAACCAGGACTGACGATGTTTTCAGCATAACTGCCATGATGTTGTTTTATGTGTAGAAAGCAAAAGATCTCGGAATGTCCTAAAAATCCTCAGAGGCAGTTTTTGTAAAATATAAAAAATACTAGCAAAAGAATCAAGACTAGGGGGCCCACACCCTGTCCACGAGGGTGGGGGTGCGCCCTACCACCCTGGGTGTGCCCCCCTGTCTCGTGGGCCCCCTGAGGCTCCGCCGACCTCAACTCCAACTCCATATATTCCGTCTCGCGGAGAAAACAATCAAAAAAAAGTTTCATCGCGTTTTACGGTACGGAGCCGCCGCCAAGCCCTAATCTCTCTCGGGAGGCCTGATCTGGACTCCGTTCGGGGCTCCAGAGAGGGGGATTCGTCGCCGTCATCATCATCAACCATCCTCCATCACCAATTTCATGATGCTCACCGCCGTGCATGAGTAATTCCATCGTAGGCTTGCTGGACGGTGATGGGTTGGATGAGATTTACCATGTAATCAAGTTAGTTTTGTTAGGGTTTGATCCCTGGTATCCACTATGTTCTGAGATTGATGTTGCTATGACTTTGCTATGCTTAATGCTTGTCACTAGAGCCCGAGTGCCATGATTTCAGATCTGAACCTATTATGTTTTCATGAATATATATGTGTTCTTGATCCTATCTTGCAAGTCTATAGTCACCTATTATGTGTTATGATCCTACAACCCCGAAGTGACAATAATCGGGATACTTCTCGGTGATGACCATAGTTTGAGGAGTTCATGTATTCACTAAGTGCTAATGCTTTATTCCGGTTCTCTATTAAAAGGAGGCCTTAATATCCCTTAGTTTCCGCTAGGACCCCGCTTCCACGAGAGGGTAGGACAAAAGATGTCATGCAAGTTCTTTTCCATAAGCACATATGACTATTTACAGAATACATGCCTACATTACATTGATGAACTAGAGCTAGTTCTATGTCACCCTATGTTATAGCTATTAAATGAGGAATCGCATCCGGCATAATTATCCATCACTGATCCATTGCCTACGAGCTTTTCACATATTGTTCTTCGCTTATTTACTTTTCCATTGCTACTGTTACGACTACTACAAAACCCAAAAACATTACTTTTGCTACTGTTACCTTTATTATCATACTACTTTGCTACTAAATACTTTGCTGCAGATACTAAGTTATCCAGGTGTGGTTCAATTGACAACTCAACTGCTAATACTCAAGAATATTATTTAGCCCCCTTCTGTCGAATCAATAAATTTGGGTTGAATACTTTACCCTTGAAAGCTGTTGCGATCCCCTACACTTGTGGGTTATCACTCCCTCAGTCGTTGGTCCACCCGAATGGGAGCACGAGTCCATGGGTTATGTGATGTGGGTACAGTGTGCTAACCTCTGTAGAGTGTGTGTTTAATCTATCGATAGCTACGTCCTCGGTCATGGGCACAAGTTCGTACTAGGTCACACCGTTCGATCAACACTCACATGACGGAATGACTTATAGGTGATTTATATGTTGATATATTTGAGAAGTGCAGTTTGGCAGGATGTCGATAATTATGTTGGGATGATCACTTAGTTTGTGATGTGGTCATGCGGTGATCACGTGAAGGCATTGATCATGAGGTGATCGAGGTGATTTATTTCTTGGCATGATAGCCAAGAGTGAGATGGTTCTTGAGATGTTGGTTCATCGATATTCTAGTAGTTTCATATCATGCTTAGTATTTTTTCCACATCATAGTAGTTGTTAATAACTTAACCTATTAATGCTATGTTGTTGTCTTGCCTTGATGCTTTTGGTCGTTGTGAGCTTGCAAGTACATTCAATGTACTGACCTGGCGTGTCATGCCAGATTGCAGGTGATGTCGTGCATGATTTTTTTTGCAGTTTTTGGACAGAGAGGATGTTTTTGAAGCAAGTACCATTTTGGCAAGTCCAATTTCTATGAAACTTTTTCTGAATCTTCATATGTCCAAAACATGATGCCATGTCAAATTTGATCTCAAGTGGCTTCTCCAAGTGAGTGCATCATCTAGATCAAGTTTCTGGACCATATATGTAGTTGTAAAGCAACCATGATTTATATAGTTCCATTTCTTTTCAAAATTGACAGGATCATAGTCCTTTCTATCCTAATCACCCCACACAACTCATTTGGCCCTTATCACTTCCCTGTTGATCACAAGTGTGTAGCTAAGTCTGCTACAACAAACTTTCCTCGAGGCTTCACATCTCTCCTTGGTTGTTTCTCTTGATCTTTCACTTCTGGATACCTTGGCGAGCAAGGACTTTACAACAGACAAGGTTTGCTAGCCCCTCCTGTCCTCCCCGTGCCATGTCAGGCGGTGACCACGCGGCTTGTCGCCTGTGCACACACTCTGCAGGTCGAGTCCGTGTCCAAAGTGATCTCCAGCTCAAGTCACTCCGTCTCTAGTCGCTTTGGCGCGCCTGAGCATGTCTAGTGTCTTCCCTGTGCCGTCGACATCGCTCTAGAAGCCTCACCCCTCCTGTAGCTCCCTCACCGGCACTAGCTGCCGTGTGCACGCGGGTGCACACTGCCCCGACCGGCTCTGTCCGTGCCTCGTTCTTCCTCCTTATGGCCGTGGCGTGGCCCTCTGCTCCAGTACCCCCTCTGGTCTCTTCCATCCCCTCCCTCGCTCCTGTGATGCTCGCAGCCGGAGTCGGAGCCGGTCACGAGCTTGTGGCATCACTCGAGCTCGGCATCTTCTCCCCCTCGCCTATATGAGCATCTCCGAGGCTTCCCGACCGCCCCAGGCTCCTTGCCTCACTCCTCTAGCCCTGCCTATCTCCTCCCCGGAGCTCGAGCACTCCTCCTGCACCTCCATTGCCACCACGGCCGCCGCTCCTGTCCACCTAAATTCTGGCGAGCCAGACCCTCTCTCTATCCTTCTCTCCACCACCAGTAGACTCACCGGAGCCAGCAGCACCGTAGCCCCAAGCTCACCTCGGCCCGTCGTTGGTCTCCGCGTGCTCGGAGGAGCCCTCGTGCTCGGCTTCCCCGAGGACCGTGCCCTGCCTGGATGGGTGCGACTCCTCTCCCTGATTTAGCCGTTGGTCCTAGCTCCACCGGGGATGACCGGAGCCGCTCGGATAAGCGCCGGCACCGGCGGCCTCCCTCTACACCGCAGTCGAGCGCGAGGAGAAGATGAAGATGACGACTCCTCCAATCCAGCTAGCTAGTGGACCCCACAGTCCCACACGTCAGTCGCAGAGCCTGCTGACCCCACCACCGCTAACGTGGATAAGTGGACACGGCGTTCTTGGAATGCATTTTCCTTTGGTGAAAGCGTATTCTGCTGATCCTCAGCCGAAAATGCGCTTTCACTTACTAGAAATCGTATTTGTTGGTATGCGCTTTCCGTTTTTCCAGCCAGGTGCCTCTTTGTGAAGGTTCTTTTACAGATTGGTCCTGCACTTCATCTACTCATATCTTTCCCAATGATACCATCCATCTTAGGCAAGCCACACCCTCCATTTGCATGATTGCAATGCAATGCCATGGTTTAATTAATAAAACTTATTTAAAATATTGCATTAGCTATGTATGATTTGTTCATGGCATTTCTTGGAGTTGTTTTGATCTTGCTATTGCCATGTTGTTGCTTGGAGTTCTAGGACTAATATTTTGCAGCTTATGAGGAGGACATGTGCCATTGGATTATTAGTGGCTTATATTATTTTCAGGATGGTATTGGGTATTATGCTTTGGAGTATTATTTTGGATATGATGTTATCATGTGGATCTTAGGTTAATATTTTGATCTTGCTATTGGATTAGTAGTATCATGTTTCTTGGATTCATCATGATAGTAGTGCTATGCTATCCTCGCAGTTTTATGATATGACTCTATTATTCTCTGGATTATTTTTTGGATATTACTATGACTAGGATCACAGGTTGATAGATGATATCAGAGTATCAGTTATCACAGATCTATCTTGGGGACAAATTCTGTCATTTCGTTGGTCAGGTGCCACCGAACCGGGCTTTTCCAGTGCAACCACATTTGCCTTTATGGGAAGGCCCTAATGCGGTCTATTGTTATGCCTCTCGTCGGTGCCTCCAACTAGGGAAGGTTATACACGTGTGCTACCGTGATAAGGTAGGCCGGCATAAGCCTTGTGTGCCTGCAGTTCTAGGGCCCTTTGTCCTCATTTGGGACTGTGTATGTTTTGCCACGATGGTGGCTGTTGGATGTCTATAGTGGCATCAAGGCCACCCATGATTGAGCCCAAGGGGGAGTTGGCCGGAGTGGCCGGGAGAGCATCTTGGCAGTAGTCCGGTTTTGTCGGAACACCGTTGGTCCACCCGAATGGGAGCTCAAGGACATGGGTTATGTGTTGTGGGTATAGTGTGCTAACCTTTGCAGAGTGTGTGTTTAATCTATCGATAGCCGCGTCCTTGGTCATGGGCACAAGTTCGGACTAGGTCACACCGTTCGATCAACACTCACACAACGGAATGACTTAGAGGTGATTTATATGTTGATATATTTGAAAAGTGTAGTTTGGTAGGATGTCGATGATGATGTTGGGATGATGATTCATTTTGTGATGTGGTCAGGCGATTCTCACGTGGAGGCATTGATCACGAGGTGATCGAGGTGATTTTTTGCTTGGCAGGATAGCCAAGAGTGAGATGGTTCTTGAGATGTTGGTTCATCACTATTCTAGTAGTTTCATATCATGCTTAGTATTGTTTCCACATCTTAGTAGTAGTTTAATAATTTAACATGTTAATGCTATATATGTTGTTGTCATGCCTTGATGCTTCTAGTTGTTGTGAGTTTGCAAGTACATTCAATGTACTGACCTGGCGTGTCAAGCCAGATTGCGGGTGATGCCGTGCTTGATTGTTTGCTTGTCGAGGTTACCGCGCGTGCGAGCTAGATCGTGTCCCAGCCAGACTCCCTGTGGAGTGGGGTTCGCCACCTTGGTCGTTGTTCCGCTACTAGAAGTTATTCCATGGCCATGAGTTGTTCCGCTGCTAGCATAGAGCAGGCGTAGTGTCGCCGTGCTAATGTGATCTTCGTAACATCAGACCTTTGTATCCCTTATCATTTGGAATGAAGAGATGATTTGTTCTGTGCCGAGCAGTGTCGTATTCCAGAAGACTTGATCTCTGGGCTGGAATACGGGGTGTTCCGGTTTCTCTGAGCCGGGGTGGCACACTGCACATGGAATTAACTCGCTCACAAGTACACATGTATGATTTTTCAAATCGCTATGTTTAGCTGTTGCATGTACTTGTAGTTCAAATTTAAATTACGGTCATTAAATGGCTAGAAAATCACATAAATGTCTAAAAAAGGTCAAATGACCCCTGGAATTTTCAAAATTTTGACATGATAGTTGTATCTTTGCATGTTAACTGTAGAAAAAATTTGAAGGCCATAAGAGGAAGCTATCGTCGGTTCGTCATCAAACATGCATTGTGTCCTCTCAGAACCAAGAGCCTTATAGTGAGTTGCTCCAGTTTGTGATGGTGTGTGTCCTAACTTCCGCCAAATAGGACATTTTGTACCACACCATCTTGGTGGCATGCCATTACGTCAAGCAAGGTTTCATGTGTCTTGATCATTTTTGAATTTCTTGGAATTCAAATGCCATGGCACTCGATGCTTAATTCGTGTCCAAGTTGTGACACCAATATGTTTAAAAGTCCTTCCAATTTACTGGACATGGAATTAACTCACACACAAGTACTCAAATATAATTTTTCAAATCGTTATGGTTAGCTATTGCATGTACATGTAGTTCATATTTGAATTACGGTCATTAAATGGCTATAAAATTACGTAAATGTCTTAAAAAGGTAAAATGACCCCTGAAATTTTCCAAATTTTGACATGACAATTGTATTAGTGCACATTAAATGTAGAATAAATGTGAAGGCCATAAGAGGAAGCTATCGTCGGTTCGTTATCAAAGATGAATTGTTCCGTCTCGGAACCACGCGCCATCTAGTGAGTAGCTCCAGTTTGTGAGAGGTGTGTTTCCAAACTTCCGTCAAACCTGCCAATTTTTTACCACACCATCTTGGTCCCATGCAATTACGTCAAGCAAGGATTCATGTATTTCTGATCATTTTTTATTTTTTTGGAATTTAAATAACATGGCACTCCATCCTTTTTGAACAAGCCATGACACCAATATGTTTGAAAATTCCTTCCAATTTACTGCACATGGAATTAACTTGCACACAAGTACATACATATGATTTTTCAAACCATTATCGTTAGCTATTGCATGTACTTGTAGTTCAAATTTGAATTATGGTCATTAAATGGCTAGAAATCACTTAAATGTCTTAAAAAGTCCAAATGACCCCAGATATTTTCCAAATTTTGACATGAAAGTTGTATTAGTGCATGTTAACTGTAAAAAAACTTTGAAGGCCATAAGAGGAAGCTAACGACGGTTCGTGATCAAACATGCATTCTGCCCTCTCGGAACCATGAGCCTTCTAGTGAGTTGCTCTGGTTTGTGAGGGGTGTGTGTCCAAAATTTCATCAAACAGGCCAAAAATTTTACCACACCATCTTGGTCCCATGCCATTACGTCAAGAAAGATTTCATCCATTTCTGACCATTTTTGATTTTTTTTGGAATTTAAATGCCATTGCACTCTATGCTTTGTGTCCAAGCCGTGACACCAATATGTTTGAAAAATCCGTCCAATTTACTGCACATGGAATTAACCCCCACACAAGTATACAAATATGACTTCCCAAACCGTTATGGTTAGCTGTTGCATGTACATGTAGTTCAAATTTAAATTACGGTAATTAAATGGCTAGAAAATCACTTAAATGTCGAAAAGGTCAAATGGCCCTTGAAATTTCCCAAATTATGACATGATAATTGTATTAGTACTCCAAATTTTCTCGTACATTTAAAACACCATCTGTTACCACTGTACTCCAAATTTGTCTTTCACAACTAATACAAAATATCAACAACATCACACACCGTTTGTTGTAGGAACCATTTGCGATGAAAATTCGTGGGTCTACTTATGTCTTCCTCCGTAAGCTTTGCCGGCTTCGTCTTCTCTAGTGTCAGTCACCCCCGAATCCATGAATCCTAGATCCCCATTCCCGCAACCCCTTCTTGCCAAGAATTATCTTGTGGAAACGCTTCAGGAGGGCCTGTATGGTGGCCGCGTCCTCCCCGAGCACCGCCGCCTGCTTCGAGAGTGCGGCCGCATCCGCATTGAGCGTGGGCACATCCTTCAAGAGGGCATCTGTGGCGGCCGACAGGGCAGCTACAGTAGCCCAGACAGTTGTAGCAGATGTTGTGATGGCGGTTGCAAACGCCGAGAGCACTCGAGCTGCTGTCCGTGCCGCTGATGTCACCCTGGCCCGGGTCGAGGCCATCCACGTCAAGATCGAGGACGCACATGCCAACATATTTCAGGCCACCTCGGAATCCAGCATGCAACCCACATCCAAAAAGGCGACGGATGCCATGGAGTACATGCTTGCTCATGAGATCGCCGAGTAGGAGGTTGAGATGCAGGAGGCGGCGGAGATTGAGGAGCGCAGAGAGGAGGAGTTGCACGTGGATGAGGACGAGGTAGAGAAGAGCCTGTCCGTCAAGGAATCGCTGGTGGAGTACCAATGCGAGCTCTAGCGCAGCCACTAACACGAGTACCACAACCTTTAGGGCGGTACCAAGGATGAGGATAAGGATGACGACACGGTCGACTTCAGCAGGAGGGGGGGACACGGAGTTCACCAACGGTGGCATGTCGCCAGCACAAGTCATCGACGTCTCATCTTACACTAGTGAGGCATAGTGCGGCACGGCGGCAGCTTTGTTAAAATTATGCATACTTAGCCTTGTTTATAACACTAGTCTTTTGTTAGAGCAATGTGCAGGTCAACTGGCTTTGTTGAATTAAAAAATATCTCAATTCAGTAAGTGTGGTATGTGTGATGTAGGCTCTTTTGTGTTCCCAAATTAGCAAGTGATGTTAAATTATGGAACGACGTGGATGAGGACAGTTGATGTCTACTATGCAACTTTATTATTGTAGAGACGTGTTGGGCCTCCAAGCGCAGAGTTTTGTAGGACAGTAGCAATTTTCCCTCAAGTGGATGACCTAAGGTTTATCAATCCATGGAAGGCGTAGGATGAAGATGGTCTCTCTCGAACAATCCTGCAACCAAATAATAAAAAGTCTCTTGTGTCCGCAACAAACCAAATACAATGGTAAATTGTATATGTGCACTAGTTCGGCGAAGAGATGGTTATACAAGTATAATATGGATAGTAGATATTGATTTTTGTAATAGGAACAATAAAAAACAGCATGGTAGCAATTGATAAAACGGAGCATAGACGATATTGCGGTTTGAGAATGAGGCCTAGGGTTCGTACTTTCGCTAGTGCAATCTCTCAACAATGCTAGTATAATTGGATCATATAACCATCCCTCAAAGTGCGATGAAGAATCACTCCAAAGTTCTTATCTAGCGGGGAACATAGGAATAAATTATTTGTAGGGTACGAAACCACCTCAAAGCTATTCTTTCTGATTGATCTATCCAAGAGTTTGTACTAAAATAACACCAAAGCAAATTCAGATTCGTAATACTCAATCCAACAAAAAGAACCTCAAAGAGTGCCCCAAGATTTCTACCGGAGACACAAAGACAAGAACGTGCATCAATCCCTATGCATAGATTACCCCAATGTCACCTCGGGAATATGCGAGTTGAGAACCAAAACATATATCAAGTGAACCAATATAATACCCCATTGTCACCACGGGTATCCATATGCAAGACATATATCAAGTGCTCTCAAATCCATAAAAGTATTCAATCCGATAAAACAAAATCTCAATGGGAAAACTCAATTCATCACAAGAGAGAGAGAGGGGAAAACACCATATGATCCAACTATATTAACGAAGCCCGCGATACATCAAGATCGTGACATCTCAAGAACACGAGAGAGAGATTGAACACATAGCTACTGGTACAAACCCTCAGCCCCGAGGGTGGACTACTCCCTCCTCATCGTGGTGGCCGCCGGGATGATGAAGATGGCCACCGGTAATGATTCCCCCCTCCGATGGAGTGCTGGAGAAGGGCTCTAGATTGGTTCTTGTGGTTCTAGAACTGGCGGCGGCTCAAACAAAATTTCATCGACTCCCCTAGGGTTTTTGGAATATTTGGCATTTATAGAGCAAGGAGGCAGTGCGGGAGGCCACCGAGGTGGGCACAACCCACCTGGGCACATCTGGGCCCCTAGGCGCGTCCTGGTGGGTTGTGCCCCCCTCGCCCCCAGGTTTTTCTCTGCCCCACTGGATGTCTTCTGGTCCAAAAAAATATCCAAAAAGTTTTGCTGCATGTGGAATCCATTTGATATTGATTTTCTGCGATGTAAAAAACAAGTAAAAAATAGCAACTGGCACTGGGCACTATGTCAATATATTAGTCCCAAAAAATGATATAAAGTTGCTATAAAATGATTGTAAAACATCCAAGAATGATAATATATGAGCATGAATACTTCATAAATTATAGATACGTTGGAGACGTATTAGCATCCCCAAGCTTAATTCTTACTCGTCCTCGAGTAGGTAAATGATAAAAGAAATAATTTATGAAGTGTGAATGCTAGCAAAGTGCACAAGGTTGATCAATGACAATTTCAATCACCTTTCTTAGCATCATAACAGCAATTCACTCTTATAAAAGTTGTCATGTTAAAGTAGCAACCAATTCACATTTTAAGGTTCAAACAATGAATTCTCTTGAAACTCAACAACCTATATTCTTAGTCACCAAACAATTGCAATTCAACTTATTCAACGGAGTCTAAGTAAGAGCTCCACATACTCAACCATCATATAGTCTTCTATGATTGCTAACACTCACCGCATATACCTGAGCAAAACGTTTCAACCAGACACATAGAAAGATAGGGGCTTATAATTTTGCCTCCCAATATATTCACCTCAAGGGTGATGTCAACAATAATAACTCATGCTACCCATATTCAACTGGATATATGTGCCTAGATCTTTCCTCGCCACATGATGCTTGCCAAAAGAGAAAAATAAAAAGGAATGGAGAGAAATACTTTGACTCTTGCATGAAAGTAAATACATAAAAGTAAAAGATAGGCCATTCGCAGGGGGAAGCAAAGGTTGCCATGCGCTTTTTGGTTGTATGCTCAATCCCTTGGTGCAAGAGAACATCACGTTATATTGCCCCTTATGATGGCAACCTTTTTATGCAGTCTGTCGCTTTTATTCTTTGCCATCACAAGTTCGTACAACGCTCAATTTTCTCCTACACTAAATGATCTAACAATTTTAGAAGCATTTTTTATTGCCTTATTGCACCGATGACAACTTACTTGAAGGATCTTACTCAATCCATAGGTAGGTTGGTGGACTCTCAAAACAAGATTTGGGTTTAAGGGTTTTTGGATGCACAAGTAGTATCTCTACTTGGTGCAGAATTTTTGGCTAGCAAAGATGGGGGGCAAGCACCACATGTTGAAGGATCTATGACAATATAACTTCTATGTGAATATGAACAAACATAAATCATTACATATTCTTCCTTGTCCAACGTCAACAATTTTGGCATATAATATTTTGATGGGGGCTCACAATCACAAAAGATTTCCAAGATAGTTTATTTGCATGTGAAAGTTCTCTTCCTTCTACTAATCATTCATGAATTGCTTGTATGACCAATATTGTGATTGTCAAGCTTCAAAAGATTTCACTTTCTAAACCCCATGTGAAGCTACCACTAGGCATTATATCAACATACAATTTCAAGTTCATGATATTAGATTCATTCAACAATTTACTCATAGCATAAAAGTGAAGCACAAGAGTAAATGACAAGCTACTCCAAAAAGATATAAGTGAAGATCAAGCGAGTAGCTAAGCAAATGGGTAGCTATTTGAGGTCTCTCCCTTATTTAAAAACATTCAAACCTAAGTGTTTTATTAAAATAGAAAGCAAAATAAAACAAAATGACATTCCAAGCATAGCACAACTCATGTGAAGAAGCAAAAATGTAGGCTCAACCGATACTAATTGATAATTGTTGAAGAAGAACGGTGGGATGCCTACCGGGGCATCCCCAAGCTTAGATGCTTGAGAATTCTTGGAACATTAGCTTGGGATGCCTTGGGAATCCCCAAGCTTGAGATTTTTTGTATTCTTAATTCCTCTCATATCACGGTTTCCCCAAATCTCAAAAGCTTCATCCACACAAAACTCAACAAGAACTCGTGAGATAAGTTAGTATAAATCAATGCAAGACATTATCATTCTCTACCGTAGCAAATCACTAAAAAAATATTTGACATTGCATACTAAATTACTCCGCATATTTAATACTCCTATCCTCAAATAGAATCATTAAACAAGCAAACATATGCAAACAATGTAACCATAACAGCAATCGGCCAAAACAGTACTGTCTGTAAAGAATGCAAGATTCATGAAACTTCCCTAACTCAAAAAATTATGAAAATTTACCATACTGTAAAAAAATTATCAGAGCTTAGTATGAAAAAGTTTCAACATTTTATCACATTCTGAATTTTCTCGGGAATTTTTGCAACAGTGATAAACTTCCTATTTTGAAACAACAACATGTAGACTTGCAAAATAAGCATGGTAAAGGCTATCCTTGAAATTTTTATTGAAAATAAAGATGCAAAACATTATTCTAAATAACATCAAGAATATCCTAACCAAAGAAAAATGATACTCCAAGCAAAACACATATCATGTGATGAATAAAAAATAGCTCAAAGTAAGGTTACCGATAATGTTGGAGACGAAAGAGGGGATGCCTTCCGGGGAATCCCCAAGCTTAGTTGCTTGTATTTTCCTTGAATATTACCTTGGGGTGCCTTGGGCATCCTTAATCTTAGGGTCTTGTCACTCCTTATTCTCCTCATATCGACATCTCACCCAAAACATGAAAACCTCAATCACACAAAACTTAACGGAACTTCATGATATAGGTTAGTATGATAAAGAGCAAACCATTTCACTTTGGTACTGTCAAAAACAAGATTCATAATTGTTTCCACACAATTCCTTGTGTAGCATATCATTTACACAATTTATATTGAGCAATATAATCCATAGAAACTAGGAAACAAGCAAACTATGCATTGAAAACAGAATTTGTCAATAACAGAACAGTTTGGAGTAATCTGTACTCCAACCATACATCTGTAACTCCAAAAATTCTGAAAAATTAGGATAACGTAGGGAATTTTCATATCCATCATCTTTAAAAAATTCAAACCAAAATCCCGTTCAAGAGAATTTTAGAAATTCCTGGAATCGGCACAAAAGTTTCTGTTTTTGGACAGAATCAAGTCAACTATCATCCACACTATCCCAAAGGCTTTTCTTGGCAATTTATTGAAACAAAAGCAATAAAACATGATTACTACAGTATCATAATCATGTGAACACACAAAAATAGTATGTAAAAGTGTTGGGTTGTCTCCCAACAAGTGCTTTTCTTTAACACCTTTGTAGCTAGGCATGATGATTTCAATGGCCACATAAAAGTAAAGAATTGAAACATAACGCGAGCATCATGAATCAAATGTCAAGCCATTTAAGCCTAGCATACTTCCTATGCATAGGAATTTTGTGAGCATACAATTTATGGGAGCAAGAATCAACTAGCATAGGAAGGCAAAACAAGCATAACTTCAAGATTTTCAACATAAAGAGAGGAAACTTGATATTATTTCAATTCCTACAAGCATATGTTCCTCCCTCATAATAAATTTCAGTGGCATCATGAATGAATTCAAAAATATAACTATCACACAAAGCATTCTTTAGATGATCCACAAGAATAGAAATTTTATTACTCTCCACATAAGCAAATTTATTCTCATGAATAGTAGTGGGAGAAAAGTCAAGAAAATAATTATCATGGGATAGAAAATTAAAATCATGATGAAAAGTTTCATGGTTATCATTATTATTTATAGCATATATGTCATCACCATAATCATCATAGATAGCAACTTTGTTGTCGTAGTCAATTGAAACCTCTTCCAAAATAGTGGATTCATCGGTAAATAAAGTCATGACCTCTCCAAATCCACTTTCATAAATATTACAATAAGATTCAAGACCCTCCAAAATAATGGGATCATTAGTACCTTGAGATGACACTCTTTCGAACCTACTTTCATCAATATAATCATCATACATAGGAGGCATGCTTTCATCATAATAAAATTTCTCATCAAAACTTGGGGGACTAAAAATATCATCTTCATCAAACATAGCATACCCAAGCTAACGACTTTGCATATCATTAGCATCATGAATATTCAAAGAATTCATACTAACAATATTGCAATCATGCCCATCATCCAACGTTTTTGTGCCATAAATTTTGTTGAATTCCTTTTCTAGCAATTGAGCACAATTGTCGGAATCCTTATTCACAACATAGACATTATAAAGATAAAGAACAACCTGAGGTAACCCAATCTCCATTTTTTGTAATTTCATTTTTATAAACCAAACTAGTGATAAAACAAGAAACTAAAAGATTTGATTGTAAGATCAAAAGATATAGCTTCAAGCACTCACCTCCCATCAGCGTTGCTAGAAAAGAGCTTGATGTCTACTACGCAACTTTATTCTTGTAGACACATGTTGGGTCTCCAAGCGTAGAGTTTTGTAGGACAATAGCAATTTTCCCTCAAGTGGACGACCTAAGGTTTTATCAATTTGTGGAAGGCGTAGAATGAAGATGGTCTCTCTCAAACAACCCTGCAACCAAATAATAAAAAGTATCTTGTGTCCGCAGCACACCAAATACAATGGTAAATTGTGTAGGTGCACTAGTTCGGCGAAGAGATGGTGATACATGTGTAATATGGATAGTAGATATTGATTTTTCTAATAGGAAAAAATAAAAAACAGCAAGGTAGCAATTGATAAAACGGAGCACAAATGGTATTGCAATGCTTGAAAATGAGGCCTAGGGTCCGTACTTTCGCTAGTGCAATCTCTGTATAATTGGATCATATAACCATCCTTCAAAGTGCGATGAAGAATCACTCCAAAGTTCTTATCCAGTGGAGAACATAGGAATACATTATTTGTAGGGTACGAAACCACCTCAAAGCAATTCTTTCCGATCAATCTATCCAAGAGTTCCTACTAAAATAACACCAAAGCAAATTCAGATTCGTAATACTCAATCCAACACAAAGAACCTCAAAGAGTGCCCAAAGATTTCTATCTGAGTAACAAAGACAAGAACGTGCATAAACCACTATGCATAGATTACCCCAATGTCACCTCGGGAATCCGCGAGTTGAGTGCCAAAATATATATCAAGTGAACCAATATAATACCCCATTGTCACCACGGGTATCCATATGCAATACATATATCAAATGCTCTCAAATCCATAAAAGTATTCAATCCGATAAAATGAAATCTCAAAGGGAAAACTCAATTCAGCACAAGATAGAGAGGGGAAAACACCATATGATCCAACTATATTAACAAATCCCCAATACATCAAGATCATGACATCTCCAGAACACAAGAGAGAGAGAGAGAGAGAGAGAGAGAGAGAGAGATTAAACACATAACTATTAGTACAAACCCTTAGCACCGAGGGTGGACTACTCCCTCCTCATCGTGGTGGCCGCCGGGATGATGAAGATGGCCACCGGTTATGATTCTCCCCTCCAGCGGAGTGCCGGAGATGGGCTCTAGATTGGATCTCGCGGTTCTGGAACTGGCGGCGGCTGGAACAAAATTTCGTTGACTCCCCTAGGGTTTATGGAATATTTGGGCATTTATAGAGCGAAGAGGCGGTGTGGGAGGCCACCGATGTGGTCACAACCAACATGTGCTTGTTTGGGCCCCCAGGCGTGCCCTGGTGGGTAGTGCCCCCCTCGAGGCACCCCCAGGTGCTTCTCTGGCCCACTGGATGTCTTCTGGTCCAAAAAAATCTCCAAAAAGTTTTGCTGCATTTGGACTCTGTTTGATATTGATTTTTTGCGATGTAAAAAATAAGCAAAAAACAGCAACTGGCACTGGGCACTATGTCAATAGGTTAGTCCCAAAAAATGATATAAAGTTGCTATAAAATGATTGTAAAACATCCGAGAATGATAATATAATAGCATGAATACTTCATAAATTATATATACGTTGGAGACGTATCAACTGTTCCCAGTGAAATTTCCACCAAAATTTGAATGATCAAACTGATTGCGCGTAAAGCAGAAGAATCATTTGCGATGCACACATTTGTTCAAAGTAAATGGTGTCTCGCGGCACCGGGCGCAAAGTTTCCCTCCACCTTTCGAAATTTTTGGCCTACCGCCAAAGTATCTAACTCCCTCTCCCCAACCCCTTTTCTCCCTGACCACAAGTCACATTTCCCCTCTTTCCTCCTTCCTTCCTTCCTTCTCAAGCTATAGTCGCTTCTTTGCTTGCTCCCTCGCTCTCACCGTCTTGCATCCGATCATCGTGGTCGCCATGGTCTTCTTCAATGACCTCTCTAGCGGTTCCTCCTCCGACGATGATGATGACCCACAAGTGTAGGGGATCTATCGTAGTCCTTTTGATAAGTAAGAGTGTCGAACCCAACAAGGAGCAGAAGGAAATGACAAGTGGTTTTCAGTAAGGTATTCTCTGCAAGCACTGAAATTATTGGTAACAGATAGTTTTGTGATAAGGTAATTTGTAACGGGTAACAAGCAATGAAAGTAAAAAAGGTGCATCAAGGTGGCCCAATCCTTTTTGTAGCAAAGGACAAGCCTAGGCAAGTTCTTATATAGAGAAAAGCGCTCCCGAGGACACATGGGAATTATCGTCAAGCTAGTTTTCATCACGCTCATATGATTCGCGTTCGTTACTTTGATAGTTTGATATGTGGGTGGACCGGTGCTTGGGTACTGCCCATTCTTGGACAAGCATCCCACTTATGATTAACCCCTATTGCAAGCATCCGCAACTACAAAAGAAGTATTAAGGTAAACCTAACCATAGCATGAAACATATGGATCCAAATCAGCCCCTTACGAAGCAACGCATAAACTAGGGTTTAAGCTTCTGTCACTCTACCAACCTATCATCTACTTATTACTTCCCAATGCCTTCCTCTAGGCCCAAATAATGGTGAAGTGTCATGTAGTCGACGTTCACATAATACCACTAGAGGAGAGACAGCATACATCTCATCAAAATATCGAACGAATACCAAATTCACATGACTACTAATAGCAAGACTTCTCCCATGCCCTCAGGAACAAACGTAACTACTCACAAATCATATTCATGTTCATAATCAGAGGGGTATTAATATGCATAAAGGATCTGAACATATGATCTTCCACCGAATAAACCAACTAGCATCAACTACAAGGAGTAATCAACACTACTAGCAACCCGCACGTACCAATCTAAGGTTTTGGGACAAAGATTCAATACAAGAGATGAACTAGGGTTTGAGAGGAGATGGTGCTGGTGAAGATGTTGTGGAGATTGACCCCCTCCCGATGAGAGGATCAATGGTGATGACGATGGTGATGATTTCCCCTCCCGGAGGGATGTTTTCTCGGCAGAACAGCTCCGCCGGAGCCCTAGATTGTTTCCACCAAGGTTCCGCCTCGTGGTGGTGGAGTTTAGTCCCGAAATCTTGCTTATGATTTTTTCCAGGGTAAAAGACTTCATATAGCAGAAGATGGCCACCAGAGGGCTGCTAGGGGGTCCACGAGGCAGGGGGCGCGCCCCCACCCTCGTGGATGGTGGGTGGCCCCCCCTCTGGTATTTCTTCCGCTCAATATTTTTTATTAATTCCAAAAATGCCCTCGTGGAGTTTCAGGACTTTTGGAGTTGTGCAGAATAAGTCTCTAATACTTGCTCCTTTTCCAGCCCAGAATTCCAGCTGCCGGCATTCTCCCTCTTCATGTAAACCTTGTAAAATAAGAGAGAATAGGCATAAGTATAATGACATAACGTGTAATAACAGCCCATAATGAAATAAATATCGATATAAAAGCATGATGCAAAATGGACGTATCAACTCCCCCAAGCTTAGACCTCGCTTGTCCTCAAGCGGAAGCCGAAATCGAAAAATATGCCCACATGTTTAAAAATAGAGGTGTCGATAAAATAAAATACGGACATGAGGGCATCATGATCATTCTTATAAAAGCAACATATATATATATATATATATATATATATCGTCATATGATTTTTTATGCTCAAGTAACAATCTATTCACAATGTCAAGTATGAATCAGAAACCTCATTGAGAACCAACAAACTATAATCGCGGTCGCTGAAGCAATTGCAATTTATCCTAACATCGAAAAGAGTCAACATAAGAGCTTTTCAGCAAGTCCACATACTCAACTATCATTTAGTCTTTCACAATTGCTAACACTCACGCAATACTTATGGGTATGAAGTTTTAATTGGACACAGAGAAAGATAGGGGCTTATAGTGTTGAGTCCCAACCTTTTACCTCAAGGGTAATGTCAAAAATAATAGTTCATGCTAACTTACATCCAATTGGATATATATATCAGGATCTTTCTAACACGAGGTGCTTGCCAAAGGATAAAATATAAAAAGGAAAGGTGAAGATCACCATGACTCTTGCATAATGTATAAGACAGAAGTAAAAGATAGGCCCTTCGCAGAGGGAAGCAGAGGTTGTCATGTGCTTTTATGGTTGGATGCACGAAATCGTAATGCAAAAGAACGTCACTTTATATTGCCAATTGTGATATGGACCTTTGTTATGCAGCCCGTCGCTTTTATTGCTTCCATATCACAAGATCATATAAAGCTTATTTTCTCGACACTAATAAGTCATGCATATTTAGAAAGCATTTTTTATTGCATGCAACATGACAACTTACTTGAAGGATCTTACTCAATCCATAGGTAGATATGGTGGACTCTCATGGCAAAATTGGGTTTAGGGATATTTGGAAGCACAAGTAGTATCTTTACTTGGTGCAAAGAATTTGGCTAGCATGAGGGGGAAAGGCAAGCTCAACATGTTGGATGATCCATGAGAATATACTTTATTTAGGATATAAGAAAACATAACCCATTACGTTGTCTTCCTTGTCCAACACCAACTCTTTAGCATGTCAAACTTTAATGAGTGCTCACAATCAAAAAATATGTCCAAGATAATATATTTATATGTGAAAACCTCTCTTTCTTTATTACTTCCTATTAATTGCAACGATGACCAAAACTATGCTTGCCAACTCTCAACAACTTTTATTCATCATACTCTTTATATGTGAAGTCATTACTCTCCATAAGATCAATATGATCTCTTTATTTCTTTTTATAGTTATTTTATTTTTATTCCCTTAAGATCATAGCAAGATAGCAAACCCCTTGACTCAACACTAATCTTTATTATATAGCTCATGGACTCGATTACATAGAGTGATCATAAGGCAAAACTCAAAACTAAATCATACAAAAAACTTTATTCTACTAGATCAAGATATTACTAAAAGGATCGAACTAAGTTAAACGGTAAAGATAGGAGTGTGATGGTGATACGATACCGGGGCACCTCTGAGGGAGTCCTGGATTAGGGGGTCCTCGGACAACCGGACTATATGCTTATGCCGGACTGTTGGACTATGAAGATACAAGATTGAAGACTTCGTCCCGTGTCCGGGTGGGACTCTCCTTTGCATGGAAGGCAAGCTTGGCAATTTGGATATGTAGATTCCCTTCTCTGTAACCGACTCTGTGTAACCCTAGCCCCCTCCAGTGTCTATATAAACCGGAGGGTTTAGTCCGAAGGACAACAACAATCATAATCATAGGCTAGCTTCTAGGGTTTAGCCTATATGATCTCGTGGTAGATCAACTCTTGTAATACTCATATCATCAAGATCAATCAAGCAAGAAGTAGGGTATTACCTCCATAGAGAGGGGCTGAACCTGGGTAAACATCATGTCCCCCGCCTCCTGTTACCATTAGCCTTAGATGCACAGTTCGGGACCCACTACCCGAGATCCGCCGGTTTTGACACCGACAACCTCCCCCAAGCTTGGCAGTTGCCAAGGGGAGTGCCCATACCCATGTGTTTGTGTCTCCTTCTTTGGAAGTGGTGGTGTGATCTTCTTGGCGATGATGCCCCTTAGGATACAGTTCTCCTCCTCCAGCTTATTGACTTGCTGCTTGAGGTCCATATTTTCCTTGCAGAGCTTACCCGTGACGGCTAAAGCTCCTTTCATCCATGGATGTTGCATAGCTGCTGGAGAACAAGTGACACTCTTTTTCATATTTTCATAAGAAAGAAATCTAACATTGGAAGGGATGGCCGAATTTGGAATAGCTGAGCTCTGTAGTTCCCCCATCGTGAATCCGGCTTGAAAACGAGAGGTAACTTCTTGATCCTCCTCCATGGCATCTATCCTTTTCAAGTCGGCCTCCATCTCCTCCTTCGTTGATGGCCCAAAGTGATAAGCATCGTTGTTTGCTTCTGGACCTAACGTCGGATGAGACATCCGACTCTCCCAAACTGACTCTTGAGAAGACATCTTGCTCTAAAACTGTGACAGAAACAACTCGAAACAAAAACAGAGGATATTTGCATGATACAGTGGTCAAAACCTTTGGTAGATTATATAATGAATTTTTACCGACCAAAAGAAGTATCGTGCAAGAAAACGGAGTCCGGAGAGCACACGAGGTGCCCACGAGGCAGGGGGGTGCGCCCAGGGGGATAGGGCGTGCCCACCACCCTCGTGGACGCCTCGTGTCCTTCCCAGACTACTTCTTATTTTCCTATTTTCTTAAATATTCCAAAACAGAGAAAAATTGCTATTGGAACTGTTTTGGAGTCGGTTTACTTACCGTACCACATACCTATTCCTTTTTGGAGTCTGAAACGTTCTCGAAAGTGTCCCTTATGTATTCCTCCGGGGTTACGGTTTCAATAACGTTGGTTACGACATTTATAGGATTACCTGAGATATAATGTTTGATTCTTTGACCGTTCACCACCTTCAAATTTGTGCCTTCGAAGTTGTTAATTTTTATGGCACCGAAACGATAGACCACCTCGATAATGTAAGGCCCTTCCCATTTAGAGATAAGTTTTCCTGCAAAAAATCTTAAATGAGAGTTGAATAGCAACACATAATCACCTACGTTAAAGTCATGCTTTTGTATCCTTTTGTCATGCCATCTTTTAACTTTTTATTTAAATAGTTTGGCATTGTCATAGGCCTGGTCCTCCACTCATCATGTGAGCTAATGTCAAATAACCTCTTCTCACCGGCAAGTTTGAAATCATAATTGAGCTCTTTAATGGCCCAATGTGCCTTATGTTCTAGTTCGAGAGGTAAGTGACATGCTTACCCATAGACCATTTTATATGGAGACATACCCATAGGATTTTTATATGCAGTTCTATAAGCCCATAATGCATCATCAAGTTTCTTGGACCAATTCTTTCTAGATCGACTAATAGTATTTTGTAAAATTAATTTGAGCTCTCTATTACTCAATTCTACTTGACCACTAGACTGTGGGTGATATGGAGATGCAATTCTATGATTAACATCATACTTAGCAAGCATCTTACGAAAAGCACCATGAATAAAATTTGAACCACCATCAGTCATTAAGTATCTAGGGACTCCAAACCTCGGAAAAATAACTTCTTGAAGCATCTTAATAGAGGTGTTATGATCAGCACTACTAGTTGGAATAGCTTCCACCCACTTAGTAACGTAATCAACAACAACTAAAATATGTGTATACCCATTAGAGGAAGGAAACGGTCCCATGTAATCAAAGCCCCAAACATCAAATGGTTCAATAACAAGAGAATAATTCATAGGCATTTCTTGACATCTACTAATATTACCAATTCTTTGATATTCATCACAAGCTAAGACAAACTTACGGGCATCTTTGAAGATAGTAGGCCAATAAAAACCGGATTGCAATACCTTATGTGCAGTTCTATATCCAGCGTGGTGTCCTCCATATGCCTCGGAGTGACACTTGCGTAGGATTTGTTCCTGTTCATGCTCGGGTACACAACGTCTAATAACACCATCTACTCCTTCTTTATAAAGGTGTGGATCATCCCAGAAGTAATGTCTTAATTCATAGAAAAACTTTTTCTTTTGCTTGTATGTGAAACTAGGTGGTATAAATTTAGCAACAATGTAATTAGCATAATCAACATACCATGGAGTAGTACAAGAAGCATTTATGACAGCTAATTGTTTGTCAGGAAAGCTATCATTAATTGGTAGTGGGTTATCAAGAACATTCTCTAACCTAGACAAGTTGTCTGCAATGGCGTTCTCTGCTCCTCTATCAATAATATGCAAATCAAATTCTTGTAGCAAGAGAACCCATCTAATAAGTCTAGGTCTAGCATCTTTCTTTTCCATAAGATATTTAATAGCAGCATGATCAGTGTGAATAGTTACTTTAGAATCAACAATATATGGTCTGAACTTATCACAAGCAAATACAACTGCTAAGAATTCTTTTTCGGTAGTAGCATAATTTCTCTGGGCACTGTCTAGAGTTTTACTAGCATATTGAATAACATTTAGTTTCTTATCAACTCTTTGTCCTAGAACAACACCTACAGCATAATCACTAGCATCACACATAATTTCAAAGGGTAAATTCCAATTAGGTGGCTGAACAATAGGTGCAGAAATCAAAGCTTTCTTAAGTATTTCAAATGCTTCTACACAATCATCATCGAAGACAAAAGGAATATCTTTTTGTAAGAGATTAGTCAGAGGCCTAGAAATTTTAGAGAAGTCTTTAATGAACCCGCTATAAAAACCGACATGACCAAGGAAACTTCTTGTACCTTTAATGTCCTTGGGACATGGCATCTTTTCAATAGCATCAACTTTAGCTTTATCAGCTTCAATACCTCTTTCAGAAATTTTATGCCCTAAGACAATACCTTCATTAATGTAGCGGCCAGACCTCAAACAGTCAGATCTCTGTGCTCAGTGTCATCCCTGGATCAGTAATGCTGACACCACACAGTACTTGGAGGATTTATAACAGAGTAGCAATCACACACTTATTACATCGAATGTCTCAAAAGAGAACTTATTGAAATAAATATGGCTTAAGGCCATCTAAAATCGATAACAGCGGAAGGCTTGGAAGTTAAGCGAGTCCATCAACTCCAACGGCATCACTGAGTATAGAACCACGACCTAAAAGCACCTTACTCATCTTCTGAAAAGTCTGCAACATGAAACATTGCAGCCCGAAAACGGGTCAGCACATGGAATATGCTGGCAATGTAACACATAGAGAATAACAATGGAGATAGGCTATACTACATGCATATTTGGCTGGTGGTAAAGCTCTATGGTTACAGTTTTTGCATAAAGCCAATTTTTCCCTACTGCAAAGGAATAAATTCATTTAACTATCATGGTGGTTGTTAAACATTGAGAATGGTTGACAGCATTCTCAATCCCAATTAAAAGTACTCATTAAAACCCAACAATATTAATTAAAGTAACATGATGAGATTCACATGATATCCAGGTACTAGATACTCAAGATGTCCATAACCGGGGACACGGCTAACCATGATTAGTTTATACACTCTGCAGAGGTTTGCGCACTTTTCCCACAAGACTCGATCGCCTCCGTTTGATTCCTCGCACTACATGGTGTTTGAGAAACGGATGACCGAGACATAGTCTTTCGGAAGCACTAGCACCTTACATGTGGGTAGACCGTACACCTACTTCCCCTACATCTGCTAGTCTACCCGTAAGAGTTCGCACAACTTAGTCAACTATGCCAGAGCCCATAATGGCTTGTGGCTGCACACGTAAGTTTCTAGTTTGAATAATCTCATGATCCCTTTGAGCCTGGGTGGCGGTCCGAAGAAATACAGGCAAGTCCTGCTAGAAAACAGGTGCCTCAATCCACCCAGATGTGTGTTTAAGTTGCCACCTTAAATAAACCATTAATTAACAATCTCACATCTGTCATGGATATTCACTCACCCAATCCACGTCTACTAGCATAGCATGGCATAATAAGCAAACGTAGAAGTAACTCCCAAAGGTTTGATAATAAAACAGGTAATAGGTACTACCTCATCTACTTCCCATCCCACAATTTAATTAGATCCTAATCATGCAATGTTTGAGGATTGATCTAATGCATAAAACTGGGTAGTAGAAAGGTATGATCAAGTGTTACTTGCCTTGCTGATGATCCGCGAAACCTAGAGACTCGAAGTAACAGGCGGCGCACTCCGGGTATTCTATCGCAGACAAACAAACAAGCATACAATAAGTACTCATCTAATGCACAGGTAAAACTTGAATAACAGATCTAACCAGAATGTTCAACTTAAGAACTCCGGTTAGCAAAAGAATCAAATCAAATAAAGCAACGAAAGTCAAATGGCGAAAGAAAACAACTTCGTTTTACTAATCTGGATCTAAGTCAAGTTTTACAGAAGCAAAAACTTGTTTAAGTAGATTATTCGGAAAGAGGGTTTCGAGACGAAACTCCAGACGCTTGAATCGCCTGATTCCGATAAACGAGCGAAAAGTTAAACTAAAACGAAAATCGGATCAGAAATCGCGATCAGAAAATAACCGCGGAAAATCCGTCGAAAAAGAAAAACGACGAACGAATTAATCGTTAATTAACCTAATCCGAAAATAATTAAAATAATAAAATAATAATAATATAAAAAAATTGAAAATAAAACCGACGAAAATAAATATATTTTTTTTAAAAAAATATTCGGCACGGATTTCGAGGCGGCGGCGAACCTCGGGCGGCGTGCAACTCCGGCGGCGGCGGGCGGCGGCGGCTAGGGTTAGGGCGCGGGGCGGGCTCGGGTGGGCTGGGGCGCTCGGGGCGGCGCTATATAAAGGCGCCCCCGGGCGGAGTCCCGCTCGGGCACGGCCCGTAGGTCGGTGCGCGTTTTTTTTCCGCGCAGAAGAAAAATAAAAAGAAATACTATACGGACTCCAAAAATCCCGAAATAAATTTTCCCCGGCTTCTAAAATCAAGCCGGACTAGATGAATATTTATTTGGGGCCTAAATGCAATTTTGAAAAATGCGCATTTTTCTAAATTCAAATAAAAAGCGAAAAACTCCAAAATAAATCTTATTTGATTTTTTTATTAAATCTTCATTATTTCTTTATTTTGGGAAAGTCATTTTATTCCCTCTCTGAATTTTTGGTAGTAGAAATAATTGAAGATAAAATAAATAAAATCAATGATCCTATTTTCAAAATTTGAGAAACACTCAAATAAGAAAATAACGAAATCCCCAACTCTCTCCGTGGGTCCTTGAGTTGCGTAGAATTTCTAGGATCGAGCCAATAATGCAACAAGATATGATATGCAAAGATGATCTATGTATAACATTCCAAATTGAAAATTTGCGATGTTACAAACCTACCCCCCTTAAGATGAATCTCGCCCTCGAGATTCGGGTTGGCTAGCAAATAGGTGAGGGTGGTCCTTGAGCAGATCTTCCTCTCGCTCCCAGGTGGCTTCCTCCTTAGTGTGGTGGCTCCACTGAACTTTGCAAAACTTGATAACCTTGCTGCGGGTAACTCTGCTGGCATAATCCAAAATCTTAACAGGTTTCTCTTCATAGGTCAAATCTTCTTTCAACTGAATCGTTTCCAATGGCACCGTATCTCTCAGTGGTATATCAGCCATCTCTGCGTGACACTTCTTCAACTGTGAAACATGGAACACATCGTGAACTCCTGACAATCCCTCAGGTAATTCCAACTTGTATGCTACTTCTCCCATGCGTTCCAAAACCTTGTATGGCCCCACAAAACGTGGCGCTAACTTTCCTTTAACTCCAAAACGCTTAACTCCTCGAAGTGGAGATACTCGAAGATAAACTCTGTCTCCGACTTCGTATTCTGTCTCCTTGCGTTTCGAATCTGCATAGCTCTTCTGCCTTGACTGAGCTACCTTGAGCCTGTCGCGAATCAACTTTACTTTCTGTTCAGACTCCTTAATCAAATCTGGTCCAAACAACTGGCGGTCTCCAACCTCATCCCACAACAACGGGGTTCTGCACCTCCTTCCGTACAAGGCTTCGAAAGGGGCCATCTTCAAACTGGATTGATAACTATTGTTGTAAGAAAACTCCGCGTATGGCAAGTTGTCATCCCAACTTGATCCATAATCCAAAACACAAGCTCTAAGCATATCCTCCAAAATCTGATTGACTCTCTCGGTCTGTCCATCTGTCTGTGGGTGGAAAGCTGTGCTAAACTCCAGTCTGGTTCCCAATGTTTCGTGCAACTGCTTCCAGAACTTCGAGGTGAATTGGGTTCCTCTATCTGATACGATACTCCTCGGAACTCCATGCAAACATACAATCCTCGTCATGTATATCTTAGCCAATTTGGCACTGCTGTAGGTAGTCTTTACTGGGATGAAATGAGCTACCTTCGTCAAACGATCAACTACAACCCAAATCGAGTCATAGCCTGAACGAGTCCTGGGCAATCCCGTGATGAAATCCATGCCTAGTTTATCCCACTTCCATTCGGGTATAGGCAATGGCTGCAACAATCCAGCTGGCTTCTGATGTTCTGCCTTCACCCTCTGACATACATCACAAACTGCTACATACTCTGCGATATCCTTCTTCATTCCGGTCCACCAGAATGTTTCCTTCAAATCCAAATACATCTTTGTATTTCCGGGGTGGATCGAATATGGTGAATCATGTGCCTCTTGCAGAATCAACTTCCTGATCTCCGGGTCATTGGGCACATAAACACGGTCCTCAAATCGTAGGGTATCGTACTCATCCTCACGAAATCCCTTAGCCTTCCCTTGCTCATCTGTTCCTTAATAGTGGCAACTTCCGTATCTGCCTTTTGAGCTTCTCTGATTTTATCCATCAAAGTAGACTGAATCTCCAATGCTGCTACATAGCCTCTCGGAACTATTTCCAAACATAGCTCTCGAAGGTCCTCGGCTAACTCCTTGGGTATTTCTCCCGTCATTAGAGTATTGACATGGCTCTTGCGGCTCAACGCGTCTGCTACAACGTTAGCCTTCCCGGGGTGATAATGCAATCTCATATCATAATCCTTAATAAGTTCCAACCATCTCCTCTGCCTGAGATTTAACTCCTTCTGCGTGAAGATGTACTTCAAACTCTTGTGATCCGTGTACACCTCACAATGATTTCCAATGAGAAAATGTCTCCACGTTTTCAGTGCATGCACTACGGCTGCTAACTCCAAATCATGAGTAGCATAATTCAACTCATGGGGCTTAAGCTGTCGTGAAGCATACGAAACAACTCTTCCCTCCTGCATAAGCACTGCTCCAAGTCCTCGTCGTGAAGCGTCGCAATACACTTCATAATCCTTAGTCTGATCTGGCAGAATCAACACTGGTGAGGTAACCAAACGTTTCTTCAATTCTTGAAAACTAGCCTCACACTCCTCAGTCCAAATGAACTTGGTATCCTTCTTCAACAACTCTGTCATAGGCTTCGCAATCTTCGAGAAATTTTCAATGAATCTTCGGTAGTATCCTGCGAGTCCAAGGAAACTCCTGATCTCTCCAACTGTTGTTGGTGCTTCCCAGTTTGTCACAGTGACTACTTTAGTGGGGTCTACTGCGATACCTTCTCCGGATATAACATGTCCGAGAAATCCAACTTCCTTCAACCAAAACTCACACTTGCTGAACTTGGCGTATAGCTGATGTTCCCTGAGCTTCTCGAGTACTAATCGCAAGTGCTCCTTGTGTTCCTCTTCATTCTTCGAGTAAACCAAAATATCATCAATGAACACCACGATGAACTTATCCAAAAACTCCATAAACACCTTGTTCATCATGTTCATAAAATAGGCTGGGGCGTTAGTCAGACCAAATGACATAACGGTATACTCATACAGCCCGTACCTGGTGGTAAAAGCCGTCTTCGGTATGTCTTGCTCCCGAATCTTCAACTGATGGTACCCTGATCACAAATCGATCTTGGAAAACACCTTAGCTCCTTGCAACCGATCAAACAGATCATTGATCATTGGTAGTGGGTACTTGTTCTTGATTGTTACTTCATTCAATCCGCGATAATCAACAACCATTCTTAACGATCCATCCTTCTTCTCCACCAGAAGTACTGGCGATCCCCAAGGCGAAGAACATGGGTGAATAAAACCTTTATCCAACAACTCCTTAATCTGCTTCTTGATTTCCTCCAAATCCTGGGCTGGCATCTTGTACGGTCTCTTGGATATAGGCCCAGTGCCTGGCAGTAGCTCTATTAAGAACTCAATGTCTCTATCCGGTGGCATGCCTGGCAACTCTTCTGGAAATACATCAGGGAAATCCCTTACCACTGGTACTTCCTCCTGCACAATCCTGATAAGGAATTTACATGTGCTCTCCTCGGCTCATGCCGTGATACATACTTGATCCTTATCCCTTCTGGTGTTGTAAGCAAAATTGTCTTACTGGCGCAATCAACGTTTCCTCCATACATTGACAGCCAATCCATACCAAGAATTACATCCAATCCTTGGGATTCCAATATAATCAAATCTGTCGGGAAAACATGCCTTCCTATACTCAACGGCACCTGGAAGCATCCTTGACTAACCATAAACTCAGCTCCCGGTGAACTTACTAGCATGGGTGTCTTAAGAGTCTTAGTGGGCAGGCTAAACTTATTCACAAATCCCCTTGATATGTATGAATGCGATGCACCAGTATCGAAAAGAACAACTGCAGTAAATGCCTTAACCAAAAACTTACCTATTACTGCATCTGTCTGAGCTTCAACCTCCTCCACGGTAACGTGGTTCACTTGCCCCCTGTTGAAAGGGTTCGGCTTCTTTCTTGAGCTTCCATTGCCATTTCCATTTTGGCCTTTAGGACAATCATTTGCATAATGCACCGTCTTGCGGCACTTATAACAAGTGATATGGCTCAGGTCTACCTTGGATGGTGTTGACGGGTTGGTGCGGCTTTGTCCATTGCTTCCTCCATTCCCGTTCCCATTCTTTGTGCCATTGTGATTGTGCGAGCTGCCTCCTCCATGAGTATGCTGAAAATGTCCTCCTGACTTTGGGGTAAAGCGTGGCTTCTGCTGAGCTCCAGAATTATACTTCCCCTGTGCATACTTCCTCTTACGATTATCAATCTGCTGCTGCTTCCCTTCAATCATAAGAGCACGATCTACTAACTCCTGGTAGTTATTGAAAGTGGCTACCATCAACTGCATGCTCAGCTCATCATTCAGTCCTTCTAGAAACTTCTCCTGCTTAGCTGCATCCGTAGCAACATCATCTGGGGCATAACGTGCTAGCTTACTAAAATCATCCACATACTGGCCAACTGTCCGTCCTCCTTGGCGTAAGTTGCGAAACTCACGCTTCTTCATGGCCATAGCTCCTGCTGAAACATGGGCAGTACGAAATGCTTGCTGAAAACTAATTCCATGTGACAGTGTCTACAAGGTAAGTGGCTGTAAAATTCTCCCACCATGCTGCTGCGGGTCCGTCAAGCTGATGTGCGGCAAACTTCACCTTTTCTCCATCTGTGCATCCTGCAGTGGTCAACTCCCTCCCTATCTTACGGAGCCAATCATCTGCTACTATCGGCTCGGTGCTACTGGAAAACACCGGCAGATTCAACCTTAAGAAACGTGCCAGATGGTCAACAGGTGGTGGTGGTGGTGGGTTGTTGTTGTTGTTGCCTTGGTTCTGTACCAATGTTTGAATCAAGGTATTCTGCTGCTGAATCAACTGGGTGATCTCTGGCGGAAAAACAAACTCGGGGTCGCGTCTCGGAGGCATCTGAGGGTTTAAAGGGAAGAGTTAAGAATAGAATGAGGTCTAGTGAGATAACACTACCCATATGCACATGAGTAAAAAACACACAATATCATTCCAATCAATTCAAACAAGGGCATACAACGGTCTAACTATCGTTACAAAAGTGCTTGGACTAAAACTAGTTAAATGGTGGAAAATTCTACTACTGTTATGGTGGTCAACTAGAAAAACTGCTCCGATGCAGATTCCATGATATCTGCTCCAGCTTCATCAACATAGTCATCATCGCTGTCGTCGGGATCCGAGTCGGTGTCGTCGATGATGATATAATTATCCGGACAAGTAGGTTCATCCTCTTCTCCTCTGGGTGCTGAACCTCCCATGAATACTCCAATCTTCTCCTTAAGGTCACCGTTCTGTCTTACTAGAGCGACGATTTCTTCCATATAGTCTTTACGCGTAGCCTTGAGTTCTGCTTCTAGCTCCTTAATCCTGGGCATAGACTTCTGTAGCTCCTCCATATCTGCGCACATCTGGTTCTCCTGGCGTCGGATGTGTTGGTTTAACTCCTGAATATAAGCTGCGATTAATCTGTCCCTCCTGGTGGTTATCATCTCCCAATGCTCATCTCGGCGCCCACAAATCTGGTAGATAGTATTCTTGAGATCGTTGTAGTAAACTTCTCCAATTCGTCCCATGGCGATGTGAGCTGCCATGCTCTTTCCTAGGCTCCATGTTGGTACATCAAAGGTAAACACTATTGGCTCCGTTACTGGTGCAAACGTCCTTCCTGGAATGTAGACTTGAATCCTCCAGCGCTCCTCTTCGGGTAAAGTGGCGTTGAAAGTCCCAGTGAAGCTTGGTACTCCTATGTTCAAGTATCTAGCGGCTTCCTTCAAGTGACATCCAAAAGGTGAATTCTCATCTGGTTGCGCGAACTTGATCCTTGCATCCGCCATCCTAAAGAATAGAAAAGATGAGGAGTCAGAAATGAGAAGAAAGAGTAGTGATCTAGGGCTTAAGCTTAGTGGCCGTGTCCTACAGTCAACGTGTGCTCTGATACCACCTTTGTAGCGACCAGACCTCAAACAGTCTGATCTCTGTGCTCAGTGTCATCCCTGGATCAGTAATGCTGACACCACACAGTACTTGGAGGATTTATAACAGAGTAGCAATCACACACTTATTACATCGAATGTCTCAAAAGAGAACTTATTGAAATAAATATGGCTTAAGGCCATCTAAAACGATAACAGCGGAAGGCTTGGAAGATAAGCGAGTCCATCAACTCCAACGGCATCACTGAGTATAGAACCACGACCTAAAAGCACCTTACTCGTCGTCTGAAAAGTCTGCAACATGAAACATTGCAGCCCGAAAACGGGTCAGCACATGGAATATGCTGGCAATGTAACACATAGAGAATAACAATGGAGATAGGCTATACTACATGCATATTTGGCTGGTGGTAAAGCTCTATGGTTACAGTTTTTGCATAAAGCCAATTTTTCCCTACTGCAAAGGAATAAATTTATTTAACTATCATGGTGGTTGTTAAACATTGAGAATGGTTGACAGCATTCTCAATCCCAATTAAAAAGTACTCATTAAACCCAACAATATTAATTAAAGTAACATGATGAGATTCACATGATAATCAAGTACTAGATACTCAAGATGTCCATAACCGGGGACACGGCTAACCATGATTAGTTTATACACTCTGCAGAGGTTTGCGCACTTTTCCCACAAGACTCAATCGCCTCCGTTTGATTCCTCGCACTACATGATGTTTGAGAAATGGATGACCGAGACATAGTCTTTCGGAAGCACTAGCACGTTACATGTGGGTAGACCGGTACACCTACTTTCCCCTACATCTGCTAGTCTACACGTAAGAGTTCGCACAACTTAGTCAACTATGCCAGAGCCCATAATGGCTTGTGGCTGCACACGTAAGTTTCTAGTTTGAATAATCTCATGATCCCTTTGAGCCTGGGTGGCGGTCCGAAGAAATACAGGCAAGTCCTGCTAGAAAACAGGTGCCTCAATCCACCCAGATGTGTGTTTAAGTTGCCACCTTAAATAAACCATTAATTAACAATCTCACATCTGTCATGGATATTCACTCACCCAATCCACGTCTACTAGCATAGCATGGCATAATAAGCAAACGTAGAAGTAACTCCCAAAGGTTTGTAAAATAAACAGGTAATAGGTACTACCTCATCTACTTCCCATCCCACAATTTAATTAGATCCTAATCATGCAATGTTTGAGGATAGATCTAATGCATAAAAAAACTGGGTAATAGAAAGGTATGATCAAGTGTTACTTGCCTTGCTGATGATCCGCGAAACCTGGAGACTCGAAGTAACAGGCGGCGCACTCCGGGTATTCTATCGCAGACAAACAAACAAGCATACAATAAGTACTCATCTAATGCACAAGTAAAACTCGAATAACAGATCCAACCAGAATGTTCAACTTAAGAACTCTGGTTTGCAAAAGAATCAAATCAAATAAAGCAATGAAAGTCAAACGGCGAAAGAAAACAGCTTCATTTTACTAATCTGGATCTAAGTCAAGTTTTACAGAAGAAAAAACTTGTTTAAGTAGATTATTCGGAAAGAGGGTTTCCAGACGAAACTCCAGGCGCTTGAATCGCCTGATTCTGATAAATGAGCGAAAAGTTAAACTAAAACGAAAATCGGATCAAAAATTGCGATCAAAAAATAACCGCGGAAAATCCGTCGAAAAAGAAAAACGACGAACGAATTAATCGTTAATTAACCTAATCCGAAAATAATTAAAATAATAAAATAATAATAAAATAAAATAAAAAAATAATCGAAAATAAAACCGATGAAAATAAATATATATTTAAAAAAATCGGCACGGATTTCGAGGCGGCGGCGAACCTCGGGCGGCATGCAACTCCGGCGGCAGCGGCGGCGGCCGCTGGCAGCTAGGGTTTGGGGCGCGGGGCGGGCTCGGGTGGGCTGGGCGCTCAGGGCGGCGCTATATAAAGGTGCCCCCGGGCGGAGTCCCGCTCGGGCACGGCCCGTAGGTCGGTGCGCGTTTTTTTATATAATTCTGCGCAGAAGAAAAAATAAAAAGAAATAATAAACGGACTCCAAAAATCCCAAAATAAATTTTCCCCGGCTTCTAAAATCAAGCCGGACTAGATGAACATTTATTTGGGGCCTAAATGCAATTTTGAAAAATGCGCATTTTTCTTAAATTCAAATAAAAAGCGAAAAACTCCAAAATAAATCTTATTTGATTTTTTTATTAAATCTTCATTATTTCTTTATTTTGGGAAAGTCATTTTATTCCCTCTCTGAATTTTTGGTAGTAGAAATGATTGAAGATAAAATAAATAAAATCAATGATCCTATTTTCAAAATTTGAGAAACACTCAAATAAGAAAATAAGGAAATCCCAACTCTCTCCGTGGGTCCTTGAGTTGAGTAGAATTTCTAGGATCGAGCCAATAATGCAACAAAATATGATATGCAAAGATGATCTATGTATAACATTCCAAAATGAAAATTTGGGATGTTACAATTAACCATAAAGTGGCACTTCTCCCAATTCAAGACGAGACTAGTATCTTCACATCTTAGTAAAACTTGATCAAGGTTGCTCAAGCAATCATCAAAAGAAAACCCATAAACGAAGAAATCATCCATGAAAACCTCACAAATCATTTCACAAAAGTCAGAGAATATATCCATCATGCATCTTTGAAAGGTAGCAGGTGCATTACATAAACCAAAAGGCATACGTCTATAAGCAAAAGTACCGAAAGGGCAATTAAAAGTGGTCTTTTTCTTGATCCTCTGCTAACACAGGTATTTGAGAGAAACCAGAGTAACCATCTAGAAAGCAAAAATTTGTATGTTTAGATAAACTTTCTAGCATTTGATCAATAAAAGGTAGAGGGTAATGATCCTTTTTAGTAGCTTTGTTTAACTTACGGAAATCAATTACCACCCTATAACCTGTAATAATTCTTTGCGGGATCAACTCATCTTTATCATTAGGAACAATGGTAATACCTCCCTTCTTAGGGACACAATGGACAGGACTTACCCGCTGACTATCAACAACAGGATAAATTATACCCGCCTCTAGGAGCTTTAGTATTTCTTTTCTTACCACTTCTTTCATCTTAGGTTTAAACTGTCGTTGGTGATCAATAACTGGTTTGGCGTCTTTCTCCAATTTTATTTTGTGTTGGCATAGAGTAGGACTAATGCCCTTAAGATCATCAAGAGTATATCCAATAGCAGCACGATGCTTCTTTAGAGTTTTCAATAATCTTTCCTCCTCCTGCTCTGAAAGGTTAACATTAATAATAACAGGATATATCTTCTTTTCATCAAGATAAGCATATTTAAGAGTATCAGGTAATGGTTTAAGCTCAAACACGGGATTACCCTTGGGTGGTGGAGGATCCCCTAGGATTTCAACAGGCAAGTTGTGTTTCAAAATAGGTCCCTGTTTAATGAATACTTCATCTATCTCCCTTCTTTCATTCATAAACAAATAATTTTCATGGTCTAGCAAATATTCTTCTAAAGGATCATTAGTTGGCACGGCAATAGAAGCAAGACCAATAATTTCATCCTTACTAGGAAATTCTTTATCATGGGGTTGTCTACGAAATTTAGCAAAATTAAACTCATGAGACATATCCCCCAAACCAATAGTAACAACATCCTTTTCACAATCTATCCTAGCATTAACAGTATTCAAGAAGGGTCTACAAAATATAATTGAACAAAAGTCATCTTGTGGGGAACCTAGAACAAGCAAATCAGCGGGATATTTAACTTTCCCACACAAGACTTCAACATCTCTAACAATCCCAATTGGTGAAATAGTATCTCTATTGGCAAGCTTAATTGTAACATCAATTTCTTCTATCTCAGCAGGTGTAATATCATGCATAATTTCTTTGTATAAGGAATGAGGTATTGCACTAGCACTAGCACCCATATCACATAAGCCATGATAACAATGATCTCCTATTTTAACAGAAATAACAGGCATGCCTACAACAGGTCTATGTTTCTTAGCATCGGTCTAGCAATTCTAGCAGCTGCATCACAGAAATAAATAACATGCCCATCAATATTATCAGCCAAGCGATCTTTAACCATAGAAATACTAGGTTCAACTTTAATTTTCTCAGGTGGTGTATATGTTCTAGTATTACTCTTACGAACCACAGCTGAAGCTTTAGCATGATCCTTTATCCTAACTGGGAAAGGTGGTTTCTCAATATAAGTAGCCGGAAAAATAGGATCATTATAAGTGATAGTCTTTTCTTCAACTGTAATAGGTGCAACTACTTTTGCTTCATTGGGAGGATTATATTTAAACCACTTCTCCTTAGGGAGGTCAACATGAGTAGCAAATGATTCACAAAAAGAAGCTACTATCTCAGAGTCAAGTCCATATTTAGTGCTAAATCTACGAAAAGCATTGGTATCCATAAAAGATTTAACACAATCAAACTTAGGTGTCATACCTGACTCCTTACCTTCACCGATATCCCAATCTTTAGAGTTGCGTTTAATTCTTTCCAATAAATCCCATCTGAATTCAATAGTCTTCATCATAAAAGAACCAGCACAAGAAGTATCGAGCATGGAGCGATTGTTGAGAGAAAGCCGAGCATAAATTTTTTGAATAATCATTTCTCTTGAGAGCTCATGATTGGAGCATGAATATAACATTGACTTAAGCCTCACCCAAGCTTGAGCGATGCTTTCTCCTTCGCGAGGCCAAAAATTATATATATAATTATGATCATGATGAACAAGATGCATAGGATAAAACTTCTGGTGAAATTCCAATTTCAATCGGTTGTAGTTCCATGATCCCATATCATCACATAGCCTATACCATGTCAATGCCTCTCCCTTCAAAGATAAAGGGAAGATCTTCTTCTTGATAACATCATCGGGCATACCTGCAAGCTTAAATAACCCACAAACTTCATACACATAGATTACGCGTAAATCGGGATGCAATGTTCCATCCCCTGTAAACGGATTAGCTAGCAGTTTCTCTACCATACCCGAATCAATTTCAAAGTAAACATTTTCAGTAGGTTCAGTAGGTTGAGGAGCAACTCTTTGCTCTACTGGTCGGTGTGAAGATACCCCGAACAAGCCCCTCAAAGGATTATTTTCCATAGTAACAAGTGACAGTAAATTTCAGCACACAATATAAATATTTCCTTACCAAGTTCCACTTACCAAAGGCGCTTCACTCCCCGGCAACGGTGCCAGAACAGAGTCTTGATGACCCACAAGTTTAGGGGATCTATCGTAGTCATTTCGATAAGTAAGAGTGTCGAACCCAATGAGGAGCAGAAGGAAATGATAAGCAGTTTTCAGTAAGGTATTCTGTGCAAGCACTGAAATTATCGGTAATAGATAGTTTTGTGATAAGGTAATTTGTAACGGGTAACAAGAAATGAAAGTAAATAAGGTGCAGCAAGGTGGCCCAATCCTTTTTGTAGCAAAGGACAAGCCTAGACAAGTTCTTATATAGAGAAAAGCGCTCCCGAGGACACATGGGAATTATCGTCAAGCTAGTTTTCATCACGCTCATATGATTCGCGTCCGTTACTTTGATAATTTGATATGTGGGTGGACTGGTGCGTGGGTACTGTCCTTTCTTGGACAAGCATCCCACTTATGATTAACCCCTATTGCAAGCATCCGCAACTACAAAAGAAGTATTAAGGTCAACCTAACCATATTACGAAACATATGGATCCAAATTAGCCCCTTACAAAGCAACGCATAAACTAGGGTTTAAGCTTCTGTTGCTCTACCAACCCATCATCTACTTATTACTTCCCAATGCCTTCCTCTAGGCCAAAATAATGGTGAAGTGTCATGTAGTCGACGTTCACATAACACCACTAGAGGAGAGACAACATACATCTCATCAAAATATCGAACGAATACCAAATTCACATGACTAATAATAGCAAGACTTCTCCCGTGTCCTCGGGAACAAATGTAAGTACTCACAAATCATATTCATGTTCATAATCAGAGGGGTATTAATATGCATAAAGGATCTGAACATATGATCTTCCACCGAATAAACCAACTAGCATCAACTACAAGGAGTAATCAACACTACTAGCAACCCACACGTACCAATATGAGGTTTTGGGACAAAGATTGGATACAAGAGATGAACTAGGGTTCGAGAGGAGATGGTGCTGGTGAAGATGTTGATGGAGATTGACCCCCTCCCGATGAGAGGATCGATGGTGATGATTTCCCCCTCCCAGAGGGAAGTTTTCCCGGTAGAAGAGCTCCGCCAGAGCCCTAGATTGTCCCGCCAAGGTTCCGCCTCGTGGCGGTGGAGTTTCATCCCGAAAGCTTGCTTATGATTTTTTCCAGGGTAAAAGACTTCATATAGCAGATGATGGTCACCGGAGGGCTGCCAGGGGGCCCATGAGGCAGGGAGGTGTGCCCAGTGGGGTAGGGCGCGCCCCCACCCTCGTGGACGGTGGGTGGCCCCCCTCTGGTATTTCTTCCGCCCAGTATTTTTTATTAATTCCCAAAATGCCTTTCGTGGAGTTTCAGGACTTTTGGAGTTTTGCAGAATAAGTCTCTAATATTTGCTCCTTTTCCAGCCCAGAATTCCAGCTGCCGGCATTCCCCCTCTTCATGTAAACCTTGTAAAATAAGAGAGAATAGGCATAAGTATTGTGACATAACGTGTAATAACAGCCCATAATGCAATAAATATCGATATAAAAGCATGATGCAAAATGGACATATCAGACGACTCTTTCACCACCCAAGTATGCCTCTCTTCTCTCTCTCAGGTTATGATTTGGCATGAAGGATTTTAACCCGGCGGTTGATTTGAGTCATTTCTTCCTCTTGTAGCTCCCTAGGACAATCAGTTGCAACGAATGGAGTGGGGTGGTTGAAGATCTGCCTGCTCATTGTCACCATCAATCTCCATGCATGGAGTTAGTTGTGTTTGAATCTATGGACAGTGGGAGGAAGTTTCTGGTATGTGCAGAGAAGGTTAGCCCCACTTTCGTTGTTACAAACCATTTGTTAGATGTGATTCAAACACTGTCACTGTGCTATGTTATTTTGGATGTAATTAAGATAGTGTCATAGTTTCTTCCTAGTATGTAAAAGTGTTGCCTTCTCATCAGTGGTGTCGTAAGAAATTTATTTGGCACCACTTTAGCAATTTGTGCAGCCAACTTTGGTCCATACATCTGAGCAGCCAAGAAGTAAAATACTAAGGGCTCCTTTGATTCAAAGGAATTCTATAGGATTTATGGAGGATTGAAATCCTTAGGAACTTTTTCTGCATTGGTCCTTTGATTCATAAGATTGGATCCTGTATGAATTTTTCCTATGGAATGTTTTGTAATACATTTCATAGGAAATCTAACATCCATTCCAACCTATTTTTATAACTCCTTATTTTTTTCCGTGCCATCAAACACTCCTTGCTAATCCTATAGAGTTCAAGTGGGCATGCCACTCCAACCCTAAAACTTCATGGCAGGAAGGAACTGGGCATCAGAGAAAGTAGTTGCTCCGGAGTCTGGTTCCCTGATTTTTTTTCCTCTGCATCGGCTTGCCAGCGCATGGCACCGGTGCCAAATGTAGCAACAGTTGTCTTGACACCAGTTTTGGCATATATATAGTGGACGGTCTTAGTGCCATTAGTTCTACGTTACTAAACTTGTGTATGTACACACATGTTAGCATCAATTTGATGCCATCCAAACACTGTCGCAATGTTGTTGCAGTTATATTTAGCTTCCTCATAAAATGTTCAATTTGTTATTTATAGTACATGACTAAGAACTTGTAGCATTGTTGCAGCTAATTATAGCTTCCAATGTTTCTAAATTTGGTTGTTGTCTCAGTAGCAATTAATTCATTTGCACATTTATCTTTTTAAGAAGATATGTCATAATTAACATATTTCTTCAATTTTTCAAATGATGTATTTGGTGATTCTCTATGTTGCTAGAAACCCATTTTTGCTAGAATTGTTATTGATTTAGTTTTAAATATTATTGGATGAACGAAAGTGTTCGTACCTGGAGTGGGTTGATCATGAGTGGCCACAGTTTTTTAAGATGTGCCTAGCAAAGCTCTGGAGCATGTATCAGGAAGAGAATAGAGATAGACTTAGAGTAAGTGTTGTCAATGTTCAAGAATATTTCAAGATGTGGGAAAAAAGAGGAAGATGGAGAATGAGCTCAGATTTTTTAAATTAGACTTTGCTAAGATGGTGTTGGCGAAGGAGGAGGCACTTTCCCGGTTGGTCAGTGCAAAACAGGTTGTTACTGAACTGAAAGCAGAGGTGGATAAGACGGGTCTGGCTGATCTCGATTAGGGAAATGAATATATTGTTCTAATATTGTTCTTAAGAAGGTGAACTAGCTATATGATGTATTGTGTTGTTTTCAGGTAGCTATTGTACTGTGATGTTAAAATATATTTATGTGCCTGATATGAAATTGGCAAACAGTTGTTCGATATGAAATGTGAATTAGCGTAATACTAGAATTATTAATTGTAAACAAATAACCTGCTAAATGGGTCATGGAACTTAGCAAATGGTTCTAGAAGTAAGAGCGGTTGTGATGGATAGCCCAATGGCATACAATTTTTTTCACCAAATCGTGTGTGATATAGTTGAATAAAGAAAATGGTTAACGAAGGTGGAGCGTGTGTGATCGGTACACCTATCACACACGATGCTATACATAAAACTGTGTGGGATGTACATATGAACGGAAACGTTCATCTAGGATTCACTATGTGGGATGTGCATGAGGATGGAAACATCTATCTGGGATTGACTGTGTGGGATATGCACACGAACGGAAACGTTTCTTGTGGATTGACTGTGTGGGTTGTGCAAACGAAGGGAAATGTTTATATGGGAATCACTGTGTGGGATGTAGCTATGAACATAAATGATTGGGTCTGCATAATTGTATGTGATGGCTAGCCCGATCGCACATGAGCTCATTTTGTGCAGCGTGTGTGATCGAAGGGCCTATCCCCGACGGTTTCTATGTCATGTCGGAAGGACCCCCTATCACCCACACTCACTAGGCGGCGGTTCAAAATGCCATCGCCGAAAGGGGTTAAAAGCCGTTTGTATAGGAGCTCGTTGTACCAGTGTTGGTATGAGTAAATGTGAGACCTAAATGGTATCATGCACATGGTTAGTCCATAATCTTTGTTGAAAACTTGAACATTAGTTAAGCATGTATACAACAACAAGAACAAAAAGAGTTTCCAATTTTTTTCTTTACCACTTTTAGTTTCTCAACTTAATTGCTTGAGGACAAGCTATGAGTTAGGCTTGGGGGAGTTCATACTTCCCAGACGTGTCTACTTTTCCAAACACTTTTTCTCTTGTTTTGGACTCTACTTTGCATGATTTGGATGTAACTAACCCAGACTGGCACTGTTTTCAGCAGAATTGCCATGGTGTTGTTTTTTGCAGAAATAAAAGTTCTCGGATTGGGCTGAAAATTACGGAGAATATTTTCAGAATATATAAAAAATACTGGCAAAGAGAAATATCGAAGGGGGTCCACCAGGGCGCCCCAAGACCAGGGGTGCGCCCACCCCCCAAGGCGCGCCTGGCAGTCTTGTGGGCCCCAGGAAGCTCCGGCAACCCTAACTCCAACTCCGTAAGTACCTATTCATCCAGGAAAAAAAATTAGGGAGAGAGAATCGTCGTGTTTTACGATATGGACCCGCAGTGACCTCCTATTGTTCATCGGGAGGGCCGATCTGGAGTCTGTTCGGGGCTCCAGAGAGGGGGAATCGACACCATCATCATCATCAACCATCCTCCATCACTAATTTCATGATGCTTACCACCGGGAGCGAGTAATTCTTTTGTAGGCTTGCAGACGGTGATGGGTTGGATGAGATTTATCATGTAGTTGAGTCAGTTTTGTTAGGGCTTGATCCCTAGTATCCACTATGTTCCGAGCTTGATGTTGATATGACTTTGCTATGCTTAATGCTTGCCACTAGGGCCCGAGTAAAACGATTTTAGATCTGAACCCTTTATGTTTTCATGAATATATTTGTGTTCTTGATCCTATCTTGCAAGTTGTATGCACCTATTATGTGTTACGATCCGCATACCCCAGGGTGACAATAATTGGGATTCTTTCTGGTGATTACCGTAGTTTGAGGAGTTCATGTATTCTCTATGTGATATTGCTTTGATCCGGTTCTCAATTAAAAGGAGACCTTAATATCCCTTATATTTCCTTATGGACCCCTGATACGTACATTTTGCATCATGTTTTCCTACTGCTATTTATAATGTTTTATGCATAATAATGCTTTTGGGAGTAATTCTAGTGCCTTTTCTCTCACGATTTTACAAGGTTTACACAAAGAGGGAGAATACCGACAGCTGGAATTCTGGAAGTGAAAAAGCATGTCAGAGCTACCTATTCTGCAAAACTCCAAACAAGCTGAAATTTCACGGAGAATTTTTATGGATTATTTATGAATTATTGTAGCAAATAACTACCAGAGGGGGCCCACCAGGTGGGCACAATCACCTGGGAGCGCCAGGAAGCCCAGACGCGTCCTGGTGGGTTGTGCCCTTCTCGGCCCAGCTCTGGTGCCCCTCCTCTGGTATATAAGTCATTTTGACCTAGAAAACATAAGGAGAGGACTTTCGTGACACAGTGTTGCCGTCTCGAGGCGGAACTTGGGCAGGAGCACTTTTGCCCTCGGCGAAGCGATTCTGCCGGGGGAACTTCCTCCCGGTGGGGTAAATCATCGTCATCGTCATCACCAACAACTCTCCCATCTTTGGGAGGGAAATCTCCATCAACATCTTCAATAGCAACATCTCCTCTCAAACCCTAGTTCATCTCTTGTGTTCAATCTTTGTAACGGAACCTCAGATTGGTACTTGTGGGTGACTAGTAGTGTTGATTACATCTTGTAGTTCATTACTATATGGTTTATTTGGTGGAAGCTTATATGTTCAGATCCATATGCTATTTAATACCCCTTTGATCTTGCGCATGATTATTATTTCTGAGTAGTTACATTTGTTCTTGAGGTCACGGGAGAAGTCATGTTGCAAGTAATCATGTGAACTTGATATGTGTTCGATATTTTGATGATATGTATGTTGTGATTCCCTTAGTGGTGTCATGTGAACATCGACTACATGTCTCTTCACCATATTTGGGCCTAATGGAATGCATTGTGGAGTAGTTATTAGATGATGGGTTGCTAGAGTGATAGAAGCTTAAACCCTAGTTTCTGTGCTACTTCGTAAGGGACTGATTTGGATCCAAAAGTTTAATGCTATGGTTAGGTTTTATCTTAATACTTTTCTCGTAGTTGCGGATGCTTGCGTCAGGGTTAACCATATCAAATTATCAAAGTAGCAAACACAAATCAAACTAACATGATGAAACTGATATGATGAAATTCCCGTTTACCCTCAAGAACACTTTGCTTATCATAAGAGACCGTTTTGGCCCGTCCTTTGCCTCAAAAGGATTGGGCGACCTTGCAGAACTTCTGTTACCGTTACCATTACTTGCTTGTTACAAATTATCTTGCTATCAAACAACTTGTTACCTACAATTTCAGTGCTTGCAGATATTACCTGGCTAAAATCCACTTATCATTTCCTTCTGCTCCTCGTTGGGTTTGACACTCTTACTTATCGAAAGGACTACGATTGATCCCCTATACTTGTTGGTCATCAACCCCGCCGCCACAGGAGGGTAGGACAAAAGATGTCATGCAAGTTCTTATTATAAGCATGTATGACAATATTCAGAATACATGCCTACATTACTTTGATGAATCGGAGCTAGTTCTAAGTCGCTCTAAGTTATGACTGTTACATGATGAATGTCATCCAACATAATTGTCCATCACCGATCCAATGCCTACGACTTTCTCATGTTGATTTTTGCTAATTACTTTCGTTACTGCTATCTCTACTGTTACTATTACTATTGCTATTGTTACCACTGCTATCAAACTAGCATAGTACTGTGCTACTGACCACTTTGCCGCAGATATTTAGTTCTCCAGGTGTGGCTGAATTGACAACTCAACTGCTAATACTTGCAAATATTCTTTGGCTCCCCTTGTGTCGAATCAATAAATTTGGGTTGAATACTATACCCTCAAAAACTATTGCGACCCCCTATACTTGTGGGTTATCAGACATCCGCGGCCCACAACATGATTATGGGGATCCAACAGGTGTATCATTTTTTTAGTGCGTTTTTTATTTTTGAAGCCTGAGTGCAATTTTCTCTGTAGGTTGCATAGTCAATCGTTTTGCCGAGATTATCAGAGAACTTCACTCAGGGTGGTCATCTTTGATCACGAATGATGAGAACAAGTTAAGTTTGATACCTCTTCCGACAATCCTTCTGCCAACCGTTAGATTGAAATCCAACGACTTGTGTGCTTTCAATCTCCTTCCTCCCAACATATACTCCTTCTCAGGTGGACCCAGCAGATCTCGTACACAGACATCTGGGACCAACCACCTTCCATTTGTATTTCTTTATTTTTTTTATTCTTTCGTCCTCTTCCTATAGCAGCTATCGGCACTTCCGCACACGCCTCGGCGATCCATCTAGCCTATGGCGATGGCAAGGCCATCCCTCTACTCCCACACATCTTGTTTTATTCTCTGGGGGTGGCAGCTCAACTGGCTCACCCTGCACCCAAACAAGTAGACCCTCGTACTCCCCTCTGCCTATGTCTTCCCCGCCTTTTGTTCGTTCGGGTCCCAGGTTTCGTCATCGTCCTCATTCTCAACATGGTCAACAAATGAGAGGAATCGGGAGATGACTGTACGTGGAGAGGATGATAGTCTGGGTCCATCAGGTCCATGGCCTAGGTTTTGTTGTTTAACATGCGCAACCCATGACATGGAGACACGTTGATCCAGCAGGTTTCAACATTTTTTTGAGGTCCAGCCGGTATCAAGCGGCCTCTAGGCCTCCAAGCCTAGCTTGTTTGATAACATCAGCAACCCAACTTATGTTTTTTTCCAAGACAACGCACAACTCAGTTCTATTTTTATATTAGAATGCCAAAACGGAACATATAGTTTCCCTTCAATAATAGTATATAATTTATATTTATATGTTAGTATATATATATAGGGTGGGTCTATTCTAATAACACCCCTAAGACCTTATTCTGCTAACACTCGTGCTTATTCTGCTAACACTCCTTCGCCCTGCGGCCGAAACCACATCCACCACACACCTCCCCCCTCCACCCCCCGAGCACACCCACCCCCGCACTACCCACCTTCTTCCCCGCATGTCCCACGCCCCAACCCCCCTCTCCACCTTCTGCCGCCAGCACACCTCACCACCCTCGCCCCCAATCCCCTCCCATGCGCTGCCCCCCCTAAGCCTCCATCGTCGTGTAACCCCACATGCTCCTCCACCTTCGTCCTCGTCCGGGCCATGCGCCACCAGAACCACTGCTCCCCCACCTTCTTACCTGCCTGACCCCCCGCGCCACCAGAAACCCCGCGGACCACCTACTTCTTGGCACCGACGCCGCCAGATCTCCCATGCCCCGGCCATCATGGCCGCAACCATCGTCTCCCCCGCTCCGCCCCCTCCCCTGGCCACCAGCACTTCCTTCGTGCAAAAGCATCGTCTGGCCGTGGGCTCGCGGCGAGAACCCACCGGATCCAGGCCCCCGGCGACAAGTTGCTCCTCCGCCGTTCAACTATACCGACCACAAAACGGGGAGGTACCCCTTACTGCGTCGATCTAGTCCCGACAAGGAGCACACGCTCTCGTTTTTATCCAGCAGGGCGTCGGGTTGGGTCCTCCTCATGGCCTTGCCCGGATCTGATGGGGTTGGGGTGTCCTCATGGATTTGGTCGCACCACCCATTTCTGACCTCCTCTCCTATGCGTGCAGGTTCGCCACGGGTCGGGCCCCCTCCTCCATATCCTCGCCTCTCCTCTTGGTCTCCAGAAAACTGTGAAGCAGCTGCGGTAGTGGGGAGGTGGTCTCCTCCATGGCAAATCCACCCTCAAATGGTGGCAATGGCGACCGATGGAAGGGCAGTAGCGGGTGTGCCGCCCACTTATTTTCTTTGTATTTTTTTCTTCAGATTTTGGCTATGTGCAGTCCGGTTTTTTTAGAGTTTTTAGATTTCGCGAGCCATGTCAGAGTTGATCAAAATTGTGTGCAGCCCTCCATGACCAAAAATGCAGTTTGTTGTGCGTGAGTGCAGTGCGATGTCCACGGCATTGCGGTAACCCGAGCCCTTCTCCAGCTTCCTAGCCCCCACGGCGCACGAGAAGTGCACAAGCAATTCACCTGATTGTATTTTTACGCGGGGCGAATTATCTTTTTTAGTAGTTCATCTCGCCATCACGTGGCTGTTCTCTTATTTTGATAGAGCGGTCCAGTTGCTGCCTTTGTATACATATATCACTCTTTTCCATGTCCGACTCATGTAACTCTTGGAAAGGTTCGCTCCTTTGTCGTGTGTTCAGAAAAGGTAAAATGCATTGGGAGTTGCAGTGCACTTCGTGGCCGCATGTGGTTCACTACACTCGGCCTCGTAGTTTAGATGACATTACAAAAAGAAAATGTTAGCAAAAAAAGTAATAATGCAGTTTCCTTTGTAGACATTTGCAGTGCGGTTTTCCGTCTAAAGCAGTGCGGTCGGCCGTCTAATGATGTTCATCTCATAAGTGCAGAAAAAACTATTACTGAAACGACAATAAAAAGTAATGAGGTTCACTTCTCGATAGTTTTGCAATTCACTTAATTACGCACAATGTGAAGCTTGGACCACTTCTCTTCTTGGAAAAATGTACGTCCGACAAAAGAAACCATGAAGTTCACATGATTGTTTGATGCAGCGCATTTTTTCGTTCTGAAGCAGTGCATTCATCTGTTTGATGCAGTACATGCGACGATTTTGGTGTCGCAAAAACAGAGTGTCCGTGTTTTGGTATTTTTTAAAACTGCTCTTAAACTGTAAGTAATTAGAGGGAGCATTCTTTGAGTTCCTTAGAGAAAACATAAGGTTCCCGTTTGAGCTGTCCTTCATCCAACCTTTGTATGGACCTTCCGATTTCCTTACTTTTATTTTTTATTAATCATATCTCTGATTTTTTTTCTCCCACTTCATTTTTTGAGGTAATCTTTTTTTCCACTAGTTTTCCCTAGAACCAACTCAACTGTCCCACGTCTAGCCTAAAAAATAATAATACCCAACATCTTATTTACTCATCAAATTAAAACAATATTTTATTTGGTAAATCAATAAGTTCTTGCAAAATAATAATTATGATTTAACAATAAGTTCGCAAGTTAATTCCTAGTGATTGCGCACATAAGCTTGCTAAGATTCCTGGTGGTAGTTTCAATATGAAAGATCGAACCGAGCAAACCGAAAAATCTGAATCGTCGGGCTTATTCACAAGTCACAGGTCATGAAGTGGGCTGGGTGTCTTTGGGTTGGGCCCAAGACAACCTCGCTAAAAATAGGCTCACAAAAATATTGCTTAAGCTTTTTCATTGTTATTTTTTGTTTTTGTGCAAAATTCCTCTAATTTATTAATATGTAACAAGCGAAGACCGCAAGCACTGGAGTAGGTCAAAGGTGCATCGCAATCATCGTCTCTCCGTCACCGGAGCCGAACAAGACTTGTTGTAGTTCAGTCAGGAAGTCATTGTGCTACCACCTCAAAGGGTCGGTGCACTAGAGCATCAATTGTCGCCCACAAAAGAGAGAAGTAGATGGTGACGATCGTACATGCAAACACATCAACATCGTACAACAACATTCAAATCTAGAAGGATCTGTCGAAGACCTATGTCAGCCAGCTCCAAACAAATTTGTAAGATAGCAAATCCGACCAGACCGAAACAGATCTGTTGAAGACACATAGCCCTTCGCTGATAGTAGACACACCGTTAGAATCGGTTTAAGGTGGGGAGGACATTATTCTAACTCTAGGATGTGGTCACCGCCTGGCTATCCTCACCGAGTGCCAGCGTGACCGCAACCATGAGTGAAGCATTGATGACTCAGTAATCCTAACTATAGTAAGGACCTCCAAACTACTATTACCACCATATTCACAGCACCCTCCCGGCCTCCCCCACCCCAATGTTGCATGCCGGCAAGGGCTCTTCTTTTCCGTGCCATGCTTCCTTTCCTTCTCGCATGAGAATAGCCTACTAAAATGACATCTGATTTCATGAGGTCCCCCCCCCAATGAAGGCGCAGGGGCTACAACAACCATACTCTGTGATGTTAGAGGAAACTTTGTGGTGGCACAAAGCAAATTCATCCCTTTTGTTGGAGATGTGATCACTGCGGAAGCTTTGTCAATGAAAGACGGCCTAGTCTTTGCTAATTCTCTTGGATTCAATCGGCTGGAAGCGGAATCAGACTCGCTATACGTTGTTAACTTCTGTAATGGTCAAACTAGATGGTGCGACATGGCGGTGGCAATCTTTCTAGAATGGGTGGATACTAGTTCCTTGGTCGGGAAGTCATTTTAAGCATTGTTTTCGTTCTTGTAATTAAGAAGCTCATGTGCTAGCTAATTTTTGTCTCTGTAATAAGTCTTCTTTTAGTTGGTTGGATGTGTCTTCCGACTTTGTTTTCAGTAAGCTAGTAGACGATGTAAACATTATTTAAACAATTTCAATAAAGCTAGCCATGATGGCCTTCCCTAAAAAAACTGCTAAATGACATATGATTTCAATAGACACAGGAAAATGTGGCCCAGTTGGTTGCCCAATGTTTTTTGCAAAAAACTTCCAATCTAGCCATCTTCAATCATGGCAGTACAATAAACACCAGAAATACTAAAAATCACGTCCAACTTCCTAGACCACCTAGAGACGACTACAAGCACTGAAGCGAACCGAAGGCGCGCCGCCGTCATCGCCCCTCCCTCGCCGGATCCAGGCACAAAGTGTTGTAGTAAATAGTGAGGAAGTCATCATGCTAAGGCCAGACAGGATCAACACACCAGAACAGCGACCGCCGCTGATGAAGAGAAGCTTAGATCAGAAGGATCCAACTTGAAGACATGTGAACAAAGACGAACAAACACCGGATCCGGGAAGACCCACCAAAGACAACCACCGACAAAATCTTGTGAGATCCACCGAAAACACACCTCCACACGCCCTCCAATGATGCTAGACGCACCACCAGAATAGAGGCTAGGTGGAGAGAATCTTATCCCATCTTTGAGAAGCCGTCGTCATCTCGTCTTCCTGAGCAGGACACAAACCCTAACAAAGCTTGAAGAAGTACCTAAAAATGGAGCCCTCCCACCGGCAAGGGTCGGGATCCACCGCGCACCCATGGCCCCAAGGCCACAACATACATGGAAGATCGACGCCACCACCAACGGGAGGCAGAAACCCTAGCCATCTCTCCTTGGAGGAGAGAGGAAGTACAAAATCAATAGATAGTTGGTTGCCCATGTTGACCAGAAAAATGAACTAAAGTCGACTAAAGTATATTGGCATGCCAAAATGTTGGCAATGATCCAAGCAAGATTCAATTTTTTCAAGAGTACGCCACAGTGTACCATATTTTTATAGAAGGCAAAAGACAATTACAAGATACTACCTCTCGGTGCAAACAACAAGTGTAAAACACACCCGAGCTAATCTAATGATTAACCATTGCACACATTACACCACAATTCAAGGAGCCTGCCCAAAGCAAAAACAACAAATTTGCGTCTCGACCAACACCGGTTACCTCAAAGAGCAACAACTAGAACCAGACCTCCCTTGCCGATGCACCAACCACCTCGAATTCCTAAAGGAGATGACGAGTGGATGGCGGGACTACATCGGTCCTTAGAAAGCCATCATCTTTTGATTCACCGGCAATGGCATACATTGTGCCAATGAAGCTCAACCTGGACACGCGAGAAGCACACTACTGCAGGATGCTGCTAACGCGACACTACATTCAGAGACCCTTCAGCGAAACTGTGTGCGATGCATTAATCACAAACAGTGATGTAATAAAATTGTCAAAAAGATACAAAATGTTTGTGATGGTGGAGACAACAAACATGTTTCAGATTATAGTTGTGTGTGCGATGCATGGCATATAGTTCACTCAAATGAATTGTTTGTGATGAGCTTAACAACTAAAATGGGCAACCATATGAAGGTGTGTGCGATATAGGGCATACGGTTCACCCGGATGAACTGTTTGTGATTAGGCAACACAACAAAAACGGTTGGTTAGATCAAGGTGTGTGTGCGGTTGACAGCACGCAGTTCACTCGAATGAACTGTATGCGGTTAGGCAACACAACAGAAACGGTCACCCAGATCAAGGTGTCCACGATTCACGACATACAATTCACACGGACAAATGATTTGCGATTAGCCACAACAAACAGAAACAATTAGACATATCAAGGTGTGTGCACTAGACGGGCACACATTCTAATTAAAAGAATCGTGCGTGATGGTAATAAGGAGCGCACATGGTTGATGGAACAAGACATGTGCTGACTGTTGGGGAACGTAGTAATTTCAAAAAAATTCCTACGCACACGCAAGATCATGGTGATGCATAGCAATGAGAGGGGAGAGTGTTGTCCACATACCCTCGTAGACCGAAAGCGGAAGCATTAGAACAACACGGTTGATGTAGTCGTACGTCTTCACGATCCGACCGATCCAAGTAGCGAACGTACGGCAACCTCCGAGTTCAGCACACGTTCAGCTCCATGACGATCCCCGGACTCCGATCCAGCAGGATGTCGGGGAAGAGTTTCATCAGCATGACAGCGTGGTGACGGTGATGATGTTCTACCGACGCAGCGCTTTGCCTAAGCACCACTACGATATGACCGAGGTGGAATATTGTGGAGGGGGGCACCGCACACGGCTAAGGAACGATCACGAAGATCAACTTGTGTGTCATGAGGTGCCCCTGCCCCCGTATATAAAGGAGGGAGGGGGGAGGTGCGGCCGGCCCCTGGGGGTGCGCCTGGAGGAGTCCTACTCCCACCGGGAGTAGGACTCCCCCCTCTTGCCTTGTTGGAGAAGGAAGGGGAAGGGGGAAAGAGGAAAGGGGGGCGCCCCCCCTTCCTTGTCCTATTTGGACTAGGGAGGAGGGGGCGTACGGCCTGCCCTGGCCGACCCTCCTCTTCTCCCTCAGGGCCCATGTAGGCCCATTAACCCCCGGGGGGTTCCGGTAACCCCCGATACTCCGGTAAAATCCCGATTTCACCCGGAACGATTCCGATATCCAAATATAGGCTTCCAATATATCAATCTTTATGTCTCGACCATTTCGAGACTCCTCATCATGTCTGTGGTCATATCCGGGACTCTGAACAACCTTCGGTACATCAAAAACTATAAAGTCATAATATAATTGTCATTGTAACGTTAAGCGTGCGGACCCTACGGGTTCGAGAACTATGTAGACATGACCTAGAACTGTTTCTGGTCAATAACCAATAGCGGGACCTGGATGCTTATATTGGCTCCTACATATTCTACGAAGATCTTTATCGGTCAAACCGCATAACAACATACGTTGTTCCCTTTGTCATCGGTATGTTACTTGCCTGAGATTCGATCATCGGTATCCAATACCTAGTTCAATCTCGTTACTGGCAAGTCTCTTTACTCGTTACATAATGCATCATTCCGTAACTAACTCATTAGCTACATTGCTTGCGAGGCTTATAGTGATGTGCATTACCGAGAGGGCCCAGAGATACCTCTCCGACAATCGGAGTGACAAAACATACTCTCGAAATACGCCAACTCAACATGTACCTTTGGAGACACCTGTAGAGCTCCTTTATAATCACCTAGTTACGTTGTGACGTTTGGTAGCACACAAAGTGTTCCTCCGGTAAACGGGAGTTGCATAATCTCATAGTTATAGGAACTTTGTATATGTCATGAAAAAAACAATAGCAACATACTAAACGATCAAGTGCTAAGCTTAACGGAATGGGTCAAGTCAATCACATCATTCTCCTAATGATGTGATCCCGTTAATCAAATGACAACACATGTCTATGGTTAGGAAACATAACCATCTTTGATTAATGAGCTAGTCAAGTAGAGGCATACTAGTGACATTAAGTTTGTCTATGTATTCACACATGTATCATGTTTCCGCTTAATACAATTATAGCATGAATAATAAACATTTATCATGATATGGGAAAATAAATAATAACTTTATTATTGCCTCTAGGGCATATTTCCTTCAGTGTCCCACTTGCACTAGGGTCAATAATCTAGATTACACAGTAATGATTCTAACACCCATGGAGTCTTGGTGCTAATCATGTTTTGCTTGTGGAAGAGGCTTAGTCAACGGGTCTGCAGCATTCAGATCCGTATGTATCTTGCAAATTTCTATGTCTCCCACTTGGACTTGGTCCCGGATGGAATTGAAGCGTCTCTTGATATGCTTGGTCCTCTTGTGAAATCTGGATTCCTTTGCCAAGGCAATTGCACCAGTATTGTCATAGAAGATCTTCATTGGTCCCGATGTACTAGGTATGACACCTAGATCGGAAATGAACTCCTTCATCCAGACTCCTTCATTTGCTACTTCCAAAGCAGCTATTTACTCCTTGCATGTAGATCCCGCCACGACGCTTTGTTTAGAACTGCATCAACTGACAGCTCCACCGTTCAATATAAACATGTATCCGGTTTGCGATTTAGAATCGTCCGGATCAGTGTCAAAGCTTGCATCGACGTAACCATTTACGACTAGCTCTTTGTCACCTCCATAAATGAGAAACATATCCTTAGTCCATTTTAAGTATTTCAAGATATTCTTGACCGCTGTCCAGTGATCCACTCCTGGATTACTTTGGTACCTCCCTGCTAAACTTATTGGTAAGCATACATCAGGTCTGGTACACAGCATTGCATACATGATAGAGCCTATGGCTGAAGCATAGGGAACATCTTTCATTTTCTCTCTATCTTCTGCTGTGGTCGGGCATTGAGTTTGAGTCAACTTCACACCTTGTAATACAGGCAAGAACCCTTTCTTTGCCTGATCCATTTTGAACTTTTTCAAAACTTTATCAAGGTATGTGCTTTGTGAAAGTCCAATTAAGCGTCTTGATCTATCTCTATAGATCTTGATGCCCAATATGTAAGCAGCTTCACCGAGGTCTTTCATTTAAAAACTTTTATTCAAGTATCCCTTTATGCTATCCAGAAATTCTATATCATTTCCAATTAAAAATATGTCATCTACATATAATATTAGAAATGCTACAGAGCTCCCACTCACTTTCTTGTAAATACAAGCTTCTCCAAAAGTCTGTATAAAACCATATGCTTTGATCACACTATCAAAGCGTTTATTCCAACTCCGAGATGCTTGCACCAGTCCATAAATGGATCGCTGGAGTTTGCACACTTTGTTAGCACCTTTTGGATCGACAAAACCTTCCGGTTGCATCATATACAACTCTTCTTCCAGAAATCCATTCAGGAATGCAGTTTTGACATCCATTTGCCAAATTTCATAATCATAAAATACGGCAATTGCTAACATGATTCGGACAGACTTAAGCATCGCTACGGGTGAGAAACTCTCATCATAGTAAACCCCTTGAACTTGTCGAAAACCTTTCGCAACAAGTCGAGCTTTGTAGACAGTTACATTACCATCAGCGTCAGTCTTCTTCTTAAAGATCCATTTATTCTCAATGGCCTGTCGATCATCGGGCAAGTCAACCAAAGTCCATACTTTGTTCTCATACATGGATCCCATCTCAGATTTCATGGCTTCAAGCCATTTTGCGGAATCTGGGCTCATCATCGCTTCCTCATAGTTCATAGGTTCGCCATGGTCAAGTAACATGACTTCCAGAATAGGATTACCGTACCACTCTGGTGCGGATCTTACTCTGGCAGACCTACGAGGTTCAGTAGTAACTTGATCTGAAGTTTCATTATCAATATCATTAGCTTCCTCACTGATTGGTGTAGTTGTCACAGGAACCGGTTCTTTTGATGAACTACTTTCCAACAAGGGAGCAGGTACAGTTACCTCATCAAGTTCTACTTTCCTCCCACTCACTTCTTTCGAGAGAAACTCCTTCTCTAGAAAGGATCCGAATTTAGCAACGAAAATCTTGCCCTCAGATCTATGATAGAAGGTGTACCCAATAGTCTCTTTTGGGTATCCTATGAAGACACATTTCTCCGATTTTGGTTCGAGCTTATCTGGTTGAAGTTTCTTCACATAAGCATCGCAACCCCAAACTTTAAGAAACGACACCTTTGGTTTCTTGCCAAACCATAGTTCATAAGGCGTCGTCTCAACGGATTTTGATGGTGCCCTATTTAACGTGAATGCAGCCGTCTCTAAAGCATAACCCCAAAACGATAGTGGTAAATCAGTAAGAGACATCATAGATCGCACCATATCTAGTAAAGTACGATTACGACGTTCGGACACACCATTTCGTTGTGGTGTTCCGGGTGGCATGAGTTGTGAAACTATTTCGCATTGTTTCAAATGTGAACCAAACTCGTAACTCAAATATTCTCCTCCACGATCAGATCATAGAAATTTTATTTTCTTGTTACGATGATTTTCCACTTCACTCTGATATTCTTTGAACTTTTCAAATGTTTCAGACTTGTGTTTCATCAAGTAGATATACCCATATCTGCTCAAATCATCTGTGAAGGTGAGAAAATAACGATACCTGCCGCGAGCCTCAATATTCATTGGACCACATACATCAGTATGTATGATTTCCAATAAATTAGTTGCTCGCTCCATAGTTCCGGAGAACGGCGTTTTAGTCATCTTGCCCATGAGGAATGGTTCGCAAGTACCAAGTGATTCATAATCAAGTGATTCCAGAAGTCCATCAGTATGGAGTTTCTTCATGTGCTTTACACCTATATGACCTAAACGGCAGTGCCACAAATAAGTAGCACTATCATTATCAACTCTGCATCTTTTGGCTTCAACATTATGAATATGTATATCACTGCTATCGAGATTCAATAAAAATAGACCACTCTTCAAGGGTGCATGACCATAAAAGATATTACTCATATAAATAGAACAACCATTATTCTCTAATTTAAATGAATAACCGTCTCGCATCAAACAAGATCCAGATATAATGTTCATGCTCAACGCTGGCACCAAATAACAATTATTTAGGTCTAAAACTAATCCGGATGGTAGATGTAGAGGTAGGGTGCCGACCGCGATCACATCGACTTTGGAAACATTTCCCACGCGCATCGTCACCTCGTCCTTAGCCAATCTTCGCTTAATCCATAGTCCCTGTTTCGAGTTGCAAATATTAGCAACAGAACCAGTATCAAATACCCAGGTGCTACTGCAAGCATTAGTAAGGTACACATCAATAACATGTATATCACATATACCTTTGTTCACTTTGCCATCCTTCTTATCCGCCAAATACTTGGGGCAGTTCCGCTTCCAGTGTCCAGTCTGCTTGCAGTAGAAGCACTCAGTCTTAGGCTTAGGTCCAGACTTGGGTTTCTTCTCTTGAGCAGCAACTTGTTTGATGTTCTTCTTGAAGTTCCCCTTCTTATTCCCTTTTCCCTTTTTCTTGAAACTGGTGGTCTTGTTGACCATCAACACTTGATGCTCCTTCTTGATTTCTACCTCCGCAGCCTTTAGCATTGCGAAGAGCTCGGGAATAGTCTTGTCCATCCCTAGCATATTATAGTTCATCACGAAGCTCTTGTAGCTTGGTGGCAGTGATTGGAGAATTCTGTCAATGACACTATCATGAGGAAGATTAACTCCCAGTTGAATCAAGTGATTATTATACCCAGAGATTTTGAGTATGTGTTCACTGATAGAACTATTCTCCTCCATCTTACAGCTATAGAACTTATTGGAGACTTCATATCTCTCAATCCGGGCATTTGCTTGAAATATTAACTTCAACTCCTGGAACATCTCATATGCTCCATGACGTTCAAAACGTTGTTGAAGACCCGGTTCCAAGCCATAAAGCATGGCACACTGAACTATCGAGTAGTCATCGGCTTTGCTCTGCCAGACATTCTTAACATCGTCAGTTGCATCTGCAGCAGGCCTAGCACCCAGCGGTGCTTCCAGGACATAATTCTTCTGTGTAGCAATGAGGATAATCCTCAAGTTACGGACCCAGTCCATGTAGTTTCTACCATCATCTTTCAACTTAGCTTTCTCAAGGAACGCATTAAAATTCGACGGAACAACAGCACGAGCCATCTATCTACAACAAACATAGAAAAGCAAAATACTATCAGGTACTAAGTTCATGATAAATTTAAGTTCAATTAATCATATTACTTAAGAACTCCCACTTAGACAGACATCTCTCTAGTCATCTAAGTGATCACGTGATCCAAATCAACTAAACCATGTCCGATCATCACGTGAGATGGAGTAGTTTCAATGGTGAACATCACTATGTTGATTGAAGGAAATATGCCCTAGAGGCAATAATAAAGTTATTATTTATTTCCTTATATCATGATAAATGTTTATTATTCATGCTAGAATTGTATTAACTGGAAACATAATACATGTGTGAATACATAGACAAACATAGTGTCACTAGTATGCCTCTACTTGACTAGCTCGTTTATCAAAGATGGTTATGTTTCCTAACCATGGACAAAAGAGTTGTCATTTGATTAACGGTATCACATCATTAGGAGAATGATGTGATTGACTTGACCCATTCCGTTAGCCTAGCACTTGATCGTTTAGTATGTTGCTATTGCTTTCTTCATGACTTATACATGTTCCTGTAACTATGAGATTATGCAACTCCCGTTTACCGGAGGAACACTTTGGGTACTACCAAACGTCACAACGTAACTGGGTGATTATAAAGGAGTACTACAGGTGTCTCCAAAGGTACATGTTGGGTTGGCGTATTTCGAGATTAGGTTTTGTCACTCCGATTGTTGGAGAGGTATCTCTGGGCCCTCTCGGTAATGCACATCACTATAAGCCTGGCAAGCAATGTGACTAATGAGTTAGTTGCGGGATGATGCATTACGTAACGAGTAAAGAGACTTGCCGGTAACGAGATTGAACTAGGTATTGGATACCGACGATCGAATCTCGGGCAAGTAACATACCGATGACAAAGGGAACAACGTATGTTGTTATGCGGTTTGACCGATAAAGATCTTCGTAGAATATGTGGGAGCCAATATGAGCATCCAGGTTCCGCTATTGGTTATTGACCGATAATAGTTCTAGGTCATGTCTACATTGTTCTCGAACCCGTAGGGTCTGCACGCTTAAGGTTTCGATGACAGTTATATTATGAGTTTATGAGTTTTGATGTACCGAAGGAGTTCGGAGTGCCGGATGAGATCGGGGACATGACGAGGAGTCTCTAAATGGTCGAGACGTAAATATCGATATATTGGACGACTATATTCGGAGTTCGGAAAGGTTCCAAGTGATTCGGGTATTTTTCGGAGTACCGGAGAGTTACGGGAATTTGCCGGGGAGTATATGGGCCTTATTGGGCCATACGGGGATAGAGGAGAAAGGCCGAAAGGAAGGAGGCGTGCAGCCCCCCTCTGGTCCGAATTGGACAAGGGGTGCGGCCCCCTTTTCCTTCCTCCTCTCCCCCTCTTTCCCCCTTCTCCTACTCCAACAAGGAAGGAGGGAGTCCTACTCCCGGTGGGAGTAGGACTCCCCTTGGCGTGCCCCTACTAGGCCGGCCGCCCCCTCCGCCTTGCTCCTTTATATACGGGGGCAGGGGGGCACCCCATAGACACACAAGTTGATCTACGGATCGTTTCTTAGCCGTGTGCGGTGCCCCCCTCCACCATATTCCACCTCAGTCATATCGTCGCAGAGTTTAGGCGAAGCCCTGCGCCGGTAGAACATCATCATCGTCACCACGCCGTCGTGCTGACGGAACTCATCTCCGGAGCTTTGCTAGATCGGAGCCCGGAGATCGTCATCGAGCTGAACGTGTGCTGAACTCGGAGGTGCCGTACATTCGGTGCTTGGATCGGTCGGATCGTGAAGACGTACGACTACATCAACCGCGTTGTGCTAACGCTTCCTCTTACGGTCTACGAGGGTACGTGGACAAACACTCTCCCCTCTCGTTGGTATGCCATCACCATGATCTTGCGTGTGCGTAGGATTTTTTTTTTTGAAATTACTATGTTCCCCAACATTGATCATATCTACTATATGATTAACGTTCGACCTTTCGGTCTCCGTGTTCCGAGGCCATATCCGTATATGCTAGGCTCGTCAAGTTTAACCTGAGTATTCCGCGTGTGCAACTGTTTTGCACACGTTGTATTTGAACATAGAGCCTATCACACCCGATCATCACATGGTGTCTCAGCACGAAGAACTTTCACAATGGTGCATACTCAGGGAGAACACTTCTTGATAATTTAGTGAGAGATCATCTTAAAATGCTACCGTCAATCAAAGCAAGATAAGATGCATAAAGGATAAACATCACATGCAATCAATATAAGTGATATGATATGGCCATCATCATCTTGTGCTTGTGATCTCCATCTCCGAAGCACCATCATGATCACCATCGTCACCGGCGCGACACCTTGATCTCCATCGTAGCATCATTGTCGTTACGCCATCTATTGCTTCTACGACTATCGCTACCGCTTAGTGATAAAGTAAAGCAATTACAGGGCGTTTGCATTTCATACAATAAAGCGACAACCATATGGCTCTTGCCAGTTGCCATAACTTCGGTTACAAAACATGATCATCTCATACAATAAAATATAGCATCACGTCTTGACCATATCACATCACAACATGCCCTGCAAAAACAAGTTAGACGTCCTCTACTTTGTTGTTGCTAATTTTACGTGGCTGCTACGGGTTGAGCAAGAACCGTTCTTACCTACGCATCAAAACCACAACGATAGTTCATCAAGTTAGTGTTGTTTTAACCTTCGCAAGGACCGGGCATAGCCACACTCGGTTCAACTAAAGTGAGAGAGACAGACATGCACCCGCCAGTCACCTTTAAGCAACGAGTGCTCGTAACGGTGAAACCAGTCTCGCGTAAGCGTCCGCGTAATTTTGATCCAGGCCGCTTCATCTCACAATACCGCTGAACCAAAGTACGACATGCTTGTAAGTAGTATGACTTGTACCGCCCACAACTCATGTGTGTTCTACTCGTGCATATGACATCTACGCATAAAACATGGCTCGGATGCCACTGTTGGGGAACGTAGTAATTTCAAAAAAATTCCTACGCACACGCAAGATCATGGTGATGCATAACAACGAGAGGGGAGAGTGTTGTCCACGTACCCTCATAGACCGAAAGCGGAAGCGTTAGAACAACGCGGTTGATGTAGTCGTACGTCTTCACGATCCGACCGATCCAAGTACCGAATGTACGGCACCTCCGAGTTCAGCACACGTTCAGCTCGATGATGATCCCCAGACTCCGATCCAGCAGGGTGTCGGGGAAGAGTTCCGTCAGCACGACAGCGTGGTGATGGCGATGATGTTCTACCGACGCAGGGCTTCGCCTAAGCACCGCTACGATATGATCGAGGTGGAATATGGTGGAGGGGGGCACCGCACACGGCTAAGGAAGGATCACGAAGATCAACTTGTGTGTCATGAGGTGCCCCCCTGCCCCCGTATATAAAGGAGGGAGGGGGGAGGTGCGGCCGGCCCCTAGGGGTGCGCCTGGAGGAGTCCTACTCCCACCGGGAGTAGGACTCCCCCCTCTTGCCTTGTTGGAGAAGGAAGGGGGAAGGGGGAAAGAGGAAAGGGGGGCGCCGCGCCCCCCTTCCTTGTCCTATTCGGACTAGGGGGGAGCGGGTGCACGGCCTGCCCTGGCCGGCCCTCCTCTTCTCCCTCAGGGCCCATGTAGGCCCATTAACCCCTGGGGGGTTCCGGTGACCCCCCGGTACTCCGGTAAAATCCTGATTTCACCCGGAACGATTCCGATCTCAAAATATAGGCTTCCAATGTATGAATCTTTATGTCTCGACCATTTCGAGACTCCTCGTCATGTCCGTAATCATATCCGAGACTCCGAACAACCTTCGGTACATCAAAAACTATAAACTCATAATATAACTGTCATCGTAATGTTAAGCGTGCGGACCCTACGGGTTTGAGAACTATGTAGACATGACCTAGAACTGTTTCCGGTCAATAACCAATAGCGGAACCTGGATGCTCATATTGGCTCCTACATATTCTACGAAGATCTTTATCGGTCAAACCTCATAAGAACATACGTTGTTCCCTTTGTCATCAGTATGTTACTTGCCCGAGATTCGATCATCGGTATCCAATACCTAGTTCAATCTCGTTACTGGCAAGTCTCTTTACTCGTTACGTAATGCATCATTCCGTAACTAACTCATTCGCTACATTGCTTGCAAGGCTTATAGTGATGTGCATTACCGAGAGGGCCCAGGGATACCTCTCCGACAATCGGAGTGACGAAACCTAATCTCGAAATACGCCAACTCAACATGTACCTTTGGAGACACCTGTAGAGCTCCTTTACAATCACCCAGTTACGTTGTGACGTTTGGTAGCACACAAAGTGTTCCTCCGGTAAACGGGAGTTGCATAATCTCATAGTTATAGGAACTTTGTATAAGTCATGAAAAAAGCAATAGCAACATACTAAACGATCAAGTGCTAAGCTTAACGGAATGGGTCAAGTCAATCACATCATTCTCCTAATGATGTGATCCCGTTAATCAAATGACAACACATGTCTATGGTTAGGAAACATAACCATCTTTGATTAATGAGCTAGTCAAGTAGAGGCATACTAGTGACATTAAGTTTGTCTATGTATTCACAGATGTATCATGTTTCCGGTTAATACAATTATAGCATGAATAATAAACATTTATCATGATTTGAGGAAATAAATAATAACTTTATTATTGCCTATAGGGCATATTTCATTCACTGACATGGCCTATTGTGGTGCACCCTATGGTGCAAACGCCACGTACGCGGCCGAGAACGCGTGCCCACATTATGCCATCCGGGAATAGTGCTGCACTTCGAAACTAGAACCGTCACTAAATTTTGAGATTGCGTCCCAACCGTCAATAAATTTTTAGATTGCGTCCCGTCACATTCCAAATTACTAACATGCAATATTTAATTTGCAAAGCTGCTCACACTAATCAAAACCTAAATGATTTCCAACATAGGAGCGTATTAGTACTCAGTTATAAATACTACCTACTCCAAGATGACTGCACATTCCTCCTAAACTCCTCATCAACAAAAACAAACAAGTATCTTTCATCGTCGTTCCCTTACATCTGCCATGGCCCGCGTGAGATATGGGTCGAGAGATTACTACCTGGGAGAGGCGAGCATGGAAACGGAAGCACGGGAGATGTCCCGCCTTGCCGTGAAAGCATCCGACATGTCCCGCCGCGTTGATGTAGCAGCATAGAGGTCCCGCCGTGCCGCCGAAGCAGCAAAGAGGTCCCACCGCACCATCGATGTAGTAGACTGGTCCAGCCGCGCCGCAGAAGTAGCAGAGATGTCCCGCTACACCGTGAATGCAGCAGAGAGGTCCTCTCACGGGCAGGCGAGGACTCTCACAGGCGTGTGCGCACTATGCTTGATGACCTAGTTGATCGGATCTCTGGCTGGATGAAGCTGCAGGACAAGATGAATGCCTCGTTTGAAAATGCAACCGGCCTCATTCGTGGAGTAGGGGAGGACAAGGCGAAGCTCTGCACCGAGTGCGACCTAGTGAGGGCAAAGATCGCCGGAAGGATGAAGCAACACGAGGAGACCACTGCCTTGTTGAAGAGGGCGGGCGTCATCGTCAAAGAAACTTATGGACAAGAATGCCATGCTCCGCATCGAGCGTGAAAGGCTGGCGGAGGAATCCATGGATGCTCTCAAGCAGTGTATTGAGGACACGAAAGAGTTCATCGCCGCTCGCCGCAAGAACTAGTCCTTTCGACCTACAACAATGCATCAAGAAAGTAGAGATCAGCAAGCCAGATTGTTGTCTGCGTGTTCCTTCTTCTTTTGCCCTTGTGTATTTCGGTCATTGCCGCATGTGGCATTCTTAATTATCTTCCTAAATATATAAGACAATTATTATCGACTGTCATCGTCCTTATATATTCATTTCAGTCTTGCTATAAGTTGTAGTTGATGCTATATATGTTCCTCAGATCTTACATCAGTATCCATGCAAATATCCTTTTTTTCTTCTTAAATCTCAGTTAAGTGAGACATAGCCACGCCGTAAAACAGGGGCTCTGGCACCATTAATGGAGACATTGGGAGAGAGGTGTGCGGCGGATGGAGGTCAAAGGGCTCTCCTCCAGATAAGCACGCACAAGGGTCTGATCGCACGCCTCGCATACTCAAATAGCTACCCCGCACGGCGCCTCCTAGCCAATAAAAAAGGAAACGTGTGGCGGCATGTAAATCGTAAGTATAATGCCCATGGTTTCAATAATACTTGTGTTTCCGATTGTAACATGACAATATTTGCTCCGAAATGACTATGTTGGTTGTTAATCTGTGCGCCTTCGCAAATCGGACAAAAATTACCACAGCATGTTTGTGCCATGCCATGACACCATGCCAAGTTTCATGATTTTCAAGCGAGTTTTGGATTTACAAGAATTTAAAAATCAATTTTCTCGATGTTTCCAGCCGAGCCACGATGACCAGATGTTTGAATTCCATTCCCATTTATTGCATGTGACCTAGAAATTCACCCAAGTACGCATAAATGATTTTTTAACCAAGTTTGGCTCACTGGAGCATGTGCTTGTAGTTCAAATTCGAATTATGTGCATTAAATGCCAAGAAACTCAATTAATGTATAAAAAGGCCAAATGAACCCGGAATAATTCCAAAATTTAGCACGAAACTTCTATTGGTCTATGTTACCTCTGTAAAAAATCAAGGCAGGAAAAGGCATTGTATGTCATTTCGCACATGAAGGTACGTTCCGTCTCGAAACCACGAGCCTTCTTGAGAGAAGCTCCGGTTTGCAAGAGGCTCATACCAAAGCTTGTCCCAATTCGACCAAAAAATTAGCACATGTTGGTGCGATTTCATGACACCATGCCAACTTTCATGATTTTCATGCATGTTTTGGATTTACAAAAATTTAAAAACCAAGTTTCTGAATATTTCCGACCGAGCCACAACGCCCAGATATTTGGATTTCATTCCCATTTATTGCATGAGACCTAGAAATTCACCCAAGGACACACATTTGATTTTTCAACCAACTTTGGTGCACTTGAGCATGTGCTTGCAGTTCAAATTTGAATTATGCACTTTAACTGCCTAGAAACTCAATTAATGTATAGAAAAGGACAAACGAACCTAGAATAATTCCAAATTTTAACACGACACTCATGTAGTTCTATGTTGGCTCTGTAAAAATATCATGAGGGGGCAGCGTATGTTGTTTCACACACAAAGGTGACACATTCCCACTCGGAATCATGAGCCTTCTTGAGAGAAGCTCTGGATTGCAATAAGCTCATACCAAAACTTGTCCCAATTCGGCCAAATTTTTCACCACAGCATGTTGGTGCCATGACATGACACCATGCAAGTTTCATGATTTTCATGCGTTTTGGATTTACAGGAATTTAAAAAACCAAGTTTCTCAATGTTTTTGACCAAGCCACGATGCCCAAATGTTTGAATTTCATTCCCATTTCTTGTATGGGACCTAGAATTTCACCCAAGGACACACACGTGATTTTCAACCAACTTTGGTGCACTGGAGTATGTGCTTGTAGTTCAAATTTGAATTATGCACATTAAATGCCCGAAAACTCAATTAATATATAAAAAAGGCCAAACAAACCTGAAATAATTCCAAATTTTAACATGACACTCATATAGTTCTATGTTGGCTCTAGGAAAAAATCAAGTGGGTGGCAGCATATGTTGTTTCTGTTGGGGAACGTAGTAATTTCAAAAAAATCCTACACACACGCAAGATCATGGTGATGCATAGCAACGAGAGGGGAGAGTGTTGTCCACGTACCCTCGTAGAACCGAAAGAGGAAGCGTTAGAAAAACGCGGTTGATGTAGGCGTACATCTTCACGGCCCGACCGATCAAGCACCGAAACTACGACACCTCCGAGTTCTAGCACACGTTCAGCTCGATGACGATCCCCGTACTCCGATCCAGCAGAATGTCAGGGAAGAGTTCCATCAGCATGACGGAGTGGTGACGATCTTGATGTTCCACCGTCACAGGGCTTCTCCTAAGCACCGCTACAATATTATCGAGGAGGACTATGGTGGAGGGGGGCACCGCACACGGCTAAGAGATCAAGAGATCAATTATTGTCTCTAGAGGTGCTCCCCTGCCCCCGTATATAAAGGAGCCAGGGGGGAGGAGCAGCCGGCCTAGGAGGGGGCGCGCCAACGGGAGTCCTACTCCCACAGGGAGTAGGACTCCCTCCTTCCTTGTTGGACTAGGAGAAGGGGGGAAGGAAGAGGGAGAGTGGAAGGAAAGGGGGGGCACCGCCCCCCTCTCCTTGTCCTATTCGGACTAGGGGGGAGGGGCATGCGGCCCAGCCCTTGCCTCCTCTCCTCTTCTCCACTAAGGCCCATGTAGGCCCATTAAGCCCCCGGGGGGTTTCGGTAACCTCCCGGTACTCTAGTAAAATCCAGATTTCACCCGGAACACTTCCGATATCCAAATATAGGCTTCCAATATATCAATCTTCATGCCTCGACCATTTCAAGACTCCTCGTCATTGCCGTAATCTCATCCGGGACTCCGAACAAACTTCTATACATCAAAACTCACAAACTCATAATATAACTGTCATCGAAACCTTAAGCGTGCGGACCCTACGGGTTCGAGAACTATGTAGACATGACCGAGACACGTTTCCGGTCAATAACCAATAGCGGAACCTGGATGCTCATATTGGCTCCTACGTATTCTATGAAGATCGTTATCGGTCAAACCGCATAACGACATACATTGTTCCCTTTGTCATCGGAATGTTACTTGCCCGAGATTCGATCGTCGGTATCCCGGCAAGTCTCTTTACTCGTTACGTAATGCACCATTCCGTAACTAAGTCATTAGCTACATTGCTTGCAAGGCTTATAGTGATGTGCATTACCGAGAGGGCTTAGAGATACCTCTCCGACAATCGGAGTGACAAAACCTAATCTTGAAATATGCCAACCCAACATGTACCTTTGGAGACACCTGTACAGCTCCTTTATAATCACCCAGTTATGTTGTGATGTTTTGTAGCACACAAAGTGTTCCTCCGGTAAACGTGAGTTGCATAATCTCATAGTTGTAGGAACTTGTATAAGTTATGAAGAAAGCAATAGCAACATACTAAACGATCAAGTGCTAAGCTAACAGAATGGGTCAAGTCAATCACATCATTCTCCTAATGATATGATCCCATTAATCAAATGACAACTCATGTCTATGGTTAGGAAACATAACCATCTTTGATTAATGAGCTAGTCAAGTCGAGGCATACTAGTGACATTAAGTTTGTCTATGTATTCACACATGTATCATGTTTCCGGTTAATACAATTGTAGCATGAATAATAAACATTTATCATGATATGAGGAAATAAATAATAACTTTATTATTGCCTCTAGGGCATATTTCCTTCAGTTTTGCACACAAAGGTGACACGTTCCCTCTCGGAACAACGAGCCTTGTTGGGAGAAGTTCCGGTTTGTAAGAAGCTTATACCAAAACTTGTCCCAATTCAGGCAAAAAAATTAGCACAACATGTTGGTGCCATGACATGACACCGTGCCAAGTTTCATGATTTTCAGGCAACTTTTGGATTTATAGGAATTTAAAAACCAAGTTTCGCAATGTTTCCGGCCGAGCCACGATGCCCAGATGTTTGAATTTCATTTCCATTTCTTGAAGGGACCTATCAAATCAACCAAAGATGCATGATAACCCACAAGTATAGGGGATCACAACATTTTTCGAGGGTAGTGGTAGAAACTAGGGTTCTACCGGGACTAGGCCAGAGGTTGTAGGGGAAGGAGGGAGCTGGTGATGGACGAACACGCGGACGCCGGCGGCTGGTCGCCGTCGTGTGCGAGGAGGCGGCAGCTGAGAGGGAGATGGCGCAAGGAAGCAGGCGGCTAGGGTTAGGTCTCCCGGCTCCCTAAGGAAGCCGAGCAAATATGATTGCTTCTTGCTTGATTAGATTGATACATCTCCTCTCCTTATATAGAGAGGTTTACTTGACTCCTAAGAAAATGATAAGATAATCGGGCTAAGTACCTAATAACTCTAAGAAAACTTGGGCCACAACCCACTGAGCTAAGCCCCTAATATGACGGTCGTAACACTTCTCCCCGCCTACACAAACAGCTCGTCCTCGAGCTGTAAGGTGGGGAAGCGCTTGCTGAACTCCTCAAGGTGATCAACCAGCGTCAAACTCCTTCGCGACAACTGGGGAGGTCAGGTCGGCGGCAACGGCGTCCTCCTCAATGTAGTCTGCAGCCTCCAGGTAGAAGAGTCGCGGGCAGATGTGGTCGAGCGTGTAGGGCTTGTCGCAATTGAAGCACAACCCTTGGCAGCGACGCTCGAGTGGCTCGTCCGAGGTGAGCCGGCGGAACAGACGCGCCGCGGTCGCGGCAAGGGGTGCCGCGGAAGCCTGAGCAGGCCGACCCTGCGCGGGAACATCTGGTCCGGGTAGCGGCCCAGTGGACCGGGATGGTGATGCCTGCTGCATGGCCACCGTGCGGCACTCGAACGCGCAGGCATAGTACATGGCCGTTTGGAGGTCCTGGGGTCCCTGCAGCTCGATGTCCATGCAGATATGATCTGGCAGACCGCCGACAAAGAGTTCGGCCTGCTGTTGAGCCGTCACGCCGGACGCGTGGCACGCTAGAGCCTGAAAGCGGTTGGTGTAGTCTTGCACCGTACAGGTGAAGGGAAGGCGGCCCAACTCGGCCAGGCAGCTCCCGCTGATCGCCGGCCCAAAACGAAGGAGGCACAACTCATGGAAGCGCTCCCATGGGGGCATGCCGCCCTCGTCCTGCTCGAGAGCGTAGTACCATGTCTGGGCTGTGCCGTGGAGGTGGTAGGATGCTATCCAAGTACGCTCCGACGCGAGCGTGCACTGCCCACGGAAAAACTGGTCGCACTGGTTGAGCAAGTTAAGCGGGTCCTCTGTGCCGTCATAAGTGGCAAAGTCGATCTTGGTGAACCGTGGCAGCGTCTGGGTCGGCGCGCCATGGCCGACCAGCTCGGCGGTGCGGAGCAGTGACAATGATAGTGCCCAGTCAATGGTGGGGAGGCCGTCATAGGCCCCTGCATAGTCGGACGAGGCCCCAGACTGCAATGTGGGTACCCATGGGTGCCCAGCCTCCGTGTAAACTAGCAGTGGCGGAATCAGGGACGATGACAGCGGAAACTGGACCTGCTGGATTGGGAGGCCCCCCGGTGTGGACTGGCCCAGTCCGGAGCTGGGCGGCAACGGTGGAAGCTGGACCGGCGCGGCCGGCGCGGGCCTGTACGGCCACTGCGGCGCTGGGGCGGGCGCGGGTGGCGCCGCGAGAGCCGACGCGGGCCACTGCGGCCAGGACAGCGCTGGGGCGGGCGGGGGAGGCACGGGTGGCGTCGCGAGAGCCGGCGCGGGCCACTGCGTCCAGGACAGCGCTGGGGCGGCCGGCTGCTGGAGCGACGGATGCCCCCCGGCGATCGCCACGGGGACCAAGTACCAGGGCAGGGTCGGCGGTCCGGAGGAGACGGGCGGCGGCGGAGGCATTGGAGGCCTGTATGGACCGGCCAGGAACAGCCGGATTCCCTTGACCGCGATGACCAGATCGTTGAGGACGCCGGTCATGGCCTCCGTGGAGTAGACGAGTGGCATGGTGGAGGGTGATGGCGGCAGACCCATGGAGGGGGGCGGCGACTGGCCGGTCGATGCGCCGGCGGTGGAACCCATCGGCACCGAGGGAAGGACCAGCGGTACCGTGGAGAGGATCGGCGATGGCACGGCGGTGGTGGTGGCGAGGGGCAGCGACGGGCTTGGTGGTGGTGATGACATGGTCGAAACCAAGCCAGATGATACCAAGCTGGTAGAAACTAGGGTTCTACCAGGACTAGGCCGGAGGTTGTAGGGGAAGGAGGGAGCTGGTCGTGGATGAACACGCGGACGTCGGCGGCTGGGCGCCGTCTTGTGCGAGGAGGCGGCGGCTGAGAGGGAGATGGCACAAGGAAGGAGGCAGCTAGGGTTAGGTCTTCCGGCTCCCTAAGGGAGCCGAGCAAATATGATTGCTTCTTGCTTGATTAGATTGATCCATCTCCTCTCCTTATATAGAGAGGTTTACTTGACTCCTAAGCAAACGATAAGATAATTGGGCTAAGCCCCTAATAACGATAAGATAACTTGGGCCACAACCCACTGGGCTAAGCCCCTAATATGACTGTCATAACAGGTAGAGTATTGAACCCAAATTTATTGATTCGACACAAGGGGAGCCAAAGAGTATTCTCAAGTATTAGTAGTTGAGTTGTCAATTCAACCACACCTGAAAGACTTAATATCTGTAGCAAATTAGTATGGAAGTAACGGTAACATTGGCGAAAGTAACAGTAGCAGTTTTGTAGTAATTGTAACAGCGGCATCGGTAAAGTAACTAAGCAAAGATCAATATGTGAAAAGCTCATAGGCATTGGATCAGTGATGGATAATTATGTCGGGTGTGATTCCTAATGCAATAGTTATAACATAGGGTGACAGAGAACTAGCTCCAGTTCATCAATATAATGTAGGAATGTATTCCGAATATAGTCATACGTGCTTATGGAAAAGAACTTGCATGACATCTTTTGTCCTACCCTCCCATGGCAGCGGGGTCCTATTGGAAACTAAGGGATATTAATGCCTCCTTTTAATAGACTACCGTACCAAAACATTAACACTTAGTGAACACATGAACTCCTCAAACTACGTTCATCACCGGTAAGTATCCCGATTATTGTCACTTTGGGGTTAATGGATCATAACACATAATAGGTGACTATAGACTTGCAAGATAGGATCAAGAACTCACATATATTCATGAAAACATAATAGGTTCAGATCTCAAATTATGCTCTCGGGCCCTAGTGACAACCATTAAGCATAGGAAATTCGTCGCAACATCAATCTCAGAACATAGTGGATACTAGGGATCAAACCCTAACAAAACTAACTCGATTACATGGTAAATCTCATCCAACCCATCATCGACCAGCAAGCTTACCATGGAATTACTCACGCACGGCGGTGAGCATCATGAAATTGGTGATGGAGGATGGTTGATGATGACGACGGCGACGGATTCCCCTCTCCGGAGCCCCGAACAGAGTCCAGATCAGCCCTCATGAGAGAGATTAGAGCTTGGCGGCGGCTCCGTATCGTAAAATGCGATGAATCCTTCTCTCTGATATTTTTTCTCCCCGAACGTGAATATATAGAGTTGGAGTTGAGGTCGGTGGAGCACCAGGGGCCCACGAGGCAGGGGAGCGCGCCCAAGGGGGTAGGGCGCGCCCCACCCTCGTGGACAGGGTGTGGGCCCCCTGGTCTTATTCTTTCGCCAATATTTTTTATTAATTCCAAAATATTCTCCGTGAAGTTTCAGGTCATTCCGAGAACTTATATTTCTGCACAAAAATAACACCATGGCAATTCTGCTGAAAACAGCGTAACTCCGGGTTAGTTCCATTCAAATCATGCAAGTTAGAGTCCAAAACAAGGGAAAAAGTGTTTGGAAAAGTAGATATGATGGAGACGTATCAACTCCCCCAAGCTTAAACCTTTGCTTGTCCTCAAGCAATTCAGTTGACAAACTGAAAGTGATAAAGAAAAACTTTTACAAACTCGGTTTGCTCTTATTGTTGTAAATATGTAAAGCCAACATTCAAGTTTTCAACAAAGATTATGAACTAACCATATTCACAATAACACTTAGGTCTCATGTTTACTCATATAATGGCATAATCAACTAGCGAGCAATAATAATAAATCTCGGATGACAACACTTTCTCAAAACAATCATAATATGATATGACAAGATGGCATCTCGCTAGCCCCTTTTGAGACCGCAAAAAATAAATGCAGAGCACCTCTGAAGATCAAGGACTAACTAGACATTGTAATTCATGGTAACAGAGATGCATTCATAGTTATACTCAATATAAATTAATAGTAATGCATGAAAATGACAGCGGTTCTCTCCAACTGGTGCTTTTTAATAAGAGGATGATGACTCAACATAAAAGTAAATAGATAGGCCCTTGACAAAGGGAAGCAGGTATTTGTAGAGGTGCCAGAGCTTGATTTTGAAATAGAGATAAATAATATTTTGAGCGGCATACTTTCTTTGTCAACATAACAACCGAGTGATCTCGATATCTTCCATGCTACACACATTATAGGCGGTTCCCAAACAGAATGGTAAAGTTTATACTCCCCCACCACCAACAATCATCAATCCATGGCTTGTCCGAAACAACGGGTGCCTCCAACTAACAACAATCCTGGGGGAGTTTTGTTTGCAATTATTTTGATTTGATTTGAGCATGGGACTAGGCATCCCGATGACCAGCCATTTTCTCGTAAGTGAGGAGCGGAGTCCACTCCTCGTGAGAATAACCCACCTAGCATGGAAGATATAAATAACCCTAGTTGATACATGAGCTGCTCGAGCATACAAAACAGAATTTCATTTGAAGGTTTAGAATTTGGCACATACAAATTTACTTGGAACGGCAGGTAGATACCGCATATAGGAAGGTATGATGGACTCATATGGAATAACTTTGGGGTTTATGGATTTTGGATGCACAAGCAGTATTCCTGCTTAGTACAAGTGAACGCTAGAAAAAGACTGGGAAGCGACCTATTAGAGAGCGACAATAGTCATGAACATGCATTAAAATTAATCAACACTGAGTGCAAGAATGAGTAGGATATAAATCACCGTGAACATAAATATCGTGGAGGCTATGTTGATTTTGTTTCAACTACATGCGTGAACATGTGCCAAGCCAAGCCACTCGAATCGTTCAAAGGAGGATACCACCCTATCATACTACATCACGATCATTTTAATAGCATGTTGGCACGCAAGGTAAACCATTATAAACTCCTAGCTAATTAAGCATGACATAAGCAACTATAATCTCTAATTGTCATTGCAAACATGTTTATTCATAATAGGCCGAATCAGGAATGATGAACTAATCATATTTACAAAAACAAGATACGTCGAGTTCATACCAGCTTTTCTCATCTCAATCAGTCCATTATATATCGTCATTATTGCCTTTCACTCGCATGACCGAACGGTGTGGATAATAATAATAGTGCACGTGCATTGGACTAAGCTGGAATCTGCAAGCATTCAATTCAAGGGAGAAGACAAGGTAATATGGGCTCTTGGTTAAATCAACAATAATGCATATGAGAGCCACTCAATATTTTCATCATGGCCTTCTCCTCTCGACCCCCAGGAAAAGAAATAAAACTATTTACACGGGAAAGCTCCCAACAAGCAAAAGAAGAACGAGAAATCTTTTTGGGTTTTCTTTTAATTACTACTACTATAGGCATGGAAACTAAACTAGCTAATTTTTGTTTTCCTTAAGGTTTTTCAAACACACAAGAAGAAGGCTTAGAAAAGAAAATAAACTAGCATGGATGGCACAATGGAAAAGTATGAGCACCGACAACTAGAATGAGTGTGTGAACATGAATGTAATGTCAGTGAGAAATACGTACTCCCCCAAGCTTAGGCTTTTGGCCTAAGTTGGTCTATGCCCATGGATCAAAGCTGCCCTCTCCGGTGTGCGGAGGAGTGTCTTTTGGGTGCCACTGGTTGGCGATCTCCTCCGGATCCCACTGATAAATGGACTATCGATAAGGGTCAAGTGGTGGTTTGGCTCAGGCTCTGGAGCTGGTGTAAGGCTCCAGTATGCGTAAATGGCCTCCAGAAAGATGACGTACATGCCTAAAAGTATGTTAACAAAGAGGGTGCAAGCAAGATAATAGTCTCACAGTGATTTTTATTAAATATCGAATTATACTTAAGCAACATCTTCTTATTTTTAACAATAAATTCATGTGCTACCATACTCTTATACTCTAGAAAAAATAGGGGGCAGCAACTTTTCCTCTTTCTCATAATGCCTAATAGGTATCTCAAAGTGTTCAGCAAGGCAAGAAGCAAAGATGCCTCCAAAGATGGGGCCCTTTGTATGGTTCAGACTTAATCGTTTAGCAATAATAGCGCCTAAGCTGAAGGTTGTATCACGAAACAAGGCATGGCGCAAAATGACAATATCAGGGGCACTAATGTTTCCACAGTTCCCGCGAACAATTAAGCATCTACTAGCAAATATTGCAAAGTAACATAGAACCAGAAAGATGCTAGCAATTCTTGCATCAGAAACCTTCCTCGTCTCCCCTACAATGATCATATCAATAAACCCTTCCACATCGCTATGATGTGGCTCCTCTATGTTGCCCTCAAAGGGCAACTTGCAAACCCCACAAAAGTCACAAAGCGACATCTCCTTATACTCATCATATAGATAAAAATCCACCGAAGGTAATGATCTCCTAGCATGGAAATGAAAATTTTGCACAAAAATATTAGTGAGTAGGAGATACTGATCGAGCTGGTCATGGAGGAAGTCGGTGAGGCCTGCATTCTCAGCCAAATAATAAAAATCATCATAAATCCCGGCTGCTCTCAAGAACTCATCACAAGGCCATTCACACGGCCGAACCTCTGCGGTGCGAGGGAGATTATATTTGGGCTTTTTATCCTCTTCACTTTTCTTATCCTTCGAGCTTCGGCTCGAAGAGCCCCTCAATAATCTCTTCATCATTTTCTGAAATTTCTGAAATTTTTAGTAACTCAAAATGAAAGTGAACCAAACTCAACAAAATTGATAGCAACTACTCCCACAAGTGCCTAGAGAATATATCATGCCTTAGAACTACTTGGGACCAAATAAATTTGACATGCAAGCTCAAGAACAGGGTCACCTAAGCAGCAAAAATTTGCAATGAATAAAGCACTAGAACAAAAACTAATTGGACCATTGGAGGAGTCACATACCGAAGAACAATCCCCCAAAGCAGTTTTGTGAGTGGAGCTTTGAGCAAGGATATCGAAAACGGTAGCAAGATGAGCGAGAACTCGTGCTTGAGCTGGTTGGTGATTTTTTGGGGAGGAAGGTGAAGTGTGTGGGTGCAGGAATAAGTGAAGGGGGGCCATGTGGGGCCCACGAGGCAGGGGGTGCGCCCCAGGGGGGTGGGCGCGCCCTGGACCCTCGTGCCCAGGTGGTTGCCCCCTCTAGTGTGTTCTCAGTGCCAATAATTCTTAAATATTCTAGAAAAAATCATATTTGATTTTCGGGACATTTGGAGAACTTTTAGTTTCGGGGTATTTTTTATTGCAAGGATAATTCAGAAAATAGACAGAAAATACTATTTTTGCTTTATTTAATCTAAATAACAGAAAGTAAAAAAGGAGGGTACAGAAGGTTGTGCTTTCTAACTTCATCCATCTCATGCTCATCAAAAGGAATCCACTAACAAGGTTGATCAAGTCTTGTTAACAAACTCATTCCGAATCGCATGAAACTAGAGAATTTTTGAATAGCACTAGGTTACCTCAACGGGGATATGTATGTCCCCAACAATAAAAATATCATATTTCTTCTTGACATTAGGAAGAGGAAATTCAAAACCTCCAATAATAATCGATGGAATTTTTCCAATAGAATTGATACTGTGAACTTGAGGTTGTTTCCTCGGAAAGTGTACCGTATGCTCATTACCATTAACATGAAAAGTAGCATTGCCTCTGTTGCAATCAATAACAGCCCCTGCAGTATTCAAAAAGGTTCTTCCAAGGAAAATCGATATAATATCATCCTCGGGAATATCAAGAATAACAAAATTCGTTAAGATAGTAACGTTTGCAACCACAACAGGAACATCCTCACAAATACCGACAGGTATAGCAGTTGATTTATCTACCATTTGCAAAGATATTTCGGTAGGTGTCAACTTATTAAATTCAAGTCTATGATATAAAGAGAGAGGCATAACACTAACACCGGCTCCAAGATCACATAAAGCAGTTTTAACATAGTTTCTTTTAATGGAGCATGGTATAGTTGGTACTCCTGGATCTCCAAGTTTCTTAGGTATTCCACCTTAAAAGTATAATTAGCAAGCATGGTGGAAATTTCAGCTTCCGGTATCTTTCTTTTATTTGTAACAATATATTTCATGTACTTAGCATAAGGATTCGTTTTAAGCATATCAGTAAAACACATACACAAAAAGATAGGTCTAATCATTTCAGCAAAGCGCTCAAAATCCTCATCATCCTTTTTCTTGGATGGTTTAGGAGGAGGCTTTCTGAACCCATGGTTCTGTTTCTTTACCGTGCTTCCTAGCAATGAAGTCTCTTTTATCATAACGTTAATTCTTTGATTGTGGGTTCTCAAGATCAACATCAGGCTCAACCTCTACATCATTATAATTGACAGGTTGAGCATCAACATGAACATCATGATTAACATCATCACTGGGTTCATGTTCATTACCAGATTGTGTTTCAGCATCAGAAATAGAAATATCATTGGGATTCTCAGGTGCGTAAACAACAGGTTCACTAGAAGCATGCAAAGTCCTATCATTTTTCTTCTTCTTCTTTTTAGAAGGACTAGGTGCATCAACCTTATTTCTCTGAGAATCTTGCTCAATTCTCTTAGGGTGGCCCTCAGGATACAATGGTTCCTGAGTCATTCTACCACCTCTAGTCACAACTCTAACATCATTATCATTTTTCTTGTTATTTAATTCACTAAGCAAATCATTTTGAGCTTTAAGCACTTGTTCTACTTGAGTGGTAACCATAGAAGCATGTTTACTAATAAGTTTGAGTTCACCTTCAACTCTAGACATATAATCATTCAAGTGTTCAATCATATAAGCATTACATTTCAATTGTCTACCAACATAAGCATTGAAGTTTTCTTGTTTAACAGTAAAATTATCAAACTCATCCAAGCATTGACTAGCAGACTTATAATGAGGAATATCACCTTCATAAAATATATAGAGAGAATTTACATTTACTACCTGTGTCGGGTTATCAAGACCATGTATTTCTTCAATAGGCGGTAAATTATTAACATCTTCAGCTTTAATGCCCTTTTCTTTCATAGATTTCTTTGCCTCTTGCATATCTTCAGGACTGAGAAATAGAATACCTCTTTTCTTCGGAATTGGCTTAGGAGTTGGTTCAGGAAGTGTCCAATTATTTTCATTAGTCAACATATTATTCAATAGCAATTCAGCTTGATCAACAGTTCTTTCCCTGAAAACACAACCAGCACAACTATCCAGGTGGTCTCTAGAAGCACCGTTTAGTCCATTATAAAAGATATCAAGTATTTTATTTTTCTTGAGAGGATGATCAGGCAAAGCATTAAGTAATCGGCGAAGCCTCCCCCAAGCTTGTGGGAGACTCTCTTCTTCAATTTTCACAAAATTATATATTTCCCTTAAGGCAGCTTGTTTCTTATGAGCGGGGGAATATTTAGCAAAGAAGTAATAAATCATATCCTGGGGACTACGCACACAACCAGGATCAAGAGAATTAAACCATGTTTTAGCATCACCCTTTAGTGAGAATGGAAATAGCTTAAGGATATAGTAGTAACGAATTTTTTCCTCGTGAGTGAATAGGGTGGCTATATCATTTAATTTAGTAAGATGTGCCACAACAGTTTCAGATTCATAGCCATAAAAAGGATCAGATTCAACCGAACTAATTATCTCAGGATCGACAGAGAAATCATAATCCTTATCAGTAATATAGATAGGTGAAGTAGCAAAAGCAGGGTCATATTTCATTCTAGCATTCAGAGACTTTTCTTCCAGCTTAGCTAATAATTTCTTAAGATCAGATCTATCATTGCTAGCAAGAAAATCTCTAGCAGTTTCTTCATCCATAACATAACCCTCAGGCACAACAGGCAATTCATATCTAGGGCGAGAATCTTCATCATCACTTTCATCAGTATTATCATTTTCAATAATTTCATTCTCTCTAGCCCTAGCAAGTTGTTCATCAAGAAATTCACCTAATGGCACAGTATTATCAAGCATAGAAGTAGTTTCATCATAAGCATCACGCATAGGAGAAGTGGCATCATCAATAACATGTGACATATCAGAATTAACAGAAGAAGCAGGTTTAGGTGTCGCAGGTTTACTCAAAATAGAAGGAGAATCAAGTGCAGAGCTAGATGGCAGTTTCTTACCTCCCCTCGTAGTTGAGGGATAAATCTTGGTTTTCTCGTCTTTCAAGTTCCTCATAGTGATCAGCAGATATAAATCCCAAGTGACTCAAAGAATAGAGCTATGCTCCCCGACAATGGCGCCAGAAAATAGTCTTGATAACCCACAAGTTTAGGGGATCGCAACAGTTTTAGAGGGTAGAGTATTCAACCCAAATTTATTGATTCGGCACAAGGGGAGCCAAAGAATATTCTCAAGTATTAGCAGTTGAGTTGTCAATTCAACCACACCTGAAAGACTTAATATCTGCAGCAAAGTATTCTGTAGCAAAGTAGTATGGAAGTAACGGTAACAGTGGCAAAAGTAACAGTAGCAGTTTTGTAGTAATTGTAACAGCGGCAACGGTAAAGTAACTAAGCAAAGATCAATATGTGAAAAGCTCATAGGCATTGGATCAGTGATGGATAATTATGTCGGATGTGATTCCTCGTGCAATAATTATAACATAGGGTGACACAGAACTAGCTCCAACTCGTCAATATAATGTAGGCATGTATTCCGAATATAGTCATATGTGCTTATGGAAAAGAACTTGCATGACATCTTTTGTCCTTCCCTCCCGTGGCAGCGGGGCCCTATTGGAAACTAAGGGATATTAATGCCTCCTTTTAATAGAGTACCGGACCAAAGAATTAACACTTAGTGAATACATGAATTCCTCAAACTACGGTCATCACCGGTAAGTATCCCGATTATTGTCACTTCGGGAATAACGGATCATAACACATAATAGGTGACTATAGACTTGCAAGATAGGATCAAGAACTCACATATATTCATGAAAACATAATAGGTTCAGATCTGAAATCATGGCACTCGGGCCCTAGTGACAAGCATTAAGCATAGGAAAGTCATAGCAACATCAATCTCAGAACATAGTGGATACTAGGGATCAAACCCTAACAAAACTAACTCAATTACATGGTAAATCTCATCCAACCCATCACCGTCCAGCAAGCCTACGATGGAATTACTCACGCACGGCGGTGAGCATCATGAAATTGGTGATGGAGGATGGTTGATGATGACGATGGCGACAGATTCCCCTATTTGGAGCCCCGAACGGACTCCAAATCAGCCTTCCCGAGAGAGATTAGGGCTTGGCGGCGGCTCCATATCGTAAAAGTGATGAATCCTTCTCTCTGATTTTTTTTCTCCTCGAACATGAATATATAGAGTTGGAGTTGAGGTCGGTGGAGCACCAAGGGGCCGACGAGGCAGGGGGGCGCGCCCCCACCCTCGTGGACAGGGTGTGGGCCCCCTGATCTTGATTCTTTCGCTAGTATTTTTTATTAATTCCAAAAATATTCTCCATGAAGTTTCAGGTCATTCCGAGAACTTTTATTTCTCCACAAAAATAACACCATGGCAATTCTGCTGAAAATAGCGTCAGTTCGGGTTAGTTCCATTCAAATCATGCAAATTAGAGTCCAAAACAAGGGCAAAAGTGTTTGGAAAAGTAGATACGATGGAGGCGTATAAATACACATGTGATTTTTCAACAAACTTTGGTACACTGGAGCATGTGCTTGCAGCTCAAATTTGAATTATGCACATTAAATGCCTAGAAACTCAATTAATGCATAAAAAGTCCAAACAAACCCGGAATAATTCAAAATTTTAACACGACACTCATATAGTCGCATGTTCACTGTAGATAAATCTTCTAGCAATTGAAACACCATCCTTTCCCTCCGTAAAACCATTTTGTCTTTCAAACAGAATGAAAAAAAAACAGGTATACCACAAATAGTTTACTACCAAGAATCGTGTGGGATGCGATATAAAATATCTTGGCGCACCATCTTGACTGGCTTACATAGGAAGCTTCGTCGTCTACAGTCCACCGCCCGCGCTTGAACCACACTTGCACGCCAGTCTCTCGCAGCACCAAGCAAAAAAAAATCCGCCACTGCAGAAATATCTATCTCCCCGCCCACCACCAAAAGCCACATTTCCACTGTTCCTCCTGGCTTTCCAAGTCCAAACCTTCATTGCTGCTTATTGGCAGGGCCGCCTCGTTCCGGCGACCGTTCTTCTTGCAGCACCGCCTCATCACCGATGACCCTTTTTCTTGCTGCGCGGCGTCGTCGATATGGTCAGGTAATCCACACCCCACCCACACCATCTTCCTTCTTCCCCATCCCACATGCCCCGACCGACGGCGCGAGACCTTCCACCCAAATCACTACCCCGTCCTCCAATTTAATCGTCGCCCACATCCATTTTGCACGCTATAGCATGGAGCAGAGAAGTAAATCGTGGCCGCACGCCCAGATGAGGTCGCGATGGGAACCATGCATGCTGACCGCCAGATCTTGGAGGAGCACCTCGTCTTCGAGGCCACTGTCGACACTGCCACGCGGTTGTCTACTTTAAAATAGAGTTCATGATGTTTTCTCGAGGCCACCGCCAGTGCCTTCTAGTAATTTGTACTCTCTAATGTTAATATGCAATCTAATATTCTTAAATGTGGTGTTCAATTAACAGTTTGGTCAAACAGTTGCTACATTTCATAGTAGTTCTCAAGCATTCTTGGTTTCGTTAACTGTCTTATCTTCCGATATATGATCTATTCTGCAATGTCGTGCTCAGTTAATTGTTTTGGTTCATTTGTTCTGTTGTCCAGTTAATTGTTTGGTTCAATTATGCAATTTGATTATCATTTGTTGTGGGTACAATCAGTTAACTGTTTTGGTTCATCTGTTCTGTTATCCAGTTAACTGTTTGGTTCAATTCTGCAATTTGATTTTCATTTGTTGTGGGCACAATTTTGTATTGTTATGCATGTGAGAAATAAATCAAATTTGGATGTACTCAGTACATGAGAAGCATATATAATTGCTCTGTTTCCAAGTTGTTTAGCATTCTTGGTTAGGTTAACTGGCTTTTCCATGCATCTCGAGTTAATCTATTGGATCTGCAATTTGTTTATTTTTCATTAACATATTCTACTGATAGTATGGCAACTCTCAGTTTACCTGATCAAGATCTTCCATATATGTGTTGCAGGGAAACAATGGGAGGCACTACGATTTACCATCGAGGTTTGCTCATGCATGGTCCTTTCGCTAATAGCACATTATTGTGCAGTTGCAAAATCATTCTAATATTTAGGTTTCTTAGAATTTGGTCTTGCACATGTAGGTCCTACTGTCACAGGCCTAGACCCACTGTTCGACCCATTTTGCATATGGGGAAATGAGATGTGCATGAATATCAGTCAAGCCAAGAAACTCATAAAGACTGTTAGGGTAAAGAAACTTGCGATAAATAACATCAAGATCTTTGTTTGCACAATGAAGAAGACATCAGTCAACTATAGGATGGTACTAACTCTTTTACCTTGTTTTCCCCTTGTGCCATTTCAAACTTTATAACAATGATTTATGCATATCTTTGTTTTCAGTACTTTCCAAAGCAGTTCACCAATGATTACCTCTCAAACCATCTTCATGGTCAAGAGGCAAAGAAGGTATTCATTCAACACCCACTGTACAATATTGAAGTCTTCCTAAAGAGGACGAAGGTTGGGTGGGCAATTATCCATAGCCACTGGCCTAAAGTTGCAAGGACATTCAACATCACTGAAGGCTCAATATTCGCCTTCCGCTTCTGCAGTTTCCCAGATGAGATTCATTTGTCTATTTCCCGTGTATGGTGCTACTTTCCAAAGGTTTTCGATGTTGCATGTGAAACTTGGTGCTGCTTTGTAATGGTGTAGCTAGCTATATCCATATATGGTGTAACTGAGTGCTGAAGCTATCTGCTGTAATTCGAATATGAAATCCTTGTTGCTGTTATCCGTATATGAAATATATGGTGTGTTTTATAAGAAATGTCAATTTGATTACTACATGGATTATCAATAATAGGCCAATTACCCTGCTTATTGGGGTTTTCTATTGCAGACGGTTTCTCTGACAACACCGTGGGCGATGAACTCAAACAACCCACACGGTTTCTAGAAAGTAGGCATATTGGATCAATTAACAATCACACACGGCTTCCGTGAGAGAACTGTTTGTGTTAGGCCACCTTGCACAAACGTCTCCACATAAAACATTGTGTGTGATGTACATACGAACGGAAACTTTTTCTAGGATTCGCTGTGTGGGATGTACATAAAAACGGAAACGATTGGTCTCCGATGCCTCGCCCGATCGCACACGAGCTCTTGGCGCAGCGTGTGTGACCGCATGGCCTATCCCCGACGGTTTCAGGGTCGAGTGGGAAGGAACCCCTATCGCACACACTGACGAGGCGATAGTTTAAAACTCTGTCGCGTAAAGGGGGTAAAAATGTTTATATAGGACGTCTCTGCACCAGTGGCACCAAAGAACCCCAACATAGAACCTCCAAGCCGTGCCTCCCCGCGCCATCCTCCCAATAGAGTAATGACATAGAGACATTGCCATCGCTAATCCAGAAACGAATCTAGGTTTTCGCCCAGAGGCAACAATACAAGCTAGACAAGGGGAACTGCCGACACACCTCCGCGACACCTCCAAGGACAGGAGCGAAATCCACAGGCATCGTCGCCACAGTACCGACTGGAGACGGGTAGGATTTTTATCCAAATGTCACACAACTCCAACCCTGCTTACCCGATTGTGGCTATTGTCCATGAAGGGTCACTCCGCCTCCTCCACAACACGATTGTGAGCAAAATATCGCGGAACACCTACACCCTGCACAGCCAAGGCACACAACACTTCTTCCACCTCCCACGCGATTTGGACACCGTAGCTCCAGATCCTCCAGCACCACCATCACCGCGAGGAATAGCCGCACTGTATGCAACAACAACCAAGCCAACTCCAGGCGGGTAGCAACACGATGGTTGCGGCTCTGAACCCTAGATCGGGTAGCATCAAGCTCCAGATCCAATTTGCACCTTCGTCTTCGTACCACTACTCCGGCGCCACCAGGAGGAAGGAGGAGGCCATAACCACATGCCAATCACCGCACCTATACCCAACCGCCGGTCGTGCAGCACCACCTAGCCGAGTGCAACTACACCGAAGCCTCCAGATCCAATCTGCGTGCCCAGCTCCATACGCTTGCACCGACGCCACCCGAAGGCAGCCACCACAGCAGGGCCCGGCTGCTGCTCGTGCGACAACACCTCGCTGAGCACTGCTGCGCTGATGCCTCTAGGCTGATCCGCACCTCCTTCCTAACTCCTTGCGCCTATGTGACCCGAATAGCACCCTCACACCAACACCTTCCATGGCGATAGGCCAACCCTACTCTGCCGCCCAGCTGCGCTCCTTGCCGCGCTCCACCGAACCGTCGCACACCTCGTGTGTCGCCCGCTTGACGCTGTTGCCCTGTGCGAGGGAGGCCTGTTGGGGCGCACCGGGCACTGCAACCACCACCACCGCCGGCAATAGCGGCACTCAGGGGACCTCAGGGTGGAGGTTGCTCTTGGGGCTAGGGTTACTCCTCCGGAGCCACCCGCACTAGCGGCCCCGGAGGGGAAGGGGTATACGATTTTTTCTAGACGAGAACAATGCACGTGCGTTGCAACGGGATATAAATATTCCACTATGTTAGCTTGTGATTTACCTATCAATAATAATGCGATTGTGTAAATAAATGTTCATCAAATTCTGCCCATGAATTATCTTATATTTTGATTAGAAGTTTGGTGAGTAAATTAAAGTGGAATTGGTTCAGAAGATAAGTAAATTAAGGTGATTGATTATCATATACATGGAAGGTTGGACGAATGGGTGGTGGGAAGAAAGGTGAAATGGGAACCTTATGTTCTTTCTAAGTAGTAGAGATTCAAAAAAATTTGCTATGACCATGAAATTGGTATATTTTGCTTTGGCCAGCATCCAAATAGACCCTTTTATGGCAAATAAACAGACCCAAACTCACGCAGGATTGTTGGCAACCAAGCCAAGAGGACATCATCTATACTTGTAATGTCTCACTTGGTAGGATAGCCTCCATGGTTTTTTTGTCCTGTTCATTTTTGTATGGTTCATTTTCGTCTGGTTTTTTTGTCTGGTTTTTTCATGCCACCTTCCACCACCCTCAGCCCCCTGCAAAATGAAAAAACCCGCGCACCTCTGCTCATCGCTCGATCCACCCCCTCCCGGTGGAACCCATAGGCACATACGCATGCCACATGCGCATCATCCTCCCCACGATCGCCCCAATGCCACCGTTAGGACATGCTGATCGCGCCCCAAATTCCTTGTTGATCCTTCTACACGTGCCATGCCTCCTAATGTCTGCTAGAATTATGTCGGTATTTCACCAAAGGGGAAGGGATGGTGCAGCATAGCAACGGTGGGTATTTACCTCAGCGATGAGACCAAGGTTATCGAACTAGTAGGAGAACCACGCAACACAACATAAACAGCTCCTGCACACAAATAACAAATACTCGCAACCCACGTGTTAAAGGGGTTGTCAATATCTTTCAGGCAATGGCACCAGAAATTGCCACAGAAACAGGATAAAGTTGTAATAGATTGAATAAATTGATCGCAAATAAAATAAAGTGCAACAAGGTATTTTGTGTTTTTGGTTTAATAGAACTGGAAATAAAAGCAAAGGAAAATAGATCGTGAAGGAAAATATATTAAAGAAGAGACCCGGGGCTGTAGGTTTCACTAGTGGCTTCTCCCAAGAAAAATACCAAACGGTGGGAAAACAATTACTGTTGGGAAATTTATAGAACTTCAAATAATCATGACGATATCTAGGCAATGATCATTATATAGGCATCATGTCCAAGATTATTAGACCGACTCCTGCCTGCATCGACTATTATTACTCCACACATCGACCGCTATCCAGCATGCATCTAGTGTATTAAGTTCATGGAAAAATGGAGTAATGCAATAAGAACGATGTATGATGTAGACAAGATCTATTTATGTAGTAATAGACCCCGTCTTGTTATCCTTAATAGCAATGATACATACGTGTCATTTCCCCTTATGCCATTGGGTTCAAGCACCGTAAGATCGAACCCATCACAAAGCACCTCTTCCCGTTGCAAGATAAATAGATCAAGTTGGCCAAACAAAATCCAAATATCGGAGAAGAAATACGAGGCTATAATCAATCAAGCATATAAGAGATCAAAGAAGAGTAAAGTAACTTTCATGGATAAAAACATAGATCTGGTCATAAACTCAAAGTTCATCGGATCCCAACAAACACTCCACAAAAAGACTTACATCATATGGATCTCCAAGAGACCATTGTATTGAGAATCAAGAGAGAGATGAATCCATCTAGATACTAACTACGGACCCGTAGGTCTACAAAGAACTACTCACGCATCATCAAAGAGGCACCAATGGACATCATAAACCCCTCTGTGATGGTGTCTAGATTGGATCTGGTGTTTCTGGAACTTGCGGCGGCTAGAATTGATTTTCGTCAACTCCCCTAGGGTTTCTGGAATATTGGGGCATTTATAGAGCAAAGAGGCGGTGCTGGAGGCCACCGAGGTGGGCACAACCCACATGGGCGCGCTTGGGCCACCAAGCGCGCCCTGGTGGGTTGTGCTGCCCTCGGAACACCCCTCTGGTACTTCATTGGCCCAACAAGTGTCTTCTGGTCTAGAAAAAATCCACAAAAAGTTTCACTGTGCTTGGACTCCATTTGGTATTGATTTCATGCGATGTAAAAAAACAAGCAGAAAACAACAACTGGCACTGTGCACTATTTCAATAGGTTTGTACCAAAAATCGATATAAAATGATTATAAAACATACAAGAATGATAATATAACAACATGGAGCAATCAAAAATTATAGATACATTGGAGACGTATCAGCATCCCCGAGCTTAACTCCTGCTCGTCCTCGAGTAGATAAATGATAAAAATAGATTTTTTTGATGTGGAATGCTGCCTAACATGTTCATCACATAATCTTTTGTTTATAGCATGGACATTTGGACTTTTATATGGTTCAAAGCAATAGTCTAGTTTTGACATGAAGACTTTAATACTCAAGCATACCAGCAAGCAACCATGTCTTTCAAAATATCAATACTAAAGCAAGTTATCCCTAGCCCATTATGCTCAACTATTGATACATTCATGAAACACACTCGAATATTAGGTAAACCCAATGCTCAAATACAATCATAGTGCCCCGTAGTTGGTGCTTTACAAGAGAAGGTGGAGACTCAAGTTCAAAAAAAAATCATAAAGTAAAAGAAAGGCCCTTCGCAGAGGGAAGTAGGGATTTGTAGAGGTGCCAAAGGTCAAAACAAAAATTGAGAGATAAAAACATTTTGGGAGGCATACTTTTCCCACCAAAGAAAACGACTTAGAGCTCCCAACACTTTTCGTGATAGATACATCATAGACGGTTCCCAAACAGAAGCTAAATTTTATTCCTTTTTCCACCATACTTTCACTTTTCATGGCTATCTGTATCCACGGGTAACCTCCATACCAACACTTTCCAAGGAATTTATTATTTGACAACATAAAGTAAATTCATTTTTTTTACTTCAGGTCTGGGCATCCCTAATACCTTTGCCTTACTCTCGTGCAATGACAAGTGAATAAACACTCATCGTGAGAATAACACATCTAGAATGGAAAAGATCGGCCACCCCTCACCGCCTCGCGAGCGGTACAAGCACCCAAAAGAGAAATTTATTTTGAAAATTAGAGATGGCACATGCAAATTTTCTTAGAACGGCACGGAAATACTGCATATAGATAGGTATAGTGGACTCTTATGGCAAAACTGGTTTAAAGGGTTTTGGATGCACAAGTAGTGATCATACTTAGTGCAAAATGAAGGCTAGCAAAAAGATTGAGAAGCGTCCAACCAAGAAATGAATAATCTTGTAACCAAGCATTAAGCATAAGTAACACCGAATAATGCACCATAAGTAGGATATAATTTCATTGCATAACTATTGACTTTCGTGCTTGCGTAGGGAATCACAAACCTTAACACCAATATTCTTACTAAAGCATAATTACTCATCAATATGACTCACATATCATATCGTCATATATGAAAACCATTACTAAGAACCAAGTTTATTTTGTCCAATGATCTTCATGAAAGTTTTTATTATATCCTCCTTGGATAGCTATCACTTTGGGACTAATTTCATATGTTGCTTTTAGTAAGCTCAAACAAATTTAAGTGAAGAACATGAGCATAATAGTTCTTTCTCTCAAAATAATCTAAGTGAAGCAAGAGATAATTTCTTAAATTTTTTACTAACTCCCAAATAAATCTAAGTGAAGCATGAGAGAATTTCGTCAAAAAATTTACTAACTCCCAAAGAAATCTAAGTGAGGCATGAGAGCATTTCTTCAGAAATAACAAAGCACAATGTGCTCAAAAAGATATAAGTGAAGCACTAGAGCAATTCCATGGCTCTAAAAATTTAAGTGAAGCATAGGAGCAAGCATAGCATAAATTTTGGCTCTCTCAAAAAGGTGTGTCCAGCAAGGATTCAAGACTTAAAACACAAGCAAAATAAGCAACGACTCATATCATACAAGATGCTCCAAGCAAAACTCATAATATGTGACGAATAAAAATATAGCTCCAAGTAAAATAACGATGGTTGTTAGAAGAAAGAGGGGATGCCACTCGGGGGCATACCCAAGCTTAGTTGCTTGCTACTTCTTGAATATTATCTTGGGGTGCCTCGGGCATCCCCAAGCTTAGCCCTTTGCTAATCCTTATTCCTTCATCCATCGTAATATCACCCAAAACATGAAAACTTCAATCACACAAAACGCAACAAAACCTTTGTGAGATCCATTAGTATAAGAAAGCAAAACCACTACTATAAGTACTGTTGCAAACCAATTCGTATTTTAGTTTTTTCATTATTATACTGTATTCCAACTTTTCTATGGCAAAAACTCTTCAAATAAAACCATAGAATCATCAAAACAAGCACACAACTATCGGTGTACAAAAGTAGGGGCCTAGCTTTTGACCCCTTTACTTGTGCACGGGCAGTCAGAGCCACCTGCCGCGACCACACATGAGCAAGGCAAGAGAGGGAAGCCGGAGAAGAGCCAAGGCCACAGGGACAAGCAAAGCAAAACAACAAAGGACCAAGACCACAAAGGTTGCACGGGCAATACAGGTTGCCCCGGCAAGGACCCTTGCCGAGGGCAGCCCCAGCAGCCCCGGCAAGATCCTTGCCAGGACAGCTCGTCCACACCCGTTGAGCGAGCCACCTTCGAGCCCACCAACCCTGAGCAGTTGCGTTGGCACAGGGTTCAGGAGGCACCTCCGTGGTGGCATGCAGATCTTTGTGAAGACATAGAGCAATCAAGATCAAATGGGGATAGGAGAGCAACCGTCCCCACCGAAGAAACCCACAGGACCCCCCGGCAAGATCCTTGCCGGGGAAGCCAACGCGCCGCGGCAAGACCCTTGCCGGGCCACCCAGCAAGACCATCATCAAGCGCCCCGGCAAGGCCACTGCCAGGACCGCACCAGCCAAGTTCCTACCGCCGTTCATGTGCAGCCACCGACCCAACCAGCTGGGCAGGCACCTGCGTGGCAGCATACAGACCTTCGTGGAGGCTCCACCACCGCGCCACCTCAGCTGCTTGCCTGCCTACATGGCACTGCATGCATTGCTGGACGGGCGCGTGTCGAAGCCAGGAGGGGCGGCGATGGACGGGACGGGCCTCACCCCCGTCCCCCAATAAAGTGACGGACACCTAAGCCCCGCATTTAATGTGTCTTGTCCTGTAATACTAGCGATAACCTCGCAATGCTGTAGCACTTTCCACCTCCTGTGTGCCACTGTGGCAGCCCCTTTCGCCTATAAAAGGAGGCCCATGGCATACTGAGAAGGGATTCTACTCTTTTGAACCCCGCAGCACCCAGAGCTAGTTCGAGAGCTCAAGAACATTAATACAACCACCAAAGCAGGATCGTAGGGTTTTACGCATCTTTGCGGACCGAACCTGGGTAAATCCCCTGTGTGCCATCCCCTAGTCCTGCTCTTCTCACGATTCCGCGCCCCACAACCGCAGAAGGGATTCCATTGATCCCATAGGTGTCATTTCCCACCGACATCTTTGGCGCGCCAGGTAGGGGGCAACGCTATTGTGAGAATCTGGTCTAGCAGTTGGCCTAGCTGTTCTTCATCGCCATGGCTCCTAAGAAGAAGACGACCACGGTGATCGGTTCGTCCGGGACCAAGTTGCTGGCACCGGTGCGGACTAGTAGCGGGCCAGTCGCGGAGAGAACCCGTGGCGCAGCCCGCGAACATCCACATCACCCTGGCGGTTCAAGCCTGGCGAGTGGCGTCGTTCGCGCGCCAGGCGATGAGCCACCAGTCGCGGACTCCAAAGACGAAGTCAGGCCCCCCGCAGGCGGTGCGGGACCCTTCAGGGGTGCCGTCGTCCCGCCAGATGGCAGCACGGCGACCTCCAAAACGCCAACACCGGCGCCCACGGTGCGCTCCTCTCAGGTTGTGCGTGATGAGTAGCGTCACCCTGCCGGAGATCCTACGCGCCACCCTGGGAAGAGTCCCGTGCGCCCATCACATGAAGAGGAGGGCCAGCATGCGCACCGGGGTGCTGACGGAGGTGGCGAACGGCTACAGAGCCGTGATGCAGCTCCTTCTAACATGGTTAGGAGTCGAGGCGCATCGCGGTCCACCCAGCTTTCGCTGCTGCTTGATTTTCCTCCCGCCGTGGAGAAGCTTGACGAATGGAGGGCCACCATCCGGAGCCTCGTCGGCATCGCCAACAACGACGGGCCGCGGCGGGCGGAACCCGTCGGCCGTCACTCCGCCGGGCTGCCACGTGCTAGCGGAGACCACGCCGGAGGCGACGCGGCCACGGTGTATTCCCTGCCTCCATCCCGACCGCCCCGGGCGTCGGCCCGTCGCGGCAACGCTCGTGATGATATCTCCATCGCGTCGTCCGACCCGCGAACCAACCGCGATCAGCGCCAGGTCCTCCGGGAGTGGGCTCACAAGGACGCTCGAACTACGATCGAGCGCCGACGTGACGCACGCCACCAGTCGGACAGGCGGGCAGGGCCCGCTACGGACCACCCAGCACCGGGAGGCTATGGTGGCCTACCTTACGAGGTGGGTTGTTCGGCCTTCACCCGTGAGCTGCGGCAGTTCCTCAGCATCTACAGCATCACGATACAAGCTGCTGGGGCCCGCGAGGATAAGGTGCTTGCCAATTACTTCCCATTGGCACTCAAGCCTAATGTCATGTCATGGTTGATGCACTTGCCGGTGGATTCCATCTCTTCTTGGGCGGATCTGTGCCATGAGTTTGTTGGCGCCTTTACTGGAGGTCACCAAGCTCATGGCCAGGCGAGTGATTTACACATCATCCCCCAGAAGAAAGGAGAAAACCTGCGCAAGTACATCCAAAGGTTCAGCCGGGTGCAGTACAACATCCCCGATGTTCATCCCGCCGTCGTGATCAGTGCGTTCCACCAAAACATGCGCAACCGCAAAATGCGTGATGAACTGGTGATGAACAAGGTTAAGGGTGTGGCTGAACTCTATGTTCTGGCCGATCGGTGTGCTCATGCCGAGGAAGGAAGGAAGTACCCCGGCGAAGATGCTGGTTCGGAAACCGACTCCACTGGCGATACCGCCACCCCAGCAAAGAAAGGCCGACGCCGTAATAGGAAGCGCAAGGGCAAGTCCGTGCTTGCCGTTGAGGGATCCGACGACACCGGTACCATCAAGAAGACCAAGGCGAGCGACCCCGGCAAGGAGGTTGCCGGGTGTGACGCTTGCCGGGCTTTGGCGGCTACTGATAAGCCAGGAGGCTCCGACAAGCAGTACTGCAAGATCCACCGCACCAAGGGCCACGATCTCCAAAACTGCCCGCAGGTAGAACTGCTCGCCGAGAAGCAGAAAGCCGAGTATGAGCGGCGGGACAAGGAGAAAGGCCCAGATGGTGCTGAGGGATCCAGCAAGAAACGTGGCGGCCAAGGAGGCCGCCGCGGCAAGGATAATCAACAAGAGAGGCCCGCCCAGGGCCGTGACAAGAAGCGGGAAGACGATGATCATGAGGAGGATGATGAGTCCGGCGACCACGCATTTCAGAAAGCCACAGAGGCCATGTGCGTTGATGGTGGCGCCTCGCTACATACGTCTCACCGCCAACTCAAGCAGTGGGCGCGTGAGGTCGCGGCGGTGGAACCATCATTCGACGCACGAAAGCCGCAGAAATGGTCCAGCACCCCCATCATCTTCAACACCGAGGACCACCCTGACCGCACCACTACGGTGGGTGCTTGCCGTTGTTGGTTTCACTAACAATCCGCAACCTCAAGGTGACAAAGATGTTGGTTGACGGCGGGGCCGGCCTGAACTTGATCTCGCCCGTTGTGGTCAGAAGGCTGCAGATCCCTAATGGATACCTCGAGGAGACGAGTACGTTCCAAGGGGTCACCCCGGGGAGGAGCCAGCCGAAGGGGAAGATCACGCTGCCCGTGACGTTCGGGGGCGAGCTGAACCACAGGACGAAGAGGTACAGGAGACCACTCTCCCCGGCAAGGAAGCGAGCTGCAACTGGATCATGTACTTCGATGGTGCCTTCTCGCTGCAAGGCGCCGGTGCTGGTGTGCTGCTTGTCGCACCCACTTGAGAGCACCTCAAGTATGTCGTCCAGATGCATTTCCCCCGGGAGATGTCGACCAACAACACCGCCGAGTACAAGGGTTTGCTTGCCAGTCTCAGGATCGCGGCAGACCTCGGAGTTAGGAAGCTCATCGTCAGGGGCGACTCACAACTCGTCGTCAGGCAGGTCAAAAATATTATCAAATCCCGTTGATGGAAGCTTACGTAGATGAGGTGAGGAAACTGGAGGAGCGCTTTGACGGTATACAAGCGGAACATGTCCCTCGAGCGGAGAACGACATCGCCGACTACCTATCAAAGCGCGCTGCCCTCAAGCTACCTGTGGAACCATGTACTTTTGTGCTTCAATTAACCCAACCATCCGTTGAGCCGTTGACCGGGCAGAGCAAGCGGAGGAAGCTAGGCCCCGGCAAGTAATTCCCCACCAAGCTCCCCGAAGCCGCTGGCAAAGATGTTGCCATGGATGCCGATCCTGCCGTAGGGCAACCGATTCTGGCAGGACCTCAGGTCATGGCCGTGGAGCCAGCCGCTACCGTGGCAGAAGAAATGCCTTGGGTCCTTGCCGTCGAGCCACAGGCTCCGGCATGGGCACAGCACAACGTCCGATTCCTTCAAAAATGGGAGCTTCCTGAGGAGCAGGAAGAGGCAGAAAAAGTAGCCCTCCGGTCTGCTCTGTACCAGTTCGTTGATAGCGTATTGTACAGAAGAAGGCCAAACAGGGTGAAATCGATGTGCATCTCCCTGGAGGAAGGACTAAAGCTGTTGGCGGAGATATATGGAGGCATATGTGGCTCCCACATAGGGTCGAGGGCCCTTTCCAGCAAGGCTTTCCGGCAAGGTTTATTCTGGCCCACTGCCCTCCAGGATGCGACGGCACTAGTAACCAAGTGTGAAGCATGCCAATTCCATTCGAAGAAGCTTCATCAACCAGCTCAAGCCCTTCAAACTATCCCTCTCTCCCGGCCCTTCTCGGTCTGGGGTCTCGACATCTTGGGCCCTTTCCCCCGTGCAGTCGGGGGCTTTGAGTACTTGTACGTCGCAATCAACAAGTTCACTAAGTGGCTAGAAGTGGAAGCAGTGAGGAAGGTGACAGCGCAGTCAGCCGTCGAGTTTTTCAAGGGACTAGTGTGCCGTTTTGGGGTACCCAACAGGATCATCACCGACAACTGCACACAGTTCACGAGCCACGCCTTCATGCAATACGTTGAGGATCTCGGCAGCAGGGTCCGTTTTGCTTCCGTGGCACATCCACAGAGCAACAGCCAAGCGGAGAGGGCGAATGCAGAAGTCCCGCGGGGCCTAAGGACAAATACTTTTGATAGGCTGCGCAAGGGTGGAAGGAACTGGATTGATGAGTTGTCGGCAGTTCTTTGGTCGATCAGAACGACGCCAAATCAATCCACCGGCCAGACACCCTTTGCCCTGGTCTACAGGGCAGAGGCAGTTCTCCCCATGCAACTCGTATACGGGTCACCTCGAGTGCTCGCTTATGATGAGCTTGAGCAAGAGCAATTGCGGCAAGATGACGCAACGCTCCTTGAGGAAGATCGTCTCCGGGCGGCAGTGAGAGCAGCATGCTACCAGCAAGCTTTGTGCCGCTACCATAGCCGCAAGGTTCATGCCCGGAGCCTTAAGGAAGGCAACCTTGTTCTTCGGCATGTTCAGTCGGCCAAGAATTCCAACAAGTTGATGCCAAAGTGGCAAGGCCCTTATCGGGTAACGCGAGTCACCAGGCCCGGCGCAGTCTGGCTGGAGATCGAAGATGCCATTCTAGTGAGCAACTCATGGAACATTGAGCATCTTCGCAAGTTTTACCCATAAGGCGCGGATGCCGGGCCTCCCGGCAAGCCACCCTTTTGTACAAGCCTTGCCAGCAAGGCATGTAACCCTTTGTACAAAGCCAGGCGCAGACCCTGAGCATAAATAAACGAAGCGCTGGCGCCCTAAGTTATAGCATGCATGCTAGGTTGAGTCTCTTCCTCGCTTAGGGTTGATAGTGCTTAGCGGCGGCTAACCCCTAGCTTAGAGGTCGAGTGTGCGTATCTCTATTCTCTTCTGTCTTTCTTTCGTTCGCAGGGCACGTAAGTATTCTTGCTGAGCTGTCCTGAAAGAAAAGGAACGGACCGGCGCCCGGGCCACGGCAAGCCAGAGTTGTCGGGGGCTGCAAGAACAAGGATCCTTCTGCGGCAAGCCAAAATCGCTAGGGGCTGCAAATCCAGATAAGTCTTTTATCCCCTATCATGCATTTCGTTATGGACTGGGATGCGTGAAACCCTGTTCTATCTCTGAGCTACCGTGCTCCCCCTTTTCGGCACCCAAGGATTATTTCTTGGGTCTGGATCTGGTCGTAGCCGCGGCAGCAAAGGAGGGGAACGAGGGGCCTAAGCCCACCTCATCCTTGCCTCCGCCAAGAGCGTGGGAAAGGTCAAGCGAGGTGGGAAGACTGCAAGGCCTGTTGTCAGGGAAAAAAACATTTATCTTAAGGATGACAAGGACTCACCCCTTGTCGTGGGTTCCTCCCACGAACAAAAATCCCCGGCAAACATCCCTTTTTTCATTAAAAAACATCCCGTACAGGTATAGTCCAAACGAAATGAAAAACATGAAGGGGGATTACAAGTTCTAAAGCTAGCAATGGCCCGAAGGCTTACAAGACTAAAAAGATATAAGGTGCCCGTAATCCCTTTCTTGTCCCTCTCCTCGGGAAATGGAACGAGAAAGTAGAACGGCAAAAGGGGCGCCTAGGCGAGCAACGAGTGGCAGAAGACACCGAGAGAACATCTCGGTGGCCGTCCAAGGGCTGGATGGTGATGGCGGCGCCGGAGGTAGAGCGCGAAGACGAGGCGGCAGGACGCCAACACGCGACGAAGGCGTCGGTGTCCGCGTACTCCGACTTGACGGCCTCGCCGCTGATGTCTACTACACAACCTTCTTCTTGTAGACGTTGTTGGGCCTGCAAGTGCACAGGTTTGTAGGACAGTAGCAAATTTCCCTCAAGTGGATGACCTAAGGTTTATCAATCCGTGGGAGGCGTAGGATGAAGATGGTCTCTCTCAAACAACCCTGCAACCAAATAACAAAGAGTCTCTTGTGTCCCCAACACACCCAATACAATGGTAAATTGTATAGGTGCACTTGTTTGGCGAAGAGATGGTGATACAAGTGCAATATGGATGGTAGATATAGGTTTTTGTAATCTGAAAATATAAAAACAGCAAGGTAACTAATGATAAAAGTGAGCGTAAACGGTATTGCAATGATAGGATACAAGGCATAGGGTTCATACTTTCACTAGTGCAAGTTCTCTCAACAATAATAACATAGATAGATCATATAACAATCCCTCAACATGAAATAAAGAGTCACTCCAAAGCCACTAATAGCGGAGAACAAACGTAGAGATTATGATAGGGTACGAAACCACCTCAAAGTTATTCTTTCGGATCAATCTATAAAAGAGTTCGTACTAGAATAACACCTTAAGACACAAATAAACCAAAACCCTAATGTCACCTAGATACTCCATTGTCACCTCAAGTATCCATCGGCATGATTATACGATATGCATCACACAATCTCAGATTCATCCAACCAACACAAAGTACTTCAAAGAGTGCCCCAAAGTTTCTACCGGAGAGTCAAGAAAATGTGTGCCAACCCCTATTCATAGGTTCATGGGCGTAACCCGCAAGTTGGTCACCAAAACATACATCAAGTGGCACGTGATATCCCATTGTCACCACAGATAAACATGGCAAGACATACATCAAGTGCTCTCAAATAAAGACTCAATCCGATAAGATAACTTCAAGAGGGAAACTCAACTCATCACAAGAGAGTAGAGGGGGAGAAACATCATAAGATCCAACTATAATAGCAAAGCTCGTGATACATCAAGACCGTGCCATAGAGAGAACATAAGAGAGAGAAAGATCAAGCACATAGCTACTGGTACATACCCTCAGCCCCGAGGGTGAACTACTCCCTCCTCGTCATGGATAGCGCCGGGATGATGAAGATGGCCACCGGTGATGGGTTCCCCTTCTAGCAGGGTGCTGGTACAGACTCCCGAGAGGTTTTTGGTGGCTATAGACGCTTGCGGCGGCGGAACTCCCGATCTATCTTGATATCTGATGGTTTTAGGGTACGTAGGGTTATATAGGCGAAAGAAGTCGGTCGGGGGTGCTCAACGGGTCCACGAGACAGGGGGCCTCGCCCCCTATCTCCTGGGCTCCTCGAGTATCTTCTGACTTGATCTCCAAGCCTCCAGGATGATATTCTTCCAAAAATCACGATGCCGAAGGTTTCATTCCGTTTGGACTTCGTTTGATATTCCTTTTCTTCAAAATACTGAAACAGGCAATAAAACAACAATATGGGTTGGGCCTCCGGTTAATAGATTAGTCCCAAAAGTAATATAAAAGTGTATAATAAAGCCCATAATCATTCAAAACAGATGATAAAGTTGCATGAATGCTTCATAAATTATAGATACGTTGGAGACGTGTCAGCATCCCCAAGCTTAATTCCTACTCGTCCTCGAGTAGGTAAATGATAAAAGAAAGAATTTATGAAGTGTGAATGCTATAAGGTGCATGTTTGATCAATAATAATTTCAATCACCTTTTCTAGCATGATAATATGTCATAACAGTAGTTCATCTCATAAAACTTCTCACGATAAAGTAACAAGCAATTCACATGTCAAAGCATAGACCATAATCTTTCTTGAAAACTAGCAAACTTCATTCTCAGTCATCAAACAATTGCAATTCATCTTATTTTCAGGAATAACAAACTCCACATACTCAACTATCATATAGTCTTCTACAATTGCTAACACTCACGCAATACAAATGGTTATGAAGTTTTAATCGGACACTGAGAAAGATAGGGGCTTATAGTGTTGCCTCCCAACGTATTCACCTTTGGGTGATGTCAACAATAATAGTTCATGCTAACTTACATCCAATTGGATATATATATATATATATATATATATATATATATATATATATATATATATATCAGGATCACCCCAACACAAAGTGCTTGCCAAAGGATAAAATGAAAAAGGGAAAGGTGAAGATCACCTTGACTCTTGCATGAAGTAAAAGACATAAAGTAAAAGATAGGCCCTTCGCAGAGGGAAGCAGAGGTTGTCATGCGCTTTTAGGGTTGGATACACAAAATCTTAATGCGAAAGAACGTCACTTTATATTGCCCCTTGTATATGGACCTTTATTATGCAGTCCGTCGCTTTTATTGCTTCCATAACAAGATCGTACAAAGCTTATTTTCTCCGCACTAATAAGTCATGCATATTTAGAGAGCAATTTTTATTGCTTGCACTGATGACAACTTACTTGAAGGATCTTAATCAATCCATAGGTAGGTATGGTGGACTCTCATGGCAAAACTGGGTTTAAGGATATTTGAAAGCACAAGTAGTATCTCTACTTGGGGCAAGGAATTTTGGCTAGCATGAGGGGGAAAGGCAAGCACAACATGTTTGAATGATCCATGACAATATACTTTAACTGAGATGTCAGAAAACATAACCCATTACATTGTCTTCCTTGTCCAACATCAACTCTTTAGCATGTCATACTTAATGAGTGCTCCCAATTATAAAAGATGTCTAGGATAGTGTATTTATATGTGAAATATCTTTTCCTTCGATATTCTTTCATGAATTGTTCAAATGACCAATACAATACTTGCTAACCTTCAATAAATTTACAACCTCTACTTCTTAGATGTGAAGTCATTACTCCCCATGGGATAAGCAAACGAAACATATTTAATTTCAGATTTATGACAATCAACTCATTAAACAATTTACTCATAGGATATAAGTGAAGCACACGAATAAATGATAAACTACTCCAAAAAGATATAAGTGAAGATCAATGAGTAGCTAAATAATTATGTAACTATGTGAAGACTCTCTCTCATTAAAGAATTTCAGATCTTGGTATTGTAATCAATCAGCAAGCAAAACAAAATAAAATGACATTGCAAGGATAGCACAACTCATGTGAAGAAGCAAAAACTTAGGCTCAACCGATACTAACCGATAGTTGTTGAAGAAGAAAGGTGGGATGCCTACCGGGGCATCCCAAGCTTAGATGCTTGAGACTTATTGGAATATTATCTTGGGGTGCCTTGGGCATCCCCAAGCTTGAACTTTTGTGTCTCCTTAATTCCTCTCATATCATGGTTTCTCTTTTTATCAAAAGCTTCATGCACAACAAACTCAACAAGAACTCGAGAGATAGGTTAGTATAAACCAATGCAAAACCTTATTATTCTCTACTGTAACAAATCACTAAAATTATTATTCAACATTGAATACTAAATTCCTCTGCATATTTAATACTCCTATCCTCAAATAGAATCATTAAACAAGCAAACATATGCAAACAATGCAAACATAACAGCAATCCGCCAAAACAGTACTGTCTAAAAAGAATGCAAGATTCATCATACTTCCCTAACTCCAAAAACTATTAAATAAGACTCCCACTGTATTAAATTTATCAGAGCTCAATATGCAAAAAGTTTCATCATTATATCATTCTCTGACTTTTCTAGGGAATTTTTGCAACAGCGGTAAACTTTCTGTTTTCAAACAGCAACATGTATACTAGCAAAATAAGCATGGCAAAGGCTATCCTTGACTTTTTATTGAAACTAAAGATGCAAAAGATTATTATAAATAACATCAATCAAATACTAACAAAATAAAATGACGCTCCAAGCAAAACACATATCATGTGGCGAATAAAAATATAGCTCCAAGTAAAGTTACCGATGAACGAAAACGAAAGAGGGGATGCCTTCCGGGGCATCCCCAAGCTTAGGCTTTTGGTTGTACTTGAAAATTACCTTGGGGTGCCTTGGGAATCCCCAAGCTTAGGCTCTTGCCACTCCTTATTCCATAGTCCATCGAATCTTTACCCAAAACTTGAAAACTTCACAACACAAAACTCAACAGAAAACTCGTAAGCTCCGTTAGTATAAGAAAATAAAACCACCACTTAGGTACTGTAATGAACTCATTCTAAATTCATATTAATGTAATATCTACTTTAATTCAACTTATCTATGGTTCATACCCTCCGATACTACTCATAGATTCATCAAAATAAGCAAACAACACATAGAAAACAGAATCTGTCAAAAACAGAACAGTCTGTAGTAATCTGTATCAAACGTATAATTCTGGAACTCCAAAAATCCTACTACATTAGGAAGGCATAAGAAATTTGTGTACCAATCCAGAGAAAAGATAATCAGATCAGAAGCACGTTTCTGTGAATTAACAAAACTAATTTATTGGGTGCAAAACTTTCTGATTTTCAGCAGGATCAACACAACTATCACCGAAAGCCATCCTAAAGGTCTTACTTGGCACTTTATTGAAACAAAAGATATAAAACATGATTTCTACAGTAGCATAATCATGTGTATACACAAAAACAGTAAGGATAAATATTGGGTTGTCTCCCAACAAGCGCTTTTCTCTAATGCCTTTCTAGCTAGGCATGATGATGACAATGATGCTCACATAAAAGATAAGAATTGAAACACAATGGGAGCATCATGAAGCATATGACTAGCACATTTAAGTCTAACCCACTTCCTATGCATAGGATTTTGTGAGCAAACAACTTATGGGAACAATAATCAACTAGCATAGGAAGGCAAAACAAGCATAGCTTCAAGATTTTCAACACATAGAGAGGAAACTTGACATTATTGCAATTCCTACAAGCATAAGTTCCTCTCTCATAATAATTTTCAGTAGCATTATTAATGAATTCAACAATATAACCAACACCTAAAGCATTCTTTTCATGATCTACAAGCATAGAAAATTTACTACTCTCCACATAAGCAAGATTCTTCTCATTCAGAATAGTGGGAGTATCATAAGAGACTTGAACACTAAAAATTGTTTCCACATTAGAAGAGTAATGTTCAGAAAAAGGGTAATCATAATCCTGACAAGATTTGTAAATATAATCATCACTACTTTTTATAGCATAAGTTTCATCACAATAATCATCATAAGTAGCAACTTCGTTCTCATCATAATCGATTGAAACCTCTCCAAAGATAGTGGAATCACTAAATAAAGTTGACACTCTTCCAAATCCACTTACGTATTTATCACAATAAGATTCAACATCCTCCAAAATAGTGGGATCACTACTTCCTAAAGTTGACACTTCCAAACCCACTTTCATCAATATAATCATCAAAAGTAGGAGGCATGCTATCATCATAACAACTTTGCATATCAAAACTTGGGATGCTAAAAATATCATCTTCACTAAACATAGCATCCCCAAGCTTGGGACAAACATTAATTTCAGCAAATATATTCTCAAATATTTCATCCTTATCAAACATAGCTTCCCCAAGCTTGGGCTCTTTCATATCATAAGCATAATCACTCTCATCATTAAAAATATGGATAGCACCAATAGTATAGCAATTATCATCATCACAATGGGTAGTAGGAGCAACATCATTTGGGAGGGATACCTTTCTACCTTTGTTGCTCCTTTTTTCTTTTTCTTCTTCACATTATGTGTGGGTTCAACCTTCCTCTTTGAGCTCCTTATTGATGAGATTGGTTGAATAGAAAGCTCCTCCTCGTTACCTGATTCATCATAAGAAATAATAGGAGAAGATTGGGAAGTCTTTTCCCTTTCATTAGTATTCTCATCGTCTTCTTTTTGCTTTCTTTTCTTTAGGTAATTGGCAATGTAAGGATTTTCAATGCAATTCTCCGCACAAAACATATAAATCTTTTCTAGATCAATATCAAGGAAATGCTCAAGATTAAATTTTGGAATAGGCTTAGTTAAGCGTTTCAGCTCTTCACAGCCCAAAAGCAAACTAAGTTCATTATAATGTGCAAGCGAAATCAAATCATCACAATTTTTGGACACGATTTGGTCATGAAACAATTTGCATTGGAGATGTAAATGACCACGTTCATTGCAAAGTTCACAAGTACGGCAAAGGAATTTTAAATTTTCAGCACTCACATCTAGCCTTTCTTGCAACCATTTAGTTTCTAAATGCTTATGCCTCTTGCAATAAATATCTTCTCTATTTGGTGTGTTCATGCAAACATGCACTCCACAAAAGTTGACATGCTCATAAGAGATATTTTCATCATGACTAGAGCAATCATCATTAATACTATGGATATTCAAGGAGTTTATACTAACAACATTGCAATCATGCTCATCATTCAAAGATTTAGTATCAAGCATTTTAATGCACTCTTCTTCTAGCACTTGAGCACAATTTTCCTTTCCATCAAACTCACGAAAGATATTAAAAAGACGAAGCGTATGAGACAAACTCAATTCCATTTTTTTGTAGTTTTCTTTTATAGACTAAACTAGTGATAAACCAAGAAACAAAAAGATTCGATTGCAAGATCTAAAGATATACCTTCAAGCACTCACCTCCCTGGCAACGGCGCCAGAAAAGAGCTTGATGTCTACTACGCAACCTTCTTCTTGTAGACGTTGTTGGGCCTGCAAGTGCACAGGTTTGTAGGACAGTAGCAAATTTCCCTCAAGTGGATGACCTAAGGTTTATCAATCCGTGGGAGGCGTAGGATGAAGATGGTCTCTCTCAAACAACCCTGCAACCAAATAACAAAGAGTCTCTTGTGTCCCCAACACACCCAATACAATGGTAAATTGTATAGGTGCACTAGTTTGGCGAAGAGATGGTGATACAAGTGCAATATGGATGGTAGATATAGGTTTTTGTAATCTGAAAATATAAAAACAGCAAGGTAACTAATGATAAAAGTGAGCGTAAACGGTATTGCAATGATAGGATACAAGGCATAGGGTTCATACTTTCACTAGTGCAAGTTCTCTCAACAATAATAACATAGATAGATCATATAACAATCCCTCAACATGCAACAAAGAGTCACTCCAAAGCCACTAATAGCGGAGAACAAACGTAGAGATTATGGTAGGGTACGAAACCACCTCAAAGTTATTCTTTCGGATCAATCTATAAAAGAGTTCGTACTAGAATAACACCTTAAGACACAACTAAGCCAAAACCCTAATGTCACATAGATACTCCATTGTCACCTCAAGTATCCGTGGGCATGATTATACAATATGCATCACACAATCTTAGATTCATCCAACCAACACAAAGTACTTCAAAGAGTGCCCCAAAGTTTCTACAGAGAGTCAAGAAAACGTGTGCCAACCCCTATGCGTAGGTTCATTGTCACGACCGGTTTTCTGGGAAATAAATTTCCAGAAAAGACCGTCGTGCTCATCAGCCCCAGGATTACTGTTAGCTGATGAGGCTCCAACTTGATACAGAAATTCCAAGCAAAATATAAAATATGTAGTACAAGACCATTCTGGCCTGTGAGTACAACAAATGGTTTCTAGTGGTTGAGGGCGGAAGCGGTTTGAGGATCATCAGGGTCTATGGGACTCCATTTCCCAATAGGAACAGCTGACCAGGTTAACTCCTATCTTCCCGAGGCTGCAATCACCGTTGCTTAGGTTCCGAGGCTGTCATCGCGTCGCTCCTCTCCGTGAACGAAAATCTGGCCAAGACAATAGCCAGGGACAAGCCAGTGAGTACTTTGAATGTACTCGCAAACATTATGAACACAAGTATAACATAACGATGGTGTGCTGAAAATATTTTATGCTCATGACATCAGTCAAAAAAGTAAATAAAATTCTGATGCATGCAAGCGGTTATTTATGAAAATGCATTAACATAGTAGTATTAAAATTTATGAAATAAATAACAAGCAATGCCACAGTCGGGCGTCTTAGCGACACCACATAAAGGGCTTTAAAAGAAATGCCACAGTCGGGCGTCTGAGCGACACCACATAAAGGGCTTTGAAAGAAATGCCACAGTCGGGCGTCTGAGCGACACCACATAAAGGGCTTTAAAAGAAATGCCACAGTCGGGCGTCTGAGCGACACCACATAAAGGGCTTTAAAAGAAATGCCACAGTCGGGCGTCTGAGCGACACCACATAAAGGGCTTTAAAAGAAATGCCACAGTCGGGCGTCTGAGCGACACCTCATAAAGGGCTTTTAAAAGAAATGCCACAGTCGGGCGTCTGAGCGACACCACATAAAGGGCTTTAAAAGAAATGCCACAGTCGGGCGTCTGAGCGACACCTCATAAAGGGCTTTTAAAAGAAATGCCACAGTCGGGCATCTGTGCGACACCACATAAAGGGCTTTAAAAGAAATGCCATAGTCGGGCGTCTGAGCGACACCACATAAAGGGCTTTAAAAGAAATGCCACAGTCGGGCGTCTGAGCGACACCACATAAAGGGCTTTAAAAGAAATGCCATAGTTGGGTGTCTGAGCGACACCACATAAAGGGCTTTAAAAGAAACAATCATAGTGAATATCCCGGAGGTAGAACCATCCCAAAGATACTCGATGATAACAATAATATCACGGGTTAGTCGACAATAATAATAATCATAACTATCACAAGTCACAAGTAGTAATTCCCGTTCTGGTTTGACAGTTTCACCTCTGAAGACCGACACTAAGACCGACACTTGACCCATCCTAGACTGTAGTCCTTAACCATGGACACGGCTATTCGAATAGGTTTAATCTCTGCAGAGGATGTACTCTTTACCCACGAGTAACGGATTTCTTTAGCCCATCGGGGCTAATTCCGTCTACGGTCTTTTTGTTGAAAACACACCTAACTTGCACACACCAGCTTAACGCACACGTGTCTGGAATCACCCACGACACCTGTCAAGCAAACTCTAAGTGGGGAGGCTACAACCTCACGTAGCATGGGATCAAATTTATATCGCACGCTCTAAGGGGTGGCCTCCCCTCTCGGTCCCAACCGGAAACACCCATGCCCCCGGACCAGGTGGCCTGCCTACCAGCTACAACCGGTATCTTCCACCATGGCCTCTCTGTACGGTGTGTACTAGAAAGAGGTTGACAACTTACTGAACCGTACTCTACTTGCTGTAGAGACGAGTGGTAGTACGAAACAAGTATGGGGGTTACTGGCACAAGACTCGATCTTCGGTCGACTCAGGAGGTTAAAGTATTCCCTGCATGATTAGCATAACGAATATATTTCAACCAACCGAGTCACCTCTCATATTACCTTACCATGCCATACCGGACATAACCGTCCCGACGGACACCGGCGACAAACTCATGCCTACCCAAGGCAGAGGTTTTCCCGGGTTCCTGCCGGTATGCATGCAAGGCACATGGGGATGATTATCATCACAAGTGTGTTCATTTCCAACAGCATGGAAATCAATAACATGCACCCATGCATATGATCATATCACATGAAATAACAAGTTTCTCCAAAGTGAGGTGATGTTATAAACGTGTCACCGAACACACACAAAAATTATGCCGGGGTTCAGAATGCTTGCCTTCAATGTGTGGAAAGGCAGGGTGCACTCCAAAACATTTGAATGCTTTCTCCTCTCTCCAAAATCCTAATTAAAAGTATTTTTGAATCAATATATAGTTTTAAAACAGTACCAAAAGGTTGTCTGAAATTTTTTCAATTAAATCTTAAAATAGACTAGACAATATTTGAGAGACGTACGAAAAAGAATTAATTCATTTGGAGTTATATTTAAAAAGATATAGTCTGTCAAAGTTCTGGTCAAATCTGATTTTAAATAAAACAGAAAAAGAAAAACGTTTCAGAGGGGAATACGCTTTCGAAGCGGGAGAAACATACTGGAGTGGATTACGCCTTCACTTAAACACGTGGACGGCGCGGTGAGACACTGACAGTGGGTCCAGGGGGCCCACTAGTCAGGTTTGACTATTTCTTTTTCCCCCTCCTTTCTCTGTCCCGAGCGGAGGCAGAGCTCCGGCGATCGTCGCCGGCGACTGGTGGCTCCTCACGGGGCCCCGAGGGCGGGGATGGATCCGCCACTCCAGGGCGGTCCTCCCGGTGGTCGCCTGGCCGATAGGGACGGAGGGAGTTGCCGGCGGCGAGCTTTGCGGCGGAGGAGGCTTCGGTGGCAGAGTGGTTTCGGGGCGAATGTGGTTCCCGATCAAAATCGAGTAGGAGGTTGGGTTCCTGGAATGAAGGAGGTGTTCTTGGTGAAGAGAAATGGGAGGGCGAGGCCCTGGTTGCGCTGGGAGAGCTGGGGCCATGGCGGCGGCCGCTGCTGCCGGAGGTGGGAAAGATGACCTCCCCGGGTCAATTGGCTGCCCCAAGGGGTCCTAGGGGATGGCTTAAGAGTCGCCTGCGTGCTCGGAAGTTTTCGGGGCGTCCTTTTATAGCGTGATGAGGTCGGTTCCGTGGCAGTGGATGAGGACGCCGGCGAACCGCCCCTCTGTAGCTTGCATAGCGTCGTGGCGGCGACGAACGCTAGCGGACACGCTTGCGGATGAGTTCGGGCTGTGCCAGGGGCCAGGTGGCGAGCCGGGGAGGCTTGGGCAGCGCTGAACGGAGCAGAGGCTGTCGGCCAACGCCGGCGTGCCGCCAAAAGTGCTCTGGCGGTGGCGCTGTAGGGTGCCAGGACGGGTTGGCGTGTAGTGGTGAGGCGGGGAGTGCGTGGCAGCTAGCTGCAGGTGGTCACGAGTCAGAACGGGTGCGGGGTGAGACGCGGCGGCTCGGTTGCACGCGTGCGCCAAAGCACACTCTGCTCGCGCCCTGGGCGTGCACGGGACGTGCTTGAAGAAATGCCAGTGCATGCTGCAGAGCTTGGGTGAGGCTGGCACTTAATAGATCTAGGCCAGGAGCCACTGGGAGTCTAGTGGACATGTTAGTTCTATTAGGGGTGCAAGCTCCCAGTGCAATGTCAAAAGTCATGTCAAAACAGATCATGCCCAAAAGGTGTTTGACAAAATGCTAAGGGCACTTAGGCATTTCTTGGAGTGGCCAGATTCTCCAGATCAGTGTCTCTTTAGAAGCAAGAGAAGGTGGTAAGGTTAGTTTGGCAAAAAGAGAAACTTGCTAGTGCAGGTTTTGATGAACTTCAGTTCTGGACAGGAGATGGATGGCATCATTTCATGAACTAAAAATGATCCAATAAGTGCATGCTCCTGGACTTAGGGGTTTAGTAGGGAGGGCTATAGGTAGGAAAAGGAATCATGGATAAAGGAGCAACTAAAAATGTGGTTGCTGCACAAACCATCATGTTGGGCCAGAATGAAGATGAGGTTGTTTCACTCAAAATTTTCAAAGAACAACCCTGGATTTTTGCATATAATGGAATGATATGCTCCTACTGACATCCCAAAATTTTGGTGGAGGCTAGAAAGAAATATTTAAAAGGGTTGTAGTGCAAAATTGCCCACTGGACCAGAGAAGGAAAACAGGTGTAGCACTCAAAATATGCAATGAATTAAATATATTATTGCACAAAAGTGATTTAGAGACATCACATGACATCTCCAAATTTTGGTTAGATTTTTAGATAAATCTATCAACTGGTTGTAGTACAAAAAGAGCTCCAAAACTCAAAACAAGTCATTTAATGAATAAAGCTCAGGGTGAAATAATTTTATAAATAAATCTCCTGATTGAGAGATGTTTTTAAATTAGAGGGAAAATAAGTCCAATATGTTTTGGAAGGATCCACTTGGGAAAAATTTCTCAATATTAAAAGAAAAGTTTTGAAATCAACAGAGATATACTTGCATGCAAAAATTTTAAACTCTTGGCAAAATTTTAATAACTAAAACCTGGTTAAATTTTTGGGGTGTTACAATTACTACCCCCCTTAAGAAAAAAATCTCGTCCCCGAGATTTGCTAAGAGCCGTTGTGAAAAACAAATGCTCCATATATGTTCAAGCGGTTGTGAGTCTGCTGCCGTGGTGCTGCGTAAATAAAAGTAATCCATGTAGTGTGGGGATAAATGATCCAGCAATTTAGTAAAAAGAAAACTCATACTAGGATCTTTCACGGTTACACAAGTTAATCACGAAGAAAACTACTCATACTAATAGAAACTAAATACATGACTCATCGCACACATTCAAGGTACCATGCATAAGTTACAATGCAAATATAAATGCTGCAAAAACAAATACAGTAGTGATGTCTAAAATGAAAACGGTAACTGGGTGGGGTCTTGATAAAATGCCTCTGGTAAAGGGATACACTCCTCTTCTATCGGAGGAAGTGGATTGACCAGTCGATGTATGCGTCTCTCTGGGTCGGGTCTCAGTGGTCTGCCGATGGCAATCTGAGGATTTAAATCAGCGAGACTCTGGAGATAATCCATCACTCACTGGTTTAAATGCTCTTGAGCGATGATGTACTGGATAAGGTTGGCTAGCACTGGGTCTCTCTCAATCCATCCACCGGGAAAAGATGTTACTCCTCCCGGTGTTGCATGGCTCGGAAAATAATAATATCCTCGTTCGCAGGCATAAGGTACCGCGGATCGAAGGCGAGCAATTCCTTCTTTCGCAACAGTTTCTATGGCCAGGTGTGGGGTTGGCATAGATTTCCCCACGAAGGAAACTTCCGTTGGATCTTGGTTGGAGTCTACGGGAGGGATGTGCACTGCTGACCAATATTTCGAGGTGGAAGGGGTGATTCTAGATTTGAACAGCTCGTACTGGGGTGGCTGGGTAGAACCCATGGTACTGCGGGTAAAGTCCCACAATATTTTGACAAAGCTACCTGGGGTTGCATCTGGGGTTCTCAGATAAATACTGGGGCTCGGCATGACAGGAAAAAGTTGTGAGTGTGGTGCACCAGGTGTGGGGTGCTTGGTAAGGTCACGAGGTGGCCTTTATATAGCAATGGAGCTGGATCATTTTACCATGGTGAAAGGTAATAAATTTGCCAGCTTAGCTCCAAAGGTCGGGTCAGTGTCAGAGATACACATATCTCATAAAGAGACGTGTTACTGTGGTTGTCGTCAGGGTTGGTTTTGGTAGCTGCGCCCGTGAAACATGCAACTGCGTGCTGACAAAAAATGCAAGGCTACTATTAAAACAGAGGCACAACGACAGGCTGCATTTTATGTACAAGGTTACGTGATTACGAAATGAGGATACACCGAGACTCGGTACTACTCGTATGACTTAGTCTACCTCGTTTACGTCTAACCGGGCGTGCCTGGTGGATGACGAGGCTTCTCCACGTGTCTCACTACCGGGATTAGTCGGAGATGGCGGAGGAACTGCAGGGTCGGGGTAGCGATGATGACCATTGCGGGGATTGTTAGCCACAATCCCGTTGGAGTGTGTTCCCAAAAGGTGACGAAGCACTTCTGGGGTCATCAAAGCATCTCGGTTGATGGCTGAAGCTGACCTCAGGGTCTCGATCAGTTGTCCGAACAGCACGACTGGGTTGTCGGCGTCGGGCTCGTCTTCTCTCCTTGCTGGGGCTCGACGAACCAGCTCTCCTCGAGCTGCGATCAAATCAATGGTGATCTGGTCGAACAATGCCTCTAGTGCACTTACATAGCGTACTAGGTGCAACAATGCGGGATCTGTCTTGTGATCTCCGTTGGCAACTTGGGGTGGTCTACCATACCCTTCACGCCTGGGGTAGTAGTAGAACGAGCGACAGTTAACTCTGGGCGACAACTGCCGGAGTGGAACTATAGCTTCTCGAGCGGCTAGCTGGATGGCTTGCGGCTCGAAGGAAGTTGTTCTTCCGGTGAACCTGTAGGGGCGTTCTGGCGACAGACCCCTACCGTAGATGTGCACAGTAGCCCAGAATTGGCGGTCTTCACCGCTCATGGGTCCTTGGTACACAACATATTCTGGTGGCTCCTCTAACGCATAGGCATGACGGGTGAGGTTTGCGAGTATGGTCACAAAACCTCCAAGGTTGGTTGTTGTGGTCTCATTGTGCACGACAGGGCCGGGCATTGTGGCTGGGTTTGAGGCTGTGTTGTGCTGGGTTGGGGCTAGCGTGCCCTTTTTATAGAAAAGGGAACAAAGTCTTCCTTCACACGCTTGCGAATGAGACACCTTGGGTGCTGGTTGCTGGTGCGTGATAGACAAGCTAGGTTGATAGGTTGGGCACCGACTGCCAAAAGTGTCGGGGTCACTGTGTGGCTATCTTGCACGAGAAGTTTGGCTGGGGTTCGGTTATGGCTTGGTGGGTTGTTTGCCTAAGATTTTTGACCTGGCTAAGATAGGATTAGCCAATGGTCAGCCTGGCTCTGATACCTAGTCTGTCATGACCGGTTTTCCGGGAAATAAATTTCCAGAAAAGACCGTCGTGCTCATCAGCCCCAGGATTACTGTTAGCTGATGAGGCTCCAACTTGATACAGAAATTCCAAGCAAAATACAAAATATGTAGTACAAGACCATTCTGGCCTGTGAGTACAAAAAATGGTTTCTAGTGGTTGAGGGCGGAAGCGGTTTGAGGATCATCAGGGTCTATGGGACTCCATTTCCCAACAGGAACAGCTGACCAAGTTAACTCCTATCTTCCCGAGGCTGCTATCACCGTTGCTTAGGTTCCGAGGCTATCATCGCGTCGCTCCTCTCCGTGAACGAAAATCTGGCCAAGACAATAGCCAGGGACAAGCCAGTGAGTACTTTGAATGTACTCGCAAACATTATGAACACAGGTATAACATAACGATGGTGTGCTGAAAATATTTTATGCTCATGACGTCAGTCAAAAAAAGTAAATAAAATTCTGATGCATGCAAGCGGTTATTTATGAAAATGCATTAACATAGTAGTATTAAAATTTATGAAATAAATAACAAGCAATGCCACAGTCGGGCGTCTTAGCGACACCACCTAAAGGGCTTTAAAAGAAATGCCACAGTCGGGCGTCTGAGCAACACCACATAAAGGGCTTTAAAAGAAATGCCACAGTCGGGCGTCTGAGCGACACCACATAAAGGGCTTTAAAAGAAATGCCACAGTCGGGCGTCTGAGCGACACCACATAAAGGGCTTTAAAAGAAATGCCACAGTCGGGCGTCTGAGCGACACCACATAAAGGGCTTTAAAAGAAATGCCATAGTCGGGCGTCTGAGCGACACCTCATAAAGGGCTTTAAAAGAAATGCCACAGTCGGGCGTTTGAGCGACACCACATAAAGGGCTTTAAAAAAACAATCATAGTGAATATCCCGGAGGTAGAACCATCCCAGAGATACTCAATGATAACAATAATATCACGGGTTAGTCGACAATAATCATAATCATAATTATCACAAGTCACAAGTAGTAATTCCCGTTCTGGTTTGACAGTTTCACCTCCGAAGACCAACACTAAGACCGACACTTGACCCATCCTAGACTGTAGTCCTTAACCATGGACACGGCTATTCGAATAGGTTTAATCACTGCAGACGATGTACTCTTTACCCACGAGTAACGGATTTCTTTAGTCCATCGGGACTAATTCTGTCTACGGTCTTTTTGTTGAAAACACACCTAACTTGCACACACCAGCTTAACTCACACGTGTCTGGAATCACCCACGACACCTGTCAAGCAAACTCTAAGTGGGGAGGCTACAACCTCGCGTAGCATGGGATCAAATTTATATCGCGCGCTCTAAGGGGTGGCCTCCCCTCTCGGTCCCAACCGGAAACACCCATGCCCCCGGACCAGGTGGCCTGCCTACCAGCTACAACCGGTATCTTCCACCATGGCCTCTCTGTACGGTGTGTGCTAGAAAGAGGTTGACAACTTACTGAACCGTACTCTACTTGCTGTAGAGACGAGTGGTAGTAAGAAACAAGTATGGGGGTTACTGGCACAAGACTCGATCTTCGGTCGACTCAGGAGGTTAAAGTATTCCCTGCATGATTAGCATAACGAATATATTTCAACCAACCGAGTCACCGCTCATATTACCTTACCATGCCATACTGGACATAACCGTCCCGACGGACACCGGCGACAAACTCATGCCTACCCAAGGCAGAGGTTTTCCCGGGTTCCTGCCGGTATGCATGCAAGGCACATGGGGATGATTATCATCACAAGTGTGTTCATTTCCAACAGCATGGAAATCAATAACATGCACCCATGCATATGATCATATCACATGAAATAACAAGTTTCTCCAAAGTGAGGTGATGTTATAAACGTGTCACCGAACACACAAAAATATTATGCCGGGGTTCAGAATGCTTGCCTTCAATGTGTGGAAAGGCAGGGTGCACTCCAAAACATTTGAATGCTTTCTCCTCTCTCCAAAATCCTAATTAAAAGTATTTTTGAATCAATATATAGTTTTAAAACAGTACCAAAAGGTTGTCTGAAAATTTTTCAATTAAATCTTAAAATAAACTAGACAATATTTGAGAGACGTAGGAAAAAGAATTAATTCATTTGGAGTTATATTTAAAAAGATATAGTCAGTCAAAGTTCCGGTCAAATCTGATTTTAAATAAAACAGAAAAAGAAAAACGTTTCAGAGGGGAATACGCTTTCGAAGCAGGATAAACGTACTGGAGTGGATTGCGCCTTCACTTAAACACGTGGACGGCGCGGCGAGACACTAACAGTGGGTCCAGGGGGCCCACTAGTCAGGTTTGACTATTTCTTTTTCCCCCTCCTTTCTCTGTCCCGAGCGGAGGCGGAGCTCTGGCGATCGTCGCCGGCGACTGACGGCTCCTCGCGGGGCCCCGAGGGCGGGGATGGATCCGCCACTCCAGGGCGGTCCTCCCGGTGGTCGCCAGGCCGGTGGGGACGGAGGGAGTTGCTGGCGGCGAGCTTTGCGGCGGAGGAGGCTTCGGTGGCAGAGTGGTTTTGGGGCGAATGTGGTTCCCGATCAAAATCGAGTAGGGGGTTGGGTTCCTGGAAGGAAGGAGGTGTTCTTGGTGAAGAGAAATGGGAGGGAGAGGCCCTGGTGGCGCTGGGAGAGCTGGGGCCATGGTGGCGGCCGCTGCTGCCGGAGGTGGGGAAGATGACCTCCCCGGGTCGATTGGCTACCCCAAGGGGTCCTAGGGGCTGGCTTAAGAGTCGTCTGCGTGCTCGGAAGGTTTCGGCTCGTCCTTTTATAGCACGACGAGGTCGGTTCCGTGGCGGTGGATGAGGACGCCGGCGAACCGCCCCTCTGTAGCTTGCATAGCGTCGTGGCGGCGACGAACGCTAGCGGACACGCTTGTGGATGAGTTCGGGCTGTGCCAGGGGCCAGGTGGCGAGCCGGGGTGGCTTGGGTGGCGCTGAACAAAGCAGAGGCTGTCGGCCGACGCCGGCGTGCCGCCAAAAGTGCTCTGGCGGTGGCGATGTAGGGTGCCAGGGCGGGCTGGCGTGTAGTGGTGAGGCGGGGAGTGCGTGGCAGCTAGCTGCAGGTGGTCACGAGTCGGAACGGGTGTGGGGTGAGACGCGGTGGCTCGGTTGCACGCGTGCGCCAAACGCACGCTCTGCTCGCGCTCTGGGCATGCACGGGACGTGCTTGAAGAAATGCTAGTGCATGCTGCAGAGCTTGGGTGAGGCTGGCACTTAACAGATCTAGGCCAGGAGCCACTGGGAGTCTAGTGGACATGTTAGTTCTATTAGGGGTGCAAGCTCCCAGTGCAATGTCAAAAGTCATGTCAAAACAGATCATGCCCAAAAGGTGTTTGACAAAATGCTAAGGGCACTTAGACATTTCTTGGAGTGGCCAAATTCTCCAGATCAGTGTCTCTTTAGAAGCAAGAGAAGGTGGTAAGGTTAGTTTGGCAAAAAGAGAAACTTGCTAGTGCAGGTTTTGATGAACTTCAGTTCTGGACAGGAGATGGATGGCATCATTTCATGAACTAAAGATGATCCAATAAGTGCATGCTCCTGGACTTAGGGGTTTAGTAGGGAGGGCTACAAGTAGGAAAAGGAATCATGGATAAAGGAGCAACTAAAAATGTGGTTGCTGCACAAACCATCATGTTGGGCCAGAATGAAGATGAGGTTGTTTCACTCAAAATTTTCAAAGAACAACCCTGGATTTTTGCATATAATGGAATGATATGCTCCTACTGACATCCCAAAATTTTGGTGGAGGCTAGAAAGAAATATTTAAAAGGGTTGTAGTGCAAAATTGCCCACTGGACCAGAGAAGGAAAACAGGTGTAGCACTCAAAATATGCAATGAATTAAATATATTATTGCACAAAAGTGATTTAGAGACATCACATGACATCTCCAAAACTCAAAACAAGTCATTTAATGAATAAAGCTCAGGGTGAAATAATTTTATAAATAAATCTCCTGATTGAGAGATGTTATTAAATGAGAGGGAAAATAAGTCCAATATGTTTTGGAAGGATCCACTTGGGAAAAATTTCTTAATATTAAAAGAAAAGTTTTGAAATCAACAGAGATATACTTGCATGCAAAAATTTTAAACTCTTGGCAAAATTTTAATAACTAAAACCTGGTTAAACTTTTGGGGTGTTACATTCATGGGCGGAACAAGTTGGTCACCAAAACATACATCAAGTGGCACGTGATATCCCATTGTCACCATAGATAAACACGGCAAGACATACATCAAGTGTTCTAAAATAAAGACTCAATCCGATAAGATAACTTCAAGAGGGAAACTCAATTCATCACAAGAGAGTAGAGGGGGAGAAACATCATAAGATCCAACTATAATAGCAAAGCTCGCGATACATCAAGATCGTGCCATAGAGAGAACATGAGAGAGAGATCAAACACATAGCTACTGGTACATACCCTCAGCCCCGAGGGTGAACTACTCCCTCCTCGTCATGGATAGCGCCGGGATTATGAAGATGGCCACCGGTGATGGGATCCCCCTCCGGCAGGGTGCCAGAACGGACTCCCGAGAGGTTTTTGGTGGCTACAGAGGCTTGCGGCGGCGGAACTCCCGATCTATCTTGATATCTGATGGTTTTAGGGTACGTAGGGTTATATAGGCGAAAGAAGTCGGTCGGGGGGTGCTCGAGGGGTCCACAAGACAGGGGGTCGCGCCCTATAGGGGTGGCACCCCCTATCTCCTGGGCTCCTCGAGTATCTTCTCACTTGATCTCCAAGCCAACAGGATGATATTCTTCCAAAAAATCACGATGCCGAAGGTTTCATTCCGTTTGGACTTCGTTTGATATTCCTTTTCTTCGAAATACTGAAACACGCAATAAAACATCAATATGGGCTGGGCCTCCGGTTAATAGGTTAGTCCCAAAAGTAATATAAAAGTGTATAATAAATCCCATAATCATTCAAAACAGATGATAAAGCAGCATGAATGCTTCATAAATTATAGATACGTTGGAGACGTATCCGCCGCTCATCCTCTTCCTCTTCTGCAGCCTCCCTACGCCAGCCGCCCAAGGAGGCGACCCCGAGAAGTTCAAGGAGACGGCAACGCGGATGATGGGGTCGCCGGTGCCGCTCGGTGCGGCGCCCGACACCTAGTCGGACCCATCATCCTGCCGCCCGCTGCCCTCGTCGTCGCTGTCGTTGTCTTCCTCGCCACTCTCGCTTGAGGAGAACTCTTCATCGTCAGAGGAGCTCTCTACGCAGCACCTCACACGGATCCCGAAGTGCCCGAAGATCTTAACGGAGAGGAGGCCGCCCTCCATTAGTTTGAAATGAAGAGCGAGCCTGTCCGTCAAGCTGTGAAGGCGAGCGAAGGTCTTCCACCCTCGGTGAAGATACATGACATGAGGGGCGGGTGAGGGAGTCCTAGATTAGGGGGTATCCGGACAGCCGGACTGTGTACAACGTCCAGACTATTGAAGAGTGAGGATACAAGACTCAAGACTTCGGCCCGTGTCCGAATGGGACTTTCCTTGGCGTGGAAGGCAAGCTTGGCGATCCGTATATTTCCTTCCTTGTAAATGACTCCATGTAAACCCTAGCCCTCTCTGATGTCTATATAAACCGGAGAGGTTGGTCCTTAGAAGGCCGATCACAATTACATTCATACCATCATAGGCTAGCTCCTAGGGTTTAGCCTCTACGATCTCGTGGTAGAAATACTCTTGTACTACCCATATCATCAATATTAATCAAGTAGGAAGTAGGGTTTTACCTCCATCGAGAGGGCCTGAACCTGGGTAAACATCTGTGTCCCTTACTTGTTGTTACCATCAGCCTTGACACACAGATCAGGACCCCCTACCCGAGATCCGCCGGTTTTGACACCGACATTGGTGCTTTCATTGAGAGTTCCTCTGTGACGTCGCCATCAGGCTCGATGGCTCCTTCAATCGTCATTAACAACGCTGTCCAGGGTGAGACTTTCCTCCCCGGACGGATCTTCGTGTTCGGCGGCTTCGCGCGGCGGGCCAATTCGCTTGGCCACTTGGAGCAGATCGATAGCTATGCCCCCGGCCATCAAATAAGGTTCAGAAACCTAAACTATACGGCAGATATCCGCGGAGACTTGATCTTCGGTGGATTCGGGCCAGCGCCAGAAGCGTCGAACAGTCACGATGAGCACGGCCTAGACCTGCTGTCAGACGTTGCTTGGGATATCATCCTGGCAGAAGCCCCAGACCTAAATCCAAGACAGGTTGCATTGCCTAAGGACGGAGGGCTGGACCCCGCCCCACAGGCCGTACCCTCATCGGCGATGGAGCCGAACACAGGCCTCACTTTTGAGGAAACTGGTGACCCCGGTCCCCTGGACTCATGTCCAGTTATAGGCTCCAGTCCGCGCGTCCCCAGGCCCGCCGATCCCGGTTGGGCTCCGGTGATGGAGTTCACCGTGGCGGACATCTTTCAGCACTCACCCTTCGGTGACATACTAAACTCATTCAAAACCCTCTCTTTGACAGAGAATCTCGGGCCGAATTATGTCCGGTTGATGATTCGTTGCCCACCCACCACCCACTTCATAGCCACGGTTGATGATTTAACCGATGTGCTGGACTTCGACTCCGAAGGCATCGAAGGTATCGACGACGATGCAGGAGAAGACTCAGAATCTATGGGGTGCCAGATTCATGCCTCGCCACACGACATATACATGGTGGATACGCCCAAGGAAGGCGGCGGTGACGATCCGAAAGATAACACCCCTGGGCAAAAACCAAAGCGACGGTGCAGACACCGTTCCAAATCCGGCAACAGTAACAATATCAGCAAGAGCGCCAGAAGAATGGATACTCCGGTCAACCCTGATGGCAATAACGACCAAATAGAACAAGCGATGGAGGAGGACGAACCAGGTCACACCGAACATAGTCCGGGTCATACGCCCGAAGAAAATGATCCAGAGGGACGTGTTCACCAATACGGCCAAGGACAAGAAGACAGTCCGGACGATGATGCATTCATCGTTCCGGAAGAACTCGTGGAACGAGAGAACCTCCATATAAAGCTTATGGCCACAGCAAGAAGTCTGAAGAAGCAGAAGCAACGGCTTAAAGCCGCACAGGAAACGCTCAATCACAGATGGAACAAAGTGCTAGATACTGAAGAAAGATATGGCGACGATCTCCATACAAAGAGCTCCCAAAACGCAAGCTACTGCCAGAATTCGACGACGAGGCTCTTCCACCGAAGAACAACACGACCAGGAGACCAGGAGTACCACTTCATAACCGCAACAAATCAGCTGCCAAAGACGCACACGATTTACGTGAGCACCTGGAGAAGAAAGCTGGCGCAGCTAGGTCCATCTACGGATCTAAAAGAGACACCCCGGCAAGGGACTATGGTCGTCAAAACAATTATGACAACCAAACACCAGTCCGGAACAAACACCGAACACAACAACAGCCGACGGCATGCCACAGCGCGTCCAGATACAGAGGGGCTGCTCACCCCCTATGCTTTACTGATGAAGTACTGGACCATGAATTCCCACAGGGCTTTAAACCTTTAAACATAGAGGCATACGACGGAACGACAGACCCAGGGGTCTGGATCGAGGACTTTATCCTCCACATACACATGGCTCGTGGAGATGACCTCCATGCCATCAAATACCTTCCCCTCAAACTAAAGGGACCAGCTCGGCACTGGTTGAAAAGCCTCCCCGAAAATTCAATCGGGAGCTGGGAGGAACTAGAGGACGCTTTCAGGGCCAATTTTCAAGGGACTTATGTCCGGCCTCCGGATGCTGACGATTTAAGTCACATAATCCAACAACCCGGAGAGTCCGCCCACAAGCTTTGGAATAGATTCCTCACTAAGAAGAATCAAATCATTGACTGTCCGGATGCCAAAGCCTTAGCAGCATTCAAGCACAGCATCCGTGACGAGTGGCTCACCAGACACCTCGGCCAAGAAAAGCCAAGGACAATGGAAGCCCTAACAAGCCTTATGACCCGCTTTTGTGCGGGAGAAGATAGCTGGCTCGCCCACAAAGGCACCAGCGACCCCAGCACATCCGAAATAAGGGATGGCTACGGGAAGCCATGGCGTAATAAAAACAAACGCCAAAACAAGGAAGAGATCCCGGACAACACAACGGTTAATGCCGGATTTCGAGGCTCTCGACCTAACCAGCAAAATAAGCAACCTAAAGGCAGTAAAGAGGGACCATCCGGTCTGAACAGAGTTTTGGACAGACTATGCCAAATTCATGGCACCCCTGACAAACCTGCGAACCACACGCATAGAGAGTGCTGGGTCTTCAAGCAGGCCGGCAAACTAAATGCCGAACACAAGGGAAGGGAAACACCAAGTGAAGACGAGGATGAACCTCGCCAACCGAACACTGGAGGACAGAAAACATTCCCGCCAGAGGTTAAAACAGTGAACATGATCCACGCGACTCGCACATCCTTGGGAAGGCACGAACGCGCCCATAAAAACGCACGCGATATAGAGCCCATCGTACCCACACCTAACTACTGGATGTCTTGTTCGATCACCTTCGATCACCTGGACGGCCGAACTAGCATTCGGCGCGAAGGATCAGATGCCTTGGTGCTTGACCCAATAATCAACGGATACCATCTCACTCATGTCCTCATGGACGGTGGCAGCAGTCTCAATTTAATATATGAGGACATTGTCCACAGGATGGGGATAGACTCATCCAGAATCAGTAAGATTCACACCACCTTTGAAGGGGTGATACCAGGCGTTGAAGCCTACGGCAAGGGCTCCGTCATACTGGAGGTAACATTCGGCTCTCCAGGTAACTCCAGAAGCGAAGAACTAGTCTTCATCATCGCACACTTCCAAAGCAGATATCAAGCATTGCTTGGAAGAACGGCCTTCGCCCGCTTCAACGCATTGCTGCACTATGGCTACCTTACACTCAAGATGCCCGGTCCACGCGGCGTCATCACCGTTAGCGGAACAACGGAGCCCTTTTCGCGCGCAGCGACGGCCCTAGCGGTCGGACTATAAGCGGCCTTTAACAAAATTATAACAGGTCGTTAAGACCACGGACACGGTTAGACGAGTCCGGCAGCCCACATTAAACCAGGGCATTGTATATGTAATCCTATAGTGGACACTAGGGGCTAATAATAAAGCCCCACACTCTCGGCTCAACCTTATTGGCAGGCCAGCATTTTACATTTTCTACTATCCATCGCACACTTACGTTGCACTCTTCTATGAGATCCCCTTCTTCCGCAGACAACGTTCGCGTGATACCCTTCCAGGATGCGGCACAACAGAGATAAAGACGCAGACGTGCAGTAGGGCCCCGTCCAATAGGTTTCTTTTTAGATTAAGCCCCTGTGTAAACCTTTTCTATTGCCTCTTGTTGTTTCATCATCCCACGGGTTCCATACCCACAGAGGACACTGCCGTTTTTGGCATTACGCCACGATAGATTAATGCACGCACCTGGACATACAGGGTTTATAATGAATGGGCATTCTTGAGCCCATCATCTATTAGAAAGTCCGAATACCTTCGGGGGTGTTCGGCGTCACGAGTTTGGCCTTATATGCATCAGCTCCGAATCATGTCTTTGGTCAAATGTTGGGATTGCCCGGCTCCTGGGTTTGCCGCCTTACGTTATGTTATAATCGGCTAAGGTGGCCAAAGGAGAACTGCTGCAATTGTGCCCTGGTTATTCCGGGAGAGCACCTCAGTAGAGAAAGCCGAAAACTGACCGTCATGATACAACGAGAGACTGGTCAACCACTCGACGACTCACCGGAATCTCTAGGATTCCTCCGCATTAACGAAGGGCCATTTCCCGGCTAGGTACATACGCGCCCGTATTCGGATGCACGCGATGGTACCAGGGGCTACATAGTAGCCCCAATATTAGAATCCCGTTGCTAAGCGAAAGATTTACAGCTATATAGTCCGGTTGCCTAGTTCGACGTGCAATCACCTCCTTGCCGGACCAAGACGTTGGATAAAGAGTGATCAGGCACATTTTTTTGCGAACACCCCTGCATTGTATGCGTGGGGGCTTGTCGTGGAATTAACACGTCAGATGTCCTTAGTGTGAGGACTTAGTCGCGAGGCCAACGCATCTATGTGGTAGCTTGAGAGGGGTTGAGTGGAATCGAGAGACGCAACACAAGACAAGGGTTTAGACAGCTTCGGGCCCCGGGAAACATCATCCGGTAAGAACCCTACATGTTGTTTGAGGCTAGATCTCATTATCATCACGAGGGAGTCGCCGTAAACCGGCTCTCCTCTAGTTGTATCTAGCCCTAGAGATTGTTTCTTGCTTTCTTGCTTGTCCCTCTTTGGGGAGCCCTGCCCCTCCTTATATATGTTGAAGGGGAGGTTTACATGACCAGTCCTAGTTGGATTAGGATTACTCTATTACAAGTGGAGTCCTAGTCTTGCTTCCTTTGTAGAAAAATATTCCTTATGTCTTCCTCTTAAACCGGCCCACCATTAACATGAACCGGCCTTCTGGGCCTTGGGCCTTGTCATCCGTCTGACCCGCTCGCCGGGTCACCAGTGAGTCATAATGACTAGGTGGGTTGCTTGTAAACCGCCAGGTCAGGGCGGGTCGCCAGTGAATCGCCAAGTGTAAGTGGGGTCTCAAGTAAACCGCGAAGTCCGGCTGGGTTATACTTCCGGCCGGTTTACGCCGTGGGGTATATCCCCGACATTAGCCCCCAGTTTAATTTGGATTTATCCATGTTAAACTGATCCTGTAAAACAAACACAAGAACAAATTTGACATATTATGCTCCGGGTTAAGAATTCTTGTAAACCGGCACCTGATCATCCTTAATTCCTTGTCATTTCCTTCTTCTAGATAATCCAGGTCAATAAACCAGCTTCATACTCAATTTGCTGACATTGGTTTCTCAGAGAAAATAATTGTGAAGAATAATCCACTTGAATCGGCTTCCAAAGCGTCGGTTTAAAAAATATTGGTCTTCAAATACTCATCTGATATTCAGTCGGCTTAAAAATGTAAAACTTGCTGGTTTATCATTACCAAAGTTGCCAAGTTATATAACAGACGATGCCGGGTCATAATTGTTGTTGACACCGGGTCATGTAATTGATCTTCCTGATTTTCTCAAAACTGATAATTTGAAGATGTTCCTCCTTATATATGCATAATACCTGTAGCCCCCAAGTCTTAAGAGGAGAACATAGTGATAGCTCAAGACTTGCTCCAATATAAGTGTTGCAACCTTTGAAGAAATCCGGTTTGTTCATCTCAATCATTAGTCAAAACTGAGTATTCCACATATGTAGCCCCCAAGTGTCGGGTTGTCATGCTTGTAGCAACATGGGACTTGAAATTGCCTGATGCTCAAAAAACTTCAACCAGTGTAGCCCCCAAGGGCCGGGTCATTATGCAATAAGGAGCAGGGACTTTATAAATATGATCATATAAACTTTCAATAGCAACGTGTAGCCCCCAAGGGCCGGCTCAGTAAGATAATAGTGAGCCGGGACTTGATATATACTTCAATGAAAACAACGTCATATGATGTAACCCCCATCATGGGGCTTGAATCCATGTCCACAAGGTTAAGAGCCTTGTGCTTTACCAACTGAGCAGTGGACACTTCAATATAATGGATAAAAAGATTTGTACCTTGAATTGTTGACAGGAGCAATTGGTAGCCCCCAAGGGCCAGCTCATTACAATGTGATGAGTCGGGTCTTCAATAAGGTGAGCAAAGAATGACTTTGCATTAGCCCCCAAGTGTCATGGTGCATGCTTGCAGCGACATGAGACTTGCATATTTGATGTAATCTCAACTTAAATAATGTAGCCCCCAAGTGTCGGGTTGTAAGCCTGCAGCAACTCGGGACTATTCCTTCAATCCATTGATAATATGATAGCCATTGCGCTAAAGCGACTTTGAAAACCTTGATCATAATAATGATTATTGATAACCATAATAAATCTAGCCACGTTGGCTATTTGAAGATTTGAATAATATAATCCAATGATTTATGAGTGCATGATTCCAATGGCGCAATCCAAATATATATTGGTGACTTATAGTCCAAAGCCAGGCTGGGTCAATAAACATCGGATTATAAGTGATTATGCACTGACAACTTGTAGTTGAAAGTCGAGTTGGGTTAATGACACCAGGTTAATTTGATGACTGATAGTCATGCCGGGTCAATAGACGTCGGTTCAACATAAAATTTATCAAAAGAGAAAAATCTAGACAAAGGCAAATAAAACCATGTAGTCGAGGCTTTTCAAGGGCTGCCAGGCCCAAATTCGAGGCTTTTCATGGGCTGCCAGGCTGCTGAGTTAAACCATTTTTGCAAAGCCTTTTAAGATGGGCCTCCAACTAACCAATCGTCGTTTTAACTTTGACAAGTTCAGGGTCTGCGTAAGATTGACTTGTCAAACGTTCGGCGGGTCATGCCAGGATTACCTGGAAAGGAGTGGCTTACTTGATGAAGGCAGGTTAACCCGAGGTTTTAGGTGAATACACCAGGCTTCCAAGCCGTGCTTGATAGCATATTACAAGGGTCCTTTCAAACTCTTTGTTGCAGTGCACAAAGAGCCCCCAAGTAACTTTGTGAGCTGTGCTCTATGGGTGCCTATGTTTGAGTTATGTGTACCAACAAGACTCTCTTTGGCCCCTTGGGTGTGAAGCTCCCAAGCTTTGTTGTGGCGTGATAGCCGGATTAATGGACAGAACTCCGCTTTGTCAGCTGAAGCCCCCATGTAACCAATAATATCATAAGCCAATTGGGCGGGATACCCATGTTTGAACCGTGCATCATGGCAACAGGTCCTCTTCGGCAACCTTTAACTTTTTGCAAGAGATAAATTCTTCTTTGAACCGGGATTTTGAACCGGATATTGACAGCTTCAGAGATTTGTGGGAGATAGATTTCCCCTTGAACCGAATTTTGAACCGGATTTGAGAGCTTCAAAGCTTTGTGATAGATAAATTTCCCTTGAACCAGATTCTAAACCGGATATTTGGAGAGCTTCAATGAGACTGACCTCCCTTGAGCCGGGTTTTAAACCGGAATCCTTTCTGATGATCCGGAACTTCTTCATTGAGCCGGGATTTGTAACTGTCGTATACTTTCTAAACCAGAAATTTTCTGACGGCCTTTAAATTTTCATCAATATAACAGTAGCCTCCGTGACCGGGTTATCTTTCCCTTCAACATCCTGGGGCACTTGAATTTGCTGAAACTGGCAAGACTTGATCATAATAGAAGGTATATATCATCGTAGCCCCCGAGTCTTCAGATGACTCAAGGAGTTGTCTTGAGATTCTTCGTACTTGACCATAGCAGAAGGTATATATCATTGGTGTTGACAGTATGATTTGAATCCACACAAGATTGAGGTGACTGCGGCGGGTTATAGATGATCCCGTATGAGCCGTGTCAGCAACTCGGCCAATGGTTCCTTCCAACTGGTGTTTTGAAGCTAACCAAACTATAGTGGCGGCGACTTGTGCGCCTGCCCATTGAACCACCCAGTGCAGACGGCGGTTGATAGTATATGATAGCTTGCCTTCATTTTGTTGAAAGAAAACCAGGCTACCCAAGTTGTGACTTGCTCATGCTCAATAAATAACTCATGCAGACAGGTGCGGTCCGACGTGTTGATGTAGACGAGGCCGTGAGAGATGGACGGGAAAAACAACCGCAGCATTAGAGGCAGCTCAGACAGATGAATCGCCCGCGGTGTTGTAAGCCGGCGCAGATGAGCAAGTTGTCCTCCGTGTTATAAACAGGTGCAGACGCGTGAACCGCCACGAGGGCAGATGAACGAGTTGTCCATGCGTTGTAAGGCGGCGTGGACGGGCGAGTTGGCCAAGGCATTGTAAGCCGGTGCGGACGGGGAGCAACGGCACCGGTGTCGTAAACCGGCACGGACGGGCGAGTTAATCGTGGGCACGGTCCCGGCAATGCTGATGTAAACCGGGTCGTAAGGGCGGCGTCTTGCATGCGTCCATTCTCCGTGTAATGTGATACGAACACTGGGCGGGACGTTGCCAGCGCGTGCTCCGTACCCATGGTATAAACCACGTTTATAATGAATAATTGTCCTGCATACCAAAATATACGGTCCAAAGTAATTGTTCTTTTGACAAAAAACAATGTGTCAAAAATAGACTTAGATAGATGTCACCTGATATGTTAAGCCGGAATTTATCCGTCGTGGAGTTGATGATCACCATGGTGAAAAATAATCACAGACAAGTTGGCCGCGGCATTTATAAGCCGGTGCGGGACGGGAGAATTGGCCACAAGTGCGGACGGATGTAAACCGAACAGCGTGGGCGGTGGTTTGTGCGAGTCCGCCAGGCGGTTCATAAGAGCGAGCGTGACACGAGCGTGTTGAGGTAGACCGGACCGCAGGGGCGGCGGTTTGCACACCCTGTTCAACAATAAGCGGGCGCGGATGCTGGTGCATGATGATACTAATGTATACTCCATAGACACAGCATGGCACCATCTTTATAATGATTCATTTGTCCTGCACATAAAAATACATAGACCAAAGTAATTGTTCGCAGACATATTACTGTATATAGATGAAGTAGATAAGATGGGTATCACCTGATGTGTCTTTCGAACAAAGTGACTACATAGCAATTTGACCAGATGATGACCTTCACATCCCAACAAATCACCATGCATCCATCTAGTTTTTAAGTAAGCCACGCCCCTCAAGCAATGCATTGAACTTGGGTGTCCCTCAATAGCTCGGTGCGGCATGGAGGCAGTGACGCCCAAGGCAGTAGCAACACCAGCGGAGTGAGTAGCGGGAGACGCTCATCAGTGCTCATTAGTGCTCATCGAAAGCGGTAACAGCAGCCAAGGCAATTTCACGGTAGGGGCAGCTTAGCAACTTGGAGTTGAGGCCCAGCGTTGGCGGCTTAACAAAGCGGCGGCGGAGAAGCGCCTAACAAAGCGTCTCACGGCAGAGCAACAGCAAGAGGAGATGCAAAGGCGGAGGCGGTTTAACGACACCGACGAGTGGAGATGACCGGGTGACCGTATCAATCGGTCACGGAGGAGCAGTGGCTCGACGGAAAAGGCGGCCATTCACTGGTGTTGTTGCGTGACGGCATTTAATGAATTTCTAAGTGTACAGTTCTCCCTCAAACACACGTGGAGGCAGCACAAGACGCAGACGGCGGCTTGAAGTAGCAAAAGTGCTCCAGCGACGTCGGCTCTTTGAAGCGGCCTGCTGTATAAGTACACGGCGGTTTCAGTCTCGTACACAAATTATAAGAACAGCTCTGCTCTTGGCTGATGGCTGTGAAAATCCTGCTGACTCTGGGCAGGGGCAACGATATCAATGGCTTCTACCAGCTCCATAAAATTGAGCGGCTAACTGGTGCGTGGCCGAGCAAAGGCGAGGCCGACCACGGAGGCAGCTTCTACGGGCCTATTTGGTTTGCAGCCTAAGGTTGTCACGCCTAATCTTAGGTGTGCCACAATATCTTAGGCATGTGTTTGGTTCATTGCCACACTTGTGGCTTGCCACACTTTTCTAGCTACATGGTCCACATGTCATAGACTCAACTTCTTGCCAAATCTTGCCACACTTGTGGTGGCCATTTTTTAGTCACACTTTTTGTGGCAGCCACACTTTTTGTGGCAGCCACACTTTGCCTAAACTTAGTTGTGGCAAAGTTAGTCATGAACCAAACAGACCCTACATGACAGTCTTTTCTTCTCTTTCTGAGCTTGAGTTGTACAAGTACCATTGCATGCGTTTCAAGGTAGCTAGCACTTTTCCCTTACAGGATACTGGTATAGGCCGAGACGGAAACTAAATTTGACTTGGACCGGCCGCTCCGCGCTGAATCTAAATTATAGGACTAATCATCAATCCGGCCGGCCGCAGACTTCCTGTTGACCTCGGTGACTCGGATCAAAAACTTTTCTTCTAAGAAACTCCAATTTGTCTCACGCAAGTATCTTAATCGAAATCCATACATGTACACGAGGACATATATCTTTTTCTTCTTCTTTTTGCTTGATTGCTTTACACTTGACGTAGCAGCAGAAAGACCCGACCATTGTTTGGGGCGAGACCGGGTGCGACTCGGCGTTGACCCGCCATAGAGGAGGCGGCTCTGTGGGCGACTCGGCCACGAAGCATAATCTGGGACGTAGTTGATTGAATTATGTCCGAGTCCTTGCTATATTATTTTTTCCTTTCCTTTTGTCTTCATGTGATGATGAATCTGTTGTAGTACTCCTTCCAGTCCACGCTTGCGCATAATTCTTGGGTGCTCCGCAAGCCTCCGCTCCACTTTTGCCTCGGGATTTGGTCCATCAGCAGATTATGTGCGGAGGCATGGATCAGCGAACACAACTTGACGGATTAGTCAGAATAACTACAATGGAAGATTTCCTGTGCGTCTCAACGTAACCTGCGATTGATGGATCGCGGCAAACTGCCACCACCAGAAAAAACTCTCATCGCGGACTCGGCTTGCAAAGGCGGCAGCTCATGGTGCAGCCCTTTCGACCCTGAGAGAGATCCCTCCAAGAACTCAACACCACCGTGCGCAAGCCCTACGGTGGGCGCCAACTGTCGTGGAATTAACACGTCAGATGTCCTTAGTGTGAGGACTTAGTCGCGAGGCCAACACATCTATGTGGTAGCTTGAGAGGGGTTGAGCAGAATCGAGAGACGCAACACAAGACAAGGGTTTAGATAGCTTCGGGCCCCGGGAAACATCATCCGGTAACAACCCTACATGATGTTTGAGGCTAGATCTCATTATCAGCACGAGGGAGTCGCCGTAAACCGGCTCTCCTCTAGTTGTATCTGGCCCTAGAGATTGTTTCTTGCTTTCTTGCTTGTCCCTCTTTGGGGAGCCCTGCCCCTCCTTATATATGTTGAAGGGGCGGTTTACATGACCAGTCCTAGTTGGATTAGGATTACTCTATTACAAATGCAGTCCTAGTCTTGCTTCTTTGTAGAAAAATATTCCTTATGTCTTCCTCTTAAACCGGCCCACCATTAACATGAATCGGCCTTCTCGGCCTTGGGCCTTGTCATCCGTCTGACCCGCTCGCCGGCTCACCAGTGAGTCATAATGACTAGGTGGGTTGCTTGTAAACCGCCAGGTCAGGGCGGGTCGCCAGTGAATTGCCAAGTGTAAGCGGGGTCTCAAGTAAACCGCAAAGTCCGGCCGGGTTATACTTCAGGCCGGTTTACGCCGCGGGGTATATCCCCGACAGGGCTGAAGCCAACGACTGCTATCTTTCAAATTACCCATATATATATATACATATATATATATATATGTGTGTGTATATATATATATGTATATATATACGGCCGCATAGGGGACACAATCATATTTTCAGACACAAATTATAAATATAACCTTCTAATCAAAATGTTTCTACAATGATTTGAATCATCACTCGAAGAGGAGATTCTTCGGGCACTGCGCCTCTATCAGGTGGGCACCCTCCGTGACCTGCGCCAAGTAGTGCACGGCCGGATATTGACCCCCTACCGGATCCTGAGACGCTACCATAGTGGCATCCATATCCGTCCAATACGCTTTAACGCCTGCAAGGGCCATCCGCACACCCTCTATGCATGCTGACCTCCTCACGGCATCGATCCGGGGCACGACCCCAAGGAACTGTTGCACTAAACCAAAGTAGTTGTCCGGCTTCGGCTCCTTCAGCCAAAGATGATCTATTACAGACCGCATCGCAAGCCCGGGCAGCCTGTGAAGCTCCGCCACAGCAGCCATCTTATCACTTAATGGCAGCGGGCGAGTGGGAGCATGGAACTGCGACCAAAAAAGCTTCTCCACCACGTTTTCACCCTGATCTTTGAAGAACTCCACAGCATCAGTCGTACTCTTCGCCAGGTCCGCGTATGCGTCCCGCGAGCTCCAGCATCCATCAAGGGGAGCGTACTTCGGATCGAAGAACTTCATCCATAGCAAATAGGAGCCTCCAACCGCGATTTTACCGGCCTGTTGAAGCTCCTCCCGGGCACCCCTGAGCTTGGTCCGTATTTCCTTGGTGGCATTCAGCGCCTTGCTCAGGTCAGCCGATTTATCTTCATGCTCCTTCTTTAGGAGCTCATACCGGTTAGCGGCATGTCTTAACTCGATAGCCATTTCGGCTATATTTTCCTTGCTTCGGCGATGAGCAACCTGTTCGCCTCTCAATTCCTTGGCCGCCTTTAGGGCAGCCGCATTGCTCACCCGAGCTTGTTCCTTGGCTAGAACAAGTTCCGCCCTCAGGGCCTCCGCAGCAGCAGCACCATCTGTAGTCCGAACAAATTATATTAATACGTGCCACCTTAATATTTTCCTATGCAATGGGAGACAGGGCACATACCTTGTGATGTATCCAGCGGCTCATTCATTACAGTAATATCGGCATCAATCGACCCAATTTGCCTCGATAGTTCGGCAACTTCAACGGACGGTCCGGCGGCCGGACCCACAGGTACCTGCACAGGTTTACAGCACTATCATTGGTTTATGATCCCCCGTTTGCCACCTAGGGCGGGAAACCAGAGTCTCAGGGGCTACTATCTATATGGAGCACGCCTAGCGCGTGCCTTACAACCAAAGAAATAGTGAGTTATCCATTACATACCTCAAAGCCTCTGAGCAGGCTTGTGAATGCTTCATTCAAACCGCTTGTAGAGGATGGAATCTTCTTGAGCACCACGCTCATTAATGAGCGGTGCTCCTCCGAGAGCACAGCTCGCTCCAGTAAGCCCATCAGTACGTCCGGACTCAGGGCGGCTGACGCATTGGCCTCCGGCCTTGGCGGATCCGGACTCCTCCGTGAGGACACCTCGGTGTCGCCCGCGTCAAGAATCGGAGAGGCGGGTGGGGTCTCGCTCTCCATCATCTCCGGAGGAAGGTCACCCAAAGACGATCCCTGTTGAGAAGAGCTGCCAGCCGGACTGCAAAAAGTTGAGTCCTGGTCATTGATCTAGGAGAAATGCAGTACCTTTAAGTTAATGATTGACTTACGGCTCGTTGGAGGGCTGTCCTGTTGGTGGGTGTAACGCGGTGAGGATGCCCGTCGCGGCAGAGCCCCTTGGGGACACCTTCTTCCCAGCTTTAGGCGTCTCCGTCTCCAGGTCTTCAGAGGCGGCCCTTTTCTTCCCGCGTGGGGAGGAGGCTTCAGCCTCCCCTCCCCGACTATCCTCCTTGGGGGAAGTAACAATTCCCCCGGTCCGGATGCGTAGCATGTGGGGTTCGGTTTCTTCGTTCCTCCCCTTGTCTTTCCCCGAGTGCATTCTGCTGAGTACCCGGTCGAGCATCTTGGCCACGGTAGGGGTGGGCGAGCCTTCGGGAAGTGGCACTGGACACCTGATTCTCTCCGCCTTGCTGAGCCATTCCTGGACGCAGATGATGTTCAGAATAAACAATCATGACAAATACAAAACAGGGTGTCTGGTATCAAGGCTACTTGAGTATCTAGGCGATTGCAGCTTAGGCCCGCATCCTCGGTGGTATCTGGACACGCTACCTTCCGTCCGAAGAATAATTGGCACATCTTTTCGAGCTTTAAGCCGAAGAAGTGCTTCACAGTCTGCGGACCCTCCGGATTGAAATCCCACATCCGAAGAGGCCAACGTTGGCACGGCAACATCCGTCGGATTAGCATCACTTGCATTACGCTGACAAGGTTGATATCCCTCTCGAGAAGCTCACCGGATGCGGTTCTGCAGTATTGGTACGTCGCCTGCGGGCCCCCAATTACGTCCTACGTCTGTCCAGGACGCCAACTGTGATGGGGGGCCCGAGCGGAACTCGGGGGCGTCTACCCACTTTGTGCCCCTTGGGGCCGTAGCATAAAACCACCTCCGCTGCCATACGTCAGATACTTCTGGGAAAGAACCCTCCGGCCATGGGGCATCGGTGTTTCTGCTTATTACGGCACCTCCGCATTCCATGTTTCGCCCCTCGATCATCTTCGTCTTCACATTGAAGGTCTTGAGCCATAAGCCGAAGTGTGGTGTGACATGGAGAAAAGCCTCGCACACGATAATGAACGACAAGATATGGAGGATAGCATCTAGAGCCAGATCATGAAAATCCACCCCATAATAGAACATGAGCCCCCTCACGAAGCGATGGAGGGTGAAACCCAAACCACGGAGGAAGTGTGGGAGAAAAACAACACACTCATTGGGCTCCGGATTGGGGATAACTTGCCCTGGAGTAGGAAGCCTGTGCTGGATATCTGCGGTTACGTATCCGACCTCCCTAAGCTTTGCAATGTCCTTCTCCTCAATCGAGGAGGCGACCCACCGGCCTTGAGGATCAGATCCGGACATACTGGAGGATTTCGGAGGGGTGGAGCTTAGGTTTTGGGTGTTAGAACTCGAGGTGCGAGAAGGCGCGATGAAGGTGAAGAAAGAGGCATAGGTCTCGACCCCTTTATAAAGAGGGTGAATATCAAGAGTCCCCGGTGTGACCGTTTGAGGCTTAACTAAAAACACACAGGGTAATAGCAACAGCCGTCGTGGGGTCACACACGCTCATGTGGATGGAAAATCCTGTATTAAAAGGGACACGATCTCTGCCTCGACGGGACATGCCAATATAACCGCCTCGTAACACGAGTCGTTCTGGGGTAGGAAACATCGGTTCACATTGGACCGAGCCATGATACAAGGGCACGACGCACGAAGATTGCCAGCAAATCAGATCTATACCATACGAAGGTCATCTTGCAGATCCGGACATGTTCTACATGTTCGATAAACCACTTTGGAGTATTCGGAGGAGGAACGCGCCTTGCAATGCCGAAGACAATACTGCATGCCGGACTCATCGTCATTGAAGCCTGGTTCAGGGGCTACTGAGGGAGTCCTGGATTAGGGGGTATCCGAACAGCTGGACTATGTACAACGTCCGGGCTATTGAAGCGTGAAGATACAAGACTCAAGACTTCGGCCCGTGTCCGAATGGGACTTTCCTTGGCGTGGAAGGCAAGCTTGGCGATCCGGATATTATATTTCCTTCCTTGTAACTGACTCCATGTAAACCCTAGCCCTCTCCGGTGTCTATATAAACCGGAGAGGTTGGTCCTTAGAAGGCCGATCACAATTACATTCATACCATCATAGGCTAGCTCCTAGGGTTTAGCCTCTCCAATCTCGTGGTAGATATACTCTACCCATATCATCAATATTAATCAAGCAGGAAGTAGGGTTTTACCTCCATCAAGAGGGCCCGAACCTGGTTAACATCCGTGTCCCTTACTTCTTGTTACCATCAGCCTTGACGCACAGATCGGGACCCCCTACCCGAGATCCGCCGGTTTTGACACCGACAGCGGGGAACTCGATGTTGACCCACATGTCGCTGTTCCCACAACCCCTCATGTGTAGCTGCAGCGCCTACGGCAGATCCAGTTCCATTTCCCGCGCAAACGGGGTCGGAAGGCGAAGGCGACGGCGTGGCGGATGGCGCAGCCTGACAAAGAATTCGCAGGGATTATCCCCAGCATGGCCCTCCATCGAAAGAAGGGCCGCTGGAGGGGGCGAGGCGGATCTGCCGCCCCATCCTCCTCTCCCCCGGGCTCCACGGCGGCCTCGGCCTCGCCCCCTTCCCCTCCCTCTAGCGGCCCACTCCGCCGCTACGAGTTCTTGGGGAGGAGTGATGCGCTGTCTGGCCGAAACCCTCGCCGCCACTGATGAAGCATCGCCACGCCCCCTCGCCATAGCAGAACAAGAAAGGAAACATAATTGGAAAGAGGTAGACGGCGAAAGGTTGGGAGGCACCATCCCTCCCATGCCCCTCTTTATAAAGGGGCGGGGGCGAGGCTCGCCGCCCCCTCTCGGCCAATCCGGCCTCTAGAGATGACAGCATGCAGGGACGTCGACCGCCCTTCCCGCTCCATTGAAGGCGTGTGGGAATCGACCCGCACGCGCGCGACTATCCACGACCCCTGCGCCTGTCATTCGCTCTGCATGCAGCGAACGTGGTGCAAGGAGCGGGTGCGATGGGGCGCGTGGAACGACGGTTCCCGAGCAAGGTTAGTAAATGGGAGGCGGCCCTACGGTCTCGAAGAGACACGCAAGCTGCCTCTTTACTGTCCACCGAAAAGTGACGCCAGCTTGCCCACGTCATGCGCGCGCATGACCCCCACGTCGCGCGTTCAACGCAGGTCATGGGGAAGCACAGCGGGCGGAACAGTGGCCGCGGTAAAATCCGCCTCAACTGCCCGCGCACCATTCTGGGCCTGGCACAACAATGCTGCGCCTATGTGTGACCCAGGCCCGGGGGCTCCTGTCGGTGTATAAAAGTAGGGGCCTAGCTTTTGGCCTTTACTTGTGCACGGGCAGTCAGAGCCACCTGCCATGACCACACATGAGCAAGGCAAGAGAGGGAAGCCAGAGAAGAGCCAAGGCCACAGGGACAAGCAAAGCAAAACAGCAAAGGACCAAGACCACAAAGGTTGCACGGGCAATACAGGTTGCCCCAGCAAGGACCCTTGCCGAGGGCAGCCCCGGCAAGATCCTTGCCGGGGCAGCTCGTCCACACCCGCTGAGCGAGCCACCTTCGAGCCCACCAACACTGAGCAGTCGCATTGGGACAGGGTTCGAGAGGCACCTCCGTGGTGGCATGCAGATCTTTGTGAAGACATAGAGCAATCAAAATCAAATGGGGATAGGAGAGCAACCGTCCCCACCGAAGAAACCCACAGGACCCCCCGACAAGATCCTTGCCGGGGAAACCAGCGCACCGCGGCAAGACCCTTGCCGGGCCACCCGGCAAGACCATCATCAAGTGCCCCGGCAATGCCACTGCCAGACCTGCACCAGCCAAGTTCCTACCGCCGTTCATGTGTAGCCACCGACCCAACCAGCTGGGCAGGCACCTGCGTGGCAGCATGCACACCTTCGTGGAGGCTCCACCACCGCGCCACCTCAGCTGCCTGCCTACCTACATGGCGCTGCATGCTTTGCTGGCCGAGGCACGTGTCGAAGCTAGGAGGGGCGGCGACGGACGGGACGGGCCTCACCCCCGTCCCCCAATAAAGTGACGGACACCTAAGCCCCACATTTAATGCGTCTTGTCCTGTAATACTAGCGATAACCTCGCAACACTGTAGCACTTTCCACCTCCTGTGTGCCACTGTGGCAGCCCCTTTCGCTAAAAGGAGGCCCATGGCATACTGAGAAGGGATTCGGCTCTTTTGAACCTCGCAGCACCCAAAGCTAGTTCAAGAGCTCAAGAGCATTAATACAACCACCAAAGCAGGATCGTAGGGTTTTACGCATCTTTGCAGCCCGAACCTGGGTAAATCCCCTGTGTGCCATCCCCTAGTCCCGTTCTTCTCACGATTCCGCACCCCGCAACCACAGAAGGGATTCCAGTGATCGTGTCATTTCCCACCGGCACAACGCAAAGAAAACAGAATCTGTCAAAAACAAAACAATCTGTAGCAATCTGGAAACTTTGAATACTTCTGTAACTCCAAAAATTCTTAACAATTAGGACAACGTGGAAATTTTTCAAATTAATCTTTTGCAAAAATAATCAACTCAAAAGCACTCTTTTTTTTAAAATTAAAAATATTTTTGTAAGCGCAAAAGTTTCTGTTTTTCAGCAAGATCAAATCAACTCTCACTCAAATCATCCAAAAGGCCTTGCTTGGCACAAACACTAATTTAAACCACAAAAACACATCTAATCAGAGGAAGAATTGTGTATTTTATTGAAACAGAAAGAAAAGCGAAAAGCAAAAAGATACAGGTTGGGTTGCCTCCCAACAAGCGCTATCGTTTTACGCCCCTAGCGAAAGATCTACGTGTTGTCATCTGTAATCTTTGCCAATTTAGTAAGGGTCTTTTCAAATTCGGGAGGCTCTTTGCGCTTCCCTAAATTTTCTGGGAAAGAAACCATCTTGAGATCTAAAATTTCGAACCGATTATTGCAAAGGGTAATCAAAGTGTTCATCCGATTGATACTACCGTTGAGATGTTTAAGAGGTTCTTTATATTTTTGCAATTCAACCATATGCTTATGCAAATCACCAAGTTTGTCCAAAATTTGAGCTCCCTCTGGGGTGAAAGAAAACCCTTTCTTTTGTGGTGGAACCCCCAAAATTCCTTCTAATATTTCATAGGCAGCATTGACATTAAGCTCAATAAAATTCCATTTTGCAGCAAAATCTAAAAGTTGTCCATGATGCAAAGCCAATCCTACATAAAAAAATTTAAGCAAAAATTTTGCATCTCCCTTTAAATTGCAAACACAATAGGAATCCATTAGCCTATACCAAGCATCTTTCAAATTTCCTCCTTGTCTTTGTTTGAAGTATAGAACTTCAAAATCTGGTAACAAATGAGGGGCGGTCAAACCATCCATTGTAACGAGAAAGCAAGAACGCGAATAGATCTAATAATAAAATGGTGAACGAAAAAGAGGTCAAATAAAACGGCAAATTTGTGTCAAGTAGGGGAGAGGAAAACGAGAGGAAAATGGCAAATAATGTAAATTGCAAGGAGATGAGATTTGTGATTAGGAACCTGGTTGATGTTGATGATCTTCCCCGGCAACAGTGCCAGAAATTCCTTTTGCTGTCTGCTAGAACTATGTCGGTATTTCCCCAAAGAGGAAAGGATGATGTAGCACAACAATGGTAGGTATTTCCCTCAGTGACGAGACCAAGGTTATCGAACCAGTAGGACAACCACGCAACACAATGTAAACAACTCCTACACACAAATAACAAATACTCACAACCAGACGTCTTTAAGGGGTTGTCAATCCCTTTCGGGCAACAACACCAGAAATTGGCACGGAGACGGGATAAAGTTGTAATAGATTGGATAAATAGATCGCAAATAAAATAAAGTGAAGAAAGGTATTTTTGTATTTTTCGTTTAATAGAACTAAAAATAAAAGCAAAGGAAAATAGATCGCGAAGGCAAATATATTAAAGAAGAGACCCGGGGGCCATATGTTTCACTAGTGGCTTCTCACGAGAAAAATAGCAAACAGTGGGAAAACAATTACTGTTGGGCAATTGATAGAACTTCAAATAATCATGACAATATCCAGGCAATGATCATTATATAGGCATTATGTCCAAGATTAGTAGACCGACTTCTGCCTGCATCTACTACTATTACTCCACACATCGACCGCTATCCAGCATGCATCTAGTGTATTAAGTTCATGGCAAAACAGAGTAATGCAATAAGAACGATGACATGATGTAGACAAGATCAATTTGTGTAGAAATAGACCCCATCTTGTTATCCTTAATAGCAATGATACATACATGTCATTTCCTCTTCTGTCACTGGGATCAAGCACCGTAAAATAGAACCCATCACAAAGCACCTCTTCCCATTGCAAGATAAATAGATCAAGTTGGCCAAACAAAACCCAAATATCAAAGAAGAAACGCGAGGCTATAATAAATCATGCATATAAGAGATCAAATAAGACTGAAATGAATTTCATGGATAAAAACATAGATCTGATCATAAACTCAAAGTTCATCAGATCCCAACAAACACACTGCAAAAAGACTTACATCATATGGATCTCCAAGAGACCATAGTATTGAGAATCAAGAGAGAGAGAGAGAGAGAGGAAGCCATCTAGCTACTAACTAAGGACCCGTAGGTCTACAAAGAACTACTCACGCATCATCGGAGAGGCACCAATGGACATGATGAACCCCTCTGTGATGGTGTCTAGATTGGATCTGGTGTTTCTGGAACTTTCCGCGGCTGGAATTAATTTTCGTTGACTCCCCTAGGGTTTCTGGATTATCAGGTTATTTATAGAGGAAATAGGTGGTGCGGGAGGCCACTGAGGTGGGCACAACCCACCTGGGCGCGCCTGGGCCCCCAGGTGCGCCCTGGTGGGTTGTGCTCCCCTCAGAGTACCCCTCTGGTACTTCTTTGGCCCAATAGGTGTCCTCTGGTCCAGAAAAAATCCACAAAAAGTTTCACTGCATTTGGACTCCATTTGGTATTGATTTCCCGTGATGTAAAAAACAAGCAGAAACAGTAACTGGCACTGGGCACTATGTCAATAGGTTAGTACCAAAAAATGATATAAAATGATTGTAAAACATCCAAGAACGATAATATAATAGCATGGAATAATAAAAAATTATAGATACGTTGGAGACGTATCACCTCCCTGGCGAGGACTCCCCGCCATTGTTCTCCGCCACGACGACTGTTGCCTTCCTACCGCTCCAGATCTGGTCGTCATTGACCCCCTCCATGAACAGTCCTTGTAGGGGGGCGCTATCCATCTTCCCGCGTGCATAGAGAGGGTCCTCACGCAGTCGTACGGTCGACCACAACGATGCGGCCGTATGGTGGGTACCCTAACGCCACTCTCCTGGGCAGGAGGAGTCCAAATCTGGGACCTCACCAAGGTCGCCACCCACGGTAAGTGCACCTGCCCTCTAAATCCCGACCTGTCCATCTTCTCCCTAAGTTGCAGAGACAGTGACCCCTAGACGAGCCTCTGCTCATCCCCGATCTCCCTCCTTTCGATTCTCGGTTGTGCGACTCCGCTCAGTCCGATGTTGCAACTTCTTCTCCAACTCTGCAAGTGTACGTAAGCCACCTGCCTTCCTTTCCTGTGCTTTCTCTTGTTCTCTTTATGTACACGCCATGGCGATCGTGCCATGCTAGGCTGTACCCTGTCCATGGAAATTTCTATGATTGGGCTTGTGGTGATGGTCTTCTATGTCACTGTTTCACTCAATGCACGAGCATAATGTATGTGTCGAATTGCAAATGTAACATGTCAATGGCACCACACGATGTTTTTGTATCAATTTTGTACATAAATAATTTTTTTATTTGTTTGATTGTTTATTTGTTTTCTATGTGCTTCTATTTTGAATAATGCTACTTCTGTCTATTTTTCTATTTTGGATATATATAGAGAGAGAGCATCATGACTGCCATGGATTGAACTATTTTGCTGAGATCCTGGAAAAATTGAATGGTATAATTATGTTAAGTGGGAACCTTGGAACTGATTTTTCACCTTAAAAGGTTGGCTATCTGAACCTACTTAAATAGTTCTGTGGCAATTTATCATATGCATGAAGCTTAGTTAGATTTGCTTTTATATTTTAAATTATGGGTCCTCCACTGAGTAGTCGGTGCCAAAACCGGCGGATCTCGGGTAGGGGGTCCCGAACTGTGCGTCTAGGCGGATGGTAACAGGAGACAAGGGACACGATGTTTTTACCCAGGTTCGGGCCCTCTCGATGGAGGTAAAACCCTACTCTTGCTTGATTGATATTGATGATATGGGTAGTACAAGAGTGGATCTACCACGAGATCAAGGAGGCTAAACCCTAGAAGCTAGCCTTTGGTATGATTGTTGTAATGGTTGTTGTCCTACGGACTAAAACCCTCCGGTTTATATAGACACCGGAGAGGGCTAGGGTTACACAGAGTCGGTTACAATGGTAGGAGATCTACATATCCGTATTGACAAGCTTGCCTTCCACGCCAAGGAAAGTCCCATCCGGACACGGGACGAAGTCTTCAATCTTGTATCTTCATAGTCTTGGAGTCCGGCCAATGATGATAGTCCGGCTATCCGGACACCCCCTAGTCCAGGACTCCCTCAGTAGCCCCTGAACCAGGCTTCAATGACGACGAGTCCGGCGCGCATATTGTCTTCGGCATTGCAAGGCGGGTTCCTCCTCCGAATAATCCATAGAAGATTGCGAACACCAGGATAGTGTCCGGCTCTGCAAAATAAATTCCACATACCACCATAGAGAGAATAATATGTACACAAGTTCAATCTACTGACGTATTTTGTGGCGTGACGTCACACCACTACCAAGCCTTTACTTGAATCGTTTTTATTATACCACCTCAGCGCGTTTAGCGAAGCGGTTTCCTTGGCACGTCTTGTCGAAGCAGAGATCGTGTTCCCCTTATTCTGGGATTCCCATCAATATGGACGTGGGTAACCCAACCGTGCCCGTTGCCACGCCTCCTCCATCGAAGGTGAGTTCCAAATGGTTACGGGGACGGCTCTTGGTATTCTCCCTCTTTATAATGAGACCAAGGCTCGTTTCTTTTCTTCAATCCTCAATCGAATCCGCCCCTCGCCCCGAGCTCCAACACTCAGGGCTCTAGATTCGAGCGCTTCGGAACTTCGACAATGTCCGGCTCCGACTTGCAGGACCGGTGGATGCCCTCCTCCATCACGGAGGAGGACGTGCTAAAGCTGAGAGAAGCCAGGTACTTAACCTACGAGATTTCGCATAGGCTTCCTGCCCAAGGGCAAGTCATTCCTACTCCCGAGCTAGGCGAGAGTGTCGTGTTCGCGTCTCACCTCCATCGGGGTTTAGGCTTCCCGATGGATCCCTTCGTGAGGGGGCTCATGTTTTACTATGGGTTGGAATTCCACGACTTGGCTCCGGAGTCCATCCTCCACATCTCATCATTCATTGTCGTCTGCAAATCCTTCCTCCGCACTACCCCTCACTTCGGTTTGTGGCTCAAAACCTTCAACGTGGAGCCGAAGATGATCGAGGGGCGTCAAGCAGAGTGCGGCGGGGCGGTTGTAAGAAAGAGGGCCAATGCTCCATGGCCCGAGGGCTCTTTCCAGGAGGGCTCTTTCCAGGAGGAGCGGGGTGATTGAAAGAATTTCATCCGCTGAGGGCGGGTTGCATGATGCTGCCAGAAATTTGCTGGCGGGGTTTGAGGTACGTAAAAATGACATACCTTTTGACAGTTTTACACATAAAGTGCGCCCTGTATAGATAGTAGCCCTCGAGACTCGGTATGTTGTCGAAAGCGACAGCGTGCCGAGGATCATAATCTCAGGTATTAATTCTAGCCTTTCCTATGCAGGTGGCGGATAGTTCGGTGGCCAGCTGGACTGATGGAGTTGCCGAACTAAAGCGGCAACTCGACGTTGCGGATGCGGACATCGCGCTGGTCAATGAACGACTTGACGAGTCACAAGGTAGGTTGTTTCTCCATGGTCACCTAGTAAGGGAGCTGATGCCCACTCCTTACAACATGTATGCTTGATGCAGATGGTGCCGCTGCTATAGAGGACCTTCGGGCAGAGCTTGCTCGAGCCAAGGAGCAGGCCAGAAGGAGTGATGTGGCTGCCTCGAAGGCAGCTGAAGAGCTAGGAGCTGAAAGGGCTGCTCACTGCCGAAGCAGGGAGGAGATGACCGGAATGGCCGTGAAGCTGAAGGATGTTACCGACCGTTATGAGGTTCTTGAAAAAGAACGCCGAGCGGAGCAAGAAGGCCTGAACAAGGCCACCGCCGAAGCCAAGGATGCCCGTTCTGCAATGAGGGCTATAAAGGAGGAGCTGTGTCAGGCCAGAGACGTTGCGGTTGGCAAGCCCTTTCTGCTGCACAGGAAGTTCACAGATCAGAAGTATGCTCAGCTTGGCCAGCTGTGGGGTCCGGAGGATCCTTATCTGGATTTGGCGGCGAGTGCGGCGGACGCGGTTGTGCACTTCCAAAGTCAAAAGGATCACGAGACAGAAGAGCTTTTTTGGTCTCAATTCCATAGTCCGGAGCGTTCACTTCCGTTGACCGATCGGTTGGCTGAGTGGGCTGAGCTGAATAGTTTGTCCGGACTTGCCATGACGGATGTAGTGGCTAATCTGTGGCCGGATAGGCCCAAGACGAAGAGTTATTTTGGCTTATTGCAGCAATTCCTTGGGACGGTGCCGCATATCAAGGCGATGAAGCGGTCGGCATGCATAGAGGGTGCACGGATGGCCCTCGCCCATGTGAAGACATACTGGACGAAGATGGATGCCACCGATGTTGCAACCCGGGGTTCGGACGAGAGCCGGTTACCCGCTGAGCACTATTTTGGGGAAGTCCTGCAGGGTGCTCATGTAATAGAGTCGCAGTGCTCAAAAAATGTCATGTTCAAATGATCTTTATGATTTGTAAAATGATATTCATAATATAAGTGCTTTTTATACTTGTGCGTTCAAGTATTGAAATATCTCCTGTGCGGCCGTTAATGTATACTTGTGTATAACCTGAAAGATGGCAGTCTTCGGCTTCAGCCCCCACGCACATGGTGTGGGGGTGTTTGCAAAATAGTGCATTTTCACACTTAATCCAACGTCTTGGTCCTGTGAAGGAGGTGGTAGCGTAGCAAACGAGGCAACCGGACTATAATGCTTTATCACTTTCACTTAGCCATAGGAGTTCGAAGGTGGGGCTACGATATAGCCCCTAGGGGCACCGCGCTCTCCGAATTCGGGGCACGTATGTGCCTGACCGGGAAACGGTCCTTCGTCAAAGCGGGGGAATTCTAGACATTCCAGTAGTCGATCGAGTGGTTGACCAGTCTCTCGCTGTATCATGACAGTCAGTTTTCGGCTTTCTCTACTGAGGTGCTCGCCCGGCCGAACCGGGGCACAATCGTAGTAGTTCTCCTGGTGCCGCGTTAGCCGATGATACGGAACGTAAGGCAGCAAAACACAGGAGCCGGGCAAGCCCAACATTTGACCAAAGACATGATTCGGAGCTGATGCATATAAGGCCTAACTCGAGACGCCGAACACTCCCTAAGGTATTCGGTCTTTATGATAACGGGCAGAACAATGCCCTAAGCCCCTAGTGTCCAGGTACGGGCGAAAATTTCTGACGCGACCAATGCCAAAATGCCAGCCTCCTCGTCGGTTATGGTGAAAAACCGGGGATGTGAATCAACAAGAGACAGTAAGAAAGGTTTATGCAGGGTCTTAATCTGAAAAGAATCCTTGCAACGGGTCCCTGCTGCACGTCTGCGCCTGTGTCTCCGTTGTGCTGTATCCTGGACCGGTGTAGCATGCTGTTCATCTGTAAAAGAGGAGAACTTAGTTTGGAAAGCTATCATGCGAGCAATGTATTAAAATAGAGCATGAAAAAGAAATGAATGAAGTTGAGCTTTTATTGGTTCTCATTGTTCATGCTCACAGCCCCTTGTAAAGGGGTGTGCGGCTAGGAAGCCCCTAGTTTATTTTAGCCGGGCTTGCCTAGCCGTGTCTAGGGTCTTAAGCGACCTTTCAAAGAGATAATGCCGCATGGACCGGGCATTTTAAGTGTAAGAGACGCGTAATGCGGTATTGCGTTAAAGCGGGCGAAAGCTTCACGTCCCAATAGTGCTTGATGGCTACTTTTAAATGGGGCGATATGGAAGATTAGCTTTTCGCGACGGAAGTTATCGGATGAACCGAACACAACTTCTAGTAGTAAGGAGCCCGTGCTGTTGGCGTAAGGGCATGGCATCACTCCTTTGAAGGAAGTGCTGCTATGGCGAATTTTAGTAGGGTCTATCCCCAACTTGCGGATTGTGTCCGGATATAGTAGGTTTAAACCGCTGCCGCCATCCATTAGGACTTGTGTGTAGTCCGTCGATTATAGGATCCAATATCAGAGCAGTCCATCCTGCGTTTCGAATACTTCTGGAGTAATCCAGGTGGTCGAAAGTAATTGGTTTTGACATCCAATCTCGGGATTCCGCTGGGGTGGACCGTGCGGCATGCGCTTTGGCAGGTGCTGCCCTATTTTTCCTTGTTATCACTTGAAGTGAATTCACTATTTTGACCTGTTGTGGGAAGTTCTTTTGTTGTCCGGCGCTCTGCTTGTAGGGTTCGTCATCGTCCTCGCTCGGTGTGTCGAGCCCCTTGTGTTCGGCGTTAAGTCGGCCGGACTGCTTGAAGACCCAACAATCTCTATGGGTGTGGTTTGCGGGCTTCCCGGGGGTACTGTGAATTTGGCATATCCTATCCAAGATTTTTTTTAGGTTGGATAGCTCGTCACTGTTGTCCTTAAGAGGCACTGTTTTGCTGTTCGATCGAGAGCTTTTGAATCCGGCGTTGACCACCGTGTTCTTTGGGCCATTTTCCTTATTCCGGCGCTGATCTTTTCTGCATCGTGATTTCCCATTTCCATCTCTAACCTCGGATGTACTTGGGTCGCTGGTACTGCATCTTGCCAGCCAGCTATCTTCTCCCGCGCAAAAGCGGGTCATGAGGCTCGTTAGCGCGGTCATTGTTCTTGGTTTTTCCTGGCCGAGGTGTCTGGCGAGCCATTCGTCTCGGACGTTATGTTTAAAAGCTGCTAAGGCTTCGGTGTCCGGACAGTCGACTATTTGGTTCTTTTTGGTGAGGAACCTGTTCCATAATTTGCGCGCTGACTCTCCGGGCTGTTGAGTTATGTGACTTAAATCGTCTGCATCCGGAGGGCGGACATAAGTCCCCTGAAAATTTGCTCTAAACGCATCCTCGAGCTCTTCCCAACTTCCAATGGTATTTTCTGGGAGGCTTTTGAGCCAATGCCAAGCTGGCCCTTTGAGCTTGAGGGGTAGGTATTTTATGGCATGGAGATCATCTCCTCTTGCCATGTGTATGTGTAGGATGTAATCCTCAATCCAGACTCCGGGGTCTGTTGTTCCGTCATATGCCTCTATGTTTACGGGTTTGAATCCCGCTGGAAATTCATAATCCAGTACCTCATCGGTGAAACATAGTGGGTGTGCGGCGCCCCTGTATTTAGGTGTGCCGTTATCTTCGAACACTCGGCGTGTTGTGTTGCTCTCTGGAGCCCTCTTTTTTGGCCCGTAAATGGACCTGACCGGGCCATCCTTTTTGCGAGGATCTTTATGTGTATCATGTGCCGGATTGTGTGCGGCGCTGCTTGCCGTTCTTAGCCGGTCATCTGGTCGTCTATCCAGCCAGGCGGCCTCTTTGCTTTTTGATTGTGGTGGCTCTACGGCCTCCTCGTCGAATTCGGGCAACAGCTTGCACTTCGGGTAGCTCTTTGCTTGATGACTATTGCCGTATTTGTCTGCGGTCTTGAGTACTTTGTTCCATCTCATTCTGAGTACGTCTTCCGCTGTTTTGAGCTTCCGCTTCTGCTTCTTCAAACTTCTTGCAGTGGCGACGAGCCTTTTGTGAAGGCTCTTATGCTCCGGTGATGTGTCCGGCGTGAGATCATCTGGACTGTTGTTTTCGCCGGGGATGGGTTGCTTGTCCAATTCATCCTGTTCGGATGGTTGCTTGGTTGTATGTTCGTCCTCCACTGGTTCGCCCTGCTCTATAGCTTGGTCGTTATGGGTGCTGTTGTTGTCGAGGCGGGACTTCGGGTGGCGCTTGCGTCGCCGTTTTGGTTGCTTCGCCGCGTCCCGTTGTTCCTCGTTATCGCTTCCTTTTAGTGTATCCACCATGTATATGTCATGAGTTGAGGTTTCTTTCCAGTGCCCTGTAGGCGCTGGTTCTTGGTTGTCTTCGGCATCGTCATCCATACCGTCGATGTCTTCGGAGTCTAAGTCTAGCATGTCGGTTAAATCATCAGCAGTGGCTACAAAGTGGGTGGTGGGTGGGCTTTGAATTTCTTCGTCGTCCGCATCCCAACCGTCTTGACCGTAGTTCGGCCAGGGCTCTCCTAATAGCGAGAGACACTTTAGCGAATTCAGGATGTCGCCAAAAGGTGGGTGTTGAAAGATGTCCGCAGCGGTGAACTCCATGATCGGCGCCCAATCGGATTCGATTGGAGGGGCGCGGGAGGTTCGGAGTCCGGAGAGGAGTCCGGCACCTCGGAGTCACTAGCCTCATGAGGGACAAAGTCAGTATTCGGCTCTATCGCCGTAGGGGTTGCAGCCCCTGAGGCGGTGTCTAGCCACCCGTCCTCGATCTGCATGGTCGGCTCCGAATTAAGGGTCGGAGCGGACTCATGTGCGGCCTCCAGGGCACTGCCCGGCAGCAGAGCTAAATCATGCCCATCGTGACAGTGCGGCGCGCTCGGCTATGGCTCGAATCCGTCGAAGATCAAGTCTCCGCGGATGTCAGCTGTGAAGTTTAGACTTCCAAATCTGACCTGACAGCCAGGGGCGTAACTTTCGATCTGCTCCAGATGGCCAAGCGAATTGGCCCGCAGTGCAAAGCCGCCGAATACGAAGATCTGTCCGGGGAGAAAAGTCTCACCCTAGACTGCATCGTTGTTGATGATCGAAGGAGCCATCAAGCCTATCGGTGACGATACAGAGGAACTCTCAATGAAAGCACCAATGTCGGTGTCAAAACCGGCGGATCTCGGGTAGGGGGTCCCGAACTGTGCGTCTAGGCGGATGGTAACAGGAGACAAGGGACACGATGTTTTTACCCAGGTTCGGGCCCTCTCGATGGAGGTGAAACCCTACTCCTGCTTGATTGATATTGATGATATGGGTAGTACAAGAGTGGATCTACCACGAGATCAAGGAGGCTAAACCCTAGAAGCTAGCCTTTGGTATGATTGTTGTAATGGTTGTTGTCCTACGGACTAAAACCCTCGGTTTATATAGACACCGGAGAGGGCTAGGGTTACACAGAGTCGGTTAAAATCGTAGGAGATCTACATATCCGTATTGCCAAGCTTGCCTTCCACGCCAAGGAAAGTCCCATCCGGACACGGGATGAAGTCTTCAATCTTGTATCTTCATAGTCTTGGAGTTCGGCCGATGATGATAGTCCGGCTATCCGGACACCCCCTAGTCCAGGGCTCCCTCAACTATGTTATTCGTTCTTTGGGTGTTTTAATTTCAAAAATCAGCTCTGCACAAGTGCAGCATGGCTAGAAAGCCTGCTGCTTTTACTTGTGTTGAGGACAATCTGACGAACAACCCCAGACCTACTCGCGCCCCATAGTTAGTGTATAATAGTTGAAGAGAAATTATGCTTTTCTTCATTTGGACTATTTGATAGATGCTCCTGTTATAAAAAGAAGAATTTTATAAATAAAAGAGAGATATGCTCTCATCAATTGCTCACCTCTAAAGCTTGAAAACATATGGGCCTGATGAAGCCGTTTTTCTTTTTTACAATTTCCCATAGCAACAACTCCATGTATAATCCACAACTGGATCATTGTTTATTTTTTTGCTTAGTCACAACATTATTCATTTTAGAGGAATACCAGTCGTTTATGAACACACCCTATGGCAATGTTCATATGAATTCGAAAGAAAATAGTGCTGCCAAAATATATTTTGATCACACCGCAATGCATTGTTGTATTTTTTCAAAGAACTAAGCAATGGTTTACATGGATTGCTGAAAATATTATTAATAGATGCCAGGTCCATCATAAGAACCAAACTGCCTGGCAGGAAGTTTAATTAAATCTATTTCAAATACCCAAAGCTTGTTGTTCTCAATTTTAAATTATGCATTAATTGGCTTGTTTGGCAATTCATGGTTAGACATTTCTGTTATTGGTCATGACGGATGTTCATGATTTAATATTTTCCTGGCTCTGCTATTGGTCATGACGGATGTTCATTATGAGACAGATCAAGCACAACCTGCCCAGGTCTTCGCACTTGTCAAATCATCCTCTCATCGATGCCATCAAGGCCGAGCTCGAGAGGCTCTTCCTGGATATGGCAGTGTGCGCTTATCATCAACGCATGGCAACCTTCGCACTTGCGGAATTGTATTCTCGTCAACGCCATTAAGGACCACGACTTTGCTAAAAAAATATTGCTTAATCTTTGTGGAAACTGTTGTACTTTTGCAGAAAACTAATTATGCAGCGATGATGCAAGTATGGACTTTTCATGTGAAGCAGAGCTGGGCATGGCAACATGGACCATATCAGATAATTTCCCCTATTCTTTCCACATCTTCAATGTCATATTTTAATTCATTTGTTTTCCAAATTACTCATGTTCGTGGACTTCTGATAGACACTTATTCATTTACTATTTTAATGCCTCTATTAGTTAATGGTCTCCTTAGATAACAGTAGCACACTGAGCTCTATATTGTTTTGTGTTGTTTTCTTCAAGGTCTTTTTGCGGGTTCCTTGAGAAAAGAGTTGCTAACTATCCTAAGGTCCAAACTAATACCTGCTATATTTCTGTCTGTACCTTTGTTGCTCCCATAGTATGTATTGGTGGTGCCTCACAACCAGATAATAAATATTTTGTTAGACCCAGTTGCTATAGGCGATAAAAATTGTCTTGGAGTAAATGTGTTATATATGTGTTTATGGAATATACATTGTACAAGACAACATTAGTGAATGAATCCGAAAACTCTGAAGTTGCCCGGTAGACAATAATAACACATGTACATAACTAATAAGTTAGAAATACTATTGTAACCATTGACATCCAGAGCATAAATACATAACTCTAAATGAATATAAGTTTTATGTTAGAGTATTTTCTTCCAGTTAGTGCAGAATTTCACACATAAATTTTCTGCTAGATTTTATGCTATATTCGGGGCAAGGTTGACCAATCTGATTATTTGTGCTATCTATTCGATGTCATGCATCATAGAAACAAACATTAGTTTTGTTGTTGTGGATTTTGCAGGAAAACAGAGCAGGTCATGGTGGATGAAGAGAACATCAACCGACATACTTTTCATAAAACAAATTGGCTGCCTTGATTAGTTTATTTCTTATCAATTAAATTTAATATGATGACCTCTCAAATTGTTGGGGAACGTAGCAGAAATTGAAATTTTTCCTACGTGTCACCAAGATCTATCTATGGAGAAACCAGCAACGAGGGGAAGGAGAGTGCATCTACATACCCTTGTAGATCGCTAAGCGGAAGCGTTCAAGAGAACGGGGTTGAAGGAGTCGTACTCGTCGTGATCCAAATCACCGGAGATCCTAGTGCCGAACGGACGGCACCTCCGCGTTCAACACACGTACAGCCCGGTGACGTCTCCCATGCCTTGATCCAGCAAGGAGAGAGGGAGAGGTTGAGGAAGACTCCATCCAGCAGCAGTGAAACGGAGTGGTGGTGATGGAGGAGCGTGGCAATCCTGTAGGGCTTCGCCAAGCACCGCGGGAGAGGAGGAGGACTTGGGAGAGGGGGAGGGCTGTGCCAGAACTTTGTGTGTAGCTCCCATGCACCTCCCCACTATATATAGGGGTGGAGGGGCTGGTTTCTTGCCCTCCAAGTCCATTGGGGCGTTGGCAAAGGTGGGAGGAAAGAAATCCCATCATTTCCTTCCCCACCGATTGTTATCCCCTTTTTAGGGATCTTGATCTTATCCCTTCGGGATATGATCTTATTCCTTCTAAGGGGGGATCTTGGTGCGCCTTGACCAGGGGTGTGGGGCCTTTCCCCCACTACCCACGTTCATGTGGGTCCCCCCATGCAGGTGGGCCCCACTCCGGAACCTTCTAGAACCTTCCCGGTACAATACCCAAAAATCCCGAACATTTTCCGGTGACCAAAATAGGACTTCTCATATAGAAATCTTTACCTCCGGACCATTCTGGAACTCCTCGTGACGTCTGGGATCTCATCCGGGACTCCGAACAACATTCGGTAACCACATACAAACTTCCTTTATAACCCTAGCGTCATCGAACCTTAAGTGTGTAGACCCTACGGGTTCGGGAGACACGTAGACATGACCGAGACAACTCTCCGGCCAATAACCAACAGCGGGATCTGGATACCCATGTTGGCTCCCACATGTTCCACGATGATCTCATCGGATGAACCACGATATCAAGGACTCAATAGATCCCGTATTCAATTCCCTTTGTCCAGTGGTATTATACTTGCCCGAGATTCGATCGTCGGTATGCGGATACCTTGTTCAATCTCGTTACCGGCAAGTCTCTTTACTCGTTCCGTAACACATCATCCCGTGATCAACCCTTTGATCACATTGTGCACATTATGATGATGTCCTACCGAGTGGGCCCAGAGATACCTCTCCGTCACACGGAGTGACAAATCCCAGTCTCGATTCGTGCCAACCCAACAGACACTTTCGGAGATACCTGTAGTGCACCTTTATAGCCACCCAGTTATGTTGTGACGTTTGGTACACCCAAAGCATTCCTACGGTATCCGGGAGTTGCACAATCTCATGGTCTAAGGAAATGATACTTGACATTAAAAAAGCTTTAGCATACGAACTACATGATCTTTAGTGCTAGGCTTAGGATTGGGTCTTGTCCATCACATCATTCTCCTAATGATGTGATCCCGTTAGCAACGACATCCAATGTCCATGGTCAGGAAACCGTAACCATCTATTGATCAACGAGCCAGTCAACTAGAGGCTAGGGACATGGTGTTGTCTATGTATCCACACATGTATCTGAGTTTCCTATCAGTACAATTATAGCATGGATAATAAACGATTATCATGAACAAGGAAATATAATAATAACTAATTTATTATTGCCTCTAGGGCATATTTCCAACAGTCTCCCACTTGCACTAGAGTTAATAATCTAGTTCACATCGCCATGTGATTAACACTCACAGGTCACATCGCCATGTGACCAACATCCAAAGAGTTTACTAGTGTCATTAAACTAGTTCACATCATCATGTGATTAAGACTCAATGAGTTCTAGGGTTTGATCATGTTTTGCTTGTGAGAGAGGTTTTAGTCAACGGGTCTGCAACATTCAGATCCGTATGTACTTCGCAAATCTCTAGGTAATATTGTAAATGCTGCTTCCACGCTCCACTTGGAGCTATTCCAAATGGTTGCTCCAGTATACGTATCCGTTTTGCTACTCAGAGTCATTCGGATAGGTGTTAAAGCTTGCATCGACGTAACCCTTTACGCCGAACTCTTTATCACCTCCATAATCGAGAAACATGTCCTTATTACTCCAAGGACAATTTTGACCGCTATCTGGTGATCCACTCCTTGATCACGTTTGTACCCTCTTGCCAGACATGTGGCAAGGGACACATCAGGTGCGGTACACAGCATAGCATACTGTAGAGCCTACGTCTAAAGCATAGGGGACGACCTTCGTCCTATCTCTCTTTTCTGCTGTGGTCGAGCTTTAAGTCTTAACTTCATACCTTACATCTCAGGCAAGAACTCCTTCTTTGAATGATCCATCTTAAACACCTTCAAGATCATGTCAAGATATATGCTCATTTGAAAGTACCATTAAGCGGTTTTTGATCTATCCTCATAGATCTTGATGCTCAATGTTCAAGTAGCTTAATCTAGGTTTTCACTTGAAAAAAAACACTTTTCAAATAACCCTATATGCTTTAGAGAAAATTCTACATCATTTCTGATCATCAATATGTCAACAACATATACTCATCAGAAATTCTATAGTGCTCCCACTCACTTCTTTGGAAATACAAGTTTCTCATAAACTTTGTATAAACCTAAAATCTTTGATCATCTTATCAAAGTGCACATTCCAACTCCGAGATGCTTACTCCAGTCCATGGAAGGATCGCTGGAGCTAGCATACCTTTTAGCATCCTTAGGATCGACAAAACCTTTTTGATTGTATCACATACAACCTTTCCTTACAAAATTGGTAAGGAAACTCGTTTTGACATCCATCTGCTAGATTTCATAAATGCAGCTAATGCTAACATGATTTCGACGGACTTAAGCATCGCTACGGATGAGAAAATCTCATCGTAGTCAACTCCTTGAACTTGTGAAAAACTCTTCGCCACAAGTCGAGCTTCATAGACGGTGACATTACCGTCCACGTCTGTCTTCTTCTTAAAGATCCATTTATCTCAATGGCTTGCCGATCATCAGGCAAGTCCACTAAAGTCCATGCTTTGTTATGATACATGGATCCTATCTCGGATTTCATGGCTTCTAACCATTTGTCAGAATATGGGCCCACCATCGCTTCTCCATAGCTCGTAGGTTCATTGTTGTCTAGCAACATGACCTTCAAGACAGGGTCACCGTACCACTCCGAAGCAGTACGCGTCCTTGTCGTCCTACGAGGTTCGGTAGTGACTTAATCTGAAGCTTCATGATCACTATCATAAGCTCCCACTTCAATTGGTGTAGGTGCCACAGGAACAACTTCCTGTGCCCTGCTACACACTGGTTGAAGTGATGGTTCAATAACCTCATCAAGTCTCCACCATCCTCCCACTCAATTCTTTCGAGAGAAACTTTTCCTTGAGAAAGGACCCGTTTCTAGAAACAATCACTTTTGCTTCCGGATCTGAATTAGGAGGTATACCCAACTGTTTTGGGTGTCCTATGAAGATGCATTTTATCCACTATGGGTTCGAGCTTATCAACATGAAACTTTTTCACATAAGCGTCGCAGCCCCAAACTTTTAAGAAACGACAACTTAGGTTTCTCTAAACCATAGTTCTTACGGTGTCATCTCAACGGAATTACGTGGTGCCCTATTAAAGTGAGTGCGGTTGTCTCTAATGCCTAACCCATGAACGATAGTGGTAATTTCATAAGAGACACCATGGTACGCACCATATCCAATAGGGTGCAACTATGATGTTCGGACACACCATCACACTATGGTGTTCCAGGCGGTATTTATTGTGAAACAATTTCCACAATGTCTTAATTGCGTGCCAAAGCTCGTAACTCAGATACTCATCTCTATGATCATATCATAGACATTTTATTCTCTTGTCACGATGATCTTTAACTTCACTCTGAAATTACTTGAACCATTCAATAATTCAGACTTGTGTTTCATCAAGTAAATATACTCAACATCTAGTCGAATCATCTGTGAAGTAAGAACATAACGATATTCACTGCATGCCTCAGCACTGATTGGACTGCACACATCAAAATGTGTTACTTCCAATAGGTTGCTATCTTGTTCCATCTTACTAAAACCGAGGCTTTTCAGTCATTTTGCCCATGTGGTATGATTTGCATATCTCAAGTGATTCAAAATCAAGTGAGTCCAAACGATCCATTTGCATGGAGTTTCTTCATGCGTATACACCAATAGACATGGTTCGCATGTCTCAAACTTTTCAAAAACGAGTGAGTCCAAAGATCCATCAACATGGAGCTTCTTCATGCGTTTTACCCCAATATGACTTACATGGCAGTGCCACAAGTAAGTGGTACTATCATTACTATCTTATATCTTTTGGCATGAAAATGTGTATCACTACGATCGAGATTCAATAAACCATTCCTTTTAGGTGCAATACCATTGAAGGTATTATTCAAATAAACAGAGTAACCATTATTCTCCTTAAATGAATAACTGTATGGCGATAGACATAATCCAATCATGTCTATGCTCAACGCAAACACCAAATAACAATTATTTTAACACCAATCTCGATGGTAGAGGGAGCGTGCGATGCTTGATCACATCAACCTTGGAAACACTTCCAACACATATCGTCAGCTCACCTTTAGCTAGTCTCCGTTTATTCCGTAGCTTTTATTTTGAGTTACTAACACTTAGTAACCGAACCGGTATCTAATACCTTGGTGCTACTAGGAGTACTAGTAAAGTAAACATTAACATAATGTATATCCAATATACTTCTATCGACCTTGCCAACCTTCTTATCTACCAAGTATCTAGGGTAATCCTGCTCCAGTGGTTGTTCCCCTTATTACAGAAGCACTTAGTCTCGGGTTTAGGTTCAACCTTGGGTTTCTTCACTGGAGCAGCAGTTGATTTGCCATTTCATGAAGTATCCCTTCTTGCCCTTGCCCTTCTTGAAACTAGTGGTTTCACCAACCATCAACAATTGATGCTCCTTCTTGATTTCTACTTTCGCGGTGTCAAACATCATGAATACCTCAAGGACCATCATATCTATCCCTGATATGTTATAGTTCATCACGAAGCTCTAGCAGCTTGGTGGCAATGACTTTGGAGAAACATCACTATCTCATCTAGAAGATCAACTCCCACTTGATTCAAGTGATTGTTGCACTCAGACAATCTGAGCACAAGCACAACGATTGAGCTTTTCTCCCTTAGTTTGCAGGCTAAGAAAATTGTCGGAGGCCTTATACCTCTTGACATGGGCACGAGCCTGAAATCCCAATTTCAGCCCTCGAAACATCTCATATGTTCCGCGATGTTTTGAAAATGTCTTTGGTGCCTCAACTCTAAACCGTTTAACTGAACTATCACGTAGTTATCAAAACGTGTATGTCCGATGTTCGCAACATCCACAGACGATGTTTGGGGTTCTGCACACTGAGCGGTGCATTAAGGACATAAGCTTTCTACTGATCGCATAATCTCTACTGTCAACTATCAACTATATTTTCTCTAGGAACATATCTAAACAGTGGAACTAAAGCGCGAGCTTACGACATAATTTGCAAAGATCTTTTGACTATGTTCAGGATAATTAAGTTCATCTTATGAACTCCCACTCAGATAGACATACATCTAGTCATCTAAGTGATTACATGATCCGAGTCAACTAGGCCGTGTCCGATCATCACGTGAGACGGACTAGTCATCATCGGTGAACATCTTCATGTTGATCGTATATACTATACGACTCATGCTCGACCTTTCGGTCTCTTGTGTTCCGAGGCCATGTCTGTACATGCTAGGCTCGTCAAGTCAACCTAAGTGTTTTGCGTGTGTAAATCTGGCTTACACCCGTTGTATGTGAACGTAAGAATCTATCACACCCGATCATCACGTGGTGCCTCGAAACGACAAACTTTCGCAACGGTGCACAGTTAGGGGGAACACTTTCTTGAAATTTTAATGAGGGATCATCTTATTTACTACCGTCGTTCTAAGCAAATAAGATGTATAAACATGATAAACATCACATGCAATCAAATAGTGACATGATATGGCCAATATCATGTTGCTCCTTTTGATCTCCATCTTCGGGGCTCCATGATCATCATCGTCATCGGCATGACACCATGATCTCCATCATCATGATCTCCATCATCGTGTCTCCATGAAGTTGTCTCGCCAACTTATTACTTCTACTACTATGGCTACCGGTTAGCAATAAAGTAAAGTAATTACATGGCGTTGTTCAATGACACGCAGGTCATACAATAAATAAAGACAACTCCTATGGCTCCTGCCGGTTGTCATACTCATCGACGTGCAAGTCGTGATTCCTATTACAAGAACATGATCAATCTCATACATCACATATCATTCATCACATTCTTCTTGGCCATATCACATCACATAGCATACCCTACAAAAACAAGTTAGACGTCCTCTAATTGTTGTTTGCATGTTTTACGTGGCTGCTATGGGTTTCTAGCAAGAATGTTTCTTACCTACGCAAAACCACAACGTGATATGCCAATTGCTATTTACCCTTCATAAGGACCCTTTTCATCGAATCCGTTCCGACTAAAGTGGGAGAGACTGGCACCCGCTAGCCACCTTATGCACCAAGTGCATGTCAGTCGGTGGAACCTGTCTCACGTAAGAGTACGTGTAAGGTCGGTCGAGGCCGCTTCATCCCACAATACCGTCGAAACAAGATTGGACTAGTAACAGTAAGCATATTGAACAAAATCAACGCCCACAACTACTTTGTGTTCTACTCATGCAAAGAATCTACGCAATAGACCTAGCTCATGATGCCCCTGTTGGGGAACGTAGCAGAAATTCAAATTTTTCCTACCTGTCACCAAGATCTATCTATGGAGAAACCAGCAACGAGGGTAAGGAGAGTGCATCTACATACCCTTGTAGATCGCTAAGCGGAAGCGTTCAAGAGAACGGGGTTGAAGGAGTCGTACTCGTCGTGATCCAAATCACCGGAGATCCTAGTGCCGAACGGATGGCACCTCCGCGTTCAACACACGTACAGCCCGGTGACGTCTCCCATGCCTTGATCCAGCAAGGAGAGAGGGAGAGGTTGAGGAAGACTCCATCCAGCAGTAGCACAACGGCGTGGTGGTGATGGAGGAGCATGGCAATCCTGCAGGGCTTCGCCAAGCACCGCGGGAGAGGAGGAGGACTTGGGAGAGGGGGAGGGCTGCACCAGAACTTTGTGTGTAGCTCCCATGCACCTCCCCACTATATATAGGGGTGGAGGGGCTGGTTTCTTGCCCTCCAAGTCCATTGGGGTGTTCGCAAAGGTGGGAGGAAAGAAATCCCATCATTTCCTTCCCCACCGATTGTTATCCCCCCTTTTTAGGGATCTTGATCTTATCCCTTCGGGATATGATCTTATTCCTTCTAAGGGGGGATCTTGGTGCGCCTTGACTAGGGGTGTGGGGCCTTGCCCCCACTACCCACGTTCATGTGGGTACCCCCATGCAGGTCGGCCCCACTCCGAAACCTTCTAGAACCTTCCCAGTACAATACCGAAAAATCCCGAACATTTTCCGGTGGCCAAAATAGGACTTCTCATATATAAATCTTTACCTCCGGACCATTCCGGAACTCCTCGTGACGTCCGGGATCTCATCCGAGACTCCGAACAACATTCGGTGACCACATACAAACTTCCTTTATAACCCTAGCGTCATCGAACCTTAAGTGTGTAGACCCTACGGGTTCGGGAGACACGTAGACATGACCGAGACAACTCTCCGGCCAATAACCAACAGCGGGATCTGGATACCCATGTTGGCTCCCACATGTTCCATGATGATCTCATCGGATGAACCACGATGTCAAGGACTCAATAGATCCCATATTCAATTCCCTTTGTCCAGTGGTATTATACTTGCCCGAGATTCGATCGTCGGTATGCCGATACCTTGTTCAATCTCGTTACCGGCAAGTCTCTTTACTTGTTCCGTAACACATCATTCCGTGATCAACCCTTTGATCACATTGTGCACATTATGATGATGTCCTACCAAGTGGGCCCAGAGATACCTCTCCGTCACACGGAGTGACAAATCCCAGTCTCGATTCATGCCAACCCAACAGACACTTTCGGAGATACCTGTAGTGCACCTTTATAGCCACCTAGTTACGTTGTGACGTTTGGTACACCCAAAGCATTCCTACGGTATCCGGGAGTTGCACAATCTCATGGTCTAAGGAAATGATACTTGACATTAGAAAAGCTTTAGCATACAAACTACACGATCTTTAGTGCTAGGCTTAGGATTGGGTCTTGTCCATCACATTATTCTCCTAATGATGTGATCCTGTTATCAACGACATCCAATGTCCATGGTCAGGAAACCGTAACCATCTATTGATCAACGAGCTAGTCAACTAGAGGCTAGGGACATGGTGTTGTCTATGTATCCACACATGTATCTGAGTTTCCTATCAATACAATTATAGCATGGATAATAAACGATTATCATGAACAAGGAAATATAATAATAACTAATTTATTATTGCCTCTAGGGCATATTATTGGCTTGATTAGTTTATTTCTTATCAATTAAATTTAATATGATGACCTCTCAAATTTCCTTGAAATTTGTTGATTGAAGGAAAACTTGATCAATTTCATGGGAACTAAAGCACGGACTACATGAGGATTGGAACAGAGGCATTGGTTTCTGGCTTTCTGCATATGAATGAGTGCAATGTAAAACTTCATGTTATGCTGATTGTGTCCTATTTCGTATGCCCTTCTTAATAAGATAAGAAATGCAATGAGTTTGAATCTTTACTTGTAGTTTGGCAGTGCAATGCCAATTCTGATGCAGAAAAACAAACTTTTGCGTATTGTACATTGTCATTAGCAGATATATATGAGATGTGAGACATAGATAAGCTAATATATTGGTAGTATAAAACATGATTGGAATATTTGAAGGTTACAAAAGAATGTTGTAATAAAACAAGATGCAAGTATTCGATTTAAATGATGACTCACTTTACTTTTTTTACTACAGGGTGTAGTAGGCCAGTCGACAGACTGCCGTTAGCTTCTAGAGTTCCAATACAACTCTACAACTCCATGAGTATTTATTGATTATCTCCCTTATGGTTTGTTGTTCTTTCTTTAATTGTCATCTTCTGTGTGTAACCAGATATTTGCAGCAAAGTCTTTCTAAAATTATGTTTACTTCTATCTAATATCTTGTTTCTTAATTGCCTCCTTTTATACATAACCATATATTTGTAGTAGTCTTTGTAAAATTGTGTTTACTTATCTCACGGAAAAACTTGTAAGGTCTCTCTTAATTGTCAGTCAACCAGGAAGCATGCTTACAAATTATCAGTCAAGCAGGAAGCACGTTTAAAAATTATATGAATGTATTCTAAGGTTTTTTGCACATACATGAAATAGAAAATGTTCATAATTGGGAAAGAATTATGACTGCTATTATGTATCATTTTCATATATTCCTCAATAACACATCTAGATTCATGCAGATAATAGTTTGAACTGAGTTACGCCTTTACATAGCTTATTTTAATGTTTTCTTTAATAGCAATCCTTAAGATGGATTCATGTGCCTCTACTTCAGACACAAACACACACACACACACACACACACACACACACAAGAATCCAAAACTATTTTTTGTTATGCTGCAGGCTTAGAGGTGTTCCCATGGAGTGTCCTTCGAAGTGCAATGAATTTGACACCCATCATCTCATTATTGGAAGTTGGACTTCTCTTTCTGATGAAATGTTTTTTGTTCCTCATCACATATTGAACTTTGTTATACTTAAACTGACAAAAAATATTATGCTTATTGTTTACTCCAATCAAAATACCAATGCATTATTACCCTCTATTATCTATCTTATCTCTTTTCATTCATTGTTGGATCAAAACTTTCTGCTGAATTTGGTTCAACATTTGTAGACGACAAGGGATAGTTGTTGGGTAGTAAATTGAGTGATTAGAAGGAAGAGCACACACGCCTTGAATCCTGCGTGTGCATCAAATAAGTGTGCGCCAAAGCACCATTCAATGAATAAAATAGATTGCTTCTACAAAATAATTGTGTAGAACTCACTAAAAGGAGAAGCCATGATATTCGACCCTTTTATTTATTGCAAATGCAATTCTAATTTGCACTTGTTACGTAAGCCTTGGGCAAGTTATGTACCTGAGACCAGATTGTTGTTGAATTAAGTGTTTGCCTCTGTTATTTCTATGACTCAAGAACATGAAATTGAACTTTTGTGGCATTGAGCAAACTATGTATGTGAGACCATATACCCATTGTATCATTTTAAGATAGCAATTTTATACAAGAACAATTCATGCCCACTATTAAAAACTTTGGTATATATTTTGAAAGAAACATTCTCCTTATTTTTAACGAACATTATAAAGGTTCCAAAGTGTTGTCAGATTGTTAAGCACTTTGCAAATAACTCTGCAAGAGGTACTAGCACTAGGATGGAAAGACCGTCATTGTCCCTTGTTGCTGGCCTGCCACGGTGGTGTTAATCATTGGTTCACTTAAAACATGAGTTAGTGGATCTTGTGATAAGAGTGAGGGTTGAGAGTGAGCGGAATGAGGGTTGGGGTTGTTCTATTCACTTATGAATGTTTTAACGAAATAATTTCCCTACTTGAGAAAGTGTGATTAATTGCATTTCATTAGAGATGATTTCGCAGCAAATTGCATGAGCGAGTGGTTCATATTTTTTTATCAAGCTGCATGAGCAAGTGGTTCATATTTTTATATCAAGCCAGTGCAATATTTGGTTAGGATAGAAGGGTAAATGCATTGATTGGTTGCTTCAGCAGTTAATAATAGATATTTTTTGATTTACCCTATGTTGTATCAGTTGCATGTTAAATAATGGACATCATATTTTTGTTCAGTGAAAATGCACAACATTCAGCTATAATGGCTCAGGAGACACCAGATTTGCCTTCTTGGCTCGGGGGCATCACGGACGGCACATGCCTCCTTCCCCTTGATAATGGTGGTGGATCAGTAGGAACATGAGGGATGGGGCGAGGGGGAAGGGGATCCTGGTGGAGTGTGGGGCGGTTGGCGGAGCATAGTGTGAGTCGGGTGTCATTCGGTTTTAAAGGAGAGGGCTCCAACGAGAATTGTCATGTTACGGCAAGAAACCGTACAGGAAGGCGAGGCTTCGAGAGGAAAATGAAATGCACGTTGTGGGATGGGTTTCTTGTATTGGGCTTGCGTGAGATAACATGACAGATAGTCCTAACAACCACATATCCTCCAATATATGAGTTGGATTTGCGAAGTCAGGACCGTTCGAACATGCCTAAAGATAGGAAGAAATGAGCTTCAACAATTAAAATGATCTTAATAATTTATTGGGGGCTGCTACGCGTCGGCCGGCGGATCTTTTTAGAAGATCTATCGCCTCACAAGCCGTCAGGTTTAACACAATCTAGTCGCTAAACGTGCTCTTCTTCCTTTGAAACAAAGACCTTGTTGCAGAAACAACATTTCCATAGAGGTTGCGTTGCGGATTTTTTTTGTGCAACATAGGTTGTGTTGCAGATTTTTTGCAACATAGGCCGTGTTGCGGAATTTTTATGCAACATAAGTTGTGTTGCAGAATTTTTCTGTCTTTTTTATTTTTGCAACAACGGTGATGTCCTGGAAGAAGTTTTGCAACATAGGTAATGTTGCAGAAAATTTTGCAAATAAAAAAGGTGTGCAGAAACACCGTCGTCATTGCCTGCGTTGAGCGCGCCGCTACCAACCACAACAGAGCAGTGGCACCACTACCCCTGCTGTTGCAGAAGCATGCCACTACGGGGGAGCGCACCAATGCGATGGGGCACCACCACCGCCGCCCACCAACACGACGGTGCACCACCACCACCGCCCACCGACGCGAAGGCGAAGCACCACCATCGCCCACCACTTCATCCCTCCTTTAATTTCGCCCCTGCAGGAATGAAAAAAATATGTGGATCTAGCGGGGAAAGGATGCACACCTGCTGCTTCTGCAGTCGTCAGCGACCTCGGATCGCGTCGTCGTCGTCCAATGCGGCTAGTCTGCCGTGGTCGCCTAGCCGCCATCGACCACCCAGCCACTGCCTCCATCCCAACCGCACGGTGCTCAGCCTCTTCGCTGCTGGATTTAACCACCGCAAAGCTTTGAAACACGCTCTCAGTTGCAGAAAGCGTTTCTGAAACAGCATCTTAACTGCAACCCCGTGCGCATGGGTGTGGGGCACTATCGGCCGTTGGATTAAAAGACGATCCGACGGACACGGAGCTGGCGGATGATACGTCTCCGTCGTATCTATAATTTTTTATTGTTCCATGCCAATATTATTCAACTTTTATATACTTTTGGCAACTTTTTATACTGTTTTTTGGGACTAACATATTGATCCAGTGCCCAGTGCCAGTTCCTGTCTGTTGCATGTTTTTTGTTTTGCAGAAACCAATATCAAACGGAGTCCAAACAGGATAAAAACGGACAGAGATTTTTTTTTGGAATATTTGTGATTTTTGGGAAGTAAAATCAACGCGAAACAGTGTCCGGGGTGGCCACGAGACAGGGGGCCGCGCCCCAGGGAGGCAGGCGCGCCCTGGGCTCTCGTGGGCCACCCGTAAGGCGGTTGACGCTCTTCTTTTGGCGCAAGAAAGATAATTTTATGACAAAGATCTGGGCGAAAGATTCACCCCAATCGGAGTTACGGATCTCCAGATATAAAGGAAACGGTGAAGGGGTAGAATCTGAGAACGCAGAAACAGAGAGATAGATCCAATCTCGGAGGGGCTCTCGCCCCTCCCAAGCCATGGGAGCCAAGGACCAGAGGGGAAGCCCTTCTCCCATCTAGGGAGGAGGTCAAGGAAGAATAAGAGGAAGGGGGCTCTCTCTCCCCCTTGCTTCCGGTGGCGCCGGAATGCTGCCGGGGGCCATCATCATCACCGCGATCTTCACCAACACCTCCATCATCTTCACCAACATCTCCATCACCTTCCCCCTTCTATATCCAGAGGTCCACTCTCCCGCAACCCGTTGTACCCTCTCCTTGAACATGGTGCTTTATGCTTCATATTATTATGCAATGATGTGTTGCCATCCTATGATGTCTGAGTAGATTTCTATTGTCCTATCGGTGATTGATGAATTGCTATGATTGGTTTGAGTTGCATGTTTTATTAGTGTTGCTGTCTTATGGTGCCCTCCGTGTCGCGCAAGCGTGAGGGATTCCTGCTGTAGGGTTTGCAATATGTTTATGATTTGCTTATGGTGGGTTGCGTGAGTGATGGAAACACAAACCCGAGTAAGTAGGTTGTTTGCGTACGGGATAAAAGGGGACTTGATACTTTAATGCTATGGTTGGGTTTTACCTTAATGAATATTTAGTATTTGCGGATGCTTGCTAGAGTTCCAATCATAAGTGCATAGAATTCCAAGTAAGGGGTGATATGTTAGCCTTTGCCTCTCCCTCAAATAGAATTGCAATAGTGATTACTGGTCTAGTAACGTAGTCAATTGCTTAGGGACAATTTCACAACTCCTACCACCATCTTTCCACACTCGCTATATTTTCTTTATTGTCTCTTTATCTAAACAGCCCCTAGTTTATATTTACGTGCTCTTTATTATCTTGCAAACCTATCCTTTCACACCTACAAAGTACTTCTAGTTTCATACTTGTTCTAGGTAAAGTGAACGTCAAGCGTGCGTAGAGTCGCATCAGTGGCCGATAGGACTTGAGAGAGTATTTGTTCTACCTTTAGCTCCTCGTTGGGTTCGACACTCTTACTTATTGAAAGAGGCTACAACTATCCCGTATACTTGTGGGTCATCAAGACCTTTTTCTGGCGCCGTTGCCGGGGAGTCATAGCGTGGGGTGAATATTCTCGTGTGTGCTTGTTTGCTTTATCACTAAGTAATTTTTATTTGCTGTTCTTAGTTGTTTTCTATCTTTAGTTATGGGTAGGAAACACAAAATACCAAAAAAAATAGTTGTACCTACTGCTCCAATGGTTGAAGAACCACTCAAAATCTATCATGCTACTGAAGCTTTTTACTTGGATCATCTTCGATCCCTATGTGCTCATGCTGAAACCCCAACTAGCTTAGTTGAGGGCAAATCTTTAGATGAGCATGCTTGTTATGTGCGACACCGTATATCTGAAAAAGGAAAACTATTATGGGATCAAATTCAATGTTTGCAATGCTATGCTTGGAATTTATGTGAAATATATAAGTTTACTTGTTGTTCTGAAGACCCTAAGAAACACCTACCCTATCAATGCTTGTTTAGTGATAATGGAATCGTATCTTCGTATGCTAAGGGTGTTTACAATTACTATGATGTTCAACAAATTGAAGAATTTGTTGCTTTTAAGGGTGCTTATGAGATTGCTTCTTTGATTGAAATTTATGATGCTACTCTTGATAAATCTGAAAGTTTTGCCATATTTCAATATTGTTATGATAATTATGCTTCTAATGCCTATGTTAAACCATATATTGAGAAATTCTCCGCTGTCCAAGAAGAGACTAATATTTTGCAGGAAGCTATGGAAGAAGAAATTGATGAAACTGTGAGCAGAGCGAAGAATAAAAGGAGGAAGAGCGGATTGATCACCCGTGCCCACCTTCTAATGAGAGTAACTCTTCAACTCATAAATTGTTTAATTCTCCTTCGTGCTTACCGAAGGATGATTGCTATGATCCCGTTAATTCTCTTGAAATACCCCTTTTTGATGATGCTTGCTATGCTTGTGGCCAAGATGCCAATATGAATTATGCTTATGGAAATGAACTTGCTATAGTTCCTTATGTTAAACATGAAATTGTTGCTATTGCACCAACGCATGATAATCCTATTATCTTTTTGAATTCTCCAAACTACACTATATCGGAGAAGTTTGTGCTTACTAAGGATTATATTGATGGGTTGCATTTTACTACTTTACATGATGATTTTAATAGATATAATATGCATGTGCTTGCTGCTCCTACTTGCAATTATTATGAGAGAGGAACTACATCTCCGCCTCTTTATGTTTCCAACACGATGAAATTGCAAGAAACTGCTTATACTATGCATTGGCCTTTACTTGGTGTGCATGAATTGTTCTTTTATGACATGCTGATGCATAGGAAGAGAGTTAGACTTCTCTGTTGCATGATATATGTTACTTTGTGCTCACTACTAAATTACAAATCATTGTTAATTAAAATTGGCTTTGATATACCTTGGGATCCGGGTGGATTCATTACTTGAGCACTAAATGCCTAGCTTAATGGCTTTAAAGAAAGCGCTGCCAGGGAGACAACCTAGAAGTTTTAGAGAGTCATTTATTTCTGTTGAGTGCTTTTATATAGTTTAAAAACAAAAAAATAAAGAGGGGAGCCTAAAAACTTTTCAAAAAGGAAAGTGAAAGTGAGAAAGACAAGCATTGTTGAAGTGGGAGCTAGCCTTGGACTTTGTTCATGCTCACAGAAACTTTGTGAATCTTGATTACAGAAACTTTTCAACAAAAGTAATTATCCCCTTGTATAATTCCATTGTATTATAAAAATAATGTGCCAAGGTTTGCCTTTAGGATGTTTACAATGCTTGTTGGTTTGTACGGTGCAGGACAGAAACTTTGGCTATAGTGCGCGATTTTACATTTTTTTGCTGGAACTTCATTTGGTTCTGATTCCTTTTGCACTATCTTTCTATACAACTTCTTTATTTTTACTAATTTTGGTAGAATTTTTGGGGTAGCAGAAGTATAGTGGATGTTCAGATTGCTACAGACTGTTCTGTTTTTGACAGATTCTGTTTTTGATGCATAGTTTGCTTGTTTTGATGAATCTATCAATTTATATTGGTGGATTAAGCCATGGAAAAGCTATATTACAGTAGACACAATGCAAAAACAATATATGAATTGGTTTGCTACAGTACTTAGAGTGGTGATTTGCTTTATTATACTAACGGATCTTACCGAGTTTTCTGTTGAAGTTTTGTGTGGATGAAGTGTCTAAACGAGGAGGTCTCGATATGAGGAAAAGGAAGAGAGGAAAGAGCTCAAGCTTTGGGATTCCCGAGGCACCCCAAGTAAATATTCAAGGAGACTCAAGCATCTAAGCTTGGGGAGGCCCCGAAAGGCATCCCCTCTTTCTTCAACAAGTATCGGTATGTTTTCGTATTCGTTTCGTTTATGCATTATGTGCAAGTCTTGGAGCATCTTTTGCATTTAGTTTTCACTTTTATTTTATGCACCATGCTGGTATGAGATAGTCCTTGATTGATTTATAGAATGCTCATTGCACCTCACTTAAATCTTTTGAGTATGGCTTTATAGAATGCTTCATGTGCTTCACTTATATCATTTGAAGTTTGGATTGCCTGTTTCTCTTCATATAGACAACCGCCATTTGTAGAATGCTCTTTTGCTTCACTTATATTTGTTAGAGCATGGGCATATCTTTTGTAGAAAGAATTAAACTCTCTTGCTTCACTTATATCTATTTAGAGAGATGACAGGAATTGGTCATTCACATGGTTAGTCATAAAATCCTATATAAACTTGTAGATCGCTGAATATGATATGTTTGATTCCTTGCAATAGTTTTGCGATATAAAGGTGGTGATATTAGAGTCATGCTAGTGGGTGGTTGTGGATTAGTAGAGACACTTGTGTTGAGGTTTGTGATTCCCGTAGCATGCACGTATGGTGAACCGCTTTGTGATGAAGTTGGAGCATAATTTTATTTATTGATTGTCTTCCTTATTAGTGGCGGTCGGGGACGAGCGATGGTCTTTTCGTACCAATCTATCCCCCTAGGAGCATGCGCGTAGTACTTTGTTTTCAATGGCTTGTAGATTGTTGCAATAAGTATATGAGTTCTTTATGACTAATGTTGAGTCCATGGATTATACGCACTCTCACCCTTCCATCATTGCTAGCCTCTTAGGTACCGTGCATTGCCCTTTCTCACCTCGAGAGTTGGTGCAAACTTCGTCGGTGCATCCAAACCCCGTGATATGATACGCTCTGTCACACATAAGCCTCCTTATATCTTCCTCAAAACAGCCACCATACCTACCTATCGTGGCATTTCCATAGCCATTCCGAGATATATTGCCATGCAACTTCCATCATCATCATATACATGACTTGAGCATTCATTGTCATATTGCTTTGCATGATCGTAAGATAGCTAGCATGACGTTTTCATGGCTTGTCCGGTTTTTGATGTCATTGCTATGCTAGATCATTGCACATCCCGGTACACCGCCGGAAGCATTCATATAGAGTCATATCTTTGTTCTAGATATTGAATTGTAAGTAAATAAAAGTGTGATAATCATCATTATTAGAGCATTGCCCCAGTGAGGAAAGGATGAAGGAGACTATGATTCCCCCACATCGGGATGAGACTCCGGACTTTATGAAAAATAAAAGAGGCCAAAGAAGCCCAAATAAAAAATGGAAATGTTAACGCCCACACGTGTGGGCGTTTGCACATCGCCCACACGCCTCCATCACCACTTATTTTGCCACGTATGAATAGATGACATCAGCAGAATTTTTTTTGGTTTTCAGCTTAAAAATGTTTTATCTCCTAAATAAAAAAGCGAACTAAAAATCCGTTTTCACCATTAAATCCGTCTTGACGAGATCTTCAAAACTAGACCCCATGTTGATATATTTCGACGAATTTTTTTTTGCCAAAAGTTGCCACAATGTTTACACTGCAGTTGCCATAGGGCTTAAACTAAAGTTGCCATATAGAAATTTTAGTTTGTAGATCATGGCAATTTTAGTATTTTGATGATGGCAACTCCAGTACTTTGACCATGAAAATTATTTTTTGTATGAACCATGGCAATTTTACGTGCATGTATCATGGCAATTTTAGTTTATGGTTCATGGCAAGTCTAGTTTCTTAATTCCCCGTTTTATAAATGTCAAAATTTACTTTTAAATGTAGAAGAAAATAGCTGAAACATATCATGGCAACTTCAGTGTAAACATCATGGCAATTCATATGCAATAGACATGGCAACTTTTAATCCAAAAAAAATTCATCAAAACATATCAACATGGGATCTAGTTTCGAAGATCTCATCGCGAGGGATTTAATGGTGAAAACGGATTTTCAATCGGATTTTTCGTTTAAGAGATAAAACATTTTAAAAACTAAAAATCCAAAAAGATTCCTGCAGGCATGCATACGATGACGTGGCAATCTGTTTACATTAGAGACGTGTGGTGCGTCTTCCTTTCTCCCACACGTGTGGCAGTTAGAGTGACCCATAAAAAAAGAGGCCAAAGAAGCCCACCAAAAAGATAGAAAAAAATAAAAAATGAAAAATAAAAGAAAAAATGAGAGAAAAAGAGAGAAGGGGCAATGTCACTATCCTTTTACCACACTTGTGCTTTAGAGTAGCACCATGTTCTTCATAGAGAGAGTCTCCTATGCTTTCACTTCCATATACTAGTGGGAATTTTCATTATAGAACTTCGCTTGTATATTCCGATGATGGGCTTCCTCAAATGCCCGAGGTCTTCATGAGCAAGCAAGTTGGATGCACACCCACTTAGTTTTTAGTTTGAGCTTTCATACACTTATAGCACTAGTGCATCCGTTGCATGGCAATCCCTACTCACTCACATTGATATCTATTGATGGGCATATCCATAGCCCGTTGATACGCCTAGTTGATGTTAGACTTTCTCCCTTTTTTGTCTTCTCCACATAACCTCCACCATCATATTCTATTCCACCTATAGTGCTATGTCCATGGCTCACGCTCATGTATTGCGTGAAAGTTGAAAAAGTTTGAGATTATTGAAGTATGAAACTATTGCTTGGCTTGTCATCGGGGTTGTGCATGATTAAATACTTTGTCTGAAGAAGATAGAGCAACAGTCGGACTATATGATTTTGTAGGGATAACTTTCTTTGGCCATGTTGTTTTAAAAATACATGATTGCTTTATTGGTACGCTCGAAGTATTATTGTTTTTATGTCAAATGATAGACTATTGCTTTGAACCACTCGTGTCTTAATATTCATGTCATGATTAGACATATGATCAAGATTATGCTAGGTAGCATTCCACATCAAAAATTATCTTTTTTATCATCTACCTACTCGAGGACGAGCAGGAATTAAGCTTGGGGATGCTGATACGTCTCCGTCGTATCTATAATTCTTGATTGTTCCATGCCAATATTATTCAACTTTTATATACTTTTGGCAACTTTTTATACTATTTTTTGGGACTAACATATTGATCTAGTGCCCAATGCCAGTTCCTGTCTGTTGCATGTTTTTTGTTTCGCAGAAACCCAATATCAAACGGAGTCCAAATGGGATAAAAACGAACGGAGATTTTTTTTGGAATATTTGTGATTTTTGGGAAGTAAAATCAACGTGAAACAGTGTCCGGGGTGGCCACGAGACAGGGGGCCGCGCCCCAGGGAGGCAGGCGCGCCCTAAGCTCTCGTGGGCCACCCGTAAGGCGGTTGACGCTCTTCTTTTGGCGCAAGAAAGATAATTTTATGAGAAAGATCTGGGCGAAAGATTCATCCCAATCGGAGTTACGGATCTCCAGATATAAAGGAAATGGTGAAGGGGTAGAATCTGAGAACGCAGAAACAGAGAGATAGATCCAATCTCGGAGGGGCTCTCGCCCCTCCCAAGCCATGGGAGCCAAGGACTAGAGGGGAAACCCTTCTCCTATCTAGGGAGGACCTCAAGGAAGAAGAATAAGAAGAAGGGGGCTCTCTCCCCCTTGCTTCCGGTTGCGCCGGAACGCTGCCAGGGGCCATCATCATCACCGCGATCTTCACCAACACCTCCATCATCTTCACCAACATCTTCATCACCTTCCCCCTTCTATATCCAGCGGTCCACTCTCCCGCAACCCGCTGTACCCTCTCCTTGAACATGGTGCTTTATGCTTCATATTATTATCCAATGATGTGTTGCCATCCTATGATGTCTGAGTAGATTTCTATTGTCCTATCGGTGATTGATGAATTGCTATGATTGGTTTGAGTTGCATGTTTCATTATTGGTGCTGCCCTATGGTGCCCTCCGTGTCGCGCAAGCGTGAGGGATTCCCACTGTAGGGTTTGCAATATGTTTATGATTTGCTTATGGTGGGTTGCGTGAGTGACGGAAACACAAACCCGAGTAAGTAGGTTGTTTGCGTATGTGATAAAAGGGGACTTGATGCTTTAATGCTATGGTTGGGTTTTACCTTAATGAATCTTTAGTATTTGCGGATGCTTGCTAGAGTTCCAATCATAAGTGCATAGAATTCCAAGTAAGGGATGATATGTTAGCCTTTGCCTCTCCCTCAAATAGAATTGCAATAGTGATTACCGGTCTAGTAACGTAGTCAATTGCTTAGGGACAATTTCACAACTCCTACCACCATCTTTCTACACTCGTTATATTTACTTTATTGTCTCTTTATCTAAACAGCCCCTAGTTTATATTTACGTGCTCTTTATTATCTTGCAAACCTATCCTTTCACACCTATAAAGTACTTCTAGTTTCATACTTGTTCTAGGTAAAGCGAACGTCAAGCGTGCGTAGAGTTGTATCAGTGGCCGATAGGACTTGAGAGAGTATTTGTTCTACCTTTAGCTCCTAGTTGGGTTTGACACTCTTACTTATCGAAAGAGGCTACAACTATCCCATATACTTGCAGGTCATCAGCGGACATGGGCACGAGATCGGGCGGCATAAGGTAAGTTTTTCCCTAGTTTATTTGATTCATTTATATATGTATTATAGCATGTAGCAATACACAGGCATTCTACGAGTGGTCCATGCGGTGAACTATTGCAGACGTGCAGTGCAACGCAGACATGTTGAGGTGTTCCAAAATGTTTTTTTTCAAGGGTACGCCAAAGGCGTACCATAGCTTTATAGAAGGAGAGAAAATATGTACAAGAGAAGTTTAGTTGCTAGTCACGAGGTCACAAGTCGACCATGACATCGCCTCCACTCCACTCCCTAAACACTATGTGCTACTAGACTACGCACTCCACTCCAGTTGCTTCGGCCGTCTTCTAGTTATGTAGGTCCTGAAAGATAGCCTTAGTTACACCAAAGACGTCTAGCGCGCTACTCCTACTGAAGACCCTAGCGTTTCTCTGCTTCCACAAAGACCAACAGATTAACATGACAATTGTGTCAAAGCCTTTCCTGCTCCTCTTGGCTAGCCGCTTCCTTGACCGGCCCCACCAGTCAGCGATCTGGGACTGCATCGTAGGGCACAGTGTTTGGTCCACGTCGATCCTGGTAAAGCAAAGGTGCCACACGTGCCTAGAGTACACGCATTGTAGCAAGATGTGATCCACCGTATCCTCCTCCTGATCACAGAGGTAGCATGGGGGTTTGGTCTTGTAGCCCATTCCTAGCTCTCCTGTCCGAGGTCCAAAGCCGATATTGCACCGCGAGCCACATGAAAATATGACAGGATAGCGGCGCCCAACATTTCCAAATTGCTGTGAAGGAATGGAATTGTATCCCCCCATGCAAAGCATCATGTACGCTGAGGAGGCCGAGTAGCTGCCGGATTCGTTCCAGGCCCAAGTCGGAGTGTCATCTACCTCGGGATCTAGTTGTACCTCCATTAGGAACTCCCATAGTCGGATGAACTGTGAGAGGGCGTCCGTGTCAAGTTCACTCGTGATGTCATTTGTCCAAGCATGCAGGCAAAGCACGTCTCTGACCAGGCGTTTGTTAGCCACCTGCGTCCTAACTTTAGCCACCACCAAGGGCGCGATCTCGGCTGCCGTACTTCCGCTGAGCCACCTGTCTTTCTAGAAAAGGGTGCGTCTACCATTTCCGACATGCCATTGGACTAGACTCCCAAAAGCCTGCATCAATTGCTTGTCCGCTGTGAGATTTAGGCCCTGCTAGGGTCTGTACGGGTCAATCCTCCTTAGCCATTCCCACCTCAGTCGAAGCGCGATACCGTACTTGTGTAGGTCAATGATTCCCAAACCTCCGAGCTGCTTGGGCCTGCAAACCCTCTTCCAGGAGACCACACACTTGCCTCCGCTAACTGCATCTGTGCCAGCCCAGAAAAAAGCGCGACATCCCTTATCAACTTGCTCCATAGCCCACTTGGGCACCTCAGCCACCATCAAATGGTGCGTCGGGCGAGCTCTCATAACCTGGTTTACCAGGATTAGTCGCCCTGGCCTGGTAACAAGGCCACATTGCCATCCTGGCATGATGTGGAGTGCAGCATCCACCATCGGCTACCACTCGTTCCTCTTGAGCTGCTTGATGCCCAGTTGCAACCCGAGGTATCTACACAGGAAGGAGTCGATCTTCCATGGTAGAGCATTCCTGACCAGCTCCACGTCACCCTCCTCAGATCTAATCAAAACCGTCGCAGACTTGGCATAGTTTACTTTCAGACCCGATGCCACTCCAAAAATGCCGAGCAAGTTCTTTACCAGATGCAATTCCGATCTGGTGGGCCTGATGTAGAGGACCACGTCATCTGCGTGCAGGGAAAGTCTCTGCATAGGGCTACAGCCGGCGATAGGGCTGAGAAGCCCATGCTCGTGTGCCTTGATAACTAGTGAAGTAAGGACATCCATGGCTATGATGAAGAGCAAGGGGGAGGCCGGGTCCCCTTGCCTAAGTCCCTTGGCATGCATAAACTTGGCACTGGCGCATCCTTTGACCATAACTCGCGAGCTAGCAGAAGTAAGCAGGGTGCCAATCCACGGGATCCATCTCTCCGAGAATCCACGCGCGCGCAGCACCTCGAAGAGAAACGGCCACGATAGCGAGTCGAAAGCTTTAGAGATGTCCAACTTGAGCATCACTCCTTTGGCCTTCATTTGATGCAGGCGGCGGCCCATTTGCCGGACAAGCAAAAAGTTGTCGTGGATACTCCTTCCCTTTATGAACGCCGATTTGTTAACATGGACAAGCTCTCCCATGCGAGGGCAGAGTCTATTCGCCAGGAGCTTGGAAGCCATCTTTGGGAGACTGTGCACGAGGCATATGGGTCGATAGTCGTTTGTCGTGTGGGCCTCCGGGGTTTTCATAATGAGGGTGACCAAGGCCTGGTTCAGCCTGCCGAAACCTCTCCCATTACCAACAAAAATTTTGTGAAGCGCCGCAATTAAGTCTGCCTTGACAATATCCCATGCTTTTTGAAAGAACAGGCCGATGAATCCGTCCGGTCCCGGCGCACGGTCCGCCGGCATGCCTTGACAACTGTCCAAATTTCCTCCTCGGTAAATATCTGATCCTGCTCCGATAAGTCGAGCCTAGTAACACCAATCGCGTCTAGGTCCAAAGTGAACTCGCGCGCGACATCCTTCCCGAGGATCGTCTTGTAGGCCTCATGGAACGCCGCTTCCTTCCCACCTTGGTCCTTAACAATGTGTCCGTCCACCAGAAGGGACGGGATGTAATTCTTCATCCTCCTACCATTGGCAACCAAGTGGAACAGCTGGGTATTTGCATCGCCTTCTCTAAGCCACGTAATGCGCAATCTTTGGCGATATATCGTTCTTTCCAGCGAGGCCAGCCCCAGCACAAGTTGCTTAAGAGATCTCCTGAGCCACCGCTCCTCATATGAAAGTGACCGAATCTCCTGAGCACGGTCAAACCTCAGAATCACCATGTTGGCGACGGCAATTTGCATCTCAATGTTGCCAACTCTCTTCTGGCTCCAAATCGCGAGTGCCTTAGCTGTGTTCCTGAGGAGTGCGTCAAGTCTCCTGAATGGGTCTGTGATAGCCTCATCACAAGTCCAAGCCTCCTGCACCACCTCCATGAATCCATCCATCTTCACCCAGAACTTCTCAAAGCGGAATCTCCTCCTTGGCCCCGTGTGCTCATCCAGGGCCAGATGGAGGGGACAGTGATCTGAAATTGCCGTGCACATCACCTGGAGCAAGCAGTCGGGGTGGTCAATCTCCCAATCAATGGACATGAAGGCACGGTCAATCTTAGTCATTGTTGGATTCTGGCGCTCGTTACTCCACGTGTAGTTGTGCCCATGGAGGAAAAGCTCCTTGAGAGCGTTGTCGTCAACGAAACTTTTGAACCTCCTCATCATTCGCCTGTCGATCAAGTATCACCCGCGTGGAGGATTAGGTTGAAATCTCCGATGACCATCCAAGGCCCTGGACACAGCAGCCTGCGCTCCGCCAATTCATTTAGGAACTCAATTTTCTCGCTATCCTCCTGGGGACCGTAAACCACCGACAACCACCAAGGTGTGCCTCCCACGGGGGAAACGTATGTCGTGATGGAATGAGTATCATTGACGTGGTTCGTCAATTGCACCTTGGTGGAGTCCCAAGCAACAAAAATCCCACCTCTAGTATCAGACGCCGGTAAGTAGGTGTAGCCGTCGTACTTAGGCCCCATACATTGCATGATCATATACTGGTCCACCCTTTCAAGTTTAGTCTCTAGGATACAACAAATCGCCACATGTAAAGAATCTACAAAATCGTGTAGAGCCTTCCTCCTAGCTGGCCCATTTAAGCCACGCACGTTCCAGCATACTAACTCCATTCCTGCGTACGACATGGCCAGAGTAGCCTCCACGGCGACAGGCCGAACTGCACCTATACCATGATCGGCGCCATGCTCTCCAAGTCACCTCCTAGGTCGAGCGGTATTGCCTTCCCGAAGATTGCCGCGATCACCCTCAACTGCGTCTCCTGGAGGGGCAAGTCAAACACCATACGGAGCTGGTCTAGCGCGTCCTCGGAGATGGCCAGGTCCTCAGTGTCCAGGCCCAGTGCCTTGAGTAAAACCGCTTCAGCTGCCGACGCCTTAGTTCCGATGCCCCATTGCGCATCCCGACCTGGTGGCTCGCCTCGGTGTGAACGGGTCCTGGCCGGCTCGGACCCCACGCAGCCCCTCAAACTCCTTGAGCAGCGGTCGAGCAAGTTTCTTAAGCAGCCCAACACAAAAAGTTTTGACGTTTCCAAGGGCGATGATCTCCTTGTTTGATAGTTGGGTGTTCAAATCACAAACATCCGTCCCTTCCTCCTGTAGTGTAGCGATCCCCAGCGCCTCGTCGTGCATGCATGCGCCGAACGTGGTCATCTCAATGCCAGGGCCCACAGGTCCCATATCCTGCGTGGTCACGATAGCCAGCTGCTCCTCGTCGCATGGGCCACCCAATCCCAAACCCGCCTCGGTCGCAACGCGGAGGGGATCCGCTGCAGGGCCCCCACCGACAGCCGCCAGAGATGCTGTCAGGCCCCGATTCACCCGCTCCTGTGGCCCCTCCACCATAAAGCGCACGACAGCTATGTCAGTGCGGGCCGTCTCCACCTGGCCCAACGCGACGAGGGCCGGGTCACGATTGGCCGGCACCTGGGCGCCAATGGCCATCTCCGCAACTGCGAGAACCTCCGGTATGATCTCCTCGAGATTCGCCGCCTTTTTTGGCCCCGTCTCACTGTCGGTCGCAGACGCCAGCTGCCCTGGCTCAGCCAATACCATAGCGGCTCCACCCTCCTGTACTTCCTTATCCATCTCCCTTGGTTCAAAAGAGAGTGGTTACGGGCCCGGCACGTGATCAGAAAGAGTCCGGGTGTCAGTTGCCTCCCCACCATTCGCCGCTGTGGCCGCGGTCATCCCCACCTGTCGGTCCTGTTCCGCGTCGCCAGTCTCCAGCCTCGCCGCCGGCGGGTGTGTCAGATCCTGCTGTGCACCGTCCTCCGCGGCACGGGTATGCTCCTGTAACAGCATCGTTGGGTTGCCAGCGCTGGCCTGCACAACAGCAGAGACGCCTATCGCCATGGGAGGGATTCGCCAGTTAGACGGCCCGACGCGCCCCAGCAGCGCTTGCCGATACGTGCCTCCGTGGTGACCATAGGACAAGCCGCGGTGATCGCGCACGCCCCGCGTCCATGGCAGAACTCTCCACTCTCCTCGGCCGGAGAAGTCGCCTGAGTCGTCCAGCAAACCGCTCTGTCCACTCCCGTCAGAGATCGGCGGCCGCATCCAGGTCCCTGGTCCCTCGTGCTCCCTGATACTACCAATGTGAATAAGTGCCTTGTACTCCAGTAGCTGCCGAGAAGTTGGCATCCGCGTCGCCGGACCCTCATCCACCTCCGGCTCGGCACCCAAATCTGCTTGTCAGCCGGCACGTCATCGGGGTCCATGCACCAAGCTCTCATCTTGAACAGAGACAAGTCCTCCCTGTTAGACGTTTCCGGCGCAAGACTCTCCACCAGGCACGCCGTGCCTAAGATCTCCGTCGCCATGTCCCGAGTCCAGGCGTGGGAAGGGACTCCTTCGATCATGAGATCGACCGGCGTGCGCATCATCCTCGAAACTGCCTGAGCCTGCCTCAGCCAAGGGCGAACGAAGAGCTTGAACTTGCCAGGGTCGACAGAACCCGCCGCCAGTATCTTGTTTCGCAACTCCGGCGAAGAACGGACCATAAGAAAATCCTCCGGGTGGTATTTGTGCACAGAAAAACAATGTTGCGGGATGCGCAACTCCACCGCGATGGCCTCCGCAGCTTCCACGCACGACACCAACGGCCGGGGACCGCCAACGTATGCCACCACCGCAAGCTTTAGCCGGCGCTTGAGGTCATCGATCTCCGGGGTGCGGCAGAGGATGCAGACGCCTCCTACAGCTGCAGGCGGTGCCTGGCTGAGCCACACAGGTACGGTGTCCACCGGCGCTGGCGAGGGCCTCCCCACCGGAGAGGCCTGCCGAGCGACCGGCGACAGCCTGCTCGCAGGCTCTGCCGGCTGCCGCTGCTGAGAGGAGCGCGCCACTTTGGCCAAGGCATCCCACCGGAGCTCTTCCTCCAAGCGAGGGCTGCGTGGATGCTTGCAATCCGACGAAATGTGTCCCTCAAGTCCACAGCGGATGCACAGAGGCTTAAAGGTGCAATCTTCCCTCCGGTGGCCCTCCCGAAAACACTTGAAGCACAGGCCGTAGAGATCGGCCGGGACCTCCTGCCTCACCGGGGACGACGACGGCGAGCGCGAACGGGGCCTGGATCTGCCCGCCTCCGCCTGCTTCTGCAGCGCCTTGCACCTACGCCACATGGCCTTGCGAGAAGGGCCGGGTCTGCGCCAGGGCACCGCCGAGCCCGCCGCCGGAGCAGGAGCGGCTTTGCGCGCGGCGTCATGAGCCCGCGCCGAAGAGCCAGCGGAGCCCGGCGACTCCGAGAGCCCCAACCCCGAGATGATGGGCTGCATCCTGGATGTCGCCGAGGAGGGGCTTCCACCACCGGACGCCATGGAGATCTGCTTGCACAGGGGGAAGGGAGAGGAGTGGGCGCCGGGGCCGGGGTGGCCGCCGGCGGGAACTGAAGGCGGAGTGGATGCCGGGGCCGGGGTGGCCGCCGGCGGGAACGGGAAGAGGGGGGGTGGACACCGGGGCCGGGGTGGCCGTTGGCGGGGGAAGGGGAGAGAGGAGAGGGGAAGGGGATAACCACTAGTTTGTGTTCCAAAATGTAAGAAGCAAAAGTCTACAAAGAAAAAAAACGAGACCAAGCAGAATTAGCCCTGGCAGCATATTTTCATATATCTCCAAGTCTGTAAAGTCTGATGTGGTGATGTGACAATCCAGCCCCAAATATTCATTTTATTAATCAACTCTGGCTCCAGGCGAGTTGCCCAAGAGTCTCACCCTGCAGCTCGCGTCCTGTGTCCCGGGGGCAGCATCTTGTGCCTCCGCCCCCGTGTCGGTCATGCCGAACAGACTGCCCATCTCCTCCAGCGTCCGGCCGCGCGTCTCAGGGAGGCAGGTGAAGAAGAACACCCACGCGAGCACGGCGATGCCGGCGTAGAGGAAGAAGGTTCCGCCCAGCGTGATGGCGCCGGACAGCGAGAGGAAGGTCATGGACATGACGCCGCTCACCACACGGTTGCCGGCCGCCCCGACCGCGAAGCCCAGCGCGCGCACCCGCAGCGGGAATATCTCCGTGGTGTACACGCCCAACACGGGCCCGAGGCCGATGGAGAAGGATGACACGTAGGCCAGGACGGACGCCACGCACAGGCCGACCGCCCACGGGATCCTCGCGTCCGGGTTCTGATCCACGACGGTGAGGCCCGTCGCGAGGCCGACGAGCGAGACGATCATGCCGCCGGTGCTGCATAGCAGCAGCGGCCGCCGGCCGACGCGGTCGAGGAGGAACATAGCGACCAGGATGACGAGCGTCTTGGCGACGCCCATGGCGCAGGTGGCGGCCAGGAGTTGGTCGTCGCCGGTGATACCGGCGCTCTCGAACACGCGCGGGCTGTAAAGCACCACGGAGTCGGAGCCCGTCAACTGCTGGAAGAAGAAGAGGCCGAGCGCCGTGAGCAGTATTCGCCGCATGGAGGGGGTCGGCGACACGATGAGCTCTCTCCACACCTGCTTCTCCTCGCCGCCTCTCTTCCTGGGCACGACCACCACGTCGCCGTCGAGGTCGTCTGGGATTCCGGCAGCGGTCTTGATGTCAGCGAGGCGCTCCTCGGCCTCCTCCGGCGTGTCGGCGATCTTCTCCAGCACGATCCTCGCGTCCGCGAGGCGGCCTTTCATGACGAGCCACCGGGGAGACTCCGGCATGCCGGACAGCAGGAGGGCAAGAAGGACGGATGGCATCGCGCCAATGCCGAGCATGAAGCGCCAGCCGAGGTGGAGAGGGAGGCGAGCGAAGGCGTAGTTGGAGACGTAGCCGAGGAGGATACCAAGGTTGATGAAGACCTCCGTGAAGGACACGAGGAAGCCGCGCGCCGACGCCGGGGCGATCTCAGCCGTGTACAGGGGAGCGATCACGATGGCGTAGCCCACGCCGATGCCGGCCACGAAGCGACCAAGCATGAGCATGGTGTAGCCGTTCGCGAAGCCCATGAGCAAGGCACCAGCAAAGAAGAAGGCGGCGACAAAGATCACCGTGAAGCGGCGGCCGATCCAGTCGGACGTCCTGCCGGCGGCGAAGGAGCCGATGATGGAGTAGATGCTCAGGATGCCCATGAGGATCTCCACCTGCACGTCCGTGATCTCGAGGTCTTTCTGGATGTACAGCGACGCCCCGCTCATCACACCGATGTCTGCATGCGGCCATGAAAGGAACAGTTTATGCAGCAGTCATCATCGCTGGTAGACACGAGACAGAATCAGACGACGAGGTGATAATGTCAGCATGTGTACCGTAGCCGAGGACGATGGAGGCCATGGAGGCGACGACGGCGCAGGTGGAGGCATACTTGATGTTGCCCTTCTTCAGCTTGGGTTCGACTGCCTCTGGGAGCCCATCAGAAGCCATCGGGAACGCTACTCTTCTCTGCTCTGTACTCACAGCGGGATGCCACTGACCATGGTCTACTGATTGATGAAGGTTGTTTCCTAATTAAACATGAGAGATGGTGGAGCTTGACATGATGGATAGGTGAGGACGTTTTCCTTGTTTACTATATATGCTTCTGCGTGCAAGCAAGTTCATAAATCCTGACCTTGTTGGATTTCTTAATTTCCATGACACTATCTCCAGGACCTTTTTATACTACATTTAATCGACGATTAAGGCATCTTTTGGTATGCGCTCTAGTCATCCTATTGACCATGTGATCAACCAACTATCTGATTATTGTTATTTTTCAAATAGGCTCAAATGTACTCCCTCCGTTTCTTTTTAGTTCGCATATAAGATTTGATCAAAGTCAACTATGTAAAGTCTGACTAGCTTTGTAGGAGAAAATATCAATATTCATACTATGAAATCAATACTATTATATGCATGATGAAATTAATTTTCATAATATATAACTTTAGTACGGTAGATGTTGATATTTTTTACTAAAAAGTTGGTCAAACTTTACAACGCTTGACTTTGACCAAATCTTGCAGACTAAAAAGAAACCGAGCGAGTATGATTGTTTCAGCACATGGCCACAGCTGGCAGCGTAAGCTTCATCAGTTAGTGCATTAGGCAAATGATGGTACCAAGGTGCACCTGCTGCAACAAATTTTCTATTGCCGTCTCTGATGACATAATATGCTGAGCAAACCCACCTTCCCGGTGAAACATCCACATTAACTTTGAGCTCCTGCCGGTGGTCTTTGCCAAAGAGGGAGTATGATATAGTTTTATATCATATGGAACTTGTTTTTCAAGGAAATTACACAAATGCATAAATTTTGAGGCTGAAGTAATCCAAAACCACAATTGCAGGGGAATTCTAACATAAAACCACAACTCTGTACTCTGGGACTAATTGATAACAAAATAACAAATTTCCAAAAAAAATGGTCGTCGATTCTAGAAATGTTTGCCAATCCAGAAAAAATTGTTTAAAAAATGTGCACAATGTTAAAAAATGTTTGCAAATAGTATAAAATATCCAAGAATTCAAAAGATGGTCTTGATTTTAGAAAATGTTCGAAAATTTGTGAAAGTGTTCACGAAAATTTGAATTTTTTCACGATTTCAAGTACGTGCAAGAGTTTAGAAAATGTTCATAATTTGAAACATTGTTCATGATTTCTCAAAATTGAGAGTGATAGTGTATGTCGATGATGCAGCAAAATATGGTCATAGCCATTGGAGATTATTATGCTTTCTCTCCCGTTGCAACGCACGGGCCCTTTTGCTATTAAATAAAAACTACCGGTTAAACACAAATCTGATGGTCTGGCCCACTAGTCATAGAGACAGAATAGTGGAGAGCTAATTTTTAGATCTCGGCTTGAGTTGAGCCCAGCGGACCTGCCTGCATCTCTCCCTGAGCTCGTCAACTCGGCCCCCAACTCCATTCTCCCTGATGCAATCCTCACTGGCCTCGAAAAAGCTGCGGAAAAGTGGGAGCCACGGCCGGTAGGCGCAAACATAGCTTGCCCACACTCTATTATAGATAAAATCACCACGTCTATAAAACAAGTCCAAGTGCAACAAAGCAAATAAAATAGTCTGTTGGGCAACAACATAATCACTCCCAATAAAAGAAAGAATAAGAAAGGTGACCAAGTGGTTGGTAGATCAAAGACTTCGAGGCGAGGCGAGGCGACGCGCTACTACAGTCATCGCATCCTCATCTGCCTAGAAAGCAGGTGCCAATGCTGCATGATGGCCTAGAATTGGAAAATATAGTTAGAGGCTTCCAGTAAAAACATTCGCCCAGTCAACATCTTGTTGTGCGTCGTCCAGAGGATCCACTCCAATGTCGCGAACACTAACCAGAAGATGTGTCCAGAGGGTCCACTCCAATGCCGCGAACACTAACCAGAAGATGTTGTGGAAAGCGTTGTTACCGTCCAGAGAGTCCACTCCAATATCAATCTTCAACGGTAACAAGGCTTTCTACAAAGGAAAGGTCCAGGAAACAGACGAGCGTCCAACATAAGGCATGATACGCCGAGAGTCAATAGAAAAGATCCCCAAGGGAGTCAGGCGCCAAGATACAATGTCCGGATAGTTCAGAAGAATTGGTGGGAGGGCCAACAACGGTTGGCCCAAGAAATGTTTTCCTCGGGATCAAATGTCCGTCGGAACAAGATGTTCCAATGTCCAATATGGTCGCCCGAGGAGACCAACAAGATCGGATCTGTTAGGACCAAGAGTATATCGATCAGAGAGAGCCTGAATGGGAGATTCAAAAATTCTTGTGAATGTTTTGAATTGAACTCAATCATAACAGTGGAATAAGTTTGGTAGATCAAAAGCTAATCAAGCACATTACAGAGGAGCAAATCTTTCGAGGAAAGAAGTGATAATTGTTTGAGCATAGTATATCACAGGCTTGACTATAACGATGGTAATGTAGTATGCCAACAGATGCAGTAGCATGGGAAGATGTTCGACAACAATGTAACGAAAGGAAAAACTAACGAAGGAAAACAAGAATGACTCTGAATGATAAAAAATCTGAATAGATAGTAACATTTATAGCAAACACAAACAAGCTGACAAATAAAATAAGTGTGAACAGACAAGATACTAAAAGAACGAATGAAACAGAGGAAAGAACAACAAACTATAATAGATCAGATAATTCTATCGACACAAAGCATGAAAGATAACTGTTGAATGAAATGCAGGAGGATAAAGTGAACAAGTGGTGCTCGATGGTGACAGATGGATTTGGTAGACCAGTTCGCCATTCTGCCAAAGGACTACGTCTGGTTGGAGGGACTTGTGATTGAACACATGATCAAACCTCTCTCCGTCCTATTCTCCTTCAACTAGGAGCTGATCAGACTTTGGCTGATTTCACTGGTGGTAGATACTTGTCGGTGATCGACAAACCTTCGACACACTTCTTTGCGAAGCACAACGACTCTTGGTTGCTGAAGACTTTGTTTGGTGAAGACAATTACTCTTCATCATTCAAGCCGGCACATATCTGTCTAGAGAGTGCGCAACTCTCAAGAGTAATAGGTACGAGAACTCTAACTCAGAACTACTATGATGATCAACCACTGTCTAAGTTTTGGCTCTTGGTTTTCTCTCGGTGAGTTTTAAACTCAAGTCTCTCGGAGAGGGGATGCTCAATCAATCTTCTAGGAAATTTTAAGTGGAGCAGCCAATGGATAACGTTGGAGAGGGGTGGCTATTTATAGTTGCAGCCTTCCCTAATGGGAAATGACCAAATTGGACATGTAGATCAGCCAATGGCCGAACGACACAATTCCAACGGTCGGAAAAATCAGCACAACAGTAACATTCCTTGCAGAGCAAGAAATGCTAACTCTTCAGTCCGAAAGATATCTCCTACAGCACCGAAGAACAACATCTTCTGCTGACAGGTAATCATTTGAAGCATAAAGAGATTTCTCTCGGTCTTTCATAGGTTTCGGCTAAGCATCACAGTGGACCTAAGCTTCGAGAACCTATACTCCTTTTAATAGTACGAAGTGTTGGGAATCGTTGCATGGAAAACAAAAAAAATTCTACGCACACGCAATGATCTATCCATGGAGATGTATAGCAACGAGGGGGAGAGTGTGTCTACGTACCTTCGTAGACCATAAGTGGAAGCATTTCACAATGCGGTTGGTGTAGTCAAACTTTCTTCGCGCTCCAACCGATCTAGTACTGAACGCACGGCACCTCCGCATTCTGCACACATTCAGCTCGGTGACGTCCTCCGCCTTCTTTATCCAGCAAGATAGCGAGGTAGTAGATGAGTTCCGGCAGCACGACGGCGTGGTGACGGTGATGGTGAAGTGATCTCCGCAGGGCTTGGCCTAAACACTACAAAAATATGACCGAGGGAGTAAACGATGGACGGGTGCGCTGCACACGGCTAAGACAATGTTGTGTCCTTGTGTGGCGCCCCCTACCCATGTATATATAGGTGGGAGGGGAGGAGGTAGCTTCTAGGGCGCCCCAAGAGACCTGGCGGCAACCCTAGGGCTACTGCCTTGCCCTGCGCCCCCCTTTCCTTGTAAGAAGAAGGGGGAGGAAAGAGGGGGGAGAGTGAAGGAAGGGGGAGTCCTACTCCATACTTTCCATTCCCTCCCCTCTTTCCTTCTCCTCCTCATAGGGCCGGCCATTATAGGGGTGCACCAGCCCCTTGTGGGCTGGTGTGTTCCCTCTCTTGGCCCATAAGGCCCATTGATGTAGGGTGGAACCCTATACGGCCGATCTTTCACGAAAGGAGTGGATCCCAACTAGGAACACGATGAACACGAGGGGAAAACGAGGGAAACACAAGAGGAAATACAAGAGAAATCACTCAAACCAACAAGATATAGTCACACATGTGCTAGATCCATGAACACACAGAGATCACACGGTCCAAATCCAACAAGGGACGATACATAACGTAACCGGTTCTTCTCCGTGAGGAGGTCTTGATGGGGGCCACCCAGGAGGGGGTCTTGAATCCAACGTGGATCATCTCTGAAGAGGGGCTGCAGTCTCTCTCGAGGAGAAGATCCGTATGGATGAGCAATGCTCTATCTCACATATGATCTAAACCAATGCTAACCCTAGAAAGATGGAGGAGAAGGAGTATATATAGTCTAGGGGGGCGAAGGGGTACATGGGCTTCGGCCCCTTACTGTGCGCAGACAGACGGGGCCGGATATCCGGGCGACGGGCCGAATGTCCGGACCTTCCCGATGTGCCGGATGTCTGGGCTAGGGGGCCGGATGTCTAAGACTGGTGGAGGCAGCTTCTGTAGGTTCGGGTGTGTGGCGCCGGATGTCTGGGCTTTTTGCCGGATTTCTGGGCTCGGGCCGGATGTCCGGGCTGGGGCCGGATGCCCTGGGCCTGTAGATGTTGGGCGGCTGGAAGGCTGCTGAGGAGGATGCTCCAGGGGCCGGATGTCCGGGGCCTGGGAGGTGTTCTTGACTCTTTCCATTGGTTCTCTTCATCCATGGACTTGGCGACTTATCCGTCTTCATATACATCTTTGGGAGGGTCCTCTTGACACCTAATCATGCACAGCATATCGGACTTAGGTAGTAGCCATGTCTCGAGTGGATCATATGTGATATCACTAAGGAAAGAGGTCACCTCGTTCTCGAGAGCTCTAGCTCGTGCTTGTGTCATAGGTCCTCTTGGCTCTTGATGGGACGATGGTAGGTCCATGGGGATGACCGTAGGATGCTCCGCAACATCTCCCCTCCGTTGGGAAAGATCTGACCTCGGATCGAAATCCTCATCATCATGGTACGGGGAGAGATCTTTGATGTTGAAGATGTCGCTCACGGAGTACTTGTCGCGTGGGATGTCGATCTTGTAGGCGTTGCTGTTGTAGCGTGCAAGCACCTTGAAGGGTCCATCCGCTCAGGGGAGAAGTTTGGACTTGCGTTCATTGGGGAAGCGGTCCTTGCGAAGGTGTTGCCACACAAGATCTCCAATGTTGAATATCATGGGTTGCTTGTTGACACTGAGCTTGGTCGCGAGTCATTGTACTTGGTGCTCGATGGTGTGCCTTGTATCTTCATGCATCTTCTTGAGGTAGTTGACTCGGGCACTCGCGTCCATCTTTGTGCGCTCTTGTAGCGGTAGAGGAAGAATGTCCAATGGGGACAACGGGTTGAAGCCGTAAATGACCTCAAAGGGGGACTTGCTGGTAGTTGAATGTCTTGCACGGTTGTAGGCGTACTCGGTGATAGGTAGGCACTCCTCCCACTCCTTGGTGTTCCTCTTGATCAACACGCGCAGTAGAGTGGAGAGTGTTTGGTTCGTCACCTCCATTTGGCCGTCGGTTTGTGGATGGTATGCCGAAGAGAAGAGTAGCTTCATTCCGAGCTTGGCGAACAATGTCTTCCAAAAGTAACTCAAGAACTTGACGTAGCGGTCCGAGACAATCGTCTTTGGCACTCCATGAAGGCGCAAGATTTCCCTACAAAATAAATTTGCAACATGTGAAGCATCGTCTATCTTGTTGCAAGGAATGAAATGAGCCATTTTGGAGAATCGGCCCACAACAACAAAAACAAGATCCTTGCCATTTCTAGTTCTAGGCAAATCAAGCACAAAATCCATGCTAATATCTTCCCATGGTTTCTACGGAATTGGAAGAGGCATATAGAGTCCATGAGATTGAGCTTTAGACTTAGCTTTGCGACATGTAGAGCATCGGTTGGTGAAGCGGTTGACGTCGCGAAACATCTTGGGCCAAAAATAGTTCTTGGAGAGCATAGCAAATGTCTTGTCGTGTCCAAAGTGTCCCATTAGTCCTCCTCCATGATATTCTTGCAAAAGTAACAAACGAAGAGAAGACTCGGGGATGCAAAGTTTGTTAGCTCTCATAAGATAACCATCCTTGAGGTAATATCGATCCCAAGAAGTATGCGTCAAACACTTGGCATAAGGAATAGCAAAAGTAGGATCATGCTCATACAAATATTTTATGTGCTCAAAGCCAATGACATTCAATTCAAGTTGAGTAACAAGCATGCATATACGGGAAAGCGCATCTGCCACAACATTTTCCTTTCCTTTGATATACTTGATGACATAAGGAAAAGACTCAATGAACTCACTCCCTTTAGCATGACGCTTGTTCAACTTAGTTTGACCCTTAAGGTATTTAAGCGTTTCATGATCGGTATGGATGATAAATTCATGCGGGCGAAGGTAATGTTCCCATTCATGCAAAACTCGCACTAAAGCATATAGCTCTTTGTCATAGATGGGGTAATTGAGTTGTGCTCCGGAGAGTTTCTCACTAAAGTATGCTATGGGGCGCTTCTCTTGTGTTAACACACCTCCTATGCCATTACTACTAGCATCACAATGAATCTCAAAAGGTTTGTCAAAGTTGGGTAATGCAAGCACGGGAGCATGGGTAAGCAAATTCTTAAGCTCATTGAAAGCACTATCTTGAGATGGTGCCCAAACAAAGGGTGCATTTTTCTTGCTCAAAGCATGTAAAGGAGATGCAATAGTGCTAAAATCCTTCACAAAACGACGGTAAAAACCGGATAAACCAAGGAAACTATGCACTTGTTGCAAATTGGTTGGTTGGGGCCAAGTTTTAATAGCATTAATCTTAGATTCATCAACATGAACACCTTTGGAAGATACTACAAAACCCAAGAAAACAAGCTTATCAACACCAAAGAGGCATTTTTCCATATTAGCATAAAGACGCTCTTTTCGAAGAGTTTGTAGCATGGTGCGAAGGTGGGTTACATGCTCTTTGAGAGATTTGCTAAAAACAAGGATATCGTCGAAGTAGACAACAACAAATTCACCAATATAAGGGCGAAACACATAATGCATAAGACGCATGAAAGTACCGGGTGCTTCTGATAAACCCATAGGCATGACTAACCACTCATACAAACTAAACTTTGTTTTGAAAGCGGTTTCCCATTCATTACCCTCTTGTATGCGGATTTGATAGTAACCAATTTTAAGGTTAATTTTGGAAAAAATAGTGGCACCGCTAAGTTCATCAAGCATATCATCTAGGCGTGGAATGGGGTACCTATAGTGAACGGTGATAGCATTGGTAGGTCTACAATCGGAACACATGCGAAAGCTACTGTCTCTTTTTGGCACAAGAATGACCGGTACGGCACGAGGACTCAAACTTTCACGCGCATGTCCATGATCTATGAGATGCTTTACTTGCCTTTGTATTTCTTTGATTTCTTCGGGGTTGACTCGATAGGGAGCCTTGTTTGGAAGTGGTGCTCCAGGGATGAGGTTGATGCGGTGCTCGATGCCTCGTAGTGGAGGTAGACCCGGAGGTAGCTCGTCGTGGAAAACGTCTTGGAATTCCTGCAAAAGAGAAGATAACACTAGAGGAAGATTGTGAGAGGTGTTAGTGTTTGGTGCCTCATCTTTGCACAAAAGTACATAGTGTAGGACACTTGATGGGTTCTCACACACTTCTATCATCTCACGTTTGGTGGCAAATAGAACTAAGTTTGTCTTGACGCTCATCGTGGAGGCACTCAATTTGGGCTTGTGGCGCTCACTCTCTTTTTGGTGGTTCGCTCGCTCACTATTCTCCCCATGATGGGTGGCTTGCTTGTCAGCGATCACTTGGCTTGGAGACATAGGTTGTAGCACATACTCCTTCCCTTTCATCTTGAAGCTATAGTGATTTGTACGCCCGTTGTGGATGACACCTCGGTCAAATTGCCATGGTCGTCCAAGAAGGAGGTGGCAAACGGTCATCGGAAGGACATCACACTCCAAAGTGTCTTCGTAAGCTCCGATCTTGAAAGAGACTTGTACTCTATGCTCGACTTGGATGGTGCCGTTGTTGCTTAGCCATTGAACTTTGTAAGGGTGCGGGTGCTTCATCTTGACCAATTGGAGCTTGGAGCATAGTTCTTCACTTGCTAAGTTATGGCAACTCCCTCCATCGATGATGACCTTGACGGACCTTCCATTGATGCCGACTTCGGTGTGGAAGATATGGCATCTTTGGTCTTCTTCTTGTTGATGTTGAAGAGTCAAGACCTTGGAGACAACAAGAGCGGGGCTCGAATCGTCATCACAAAAGACTTGATCATCTCCACTTCGTTGTTCACTTGCCGGTGCATGGCCACTTGCTCAAGGGCTTCCATTTCTCCTTCACTCATGGAGTCATAGGTTCCATCGTTGTTGAGGATCATGGTGTGCTTGTTTGTGCACTCAAAGGACTTGTGGCCTCGGCCGCCGCATGTGAAGCATTTGAAGGAACTCATCTTGATGGTCTCATCGGTTGGGGTAGATGATGATGAAGCTTTCGACTTGAAGTTGCTTGTAGTAGGAGGACGACTTGAGGTTGTCGAAGTTTTCTTGTAACTCGACTTGTCGTCGTTGCTTGTAGATGGCTTTGTTAAGGTAGAAGGTGTTGGAGTCGTTGACGCTTGATTGTTGGAGAAGCCATATGACTTGGATGAGAACTTGGCAAACTTGAGGTCATCTTGCACTTGCCATTCCACTTTGGTAGCTTGATGCACTAGCTTGATGAGTTTTGAGTATGGTTGGAAGTCGGCAATCTTCTTGATAGGGTGATTGAGTCCATTCAAGAAACGTGCCATAGTTTGCTCATCATCTTCCGTGACATTGGCTCGTATCATGGCAATCTCCATTTTCTTGTAGTACTCTTCAACGCTCTTGGTTCCTTGCTTGAGGAGTTGGAGTTTCTTGAAGAGGTCGCGGTTGTAGTAGGTAGGCGCGAATCGTGCTCTCATGACATCCTTCATTTGCGCCCAAGTTGTGATGGGTGGTTCACCTCGTGCTCCACGGCGCTCAAGGACTTGTTCCCACCAAATGAGGATGTAGTCTTGGAATTCAAGGGATGCCATCGCGATCTTCTTCTCTTCGTCATAGTTGTGCAAGTGGAAGATTTCGTCAACCTTCAATGCCCATGAGATGTACTCTTCGGGGTCATTGCTTCCGGTGAACTTGGGCATGTTGAACTTTAGCTTGCCGTATCATTGCTCTTCATTGTGTTGGGGTCGGGGATGATGACGCCCATGTCGGTGATGATCAACAATCTCATGTTGCTCTTGGCGAGGAGGGTTGTCGTTCTCAAGGTGCTCTTGTCTTGGAGGATTTCCATTATCTCCATGCTCTTGTTGAACTTGATGTTCTTGGCAAGCTTGTGGAGGCGCTTGTTGATCTTGACGAGGAACTTGATGATGCACACGTGATTGATAAATCCTTTCTTAAACTTCGTCGTGAAGTGCTTCTTGATGTAGACGAGCTTGTCGGCCTCGGTTGGCTACGAATCAACTCAAATCTCGAAGGGCACGTTGCACCTCAAGTGCTTGAGCTTATCGTAGTTGTTGTTCTTGGTGTTGTGCCTCGGCATCTTGTGCATCTTGGTGTTGTTGCGCTTGCTCCTCCTGTCCATGTTGTCGTTGGCGTTGCCGTTCTTGTGCTTACGCGAATGTCGCTTGGTTTTGATGATGACGATGCTCTTGAGAGTCGGTGTCGTGTAGAGGATTGTGGTTTGCTTAACGATCTTGACGCGCGGCACGACGAAGAGTGCTCGATGTCAGGGTACTTGAGCCGGAGATAGTGTCGTCGGAGTGTCGACTTGAGCGGCTCCGTCTTGAGTAGGACGACGAGGTAGAAGAGCAGTTGACCAACAAGGCACGAATCCCATCCATTCTTGCATTGCTCTCTTGCTTTTGTTCATCAATCTTGTGGTCAAAGTAGTCTCTTGTATGTTGCTCGGAGAGTCGCAAGTCAGTGGCGAGGTTGTCCAGGCGGTCGCTCATTGCTTGTTGCTCTTGATGCAAAGCTCGTTGTGCACCAAAGAGGTGGCTCTTGGTGATGTAGGATGACATGTCGTCGTCTTGCTCCAAGAAGAGTGGGTTTGTAGACGTACTTGGCCTATCCATCATTCCAAACAAAGATGTGTGAGTGGGAGAAAGAGAAGAACCAATACCAAATGTACCTTGACCGATGTTGAAGATGGATCAAAGACCACCCCAATGTGGAACAAGGAAATAGCACAATTGGTACCAATTCTTGTCGGTTCCTCACACCTACACAATTAAAAGCTTATGGTGGAGCTTGGTTAGGATGGTGGCACAAAATTTTATGCAATTGTTAGTGAGCTTCAATAATGTTGGAAAAGATTCGCAAATTGCAAATGCAACAAGTAGACCAAGCAAGATAAGGTACACGGAAACACACACGCAAATAGATAAGTGGGGTCATGCAACCAAGGGTGAGCCAAAAATGTGGAATCCACAAAGATGCTCGTGTTGCACAACACTAGAGAGACGCTAGCACGATCTCACAATAGGCGGATACGAACTTGTGCACAACCTACTAGGCAAAAATGCAACGACTTCTATCCCAAGTATGCTATATGTATGATGTTCCGATGGTATGATCCAAGATGATCGAGTATGACAATCTTAATGTTGTATGATGCTATGGTTCTTGCTTATGAGCTCTTCGCTTATCTTTCCTCTTTTGCTTAAAAGCTTGTTTGGCTCATTCTCTTTGAGCTCTTTTCTCATGCAAAACTTCATGAACCAAGGTACCAATTGAGTATATGCGATGACAACTTTGTGACACAAGAGAATATACCAAGATATGCAACACTATGATATGGTATGCTATGGGAAGCATGATCACTAATGTGCACAATTCACGTTGCCGGCAATACTCAAAGGCTAGTATCGATGGGTAAGTGACGCAAAAGTAAGGCTATGTGGTTATCAATGCAATTGCAAGAAAGTATGATGATATCACGATACCAAGATGAGGTTGATACCAAAATGATGTAGCCGTTCGTAGTAGTCCGTGGCGAAGATGAGCGGCGGTGATGTCGATGTCAAACCGTACCTAAATAGCCAGAAACACAATAGGACATGGGAACCGCAACTCAAATTCTCAAAGCAATACGGGTCACAATTTTCGGAGTTGGTAGCGGGAGAGCTATGGTGGTGCTATGTGGAAATGGTGGGGTTATGCTGAAGTGGGTGTGGGTACCGGAACAAAATTGGGCAGGGAGTTAGGCAGGAAATGGAGTGGTGGAGTGAAGTGGTGCTGTCAGGGGCCAGATGTCCGGGCGGAGGGCCGGATGTCCGGGGTGGTCGGATGTCTGGGGTGTCGGGTCGAATGTCCGGGCTGTGGATCCATGGACGAACTCGATGAACACTGCATGGAGAGGTCGAATCCGAGGCAAAATTCTGAAGATTTTGTGGACGGAAATTGGGGAAAAGATGGGGGAAAGCTAGATCTACCTACAACACACGAAATCCGCGGATCAAATCCAACAAAACTTCATCACACCAACAAATCACAAAAAAAATTGGGGCTATTTTTGTGGGGAAATTTTCGAATTGGGGGCAAAAACAACAAGATCGGGCTAGAAAACAAAGAGAGGGGGCTCCGAAATCGTGATCAACGTGGCTCATGATACCAAGATGATGTAGGGTGGAACCCTATACGGACGATCTTTCACGAAAGCAGTGTATCCCAACTAGGAACACGATGAACACGAGGGGAAAACGAGGGAAACACAAGAGGAAACACAAGAGGAAATACAAGAGTAATCACTCAAACCAACAAGATATAGTCACACATGTGCTAGATCCATGAACACATAGAGATCACACGGTCCAAATCCAACAAGGGACGATACATAGGGTAACCGGTTCTTCTCCGTGAGGAGGTCTTGATGGGGGCCACCTAGAGGGGGTCTTGAATCCAACGTGGATCGTCTCCGAAGAGGGGCCGCAGTCTCTCTCGAGGAGAAGATCCGTATGGATGAGCAATGTTGTATCTCACATATGAGCTAAACCAATGCTAACCCTAGAAAGATGGAGGAGAAGGAGTGTCACGCCCAATATGCGATACTATCCTAAAGAGACTCGAAGGTCCCACCAAGGATAGAACCGCATATTGATACGCTTTTGCAAGGTGGATATCATTACATCAACATTACATAATAGATGGGGATACATGCAAAAGGCATACAATGCCATGCGAATACAACATCATCATACATAAGAGCAACATCCGACTACTGATGAAACACAAACTCAAACGACATCCACCCTGCTAGCCCAGGCTGCCGACCTGGAACCTATCCCCTGATCAAAGAAGAAGCAGAAGAAGAACTCCAAAACAAGTAGCATCGCTCTCGCGTCAAGATCATCGCATAACCTGTACCTGCAATTGTTGTTGTAGTAATCTGTGAGCCATGAGGACTCAGCAATCTCATTACCATGGGTATCAAGACTAGCAAAGCTTAATGGGTAAGGAAGGGGTAAAGTGGTGAGGTTGCAGCAGCAACTAAGCATGATATGGTAGCTAACGTACGCAAATAAGAGCGAGAAGAGAACAAACGGAATGGTCGTGAAGCTAGCAATGATCAAGAGGTGATCCTGAACTCCTACTTATGTCAAACATAACTCAAAACCGTGTTCACTTCCCGGACTCCGCCGAGAAGAGACCGTCACGGCTACACACGCGGTTGATGTGTTTTAATTCGAATCAGGTGTCAAGTTATCTACAACCAAACATTAACAAATTACCATCTGCCACATAACCGTGGGCATGACTCTTGAAAGTTTATACCCTGTAGGGGTGTCCCAACTTAGCCCATCACAAGCTCTCACGGTCAACGAAGGATATTCCTTCTCCTAGGAAGACCCGATCAGACTCGGAATCCCGGTTACAAGACATTTCGACAATGGTAAAACAAGACCAGCAAAGCCTCCCGAATGTGCCGACAAATCCTGATAGGAGCTGCACATATCTCGTTCTCAGGGCACACCGGATTGTCCAAACTTCCGGTAGGCCAGCCCAGAGTTGCCCCTGGTGACCACCGGCGGCTGACAGGTTGGACCAACACTCACAACGAGCACTGGTCGGGGGGGTAAAAATAAGATGACCCTCGGGAGCGCGACTCCCAAGGGAAAAAGGCTAGGTGAGGCAAATGGTAAAACCAAGGTTGGGCCTTGCTGGGGGAGTTTTATTCAAAGCGAACTGTCAAGGGGGTCCCATAAATCACCCAACCGCGTATGGAACACAAAATCAAGGAACATAACACCGGTATGAAGGAAACTAGGGCGGCAAGAGTGGAACAAAACACCGGGCATAAGGTCGAGCCTTCCACCCTTTACCAAGTATATAGATGCATTAATTAAATAAGAGATATTGTGATATCCCAACATAATCCTATCCATCATGGAGCAATCTTCAACTTCACCTACAACTAGCAATGCTATAAGAGGGGTTGAGCAAATGCGGTAACATAGCCAAACAACGGTTTGCTAGGAAGGGTGAAAAGGTTAGAGGCTGACATGGCAATTTGGGGAGGCTTGAAGAACAAGTGATAGGAAGCGCAGCATAGCGATACAACGAAGCAACTAGCATAGCAATGATAGTAGTGAGATCCAGAGTAAAGGTTATCTTGCCTAAAATCCTGCTAGGGAGAAGAACGAGTCCGTGAAGAAGATGAAGCCACGAAGACGAACCAAGCGTAGACGAACGAATCCTCACGATCGCACCAAAGCAGGAACTAACGAGAAGGAGCACAACCGAAAAGGAGCAAACAACATGGTAAACTCACAACACATAAACAAGACATGATGCACAACCAAGCATGATGCATGACAAAGCTAGATGAGGCTACTCATGGCAAGAGATGATGCATACAAGAGCAACACATCAAAGCAAGGTTAAATGAGGCCGGAAACAACATATAACAATTCCGGTAAGTCCTCATATGCAAATTTAGAAATTGGCCCAGAACTGAATAAACCTTATGTTCAAGTTGTTAAACAGCAAGTTAAGATACAACAAGATGATTTACACGAGATTCTAGTCAAGTTACATACAAAGTTCATTTAATTCGGAGCTACGGTCTAGAAGATATGAACAAAACAAGTTAAACAGGGCATTGATGCAAAATGCATACAAACATCAAGCAAACACCTCAAAACATGGATGCAACATGATAATATGAGACTTCATGCAAAATCAAGCAAGTTTCATATAGAGCACACTCAAAACAGAGCAACGGTTCAACACATACACATGAAACAAGTTTAAAGGACAAGCTGTCCAAAACAGCAACTAGGCATCTAGCAAGCATCAAAAAAATACGCTACAACACCTCAACATAAGAACAAAAGGCATGGGCATGAAGTACAAGTAAAGCATGACAAAACATGAACACTGAGATATCTCCAGAAAACAATATAACATGCTCAAAAGGACATGGCAAGATTGCAAATTATAACAGTTTCAGACTTCGCAGAAATAACATCAGTTTGCAATTTTTAAAGCTATCAAACAACATGCTACAGGAACTTAACATGGCAAAAAAGGCATGGAATGTTAATACTAAAGACAAAGAACAAAACTCCCTTACTGAACTAATTCCAAAGATCAACAGAAAACATGGTAGCATCCATGCAAACATGGCAAGTGATATGACAGATTCAGACATGGCAGGAACAACGATAAGTAGGCATGTTGGTGAGCTTGTACCACTCACCACAGAGAAAAACATGGCATGGCAAGGTAATCAATAGTAAGAAGACATGGTTATGAAGCTAAACATGGCAATATCATGGTTATAGGATGTATGGATCACTAGCAAAGCTCATGGCAAAACTGAACTTAAAGTTAACAGGCTGACAACAACATTATTTAGCAATTTGAGAGCAAGAATACAACAAGCTACAGCAGGCTATAAATGCAACCAGGGGCATGAATGGATAGAGCATGACATTTATAACAAAACATAATTAAGGAACATCTCCATATTATGCATAGAATGACTTTTAGCAGAAGGTTAACATTGCATCAGGATATAGCACATTCAGCCTAGCAAAATAGTAACATCAAGTACCCTACTTCACGAGCTCGATGCACTCACTACAAGACTCATAAAAATACATGGATTGCACCATTGTAAATATGGCATGACATATTTCAAAACACATGTAGACATCAAGCTCATAGGATGCACACACAAAATGCAATGAAAAAGACAAAACAGCAAGTTATGATAACAGGCAGCAGGTAACATCATATGAACATTCCATGCCTTTTGGATGATAAGGGCATCAAGATGATCTCAAACAAGCATGGCATAATGGAACAAAGTGAAGGGCATCTCATTATGAACATTTTGACATATTATGCACGCAAAACTGAGTAGTATGCAACAACTTATGGCATATCAAAGTATGCACCAGAATGTTGAAAATCTCAAGGACTTGGTGGAATTTTACCCTCCGAAGCTGGACGGGGTCGTGCGGGACGGAGAGATCCGGTTCGGGCACGGGGCGTTTGGTTGGACATCTTGGTGGATCTGGTCCCGATCCGGGATGAAGGAACTCCGGCAAACTCCGGGGAATTCCGGTGAGCGGAGGAGGTCGAGGATGACGCGAGGCGACGGATCCGGAGGCGGCGGCTCTGTTTCCAGGCGATGGCGGGCCGGGCGACGACGAGGCACCGGGAGGCGGAGGTGGTCACGGACAGTGAGTAGGCGCGCGGACGGGCCGGGAGGGTCCCGCCTGGGCCCCGGTGGGCCGCGGCGCGGGGACGGCGGCAGGAGGAGAGAGAGGCGGGCTGAGGTGGCGGCGCTTGGTTGGTTGAGGCAGCGGGGAAGGCGACGTGGCGCGACGCCATTGGTCGGAGCGACGTGGCTGGTCCTAGTTGTTCGGCGGGCTGCGGCTGGACATGTCCGTCGGCGGAAGAAGTGTCCGGCGGCGCGGAGAGGGTTTGATCTAGGGTTAGGGGTGGACTGATCCGCAAATTTCGGGGGAGATGGCCTATTTATAGGTAGAGGGAGCTAGGAGAGTCCAAATGGAGTGCGGTTTTCACCCACACGATCGTGATCGAACGACCGAGAGCATGGAGGGGGTTTGGATGGGCTCATGGGCTGTCGTGAAGAGGGGATGGGGTGGAAAGAGAGAGGGGTTTCGGGCTACGCGGTTAATCGTTGGGGCATCAAACGACCTCCAATGGAACGAAATTTGACGGGCGGTATGTCGGTTCCATACCAAGGCCACTCGGCAAATCTTGGCCCATTCCAGGAACATTTTTATCCCACTCACGAAGCAAGGTCTGAGAGGGGCGACAGGCGTGGTCCGAATGTGGCTGGACTCCGAACGGACAACGGAGAGAACCGGGGGAACCCGAACGGATGCAAGTTTTGAAAAACATGCAGATGAAATGCAGATGATGACATGGCAAAATGCAACACGCAAGCAAATGACATGGCAATGAAGGCGAATAACTGTCGGACACCTGGCGCATCGAATCCGGGGCGTTACAAGGAGTATATATAGTCTAGGGGGGCAAAAAGGTACATGGGCTTCGGCCCTTTACTATGCACAGACAAACGGGGCCGGATGTCCGGGCCTTCTCGATGGGCCGGATGTCTGGGCTAGGGGGCCGGATGTCCGGGCTGGTGGAGGCAGCTTCTGTAGGTTCGGGTGTGTGGCGCCGGATGTTCGGGCTTCTGGCTGGATTTCCGGGCTGGGGCCAGATGTCCGGGATGGGGCTGGATGTCCGGGGCATGTAGATGTTGGGTGGCTGGAAGGCTGCTGAGGACGATGTGATACGTCTCCAACGTATCTATAATTTTTTATTGTTCAATGCTATTATATTACCCCTTTTGGATGTTTATGGGCTTTATTTTACACATTTATATCATTTTTGGGACTAACCTACTAACCGGAGGCCCAGCCCGTATTGTTGTTTTTTGCCTATTTCAGTATTTCGAAGAAAAGGAATATCAAATGGAGTCCAAACAGAATGAAACCTTCGGGAGCGTGATTTTTGGAACGAACATGATCCAGAGGACTTGGAGTACAATTCAAGAAGCAGCCGAGGCGGCCACGAGACTGGAGGGCACGCCCACCCCCTCTGGGCGCGCCCCCCTATCTCGTGGGCCCCTCGGGCGGTCACCGACGTACTTCTTCCTCCTATATAAGCCTACGTACCCCGAAAACATCCAGGGGCCAACGAAACACAAGTTCCACCGCCATAACCTTATGTATCCGCGAGATCCCATCTTGGAGCCTTCGACGGCACTCCGCCGGAGGGGGGAATCGACCATGGAGGGCTTCTACATCAACACCATAGCCCCTCCGATGAGTTGTGAGTAGTTTACCACAGACCTTCGGGTCCATAGTTATTAGCTAGATGGCTTCTTCTCTCTTTTTGGATCTTAATACAATGTTCTCCCCCTCTCTTGTGGAGATCTATTCGATGTAAACTCTTTTTACGGTGTGTTTGTCGAGATCCGATGAATTGTGGGTTTATGATCAAGTTTATCTATGAGACATATTTGAATCTCCTCTGAATAGTTTTATGTATGATTGAGTTATCTTTGCAAGTCTCTTCGAATTATCAGTTTGGTTTGGCCTACTAGATTGATCTTTCTTGCCATGGGAGAAGTGCTTAGCTTTGGGTTCAATCTTGTGGTGTCCTTACCCAGTGACAGAAAGGGTTGCAAGGCACGTATTGTATTGTTGCCATCGAGGATAAAAAGATGGGGTTTATATCATATTGCATGAGTTTTTCCCTATACATCATGTCATCTTGCTTAATGCGTTACTCTGTTCTTTATGAACTTAATAGTCTAGATGCAGGCAGGAGTCGGTCGACGTGTGGAGTAATAGTAGTAGATGCAGGCAAGAGTCGGTCTACTTGTTGCGGACGTGGTGCCTATATACATGATCATGCCTACATAATGTCATAATTATTCTCTTTTCTATCAATTGCTCGACAGTAATTTGTTCACCCACCGTAATACTTATGCTATCTTGAGAGAAGCCTCTAGTGAAACCTATGGCCCCCGGGTCTATCTTTTATCGTATTTGCTTTCAATCTACTTTTATTTGCATCTTTACTTTTTGCATCTATATTATAAAATACCAAAAATATATTTATCTTATCATACTATCTCTATCAGATCTCACTTTCGCAAGTGGCCGTGAAGGGATTGACAACCCCTTTATTGCGTTGGTTGCGAGTTCTTTGTTTGTTTGTGTAGGTGCATGAGACTTTTGAGGAGCCACCTACTGGATTGATACCTTGGTTCTCAAAAACTGAGGGAAATACTTACGCTACTTTGTTGCATCACCCTTTCCTCTTCAAGGGAAACCAACGCAAGCTAAAGACGTAGCAAGAAGGATTTCTGGCACCGTTGTCGGGGAGGCTTTCACCAAGTCAAGTCAAGACTCGACCTCCCGCCAACGTGCGATTTCTGGCGCCGTTGTCGGGGAGGTCTTCGCTTAAGTCAAGACATACCAAGTACCCATCACAAACCCATCTCCCTCGCATTTACATTATTTGCCATTTGCCTCTCGTTTTCCTCTCCCCCACTTCACCCTTGTCGTTTTATTCGCCCTCTCTTTCCCAATCTCCTCCTCTCTTTTCGCTTGCCTTTTTCTGTTTGCTTGTGTGTTGGATTACTTGTTGCCATGGCGCAAGATAATACCAAATTGTGTGATTTCTCACATACCAATAATAATGATTTCCTTAGTACTCCGTTTGCTCCTCTTAATGATGTTGAGACTTGTGAAATCAATACTGCTTTGCTGAATCTTGTTATGAAAGATCAATTCACCGGCCTTCCTAGTGAAGACGCCGCTACTCATCTAAACAACTTTGTTGATTTGTGTGATATGCAAAAGAAGAAACATACGGATAACGATATTGTTAAATTGAAGTTATTTCTGTTTTCACTTAGAGATCGTGCTAAAGTTTGGTTTTCGTCTTTGCCTAAAAATAGTATTGATTCTTGGAACAAGTGCAAAGATGCTTTTATCTCTAAGTATTTTCCTCCCGCTAAGATTATCACTCTTAGGAACGATATTATGAATTTTAAACAACTTGATCATGAGCATGTTGCCCAATCTTGGGAAAGAATGAAATTGATGATTCGCAATTGCCCTACTCATGGTTTGAATTTATGGATGATCATACAAAAAAATTTATGCCGGTTTGAACTTTGCTTCTAGAAATCTCTTAGATTCGGCCGTGGGAGGCACGTTGATGGAAATAACGTTAGGAGATGCTACAAAACTTCTTGATAATATTATGGCTAATTATTCTCAATGGCACACCGAAAGATCTTCTAGTAAAAAGGTGCATGCTATAGAAGAAATCAATGTTTTGAGTGGAAAGATGGATGAACTTATGAAGTTGTTTGCTACTAAAAATACTCCTCTTGATCCCAATGGTATGCCTTTGTCTACCTTGATTGAGAATAATAATGAATCTATGGATGTGAATTTTGTTGGTAGGAATAGTTTTGGAAACAATGCTTATAGAGGAAACTGTAATGCTAGACCGTTCCCTAGTAATTGCTCTAATAATTATGGAAATTCCTACAATAATTCCTATGGTAATTTTAATAAGATGCCCTCTGATTTTGAGAATAGTGTGAAAGAATTTGTGATTTCTCAAAAGAATTTTAATGCCTTGCTTGAAAAAAAATTGCTCAAAGTTGATGATTTGGCTAGGAACGTTGATAGACTTTCGCTTGATGTTGATTCTCTTAAACTTAGATCTTCTCCTCCTAAGCATGATATCAATGAGTCCCTCAAAGCAATAAGAATTTCCATTGACGAGTGCAAGGAAAGAACCGCTAGATTGTGTGCTAAGAAAGATTGCTTTATAAAGGCGTGTTCTTCTAGTTTCCATGAAAATAATGATGAAGATATTAAAGTTATTGATGTGTCTCCTATTAGATCTTTGTTTTGCAACATGAATCTTGATAATTATGGGACTGAAGATGAGTCAACTTTAGTTAGAAGGTGTCCCAAGAATTCAGAGTTTTTAGATCTTGATGCTAAATTTGGTAAAAGTGGGATTGGCGAGGTCATGACTTTAAATAGCATTGAACCCACTATCTCAGATTTCAAGGAATTTGATTGTGATAATTGTTCTTTAGAAGGTTGTATTTCCTTGTTGCAATCCGTTGTTAATTCTCCTCATACTTATAGTCAAAATAAAGCTTTTACCAAACATATCATTGATGCCTTGATGCAATCTTATGATGAAAAACTTAATTTGGAAGTTTCTATACCTAGAAAACTTAATGATGAGTGGGAACCTACTATAAAGATTAGAATTAAATATCATGAGTGTTTTGCTTTGTGTGATTTGGGTGCTAGTGTTTCCACGATTCCGAAAACTTTATGTGATATTCTAGATTTCCATGATCTTAATCATTGCTCTTTAAATTTGCACCTTGCAGATTCCACCATTCAAAAGCCAATGGGAAGGATCAATGATGTTCACATTGTTGCAAATAGAAATTTGGTGCCCGTAGATTTTATCGTTCTTGATATAGGTTGCAATCTTTCTTGCCCTATTATTCTTGGTAGACCTTTCCTTAGAATGATTGGTGCGATTATTGATATGAAGGAAGGGAATGTTAGATTCCAATTTCCACTAAAGAAAGGCATGGAGCACTTTCCAAGAAAGAAATTCAAATTACCTTATGAATCTATCATGCGAGCTACTTATGAATTGAGTGTCAAATATGGCACTACTTAGATCTATCTTCGCTTTTATACCTAGCTAGGGGCGTTAAACGATAGCGCTAGTTGGGAGGCAACCCAATTTTCTTTGTGTTTTTTGTTTTTGTTCCTGATTAGTAATAAATTTTGCATCTACCTTCTGTTTAGATGTGTTTTTATCTTTTAATTAGTGTTTGTGCCAAGTAGAACCTATAGGATAACCTATGATGATGGTTGATTTAATTCTGCTGAAAAACAGAAACTTTGCGCGCACGAATTTAGTTTTGTTAAATCACAGAAATGTGCTTTTGCGTTGATTATTTTTGCTGCTGATAAATAGACAAATTTTCCAGGACTTCCTATTTTTGTAGGATTTTTAGAGTTCCAGAAGTTTGCGTTAGTTACAGATTTCTACAGACTGTTCTGTTTTTGACAGATTCTGTTTTTCGTGTGTTGTTTGCTTATTTTGATGCATCTATGGCTAGTAAAATAGTTTATAAACCATATAGAAGTTGGAATACAGTAGGTTTAACACCAAAATAAATAAGGAATGAGTTCATTACAGTACCTTATGTGGTGGTTTTGTTTTCTTTCACTAACGGAGCTTATAAGATTTCCTGTTGAGTTTTGTGTTGTGAAGTTTTCAAGTTTTGGGTAAAGCTTTTATGGACTATGGAATAAGGAGTGGCAAGAGCCTAAGCTTAGGGATGCCCATGACACCCCAAGATATTCAAGGATAGCCAAAAGCCTAAGCTTGGGGATGCCCCGGGAAGGAAGGCATCCCCTCTTTCGTCTTCGTTCATTGGTAACTTTACTTGGAGCTATATTTTTATTCGCCACATGATATGTGTTTTGCTTGGAGCGTCGTGTATTATACTAGTCTTTGCTTTTTAGTTTACCACAATCATCCTTGCTGTACACACCTTTTGGGAGAATCCCACTTGATTAGAATTTTCTAGAATACTCTATGTGCTTCACTTATATCTTTTGAGCTTGATAGTTTTTGCTCTAGTGCTTCACATATATCTTTTAGAGCACGGCGGTGTCTTAATTTTGTAGAAATTGCTAGTCTCTCATGCTTCAATTATATTATTTTGAGAGTCTTTTAGAACAGCATGGTATTTGTTATGGTTACAAATTTGGTCCTAGAATGATGAGCATCCAAGTTGGGTATAATAAAAACTATCATAGGAAGTGAATTGGATGCTATGATCAATTTGATGCTTGATGATTGTTTTGAGATATAAAGGTAGTAATGGTAGGGTCATGCTAGTGGGTAATTATGAAATTGAGAAATACTTTTGTTGAAGTTGGAAAGTCACGTAGCATGCACGTATGGTAAAAGTTGTGTGACAAATTTGTTGCATGAGGTGCTCTTTTGATTGTCTTCCTTATGAATGGCAGTCAGGGACGAGCGATGGTCTTTTCCTACCAATCTATCCCTCTTGGGGCATGCGTAGTAGTACTTTGCTTCGATGGCTAAGTAGACTTTTGCAATAAGTATATGAGTTCTTTATGACTAATGTGAGTCCATGGATATACGCAACACTCACCCTTCCACTTTGCTAGCCTCTTTTATACCGCGCGACTTTCGCCGGTATCATAAACCCTTTATTTACCTTCCTCAAAACAGCCACCATACCTACCTATTATGGCATTTCCATAGCCATTCCGAGATATATTGCCATGCAACTTTCCACCGTTCCGTTTATTATGACACGCTTCATTATTATCATATTGCTCTTTGCATGATCATGTAGTTGACATCGTATTTGTGGCAAGGCCACCTTCATAATTTTCATACATGTTGCTATTGATTCATTGCATATCCCGGTACACCGCCGGAGGCATTCATATAGAGTCATATCTTGTTCTAGCTTTGAGTTGTAATTCTTGAGTTGTAAATCCATAAAAGTGTGATGATCTTCATTATTAGAGCATTGTCTCAGTGAGGAAAGGATGATGAAGACTATGATTCCCCCACAAGTCGGGATGAGACTTCGGACTCTGCAAAAAGAAAAAAAGAGAAAGGCCAAAAAGAAAAAGAAAAAGAAAGACCAAAGAAAAAAAAGAAAAAAGAGAGAAAAAAAGAAAAAAAGAGAGAAAAAAATAAAATGAGAGAAAAAGAGAGAAGGGACAATGCTACTATCTCTTTTTCCACACTTGTGCTTCAAAGTAGCACCATGATCTTCATGATAGAGAGTCTCCTATGTTGTCACTTTCATATACTAAGTGGGAATTTTTCATTATAGAACTTGGCTTGTATATCCCAATGATGGGCTTTATCAAAATGCCCTAGGTCTTCGTGAGCAAGCGAGTTGGATGCACACCCACTTAGTTTCTTTTGTTGAGCTTTCATATATTTATAGCTCCAGTGCATCCGTTGCATGGCAATCCTATTAGGGAACGTAGTAATTTCAAAAAAAATTCCTACGTACACGCAAGATCATGGTGATGCATAGAAACGAGAGGGGAGAGTGTTGTCCACGTACCCTCGTAGAGCGAAAGCAGAAGCGTTAGAAGAACGCGGTTGATGTAGTCGTACGTCTTCACGGCCCGACCAATCAAGCACCGAAACTACGACACCTTCGAGTTCTAGCACACGTTCAGCTCGATGACGATCCCCAGACTCCGATCCAGCAGGGTGTCGGGGAAGAGTTTCGTCAGCACGACGGCGTGGTGACGATCTTGATGTTCTACCGTCCCGGGGCTTCGCCTAAGCACCGCTACAATATTATCGAGGACTATGGTGGAGGGGGGCACCGCACACGGCTAAGAGATCAATTGTTGTGTCTAGAGGTGCCCCCCTGCCCCAGTATATAAAGGAGCAAGGGGAAGGGGCGGGCGGCCTAGGAGGGGGTGCGCCATGGAGAGTCCTACTCCCACCGGGAGTAGGACTCCCTCCTTCCTTGTTGGAGTAGGAGAGAAGGAAAGAGGAGGAGAGGGAGAAGGAAAAGGGGGCTGCACCCCTTGTCCAATTCGGACCAGAGGGGGGGCGCAGGCCTCCTTCCTTTTGGCCTCTCTCCTCTATTCCTGTATGGCCCAATAAGGCCCATATACTCCTCGGCGAATTCCCGTAACTCTCCCGTACTCCGAAAAATACCCAAATCACTCGGAACCTTTCCGAAGTCCGAATATAGTCCTCCAATATATCGATCTTTACGTCTCGACCATTTAGAGACTCCTCGTCATGTCCCCGATCTCATCTGGGACTCCTAAATCCTTCGGTACATCAAAACTCATAAACTCATAATAAAACTGTCATCGAAACCTTAAGCGTGCGGACCCTACGGGTTCGAGAACTATGTAGACATGACCGAGACACGTCTCCGGTCAATAACCAATAGCGGAACCTAGATACTCATATTGTCTCCTACATATTCTACGAAGATCTTTATCGGTCAAACCGCATAACAACATACGTTGTTCCCTTTGTCATCGGTATGTTACTTGCCCGAGATTTGATCATCGGTATCTCAATACCTAGTTCAATCTCGTTACTAGCAAGTCTCTTTACTCGTTATGTAATGCATCATCCCGCAAATAACTCATTAGACACATTGCTTGCAAGGCTTATAGTGATGTGCATTACCGAGAGGGCCCAAAGATACCTCTTCGACAATCGGAGTGACAAATCCTAATCTCGAAATACGCCAACTCAACATGTACCTTCGGAGACACCTGTAGAGCTCCTTTATAATCACCCAGTTACGTTGTGACATTTGGTAGCACACAAAGTGTTCCTCCGGTAAACGGGAGTTGCATAATCTCATAGTCATAGGAACTTGTATAAGTCATGAAGAAAGCAATAGCAACATACTAAACGATCAAGTGCTAAGCTAACAGAATGGGTCAAGTCAATCACATCATTCTCCTAATGATGTGATCCCGTTAATCAAATGACAACTCATGTCTATGGCTAGGAAACTTAACCATCTTTGATTCATGAGCTAGTCAAGTAGAGGCATACTAGTGACACTATGTTTGTCTATGTATTCACACATGTATTATGTTTCCGGTTAATACAATTCTAGCATGAATAATAAACATTTATCATGAAATAAGGAAATAAATAATAACTTTATTATTGCCTCTAGGGCATATTTCCTTCAGTCTCCCACTTGCACTAGAGTCAATAATCAAGTTCACATCGCCATGTGATTTAACACCAATATTCATATCTGTATATGATTAACACCCATAGTTCACATCTTCATGTGACCAACACCCAAAGGGTTTACTAGAGTCAATAATCTAGTTCACATCGCTATGTGATTTAACACCCAAAGAGTACTAAGGTGTGATCATGTTTTGCTCGTGAGAGAAGCTTAGTCAACGGGTCTGTCACATTCAGAGCCGTATGTATTTTGCAAATATTCTATGTCTACAATGCTCTGCACGGAGCTACTCTAGCTAATTGCTCCCACTTTCAATATGTATCCAGATTGAGACTTAGAGTCATCTGGATCGGTGTGAAAGCTTGCACCGATGTAACTCTTTACGACGGGCTCTTTATCACCTCCATAATTGAGAAATATTCCCTTAGTCCTCACTAAGGATATTCTTGACAAATGTCCAGTGATCTACTCCTAGATCACTATTGTACTCCCTTGCCAAATACAGAACAAGGTATACAATAGGTCTGGTACATAGCATAGCATACTTTATAGAACCTATGACTGAGGCATAGGGAATGACTTTCATTCTCTTTTCTATTTTCTGCCGTGGTCGGGATTTGAGTCTTACTTAATTTCACACCTTTGCAACACAGGCAAGAACTCTTTCTTTGACTGTTCCATTTTGAACTACTTCAAAATCTTGACAAGGTATGTACTTATTGAAAAACTTATCAAGCGTCTTGATCTATCTCAATAGATTTTGATGCTCAATATGTAAGTAGCTTTACTGAGGTCTTTCTTTTAAAGAACTCCTTTCAAATACTCCTTTATGCTTTCCAGAAAAATTCTACATCATTTCTGATCAACAATATGTTACTCACATATATTTATCAGAAAGGCGGTAGTGCTCCCACTCACTTTATTGTAAATACAGGCTTCACCGCAAGTCTGTATAAAACTATATGCTTTGATCAACTTATCAAAGCGTATATTCCAACTCTGAGATGCTTGCACCAGTCCATAGATGGATCGCTGGAGCTTGCACATTTTGTTAGCACCTTTAGGATTGACAAAACCTTCTGGTTGCATCATATACAACTCTTCTTTAAGAAAACCATTAAGGAATGCAGTTTTGAACATCCATTTGCTAGATTTCATAAAATGTGGCAATTGCTAACATGATTCGGACAGACTTAAGCATCGCTACAGTTGAGAAAATCTCATTGTAGTCAACACCTTGAATTTGTCAAAAACCCTTTTGCGACAAGTCGAGCTTTGTAGATAGTAACACTACTATCAGCGTCTGTCTTCCTCTTGAAGATCCATTTATACAATATGGCTTGCCGATCATCGGGCAACTCCACCAAAGTCCACACTTTGTTCTCATACATGGATCCCATCTCAGATTTCATGGCCTCAAGCCATTTCGCGGAATCTGGGCTCATCATCGCTTCCTCATAGTTCGTAGGTTCATCATGGTCTAGTAACATGACTTCCAGAATAGGATTACCGTACCACTCTGGTGCAGACTGTACTTTGGAAGACCTACGAGGTATTGTAGTAACTTAATCTGAAGTTTCATGATCATCATTAGCTTCCTCACTAATTGGTGTAGGAATCACTGGAACTGATTTCTGTGATGAACTACTTTCCAATTCGGGAGAAGGTACAAATTACCTTATCAAGCTCTACTTTCCTCCCACTCACTTCTTTCGAGAGAAACTCCTTCTCTAGAAAGGATCCGACTTTAGTAACAAAAATCTTGCCTTCAGATCTGTGATAGAAGGTGTACCCAATAGTTTGTTTTGGGTATCCTATGAAGACGCACTTCTCCAATTTGGGTTCGAGCTTATTAGGTTGAAAACCTTTTTCATATAAGCATCACAACTCCAAACTTTAAGAAACGACACCTTAAGTTTACTGCTAAACCGTAGTTCATATGGTGTCGTCTCAACGGATTTAGATGGTGCCCTATTAAACGTGAATGCAGCTGTCTCTAATGCATAACCCCAAAACGATAGTGGTAAACCGATAAGAGACATCATAGATCGCACCATATCTAGTAAAGTACGATTACAACGTTCGGACACACCATTACATTGTGGTGTTCCAGGTGGCGTGAGTTGCGAAACTATTTCACATTGTTTGAAATGAAGACCAAACTCGTAACTCAAATATTCGTCTCCACGATCAGATCGTAGAAACTTTATTTTTCTTGTTACGATGATTTTTCACTTCACTCTAAAATTCTTTGAACTTTTCAAATGTTTCAGACTTACGTTTCATCAAGTAGATATACTCATATCTGCTCAAATCATCTGTGAAGGTCGGAAAATAATGATACACGCCGCGAGCCTTAACACTCATCGGATCGCATACATCGGTATGTATTATTCCTAATAAGTCAGTAGCTCGTTCCATTGTTTCGGGGAACGGAGTTTTAGTCATCTTGCCTAAAAGGCACGGTTCGCAAGCATCAAATGATTCATAACCAAGTGATTCCGAAAATCCATCTTTATGGAGTTTCTTCATGCGCTTTATACCGATATGACCCAAACGGCAGTGCCACAAATAAGTTGCACTATCATTATTAACTTTGCATCTTTTGGCATCAATATTATGAATATGTGTATCACTACGATCGAGATCCAACAAACTATTTTCATTGGGTGTATGACCATTTGAAGGTTTTATTCATGTAAACAGAACAACAATTATTCTCTGACTTTAAATGAATAATTGTATTGCAATAAACATGATCAAATCATATTCATGCTCAACACAAACGCCAAATAACATTTATTTAGGTTTAACACTAATCACGAAAGTATAGGGAGTGTGCGATGATGATCATATCAATCTTGGAACTACTTCCAACACTCATCGTCACTTCCCCTTCAACTAGTCTCTGTTTATTCTGTAACTCCTGTTTCGAGTTACTAATCTTAGCAACCGAACAAGTATCAAATACTCAGGGGCTACTATAAACACTAGTAAGGCACACATCAATAACCTATATATCAAATATACCCTTGTTCACTTTGCCATCCTTCTTATCCACCAAATATTCAAGGCATTTCCGCTTCTAGTGACCATTTCCTTTGCAGTATAAGCACTCAGTTTCAGGCTTTGGTCCAACTTTGGTCTTCTTCACGGTAGTGACAACTTGTTTGACATTCTACTTGAAGTTTCCCTTTCTTTCCCTTTGCCCTTTTCTTGAAACTAGTGGTCTTGTCAATCACCAACACTTGATGCTCTTTCTTGATTTCTTCCTTCGTCGATTTCAACATCACGAAGAGCTCGGGAATCATTTTCGTCATCCCTTGCATACTATAGTTCATCACGAAGTTTTAGTAACTTGGTGATGGTGACTAGAGAACTCTGTCAATCACTATCTTATCTAGAAGATTAACTCCCACTTGATTCAAGCGATTGTAGTACCCAGACAATCTGAGCACATGCTCACTAGTTGAGCGATTCTCCTCCATCTTTTAGCTATAGAACTTGTTGGAGACTTCATATCTCTCAACTCGGGTATTTGCTTGAAATATTAACTTCAATTCCTGGAACATCTCATATGGTCCATGACGTTCAAAACGTCTTTGAAGTCCCGATTCTAAGCCGTTAAGCATGGTGCACTAAACTATCAAGTAGTCATCATATTGAGCTAGCCAAACGTTCATAACGTCTGCATCTGCTCCTGCAATAGGTCTGTCACCTAGCGGTGCATTAAGGACATAATTCTTCTGTGCAGCAATGAGGATAAACCTCAGATCACGGATCCAATCCGCATCATTGCTACTAACATCTTTCAACACAATTTTCTCTAGGAACATATCAAAATAAACATATGAAAGCAACAACGCGAGCTATTGATCTACAACATAATTTGCAAAATACTACCAGGACTAAGTTCATGATAAATTTAAGTTCAATTAATCATATTACTTAAGAACTCCCACTTAGACACACATCTCTCTAGTCATCTAAGTGATCATGTGATCCAAATCAACTAAACCATGTCTGATCATCACATGAGATGGAGTAGTTTTCAATGGTGAACATCACTATGTTGATCATATCTACTATATGATTCACGCTCGACCTTTTGGTCTCCGTGTCCCGAGGCCATATTTGTATATCCTAGGCTCGTCAAGTTTAACCTGAGTATTCCGCGTGTGCAACTGTTTTGCACCCGTTGTATTTGAACGTAGAGCCTATCACACCCGATCATCACGTGGTGTCTCAGCACGAAGAACTTTCGCAACGGTGCATGCTCAGGGAGAACACTTCTTGATAATTTTAGTGAGAGATCATCTTAAAATGCTACCGTCAAACAAAGCAAGATAAGATGCATAAAGGATAAACATCACATGCAATCAATATAAGTGATATGATATGGCCATCATCATCTTGTGCTTGTGATCTCCATCTTCGAAGCACCGTCGTGATCACCATCGTCACCGGCGCGACACCTTGATATCCATCGTAGCATCATTGTCGTTACACCATCTATTGCTTCTACGACTATTGCTACTGTTTAGTGATAAAGTAAAGAAATTACAGGGTGTTTGCATTTCATACAATAAAGCGACAACCATATGGCTCTTGCCAGTTGCTGATAACTTCGGTTACAAAACATGATCATCTCATACAATAAAATATAGCATCACGTCTTGACCATATCACATCACAACATGCCCTGCAAAAACAAGTTAGACGTCCTCTACTCTGTTGTTGCAAATTTTACGTGCCTGCTACGGGCTTAGCAAGAACCGTTCTTACCTACGCATCAAAACCACAACGATAGTTCGTCAAGTTAGTGTTGTTTTAACCTTCACAAGGACCGGGCATAGCCACACTCGGTTCAACTAAAGTGAGAGAGACAAACACCCGCCAGTCACCTTTAAACAACGAGTGCTCGTAACGGTGAAACCAGTCTCGCGTAAGCGTACGCGTAATGTCAGTCTGGGCCGCTTCATCTCACAATACCGCTGAACCAAAGTATGACATGCTGGTAAGCAGTATGACTTGTATCGCCCATAACTCACTTGTGTTCTACTCGTGCATATGACATCTACACATAAAACCAGGCTCGGATGCCACTGTTGGGGAACGTAGTAATTTCAAAAAAATCCCTATGTACACGCAAGATCATGGTGATGCATAGCAACGAGAGGGGAGAGTGTTGTCCACGTACCCTCGTAGACCGAAAGCGGAAGCGTTAGAACAACGCGGTTGATGTAGTCGTACGTCTTCACGGCCCGACCGATCAAGCACCGAAACTACGGCACCTCCGAGTTCTAGCACACGTTCAGCTCGATGACGATCCGTGGACTCCGATCCAGCAGGGTGGCGGGGAAGAGTTCCGTCAGCACGACGGCGTGGTGATGATCTTGATGTTCTACCGTCGCAGGGCTTCGCCTAAGCACCGCTACAATATTATCAAGGACTATGGTGGAGGGGGGCACCGCACACGGCTAAGAGATCAAGAGATCAATCGTTGTGTCTAGAGGTGCCCCCCTGCCCCCGTATATAAAGGAGCAAGGAGGGAGGGGGCGGCCGGCCTAGGAGGGGGTGCGCCATGGGGAGTCCTACTCCCACCGGGAGTAGGACTCCCTCCTTCCTTGTTGGAGTAGGAGAGAAGGAAAGAGGAGGAGAGGGAGAAGGAAAAGGGGGCTGCACCCCTTGTCCAATTCGGACCAGAGGGGGGGCGCAGGCCTCCTTCCTTTTGGCCTCTCTCCTCTATTCCTGTATGGCCCAATAAGGCCCATATACTCCCCGGCGAATTCCCGTAACTCTCCGGTACTCCGAAAAATACCCGAATCACTCGGAACCTTTCCGAAGTCCGAATATAGTCGTCCAATATATCGATCTTTACGTCTCGACAATTTCGAGATTCCTCGTCATGTCCCCGATCTCATCCGGGACTCCGAACTCCTTAGGTACATCAAAACTCATAAACTCATAATAAAACTGTCATTGAAACCTTAAGCATGCGGACCCTACGGGTTCGAGAACTTTGTAGACATGACCGAGACACGTCTCCGGTCAATAGCCAATAGCGGAACCTGGATGCTCATATTGGCTCCTACATATTCTATGAAGATCTTTATCGGTCAAACCGCATAACAACATACGTTGTTCCCTTTGTCATCGGTATGTTACTTGCCCGAGATTTGATTGTCCGTATCTCAATACCTAGTTCAATCTCTTTACTAGCAAGTCTCTTTACTCGTTACGTAATGCATCATCCTGCAACTAACTCATTAGCCACATTCCTTGCAAGGCTTATAGTGATGTGCATTACCGAGAGGGCCAAAGATACCTCTCCGACAATCGGAGTGACAAATCCTAATCTCGAAATACGCCAACTCAACATGTACCTTCGGAGACACCTATAGAGCTCCTTTATAATCATCCAGTTACGTTGTGACATTTGGTAGCACACAAAGTGTTCCTCCGGTAAATGGGAGTTGCATAATCTCATAGTCATAGGAACATGTATAAGTCATGAAGAAAGCAATAGCAACATACTAAACGATCAAGTGCTAAGCTAACGGAATGGGTCAAGTCAATCACATCATTCTCCTAATGATGTGATCCCGTTAATCAAATGACAACTCATGTCTATGGCTAGGAAACTTAACCATCTTTGATTCACGAGCTAGTCAAGTAGAGGCATACTAGTGACACTATGTTTGTCTATGTATTCACACATGTATTATGTTTCCGGTTAATACAATTCTAGCATGAATAATAAACATTTATCATGAAATAAGGAAATAAATAATAACTTTATTATTGCCTCTAGGGCATATTTCCTTCAAATCACTACTCACTCACATTGCTATCTATTGATGGGCATCTCCATAGCCCGTTGATACGCCTAGTTGATGTGAGACTATCTTTTCCCTCTTTTTGTCCTCACAACCACCATCTTTTACCACCTTAGTGCTATGTCCATGGCTTATGCTCATGTATTGTGTAAGAGTTGAAAAAAAGCTGAAGCGCGTTAAAAAGTATGAAACAATTGCTCGGCTCGTCATCGGGGTTGTGCATGGTGGGAGTATTTTGTGTAATGAAAATGAAGCATGGCCTAACTATATGATCTTGTAGGGATAAGCTTTCTTTGGCTATGCTATTTTGATAGGACATGGTTATTTGTTAGTATGCTTTGAAGCATTATTATTTTTATGTTTTATAAGCTTTTATCCTGAATCATTTGGATCTGAACATTCATGCCACAATAAAGAAAATTACATTGAGAATTATGCTAGGTAGCATTCCACATCAAAAATTCTATTTTTATCATTTACCTACTCGGGGACAAGCAGGAATTAAGCTTGGGGATGCTTGATATGTCTCCAACATATCTATAATTTTTTATTGTTCCATGCTATTATATTACCCCTTTTGGATGTTTATGGGCTTTATTTTACACATTTATATCATATTTGGGACTAACCTACTACCGGAGGCCTAGCCCTTATTGCTGTTTTTTTGCCTATTTCAGTATTTCGAAGAAAAGGAATATCAAACGGAGTCCAAACGGAATGAAACCTTTGGGAGCGTGATCTTTGGAATGAACGTGATCCAGAGGACTTGGAGTGCAAGTCAAGAAGCAGCCGAGGTGGCCACGAGACAGGAGGGCGCGCCCACCCCCTCTGGGCGCGGCCCCCTATCTTGTGGGCCCCTCGGGCGGCCACTGACGTACTTCTTCCTCCTATATAAGCCTACGTACCCCGAAAACATCCAGGGGGCCAATGAAACACAATTTCCACCGCTGTAACCTTCTGTATCCGCGAGATCCCATCTTGGAGCCTTCGTCGGCGCTCCGCCGGAGGGGGAGTCAACCACGGAGGGCTTCTACATCAACACCATAGCCCCTCCGATGAGTTGTGAGTAGTTTACCACAGACCTTCGGGTCCATAGTTATTAGCTAGATGGTTTCTTCTCTCTTTTTGGATCTCAATACAATGTTCTCCCCCTCTCTTGTGGAGATCTATTCGATGTAAACTTTTTTTGTAGTGTGTTTGTCGAGATCCGATGAATTGTGGGTTTATGATCAAGTTTATCTATGAGAAATATTTGAATCTCCTCTGAATAGTTTTATGTATGATTGAGTTATCTTTGCAAGTCTCTTCGAATTATCAGTTTGGTTTGGCCTACTAGATTGATCTTTCTTGTCATGGGAGAAGTGCTTAGCTTTGGGTTCAATCTTGCGGTGTCCTTACCCAGTGACAGAAAGGGTTGCAAGGCACGTATTGTATTGTTGCCATCGAGGATAAAAAGATGGGGTTTATATCATATTGCATGAGTTTATCCCTCTACATCATGTCATCTTGCTTAATGCGTTACTCTGTTCTTTATGAACTTAATAGTCTAGATGCAGGCAGGAGTCGGTCGATGTGTGGAGTAATAGTAGTAGATGCAGGCAGGAGTCGGTCTACTTGTTGCGGACATGATGCCTATATACATGATCATGCCTAGATAATATCATAATTATTCGCTTTTCTATCAATTGCTAGACAGTAATTTGTTCATCCACCGTAATACTTATGCTATCTTGAGAGAAGCCTCTAGTGAAACCTATGGCCCCCGGGTCTATCTTTTATCGTATTTGCTTTCAATCTACTTTTATTTGCATCTTTACCTTTTGCATCTATATTATAAAATACCAAAAATATATTTATCTTATCATACTATCTCTATTAGATCTCACTTTCGCAAGTGGCTGTGAAGGGATTGACAACCCCTTTATTGCGTTGGTTGCGAGTTCTTTGTTTGTTTGTGTAGGTGCGTGGGACTTTTGAGGAGCCTCCTACTGGATTGATACCTTGGTTCTCAAAAACTGAGGGAAATACTTACGCTACTTTACTGCATCACCCTTTCCTCTTCAAAGAAAACCAAAACAAGCTCAAGACGTAGCAGGATGCTCCAGGGGCCGGATGTCCGGGTTCCTGGCCGGATGTCCGGGACCTGGGAGGTGTTTTTGACTCTTTCCGTTGGTTCTCTTCATCCATGGACTTGGCGACTTGTCCGTCTTCATATACATCTTCGGGAGGGTCCTCTTGACACCTAATCATGCACAGCATATCGGACTTAGGTAGTAGCCATGTCTCGAGTGGATCATATGTGATATCACTAAGGAAAGAGGTCACCTCGTTCTCGAGAGCTCTAGCTCGTGCTCGTGTCATATGTCCTCTTGGCTCTTGATGAGATGATGGTAGGTCCATGGGGATGACCGTAGGATGCTCCGCATCACACATATCTTTGCCGGGGGTGCCCGAAACTCCTTTCCGGTGACCCGATAAGTACCCGGTACCCTCCGAACACTTCTGGTGTCCGAATACCATCGTCCTATATATCAATCATTACCTCTTGACCATTTCGAGACTCCTCGTCATGTCCGTGATCTCATCCGAGACTCTGAACAACATTCAGTCACCAAATCACATAACTCATATAATACTATATCGCCAACGAACGTTAAGCGTGCGGACCCTACGGGTTCGAGAACTATGTAGACGTGACCGAGACACCTCTCTGGTCAATAACCAATAGCGGAACCTGAATGCCCATATTGGCTCCTACATATTCTACGAAGATCTTTATTGGTAGAACCATTATGACAACATACGTAATTCCCTTTGTATATCGGTATGTTACTTGCCCGAGATTCGATCGTCGGTATCTTCATACCTAGTTCAATCTCGTTACCGGCAAGTCTCTTTACTCGTTTTGTAATACATTACCTCGTGACCAACTCCTTAGTCGTTTTCTTGCAAGCTTAGGATGTGTATTACCGAGAGGGCCCAGAGATACCTCTCCGATACTCAGAGTGACAAATCCTAATCTCGATCTATGCCAACTGAACAAACACCTTCGGATATACTTGTAGAGCATCTTTATAATCACTCAGTTACGTTGTGACATTTGATAGCACACAGGCATTCCTCCGATATCCGGGAGTTGCATAATCTCATAGTCGAAGGAATATGTATTTGACATGAAGACAATAGCAATAAAACTGAACGATCATTATGCTAAGCTAACGGATGGGTCATGTCCATCACATCATTCTCCTAATGATGTGATCCCATTTATCAAATGACAAATCATGTCAATGGTTAGGAAACCTTAACCATCTTTGATCAACGAGCTAGTCTAGTAGAGGCTCACTAGGGACATGGTGTTCATTTATGTATTGACACATGTATTAAGGTTTCCGATTAATACAATTCTAGCATGAATAATAAACATTTATCATGAATAAGGAAATATAAAATAACAACTTTATTATTGCCTCTACGGAATATTTCCTTGACGAAGGTCCTATGACCCAACGAAGAGAAAGAAGAACGGCGAAATAAATGATATGTCTTCACTTCATCTTCAACTTCTCGATTGCAGTCAATTCTTTGGACACACGCCGAACATATATTGCTTTAGGCCAGCAATATTTTTTAAGGGGTCAACTCCTTCAACTCAATCTTCTCGCAAACATGTCTTCTCGAAATGTAGCTCATCCTTCTCTACAAAGCAAATATTCTTCGCTGAAGTTCCTCAAACTTGACACCGAATACAACATTTGCTTCGGCTTGCATAGGCTATTTCTCTCTGTGTGCACTAGCAAACAAATCAGTCCATGCCTGTTTCTGGCAAAAATCTTCAAAACACAAGGGGGCAAAACATTGCACCAACGGGATCCAAACAGATAACAATCAAGTTTGGGAACTACAACACATCGAAGACCTGCCCACCCATAGGTCCAGCCAGAAGATGGGTGACAATGGAGATGGAAAGCCGTGTTGAATCTCATTCTCGGTCAACTGTATGGACTCCCAGAATTGAGAACTCTCCCTACCCTTATAAGCAAGAAGAGGCATGGCCCTATAGATATTTTGCATCGATAAGCTTCAACCATAAGCCTACATCCTCGTGGAGGAACCGTGATGGACTGCAAGAGACACATGGTTGAATAGTACCTTTGTGTAAGTATCCTAATAGTTATTGTCCAAACGAAGATTGTGTTAGACGCTTCAGTCACACACAAATTGTCACATGTCTTGTGTGAGGTACCTATCTGAAATTTTGCACATATTGTTATTGTCTCGTGGAAGAAATATACCAGAGTGGCGGAAGAGTTGGCAATTGCTGCGACAACAATAAAAACCTTGAAAGAAAATACCAGAAAGTAAAGCAGTTGAAACAAAACGGTTGTTGTGTGCAATAGAGAGGTTAGGTGCGGAGAAAATTCAGATCATGGTGTACATCAAGTGTGCCATTGCGACGATAGCAACCAGATCCTCTGTGTTGTGATTCTAGCACATATATTGTTTGTTCAGTCTATGGTTCACCCTTGAATGGTCGAACTCCTCCATGCCTGAATTGTTCTGCTCTATCGTCATGCTTCGACATTGCTATAACATGGTCATTTTTGTAATTAAGGTCATAAGACCAAAGCAATGTATTGAGTGTCGTGGATCCCCATTATCCTCGTATTATCTTCACTCATAGATACCAACACCTGTGACCTAAAGATCACGGATTCACTACACAATATATGTTCTTGCGTTGGTCTTCGGATCATGTTGTCTGGGTCCTTAAATTGGACAACTCACGTTACGTTCACCACAGATAAATAATTTATTGATAGACGAGATCCACATGTTCAATACTTGGAGCCACCCTTTTCATGTTAATTTTCACATATTGATAGGCGGTATCCAGGTGCCATAGACATGTAAAAATGAATTGACATCTGCTAGGTCAACAGGAGCTTTTGGTGAGAAATAAAAAAAATCGAGGGGGTTTCACAAAAGACAAGCCACAAGGCCTCGTCTCCATCATCCACTCACTGACAATGGTCTCCATGCCACGCTGGCACGCCTAGTCAGCATTACGGGCATACACAACCATGATTTACACGAGCCCAGTTGTTGCACCAATTCAATGTATACCGCAAGTTTCAGCACTAAAGTGGCCATTAACATCAACTTTCAACACTAGTGGTGTAGTCTCCATATTGTTACTTAAAAAAAAGTTATGTTCCTTTTTTTGCCCTACCGAAAAACACCAGTTCACTAGTTGTTGATCCCCACGGAGCTCCATAGATCCGCCGACGGAAGCTACACTACCAATAAACACCAGTTCATTAAGGTATTCTATTTATTTTCCAGCTGTTGTGTTCACCCTGTGGCGTGCGACTGTGGCCTAGCCCGTCGTACAATTCCTCTCACTGAACTAGTAGATAATAGTTTGCATCTTCGTGATTTTATATATTTTGTTGTGTGGTTACTCTGGTAATTTGCTATATGCGCTTAGAAATATTATTGTTATATATGGTGTGTGACTTGCATGGTTCAATTTGGTACATTTTCATTACTACTAAACTTAGGCACATGTACATGTTCATTGAGGTTGAACAGTCATTATCGAATATGAAATTATCAAAATATGGAAGGTGTGTTTCAACTCCTGAGGTGTGTCCCTCGCAGGATCTTAGGCAATGATGCATGCGCTGTCATATCGTTGTACGTGATGCAGAACAAGAAGGGTGTCAACCTGGATGGGATGAGGAGGTAAAAACGCAAATAATTTTTTCATGTTTTCTTCATTGCCCATTTTTGCTGTTATGATAACATTCTAACAATGTATCACCGTTGCAACGACCAGCAATTTTCCTATTAGTTCATTAATAAAGATTAGTGTGGATTTTTACATTTTTACACCCGTAGCAACGCGCACACAATTACCTGTAGTTGACTTAAAGAAAAAACTTGTGAACGTATGCATAACAAGTAGTGCAAACCATCATCTCTCCCCTTTTTAATTATCCAACCTTCGACGAGTTAAGTACATGTAAAAATTAAGGTGACCATTTGTTATTAGTTTTTTGTGAACAAATTTTAAATCAAACATGCGCTCTTCACCGGATGGAGGGAGTACGCGATAACGAGTTAACGACCGATCGGAACTTTGTGTTCTCAAATTTACTAGTAACATTTTCCATTCGCGCACGAACATCCACGAGGACACCGACTGCATGCGGGCTCTCCGGTCCTCGTCAGCACAGGAGAAATGCAAGAATGCAATCGCTAGCATCGTGCCGCCAACGACCGGCGGCAACCCATCCTACTTGCCTCCGGCGCCGTCGCCCGTTCAGCCGTGAACCAAGCTCGCTAGACTAGCGGCGGACGTGGTTATTGGGAAAGACCGTACGTGAATGAAGCTGGCTCGCCTCCTCCTCGCGCCGAGAAGGCACGCACAAAACAAGAACCACACGAGCACGCCGACCGCCGGGCAAACGAGCAAGCTCCCGTGCACGGGGACGGAGCTGGCACCGTACGCCCTCGCGAAGCTCCACAGGACCAACGCCCTGTCCACCATGGCCGCCGCCGCCCCCAGCCACCGGCTGCTGCCGGACGACGACGACGATGCGTCCGCCCACTGCGCCGGCCCGGGCGCGATCCACACCAGCGCTATCAGCGACATCAGCATGGTCGCGGACAGCCCCCTCGACCGCTTCAGCTGCTCTTGCCGCCGGGTCATGCCGACGTGGCCGCCGCCGCGGTGAGGCAGGGGGTGGGACGGCGCGCGGCTACCTGCGAGTGCCGTCACCAGCAGCAAGCCGAGCTCCACGAGGACCAGCGACACGGAGAAGGACATCACCACGGCGATCCCGAACGCCAGCAGCGCCCTCGGCATCTGCCGGGCGGACGAGACGCCGACGTCGAGGAAGCCGCGCTGCACGTACTGGGACATGGACCCCATGGCGGACGCGAAGACCTTGGCGACCAGCGCGCTGACGACCGCGCGGGGGAGAGGCTCCGTCGGCCTCGCCAGCAGCTCCCGCCATATCGCGCACTCCTTCTTCCACCGGTTACGTCTCACCGACGTTGCCACCGTCTCTTCGATGCCATCGTGCGGTGTGCCGAGCTCGGCTTTTATCTCAAGCCAACGGAGCTCTGCCTCCTCCAGCGTCGCTGACGTCCTGGAGAGCACGCGCCGGGCCTTGGTCATCTGGTCCCTGGCCACGAGCCACCGGGGCGACTCCGGCATGAGAAGGACGGCGCAGGTGAGCGAGGTCGGAACGGCCGTTCCGGAGACTATGGTCAGCCACCAGGCGAGGTGCGCCGGGAGCTTCGAGAAGCCCGTGGAGTAGCAGAGGGAGCCAAGAATGCAGCCGAGGTACACGAAGCCGTCCGGGTGGGAGATGAGGGCGCCGCGCAGCGAGGAGGAGCAGAGCTCGGCGACGTACGCCGGGACGATCATGAGCGCCTGGCCCATGCCGATGCCGTCGACGAAGACACCGGCCGTGAACGCCGCGGGGCCGGCGGCGAGCCCCCTGGTGAGCGCGCCAACGCAGAGCACCACGGCGGACAGGAGGACGGTGCGGCGGTCACCGATGAGGCACTGCGCTACCATGGCGGTGAGCGCGCCCACGAGGGAGGAGAGCACGACGATGCACGCTAGGAGCTTCAGGTCGGCCTCGGCGAGCACGGCCGTGCTGCTCACCATGGCCAGGTCTGCGTCAACACGTACATTCAAATTGAACAGTGTGGCAATGGACAATACGGAGCCATATACTCGAACGGGAGTTCATTCTCACCGTAGCCCAAGAAGAGGGGTGTCGCAGTCGAGAGCACGGCGGTGGCAAATGCATACTTGTTTACAGGGCGCCTTCCGTGCTTCGCCATCTTCGGGGAACCAGGCCAACTCCGGCGATCTTTCCGTCAGGTACTCTGCACATTGGTGGTGATCACGTAACAAGATGAGGTCAAGAAGTGTGGGCAACGTGGAAATTGTTAATTGATCAACTCATTCCGGCGTGCTGCGCCGTGCATGCCACCTACACCTACTAACAAGTCATAATTTTCACCTCTTCACAACGAACTGGATCCAAAGAAAGAAAGAAAGAGAACCTGAGTAAGATAGTTCGATCAGCATTTCAGCAGCGAGAGAAGAATCCCTCGACTCCAACCCTCTTCATTCCCGCAGAATGACCCCCTCCACACGAATCCGCCTTTAGGCATCACATACGGTGGATTCCTGGCGTCCTTGTGCCAAAGATACGAGCTCTACGGCAAGGATCTGGATAGGTGGAGTTCCGACCTTTCTCATCTCCACGGGTGATGCAACCAACGAAACTTCTTTTAACAAACTCCTCCGGAAACTAAGTATCACACGCCCAAGAAACCCTCTCCCACTCTCCCAACTGCTTGACTACTACTCACTGGAGGAAGTGTAGTAACAACTACCTTAACTACCCTAATTACCAGGGAGCAAGTGTAACCTGAGATGACCAGTGCAACCAGACCGGGTCAGGACAGTATCTGTAAATAATTCTACTATTACCATGTACTCCTTTTTTTTTTGCGAGGGACCATGCACTCCTCCTTAAGCAAGGAAGGTTAAAGAAGATGCATCCACTAAAAATAACCTGGGTCACTGCTTTGGGGATTGATCTTCTCAAGTTGACCGGATCCCAGCATGTGCGCCGTGCTTGATCTCAATATTAATCTGTATATCCTGCACTTGCATGATTTTGGGCGAAACGGGAACTAGTGCCCAAGGACAAGGCCCTATGGCCCCTTGTAGATTCCGAGTCAGAATATTGACTAGTAAGAGTAAACCAACCAAACACATTCAAATCATATACAGTAGTACTATATGATTCAGAAGTTCTATAACCAGATATAAAATGGAACGTTTCCAATGGCCTGAGGCCCCGAGCAACACAGATTAGCAGTCCAATGGTATGACCTCCATATAACTTAAACTCCACCAAGTACAATGGTAAGAGGTATAACAAGCATCACAAGAGTACCAGCTATCTCATTCAGTTCTAATTTTAAACCGACAACCAACTGCATATTGCAGCCCTATTCATCGTCACTATAAGCAGAGCACCACTCTACTCAGAAGAGACCGGCGTTTGAGGCTGTCCTGATGATCTGGAACAGAGCTGCATGGAGAAAAGAGTCGACAAGACAATCAGTTCATAAATCCATGCCCAAGGAATTTGAAGTAACTGTTGATGCTATTGACGAAGACCCAAATAGCAGCAGGGTTTCTCATTTGCAGAGTGAAGTAACTGTCAATAGTTTCCTTTGGTAGATCATTTCAGAACTCTTTAATGTGATTCAGAAGTTCTATGATATTTAGAAAAATAAATCATTGCTTTGCGTCAGATTAGATAGTAGCTAATGCCCCATGGATGGCTAATGCCCCATGGATGGTAATATTAGCTTTCAATAACCCACCAGGAGCAAACCATGGGACCATACGTGAATCGATCAGAACAGGGTTACAGTTTCAACATTTTTAAATACAAAGCAATGGTGTAGATTGTCACTACTGCCATGCTGCTTTAAGATTGCAAGTTCTGTTCTCTACAGAGATAGCAGTTTAGCACAATGCTACCAGTTCTGCCTCTACGAACATAGCAGTTTAGCACAATCAAATTTCCATAAAACACAAGAGCTCTGTGCACTTGATAAAAAAAATTGCATGTTACTCCCTCCGTCCCATATTAGCTGTCGCTGAAATGAATGTATCTAACATATTTCAGTACTAGATACATCCGTTTGAGCGACAACTATTATGGAACAGATGGACTATTTTCCTACGAGTAAGAACTTATCAGGATTGTGTTTAATTTGGTCCAGTTATTTGAAGAAAATTGTTCAGAGATGTTATGGTTGGTAAGCTGACATACCAAACAACTGGAGTGTACGATCAACAACTCAAACATAACAACATAAATGCAGAAACTTACATGACCCAACAACAACGAAGACGAAAAATCCAAGCACGATAGGTCCAACAGGATAATCATTTCCCTTCTTGACTGTCTCGGGAACAGAACCCCTCTTAGTGATATTCTTCTCAAATACTGCAATTTTCCTATCAGCAACACGTCTTGAGGTAGTCTGCACAAAAAATCAGTAAAAAAGTAGCACATAAGCATTGTTTATTTTGGATATTGAGTCAACGAAATAGCATTCATAATGATGTTAAATAGTTTCGAGTAACAACACACTAATTCCATACTCGATGCCAGTAATGCTATACAGTACACACTGCAGCTTTTAGCCATACAGCAAAGACTAATCAAGGTAAGCCCTATGATGCCATCACAAGCTAACTGATGCCCATTTGCGACCTATTTTCGATGGTTTGGATGTTACCTTTTCTTTGCTTCTCATTTGGGTAGATGATTTATCCAATCTGCCAAGGGGATAGAGTTTGATTTGTAACAGGTACGGACGAGCAAGGTAGACTTTTAGAATTGACTCGTAAATATAGTAAAATTGTAAAGTTAAGGTTTACTCAGTGAACTATGGCATTTGTTCTTTTTGCTTGATCTATTCTTATACAGTTAACAAAAGCAATGACAGAGCTCGTGGGGAAAATATAGAAATACGCCAGAATCACATAGAAAAAAAAACATCTAGCTCCCAATTTAGTAAACTCTAACTAAGAGCAATCACTAATTGTTACTGTAGATCTTAATTCAAATATAAGAGTCCTAATATAAATAATAAACCAACTATAGTCAAAACATATAGAGTAATATATTATAAGTTGTGAAAGGTTAGAAGCAGACATAGTATACGCGTCAATTGAATGGGTAAATTAATAAATACTCTCGATGAGTCAAAAATATTCTGTGGTGGCAGGCATCAAAATTGAGAGAAGCGAGGAAAGGAGTACATAATGAAATTGCTTGAATCATTGACCAAATAAGATGGCTAACCCACAGAAATGCGGTCAAACTTCTGGTTTCTGTAGATTCTGATATACACAAATGTCACCTTTCAACAAAAAAGTGCAAGTGCACCCACTTGCAGTTTGTCATTTTCCAAATGCGAGCTAAATACCCATGCGTTGATAGGAATAACAATTTATATTACCCAATAATAAGTTAGTTTCTTACGGATCAACACATTAGCCACAACATGTAACGAAACCATGATGCTAAACTTAGCCTATGCGATACCCTCATCAGTTACTACTATATATTATTAGTGGTACTTGCGGGTAATTATATTCCATCTTTGGCAGTAGAAGAGATTATCATCTCGGCCGTTTGTAACAGATCCAAGGGCTCACATCAGGAGCGGCCAAGGAGGTGAACCGCCTATCGCCGCCGAGTAAATGATAATGCACAAACTCGTCCAAAATAGGCATAGATCATTAATAATCCAGGAAATTCAACCCCTGACTCACTAATTAGTACTCCTTCCGTAGTGATCTAAACCCTCTTATATTTCTTCAGAGGGAGTATATACTAAAGTATAAACTTGAAACATTGCTAGAGTGCAATAAAAGACATGTTACCACACATATTTGAAAGATTGATGATGGGGAGAACGCATCAAGCATTGAAGCAATGCACACAAACCAACAATCTGAACTGCAGGATGCCAGGCAAACGTATACATAGCACAAACTGCATATAGAGTAGATCTTCAAACAAAACTTGCACATCTTTTTTTTTAATTAAAAATATAACTTGTATGTACGAACACCTCCACAGATACAGTGCTAAGATTTCTTCACCTGATATTGACGAGATCTATGCGAGGACGGCAAAGCATAGACAAGAGATACTACAAAGACCTCGCGAGAAAGTGCATCCTACGAAAAGCGTGCATCCTTCTAAAAAGTTATTAGATCCTCCTAAAGCGAATGTTCTTTTCTTCCACACACACACACACAAGAGAATCTACATAGACAATACAATACTCCGGTCAGGTCCTGTCCAAGAAAAGGCCAAAGATAAATCATCGATTCATCCAATCGGACAACAAAACACGCGGAGCCGGCTTCCTGAAAAGGGTCACGGTCGAACGGCACGCCGGATCTACCACAACAGCGCTCCGACTAAACGTCGACACTCGCAGACAGATTCCTCTCGAGAGAGCCGAGCAGGCAACGCTAACCATGGCGGGGAGACGGGGAAGAGGGGAGGCGGGGCTACTAACCATGGCGACGACGACGACGGCGGGTCGCCGACAGCCGGGACGCGACTGAAGACGGGGAGGGTCAGAGGAGTGTAGGGCGTCCCTGCGGAGGAATTTGGGAGACGGCGACGGGGGGTCCGAGACCACCGGTCGGTCGGCCTTTTATTATGCGCGCCGGGGCCGGACCGCTCTCGCGTTTCCCGTGGGCTACCTGCGGCGGCCAACTCGTGTAAGGCGTGACGCGTCGTCACGGCGATCGACAGATAAGGTCGATATGAATGCCGAGATATCCTTCCTTGCGGCTACACCGCCTCGTCCGAAGTCTGGTGCGGCTAGGTTCTAGTATTTTCTGCCTCGTTTCGGTGCTCGGTGCGCGGAACGCGTGCGACAAGCGGCGTTTCCTGATCCGACCAGGCATGGCAACCACCCCTGTCTCCGGTTCGTTCTTGTGCAGGGCAGGCGCGAGAGAGGGTGCCACACCCTTTCCATCGGCTATACTTGGGTCGACAATATTTTCCTTATATATTGCAAACTGTCTACTTCATACTCCTCTGTCCCGAATTACTTGTCGTAGAAATAGATAGAGTAAATGTATTTATATGCGTTCAGTGAAAGGAGATGTTCCTACCTGCAGACCACGAGACGTCCACGGTGACTTACTAAAATCTCAATATGACATGTCGGCTCAGTCTCTCGAAGGTGCTCATAGGGGTAACGTGTGCGTGTATGTGTTCATAGGGGTGAGTTTACACGCGTATAAATAAGCACTTGCGTCTATACTGTGTTAAAAAAACTAAAAATATACACGTTCTTTGTACCGGAACACATTTAAGCGTTGACATACAATGATCACCTTGTGGCTCACAGCGATGAACGTGTTCTGAGTTGGTGGTGTGTCTCCCACGGAGACGATTGCTCGTCAACGAGGCAAGACGTTTAGGGAGGCAACCACCATCTTTGTGGGAGCAGTTTCGGGTGTGATTGGAGACAAGTTGGTTGACGCATATATTCATATGCGGGTAGAAGGGTAGCCAAAACGTGTGGGATGCGCTAGAAGTTAAGTTTGGCGTAACTGATGCTCAAAGCGAACTGTATGTCATGAATCAGTTTCATAATTACAACATGGTTGATAATCGTTCTGTATTGGATCAGACTGATGAGCTACAGTGCATCGCTAAGGAGCTGGAGCTCCTAAAGTGTGAGTTACCGGACAAGTTTGTCGCAAGTTGCATTATTACAAAACTCCCTTCTGGATGGAGAAACTTTGCTACTTCTCTAATCTGTCTCAAGCACTTAAGACGTGAATTTTCTGTTGAGGATGCCATCGATCATGTAAGTGTTGGGCAGATGTCGAGAGCAAATGACTCACACGTGAAACAGGCAGAGGTTTCTTCTAGCGTCGTTGTGGTGAAAAGGAATTCCCATAAGTTTAAGGAAAAGAACATTGTACAACAGAATACTACTTTCCAGAAGAAGGGTAGGAAGAAAGACAAAAGGAAAGATGGTTGTTCTACTTGTAGTTCAGAGGAACATTGGGCAAACAAATGCCTAAACAAGTACAAGAAGTCAGGACAAGACTCCAAGTGTGTCAATGTGACTATGAGCAATAATGATGGGGCATCTGGGTATGGCAATCTGTTTACCGTACTTTCAGTTTGTCAGAGCAATGATTGGTGGGTTGATACAGGTGCAAATATTCATGTGTGTGTTGATATGCCATTGTTCTCTTCTTTCTAGGTCGCACGTGATTGCTCCGTCCTGATGGGGAATGACTCGCATGCTTCTGTTCATTGTGTTGGCACGGTGGATCTGAAGTTTACTTCGGGAAAGATCGTTCAACTGAAGAACGTGCAACTGTCCCCGCCATCAGGAAGAAACTTGCTAGTGGCTCCCTTCTATGTAAAGAAGGGTTTAAGTTAGTATTCGAGTCCAATAAGGTAATCGTATCTCGGTACGGACTGTTTGTTGGAAAAAGATATGCTTGCGGAGGTTCGTTCCGCTTTTTCCAAATTCATTCTAGCGTAAATGAATCTAACATTTTGCTTTCACATCTTTGCCACATTAATTTTGGTTGTATGACACTGTTGGAAATATACCCTAGAGGCAATAATAAATTGGTTATTATCATATTTCCTTGTTCATGATAAAGGTTTATTATTCATGCTAGAATTGTATTGACCAGAAACTTAAATACATGTGTGTGAATACATAGACAATACAGTGTCCCTAGTGAGCCTCTACTAGACTAGCTCGTTGATCAAAGATGGTTAAGATTTCCTAACCATAGACATGAGTTGTCATTTGATAACGGGATCACATCATTAGGAGAATGATGTGATGGACAAGACACAACCGTAAGCTTAGCATCAGATCGTTTAGTTTATTTGCTATATTTTTTTTCATGTCAAGTATTTGTTCCTTAAACCATGAGATCGTGTAACTCCCTGACACCGGAGGAATACTTAGTGTATATCCAAACGTCACTTCGTAACTGGGTGATCATACAGGTGCTCTACAGGTATCTCTGAAGGTATCTCTTGGGTTGGCATGGATCAAGACTGGGATTTATCATTCCATATGACGGAGAGATCTTTCTGGGCCCTCTCGGTAATATAACATCTTAAAGAGCTTGCAAGCAATGTGACTAATGAGTTAGTCACATGATCTTGTATTATGGAACGAGTAAAGAGACTTGCCGGTAACGAGATTGAACTAGGTATGGAGATACCGCCAATCGAATATCAGGCAAGTAACATATCGCCGGACAAAGGGAATTGCATACGGGATTAACCGAATACTTGACATATCATGGTTCAACCGATAAAAGATCTTCATGGAATATGTAGAAACCAATATGGTCATACAGGTCCCGCTATTGGTTATTGACCGAAGAGGTGTCTCGGTCATGACTACATGATTTCCGAACCCGTAGGGTCGCACACTTAATGTTCGTTGACGCTAGAGTAGTATTAGGATATTTGATGATTGGTAACCGAATGTTGTTCGGAGTATCAGATGAGATCCCGGATGTCACGAGGAGTCTCAAATGGTCGAGAGGTAAAGATTTATATATGGGAAGTCATATTTTGGGTTCCGGAAAAAGGTGCAGTTTTTTCGGTACTGTACTATGAAGCTTCTAGAAGGTTCCAGAGGATTCCGGAGGGGTCCGGAACTCCACAAGTGGGTCCACCACGTCCCAAGGGCTGGCATGGGATGAGGGGAGACGCCTTGACCTTATTGGGCTAGGCGCACCAAGTCCTCAAAAGACCATGTGGCTATGGAAGGGGAAAAAGGGGGGCTTGGAGTCCAAGTCCCCTCCCCCTTGGGTGCGCCCTAGGGCTTGGAGGGGCTGTTCCCCACACCCCTCCACCTATATATAGAGGGGAGGGGGCGCCCCAAGAGCACATACCAAGCCGCTCCCCTCTCTCACCTGTTACTCCGTAGTTCCTCTGTCCTCGTTCTGGTAGCGCTTGGCGAAGCCCTGCTGAACTAGCTCCACCACCACCATCACCACCATGCTATCATGCTGGTTGTGATCCCATATATTTCTCCGCCTTCTCTTGATGGATCAAGTCGGAGGAGACGTCATCGAGGCACACGTGTGCTAAACTCGGAGGTGCCGTCTGTTCGACAATAGATCGGTTGGATCATGATCGGATCGCGAAGAGTACAACTACATCAACCGTGTTATATACGCTTCCGCTTTCGGTCTACAGCGGTACATAGACACACTCTCCCCTATCGTTGATATGCTTCTCCTAGAAGATCTTGGGTGTTCGTAGGAAAAAAATATATTCATGCTTTGTTCCCCATCAGACACAACTAGCTAAGATGGATCTAATCCCGAGTGTCGGTGTCAAAACCGGCGGATCTCGGGTAGGGGGTCCCGAACTGTGCGTCTAGGCGGATGGTAACAGGGGACAAGGGACACGATGTTTTTACCCAGGTTCGGGCCCTCTCGATGGAGGTAAAACCCTACTCCTGCTTGATTGATATTGATGATATGGGTAGTACAAGAGTAGATCTACCACGAGATCAGAGAGGCTAAACCCTAGAAGCTAGCCTATGGTATGATTGTTGTTCGTCCTACGGACTAAAACCCTCCGGTTTATATAGGCACCGAAGAGGGTTAGGGTTACACAGAGTCGGTTACAATGGTAGGAGATCTACATATCCGTATCGCCAAGCTTGCCTTCCACGCCAAGGAAAGTCCCATCCGGACACGGGACGAAGTCTTCAATATTGTATCTTCATAGTCCAGGAGTCCGGCCGAAGATGATAGTTCGGCTATCCGGACATCCCCTAGTCCGGGACTCCCTCAGTAGCCCCTGAACCAGGCTTCAATGACGACGAGTCCGGCGCGCATATTGTCTTCGGCATTGCAAGGCGGGTTCCTCCTCCGAATACTTCATAGAAGATTTTGAACACAAGGATAGAGTCCGGCTCTCCAAAATAAGTTCCACATACCACCGTAGAGAGAATAATATTCACATAAATTCAATCTGCTGACGTATTTCGTGGCGTGACATCACACCACGGCCAAGCCTTTATTCAAATCGTTTTTACTGTCCCATCTCAGCGCGTTTAGCGAGGCGGTTTCCTTGGTACGTCTTGTCAAAGCAGAGATCGTGTCCCCTTATTCCAGGAATCTCATCAATATGGGCCTGGGTAACCCAACCGTGCCCGTTGGCACGTCTCCTCTATCGAAGGCGAGTCCAGAACGGTCACGAGGGAGGCTCTTGGTATTCAACCCCTTTATAAAGAGACCAAGGCTCCACTCCCTTCTTTCAATCTCAATCGAATCCACCCCTCGCCTCGAGTTCCAACACCCAAAGCTCGAGATTCAGGCGCTTCGGACCTTCGATGATGTCCGGCTCCGACCTGCAAGGCCGGTGGATACCTTCCTCCGTTACGGAAGAAGACGTGCTAAAGCTAAGAGATGCCATGTATTTAACCGACGAAATTTCGCATAGGCTGCCTGCCCAAGGGCAGATCATTCCCATCCCAAGCCTGGTGAAAGCGTGGTGTTCGCGTCTCACTTCCTTCGGGGGCTATGCTTCCCGACGAACCCCTTCATGAGGGGGCTCCTGTTTTACTATGGGTTGGAATTTCACGACTTGGATCTGGAGTCCATCCTCCACATCTCATCGTTCATTGTCGTGTGCGAAGCCTTACTCCGCATTACCCCTCACTTCGGATTGTGGCTCAAGTGTTGGGTAACGTAGCAGAAATTCAAAATTTTCCTACGAGTCACCAAGATCTATCTATGGAGAGACTAGCGAGGGAAAGGAGAGTGCATCTACATACCCTTGTAGATCGCTAAGCGGAAGCGTTCAAGAGAACGGGGTTGAAGGAGTCGTACTCATCGTGATCCAAATCACCGGAGATTCTAGTGCCGAACGGACGGCACCTCCGCGTTCAACACACGTACAGCCCGGTGACGTCTCCCATGCCTTGATCCAGCAAGGAGAGAGGGAGAGGTTGAGGAAGACTCCATCCAGCAGCAGCACGATGGCATGGTGGTGGTGGAGGAGCGTGGCAATCCCGCAGGGCTTCGCCAAGCACCGCGGGAGAGGAGGAGGACTTGGGAGAGGGGGAGGGCTGCGCCAGGGGAAGGGTGAAGCTCCCATGCGCCTCCCCACTATATATAGGGGTGGATGGGGCTAGTTTCTTGCCCTCCAAGTCCATTGGGGCATTGGCAAAGGTGGGAGGAAAGAAATCCCATCATTTCCTTCCCCACCGATTGTTATCCCCCTTTTTTAGGGATCTTGATCTTATCCCTTCGGGATATGATCTTATTCCTTCTAAGGGGGGATCTTGGTGCGCCTTGACCAGGGGTGTGGGGCCTTTCCCCCACTACCCACGTTCATGTGGGTCCCCCATGCAGGTGGGCCCCACTCCGGAACCTTCTAGAACCTTCCCGGTACAATACCGAAAAATCCCGAACATTTTTCGGTGGCCAAAATAGGACTTCCCATATATAAATCTTTACCTCCGGACCATTCCGGAACTCCCCGTGACGTCCGGGATCTCATCCGGGACTCCGAACAACATTCGGTAACCACATACAAACTTCCTTTATAACCCTAGCGTCATCGAACCTTAAGTGTGTAGACCCTACGGGTTCGGGAACCATGCAGACATGACCGAGACGTTCTCCGGCCAATAACCAACAGCGGGATCTGGATACCCATGTTGGCTCCCACATGTTCCACGATGATCTCATCGGATGAACCACAATGTCAAGGACTCAATCGATCCCGTATACAATTCCCTTTGTCTAGCGATATAGTACTTGCCCGAGATTCGATCGTCGGTATACCGATACCTTGTTCAATCTCGTTACCGGTAAGTCTCTTTACTCGTTCCGTAACACATCATCCCGTGATCAACCCCTTGGTCACATTATTCACATTATGATGATGTCCTACCGAGTGGGCCCAAAGATACCTCTCCGTTTACCGGAGTGACAAATCCCAGTCTCGATTCGTGCCAACCCAAAAGACACTTTCAGAGATACCTGTAGTGCACCTTTATAGCCACCCAATTATGTTGTGACGTTTGGTACACCCAAAGCATTCCTACGGTATCCTGGAGTTGCACAATCTCATGGTCTAAGGAAATGATACTTGACATTAGAAAAGCTTTAGCATACGAACTACGATCTTTGTGCTAGGCTTAGGATTGGGTCTTGTCCATCACATCATTCTCCTAATGATGTGATCCCGTTATCAACAACATCCAATGTCCTTGGTCAGGAAACCGTAACCATCTATTGATCAACGAGCTAGTCAACTAGAGGCTTACTAGGGACATGGTGTTGTTTATGTACCCACACATGTATCTGAGTTTCCTATCAATACAATTATAGCATGGATAATAAACGATTATCATGAACAAGGAAATATAATAATAATAACTAATTTATTATTGCCTCTAGGGCATATTTCCAACATCAAGACCTTCAAAGTGGAGCCGAAGATGATCAAGGGGCAACAGGCAGAGTGCGGAGGGGCTGTTATAAGCAAGAATGCTGACGCTCCGTGGCCCGAGGGCTCTTTTCAAGAGGAGCTCATCTTATGGCAACAAGAGTGGTTTTATATCATAGCTCCCAGGGGCACCAAATGGGTGGCGCCGCCTGCCTTTCGCTCGGGTCCTCCACCGCGACTGGCGTCATGGGTTAATAAAGGGCTTAACTGGGGGCCGTCCAAGGACGTGCCCTTGTTGCAGGGCCTCATCCGAGACCTCCTAGAGAGAGAGATCACTCTGGTCATAGTAGCGCAGGTCATGCTGATTCGTCGCATCCTGCCCTGCAGACGTCGCCCCCTCCGCCTGTGGGAATTTAACCCGGAGGGACCATGAGCTCTCCAACATTTTATGGGCGCGACGCCCGTGGAGATGTACAAGCTTTTCTTCGGATCACAAGAGATGTGTCCGGATTTGACCGAGAACGCAGGTCTGAGCTGCAATCGCCCGGATACTCAAGTAAGTAGCCCTGTACCCGGACACACTATCCCATATTCATCACAAACTTGCCCTTTAAAAGAGCTGCCCCTTGAACAGGAGTGGATAGCGAAAGCAAAGTTAATCAGGTGTCCGCCCCCCCTCCCTGAGACCACGCCGGATCCCGTGTTAACCAGGATGCTGGAGGTTGCACCTTCGGAAGAAGGCGAAGGGAGGAGCAAGGAAGCTACCGCCTCCGTGAAGGAGGTTGTCAGGAAAGGAGGGATCGAGAATCCCTCCATCCAGGGGAAGAAGAGGACCGCCTCTGAAGACCCGGAGACCAAGGTCTCAAAGCGGGGGAAGGAATCTTCGTCAGAGGGTCCTGCGCCGAGGAATGCCTCGGCCGCATTGTGCCCCCAAGGGGATCAGCCCTCCACCGAGCCGTAAGTAAAAAAGAGGAGTTCCTTTTAAAAAAAATAAAGGATATCCCTACCCTATTTCTGATAACCGAAATTTTACCTTGTAGTTTGGATCTCAGCACTTCTCAGCAGAGCTCATCTTCGGGGGATCTTCGTCCGGAGATGATAGAGAGCGAAACGCCTCCCCCTGCCGTACCGTCTTACGAGGCGGGCGACCTTGAGGTGTCGTCATGGAGGGTTTCTTCGAGCCCGGCGGGGACGGAAGGTAGTCGTATGTCCCCTCAAAGCCCTCCGCGTCCGGCCTCTGAAAAAGGCCATCGGACGAGTCCGGCACCATATGGTGTACGGTCAGAGGAGCTGAAGGATCTGCTCGGGCAAGCGTTTATCTTAGAAGATCACCATGCGTTAATGGGTACGGTGATTGAAAGGATTTCATCCGCTGAGAGCGGATTGCATGAAGCCGTCAGAAGTTTACTGACAGGTTTTGAGGTACGCAAATAATGTACCTTATGACAGTTCCGCATATAAAATGCGCCCTGTGTAGATAGTAGCCCCTGAGGCTCGGTGTGTTGTCAAAAATGACAGCGCGCCGAGGATCATAATCCCAGGTATAATGTGTCACCCTTCCTATGCAGGTGGCGAAGGGTCCGGTGGCTAGCCGGACTGATAAATTTGCCGAACTAAAGTGGCAACTTGATGTGGCGGATGTCGACATCGCGCTTGTCAATAGGCGACTTGACGAGTCACAAGGTATGCAATTTCCCCGCGGACACCTGGTAAGGGAGCTTGATGCTCGTGCCTTACAACAAGTGTGCTTGACGCAGATGGTGCCACTGCCATGGAGAACCTGCGGGCGGAGCTCGCCCAAGCCAAGGAGCAGGCCAAAAAGGTGACGCGGCTGCCTTAAAGGCAGTCAAAGAGCTAAAAGTCGAACAGGCTGCTCACTGCCGAAGCAAGAAGGAGATGACTGAGATGGCCGTGGAGTTGAAAAATGCTGCCGACCGCTGCAAGCTTCTTGAAAAAGAAGATCGGGCGGTACGAGAGGACCTGAAGAAGGCCACTGCTGAGGCCAAGGATGCTCGCTCTGCGATGAGAGCTATGAAGGAGGAGCTGCGCCAGGCCGGAGATATTGCAGCTGGAAAGCCCTTTCTACTGCGGAGGAAATTCTTGGACCCTAATTATGCTCAGTTAGACCGGCTGTGGAGTGCGGAAGATGCTTATCTGGACTTGGCGGCAAGTGCGGCGGACGCGGCCGAACACTTCCGAGATCAAGAGGATCACGAAACAGGAAGGTTTTTTGGTCGCAGTTCCATAATCCAGAGCGCCCACTTCCATTAACCGATCACTTGGCCGAATGGGCGGAGCTGAATAGGTTATCCGGACTTGCCATGAAGGATATCGTGAGTCTTTTGTGGCCGAAGAGGCCTGAGCTGAAGAGTTATTTTGGCTTGGTGCAGCAGTTCCTTGGTGCGGTGCCGCATATCAATGCAATGAGGAGGTCGGCATGCATAGAGGGTGCGCGGATGGCTCTTGCCCGTGTCAAGATAGAATGGGCAGAGATGAAGGCCACCGATGTTGCAACCCAAGATTCGGACGGAAGCCGAGTACCTGTCGAGCACTATTTTCAGGAAGTTCTGCAGGGCGCTCGTTTAATAGATACGCAATGCTCGAAGGATATTATGTTCGAGTAACATGTATTGTTGTGAAACGATGTTTCGATGAAATATAAAAGCTTTTTATACTTGTGCCTTCAAGAATTGAAATACCTCCTGCGCGGCCGTTAATGTATATGTATATATAACCTAAAAGTTGGCAGTCTTCGGCTTCAGCCCCCACACATATAATGCGGGGGTGTTTGCAAAAGGCGCGTTTTCACACTTGATCCAACGTCTTGGTCCTATAAAGGAGGTGGTGACGCAACAAACTAGGCAACCGGACTATAATGCTTTATCACTTTCACTTAGCCATAGGAGTTTGACAGTGGGGCTACTATATAGCCCCTAGGGGCACCGCGCTCACCCGAATTCGGGGCGCGTATGTGCCTGACCGAAAAACGACCCTTCATCAATGCGGAGGAATCCTATAGATTCCGGCGGGTCATCGAGTGGTTGACTAGTCTCACGCTATATCATGACAGTCAGTTTTCGGCTTTCTCTACTGAGGTGCTCGCCTGGCCGAACCGGGGCACAATCGCAGTAGTTCTCCTGGTGCCGTGTTAGCCGATAGAGCGGAACGTAAGGCAGCAAAACATAGGATCCGGGCAAACCCAACATTTGACCAAAGACATGATTCGGAGCTGATGCATATAAGGCCTAACTCGAGACGCCGAACACTCCCTAAGGTATTCGATCTTTATGAAAACGGGCCGAACAACGCCCTTTGTAGTAAGCCCCTGGTGTCCAGGTACGCGCAAAATTCTGACGTGGCCTATGCCAAAACGCCAGCCTCCTCCGCGGTTATGATAAGAAACCAGGGGATGTGTATCAATAAGAGATAGTAAAAAAGGTTTATGCAGGGTCTTAATCTGAAAAGAATCCTTGCAACGGGTCCCTACTGCACGTCTGCGCCTGTGTCTCTGTTGTGCCGTATCCTGGACGAGTGTCGCACGGTGTTCATCTGTAAAAGAGAGGAACTTAGTTGAAAAAGGTCATGTGAAAATGTACGTTATATTAAATAAACAAAGTACGTTTCAAAAAATGAATAAAATTGAGCTTTATTGTCTCTTGTTGTATATGCGCGGAGCCCCTTGTGCGGGGGTGTGCGGCTGTTAAGCCCCTGTATGTTTACGCCGGACTCGTCTAACCGTGTCCGGAGTCTGAACGACCTGTTTAGGTGCTTGGATTAGTGGAGCCGGTTTAGTGTGTGGCTGTCGAGGCAGTCACACAATCTTCCGCGCTCGAGGAACACTCGATATTTCCCTTTAAGGAGATGATTCCTCGTGGACCGGGCATTTTAAGTGTGAGGGATGCATAATGTGGTATTGCGTTAAAGCGGGCGAAAGCTTCGCGCCCCAGTAGTGCTTGATAGCTACTTGTAAATGGGGCGAGGTGGAAGGTTAACTTTTCGCGACGGAAGTTGTCGGGTGAGCCGAACACAACTTCTAGCAATAGAGAGCCCGTACAATGGGCATATCGGCCTGGCATTACCCCTTGAAAGGAAGTGTTGCTATGGCGAATTTTGGTTGGGTCTATCCCCATTTTGCGGATTGTGTCCTGATATAGCAGGTTTAGATCACTGTCGCCGTCCATTAGGACTTGTGAAAATTGGAGTCTGTTGATTATCGGATCTAATATCAAGGCAGTCCATCCTGCATTCCGGATACTTCTAGAATAATCCTGATGGTCGAAGGTGATTGGTTTTGACAACCAGTGGCGGGACTCGTCTGGGATAGGCCGTATGGTGCGTATCTCTATGGGCGCCGTTCTGTTTTCCCTTTTGTCACGTAAAGTGAGTTTACTGTTTTGACTTCTTGTGGGAAATTCTTTTGTTTACCGGTGCTCTGCTTGTGAGGTTCGTCATCGTCCTCGCTTTGTGTGTCGAGACCCTTGTGTTCGGCGTTGAGTTTGCCGGACTGCTTGAAGACCCAACAATCTCTGTGGGTATGATTTGCAGGCTTCCCGGGGGTACTGTGGATTTGGCATACCTTGTCCAAGATTTTGTTTAAGTTAGATAGCTCATCCCTATTATCCGTAGGGGCAGTTTTTATGATTCTGTCGTGAGCTTTTGAATCCAGCGTTGACTGCCGTGCTCTTCGGGCTGTTGCCCTTGGTCCGGCGCTGTTCTTTGCTACGTCGCGGTTTCCCATTTCCATCCCTGACTTCGGATGTACTTGGGTCGCTGGTACTGCATCTTGCCAGCCAGCTATCCTCTCCTGCGCAAAAGCGGGTCATGAGGCTTGTTAATGCGGCCATTGTTCTTGGCTTTTCTTGGCCGAGGTGTTTGGCGAGCCATTCGTCTTGGAGGTTGTGTTTGAAAGCTGCTAAGACTTCGGCGTCCGGACAGTCGACTATCTGGTTCTTTTTAGTGAGGAATCCATTCCAGAATTTTTGGGCTGACTCTTCGGGTTGTTGAGTTATGTGACTTAAATCGTCTGCATCCGGAGGTCGGACATAGGTCCCTTGAAAATTTGCCCAAAAAGCATCCTCTAGCTCTTCCCAACTTCCAATGGTGTTTTCGGGGAGGCTTTTGAGCCAATGCTGGGCTGGCCCTTTGAGCTTGAGGGGTAAGTATTTTATGGCGTGGAGGTCATCTCCTCTAGCCATGTGTATGTGGAGGATGTAATCCTCAATCCAGACTCCAGGGTCTGTTGTTCCGTCGTATGCCTCTATGTTTACGGGCTTGAATCCCGCTGGAAATTCATAATCCAGAACCTCATCGGTGAAGCATAGGGGATGTGCGTCACCCCTATATTTAGGTGTACCGTAATATTCGGATACTTGACGTGTTGCATTGCTTAATAGAGCTTGCTTTCTTGGTCCGTAGATAGATCTAACTGGGCCATCTTTTTGATGTGAATTGTGTGCGGATCGTGTGCCGGCTTGTGTGCGGCGCCGTTTGCCGCTCTATGTTTGCCATGGGGTCATCTATCCGACCGGGTGGTCTCCTTGTTCTTTGATTGCGGTGGCTCTACGGCCTCCTCATCAAATTCTGGCTGTAGTTTTCGCTTCGGGTAGCTCTTTGTTCGGCGACTGTCGCCGTTGTCTGCGGTGTTGAGTACTTTGCTCCATCTGATTCTGAGCGCATCTTCCGCTGTTTTGAGCTTCCGCTTCTGCTTTTTCAGGGTACATGCAGTGGCGACGAGCCTTTTGTGGAGGTTCTTCTGCTCCGGCAACTTGTCCGGCGTTAGATCGCCTGGACTGTTATCTTGGCTGGGGACGGATTGTTTATCCATATTGTGCTGTTCGAACGGTTGCTCGATAGCATGTTCATCGTCCACCGGTTCGCCCTGCTCTATGGCTAGGTCTGTATGGCTGCTGTCTTTGCCGAGGCGGGACTTTGAGTGGCGCTTACGTCGCCGTTTTAACTGCTTTTCGGGGGAATGATCCCTCGTGTCGTCCCGTTGTTCCTCGTCGTCGCTTCCTTTAGGTGTATCCACCATGTATACATCGTGAGATGAGGTGGGTGTCCAGTGCCTTATGGGTTCTGGTTCATGCTTATCTCCTACATCGTCGTCCATACCGTCGATGTCTTCGGAGTCGAAATTGAGCACGTCGTTTAAACTTTCGACAGTGGCTACGGAGTGGGTGGTGGGTGGGCTTTGAATTTATTCGTCGTCCGCATCCCAACCTTCCTGACCATAGTCCGTCCAGGGCTCTCCCGGTAAAGAGAGAGACTTTAGTGAATTCAGGATGTCGCCAAAGGGCGAGTGCTGAAAGATGTCCGCGGTGGTGAATTCCATGACCGGCGCCCAATCGGATTCGATTGACAGGGGCGCGGAAGGTTCGGAATCTGGAGAGGAGTTCGACACCTTGGAGTTATGAGCCTTGCAAAGGACAGGGATGGTGTTCGGCTCAATCGCCGTAGAGATCGCAGCCCCCGAGGCGGTGTCCAGCCACCAGTCCTCGATCGGCATAGTCGGCTCCGAGCTAAGGGTCGGAGCGGATACTTGTGCGGCCTCCAGGGCACTGTTCGGCGGCAGAGCTGGATCATGCCCATCGTGACGGTGCGGCGCGCTTGGCTGTGGCTCAAACCTGTCGAAGATCAAGTCTCCGCGGACGTCAGCCGTATAGTTCAAACTTCCAAATCTGACCTGATGGCCAGGGGCGTAGCTTTCGATCTGCTCCAGATGGCCAAGCGAATTGGCCCACAGTGCAAAGCCGCCGAATACGAAGATCTGTCCGGGGAGAAAAGTCTCACCCTGGACCGCATCGTTGTTGATGATCGGAGGAGCCATCAGGCCTAAAGATGACGACAAAGAGGAACTCTCAATGAAAGCACCAATGTCGGTGTCAAAACTGGCGGATCTCGGGTAGGGGGTCCCGAACTGTGCGTCTAGGCGGATGGTAACAGGAGACAAGGGACACGATGTTTTTATCCAGGTTCGGTCCCTCTGAATGGAGGTAAAACCCTACTCCTGCTTGATTGATATTGATGATATGGGTAGTACAAGAGTAGATCTACCACGAGATCAGAGAGGCTAAACCCTAGAAGCTAGCCTATGGTATGATTATTGTTCGTCCTACGGACTAAAACTCTCCGGTTTATATAGGCACCGAAGAGGGTTAGGGTTACACAGAGTCGGTTACAATGGTAGGAGATCTACATATCCGTATCGCCAAGCTTGCCTTCCACGCCAAGGAAAGTCCCATCCGGACACGGGACGAAGTCTTCAATCTTGTATCTTCATAGTCCAGGAGTCCGGCCAAAGATGATAGTTCGGCTATCCGGACACCCCCTAGTCCGGGACTCCCTCATCGAGTTTCACTTTAGGCAAAGGCTCTCAGTGTCATTCATGTGTGCAAGCAAAGCAACCTCGTAAGCTTCACAAACCTGCGAAGGAGAGACACCTGGCACCACTAGAGCTCATACATTCAGATCTGTGCGAGATGAATGGTGTGTTGACTGAAGGTGGAAATACATATTTCATGACGTTGATTGATGATTCCACTAGATTCTGCTATGTGTATTTTTTTAATACTAAGAATGAGGCTCTACACTACTTTAAATCTGTAAGGCGGAAGTTGAGAGCCAACTTGAAAATAAACTAAAACAAGTTCGACTTGATCGTGGAGGAGAGTACTTTTCTGATGAGTTTGATTTATTCCGTGCGGAACATGGTATTATTCATGAGAGGACACCTCCCTATTTACCTCACTCAAATGGGGTTGCTGAATGGAAAAACCGTACTCCAACATATTTGGTTAATGTTATGTTAGATACATCAGATTTATCCAAGGCATGGTAGGGAGGCTGTATTGACATCATGTCATGTCGTGAATAAAGTTCCCACGAAGGATAATGAGACTACTCTCAATGAGTAATAGGTGAATAAAAGAATTACGCTCTCTTACTTGCACACTTGGGGCTGTTTGGTGAAAGTCAACGTGTCGATAATCAAAATGTGTAAGTTGCGACCAAAGACCGTGGACTGCGTTTTCCTGGGCTACGCTAAGCATAGAGTTGGCTATTAATTTCTAGTGGTGAAATCTGATGTACACGACGTGAAGGTCGGTACGATCGTGGAGTCTAAGGATGCTACATTCTTTGAGAATATTTTCCCCATGAGAGATATACAAAGCACCTCTAGACTGAAATCTGATGAGACTCCAAAACTTGCCATTCCGATGAAATATTATGAGGACAACAGTGATGAAAGTTCCACGAAGGATGACGAGGAAGCTCCTGTTAGGAGTAGGAGACAGAGGATTGCAAATCCGTTGCTGATGATTTCCTTGTGTACCTCATGGATGACACTCCCAGTTCCATTTCAGAAGCTTCTACATCACCCGATGTTGACTACTGCAAGGATACGTTCCGTAGCGAGATGGATTCCATCTTGGTTAAGAGGACATGGGAAATCACTGATCGTTCTTATGGTTTCCAACCATTGGGATGTAAATGGGTGTTTAAAAATAAGCTTATGCCCGATGGTACTGTTGAGAAGTACAAGGCTAGGCTTATGGTCAAGGGTTTTACCCAGAAAGAAGAAGATTTCTTCGACACTTACTCACATGTGGCTAGATTGACAAACATTTGAGTGTTACTTGAGTTGGCTACTTCGCATGATCTTCTTGTCCATCAGATTGACGTTGAGATGACTTTCCTTAATGGAGAGCTAGACGAGGAAATTTACATGCAACTACCTGATGACTTTGTAGTAAATGGTCAGGAAAGGAAGGTGCAACCTATTGAAATCTTTATATGGCCTGAAACAAGCGGTTAAGCAATGACATGAGAAGTTCGATGCAATTTTGACATTTGTTGGCTTTCTTGTTAGCGAAGTGTCGGTGGAAAACGACACCTATGTGATCACAAGAATCCCTACTATGGTTGCGGGGTGCGGGGACGTGAGGAGAGCAGGATTAGCAGTCAGCACAAACACTCAAGTCGCTTACCCAGGTTCGGGCTGGGAGGATGCGTCATACCCTAGTCCTGCTTTAGTGTGTAGATCTGTGTTCTTGGAGTTCTTGAGCTAGCTACAATGAGTGTAACTTGTACAAGGGTCCGAATCCTTCTCCTGGATGCCTGGGGCCTCCTTTTATAGGCAAGGGGATCGCCATAGTGGCACACAGGAGGTGGCATCGGGGTACTATGGCTAAGCCTATCGCTTGCCATTACGGGACAAAACACATTTAATGCGCCTCTGACGTGTCCCCTTCACTTTACTGCTGCTTCGCCCTGCCTTGACACGCGCCTGGGCCAGCAAGGCGGTCAGCGCCATGTAGGCTGGCATGCTGCTGAGGTGGCGTGGTGGTAGGGCCTTCACGAAGGTTTGCATGCCACCACGTAGGCATGCGCTGAGTTGGCGGAGAAGCCTCATGTCGACACGCATGTGCCTGCCCAGCTGGTGGGCTGACAGCTGCATGGGAGCGGTGGTAGAAACTCGGCCGGTGCGGGCCTGGCTGTGGCCTCGTGGATGTCCTCGGCAAGGGCCTTGCCGAGGCCCTGGCAAGGGTCTTGCCGAGGCCCCGACAAGGGTCTTGCCGTGGCGTTGCGGTCGTCCCCGGCAAGGATCTTGCCGGGGGTCTTGTGGGTTTCCTTGGCAAGGATCTCACCGAGGTTTGTCGTCTTCTAATCCTCTTCTGATTTGGAGTGTTTCTTGTCTTCACGAAGATCTGCATGCCATCATGGAGGCGCCTCCCGAGCCCAGGTCCCAACGTGGTTGGTGGTGTTGGAAAAACTGGGGCTCAAGGGTGGCGCGCTCCACTGGTGTCGGGTAAGCTGCCCTGGCAAGGTCCTTGCCGGGGCCGTGGGGGTCGCCTGGCAAGGGTCTTGCCGGGGGAAACTACCTCGCCTTCTTGATCTTTATGCCTCCGTCTTGGCGTTGCTTTGGCCATCTTGCGGCTTTGATTCCCTGTCCCTGCTCTGCTCAAGCGTGGCCGCAGGTGCGGCTCTGACTGCCCATGCACAAGTAAGGGGTACAAAGGAGCACCCCTACTTTAGTACACCGACAGGAGCCCCCGGGTCTGGGACACACATAAGCGCAATGCGTTGTTGGGCTAGGCCCAAAAATGGTGCGCGGGCAGGTGGGCCGTTTTAATTGAGGAGATTTTTCCGCCCGCTACGCTCTCCCATGATCCGCGTTGCACGCGTGACGTGGGGATCGCGCGCGCGGGTGATCAAAGCATGCTTGCGTCATCCTGCGGTGAACAGTAAAGTGGCGGCTTATGTGTCCCTTCGAGACCGCAGGGCCGCTGCTCATTTACTCTCCTTACTTGGGAACCGTCGCTCCACGCGTCCCATTACGCCCGTCCCTTGCACCACGTACGCCGCATGCACGACGCAGGGCGAATGACAGGCGCGCGGAATACGGGAAGACGTGCGCGCGTGGGTCGATACCCACGCGCCTTCAATTGGGCGGGGAGGGCGGTCGACGGCCTCGCCCGCTGTCACCTTAATGAGCCGGATTGGCTTAGAGGGGCGGCCGAGCCCCGACCCCGTCCCTTTATAAGGAGGGGAGCGGGAGGGATGGCGCCTCTTAGTCCTTCGCCATCCGCCTCTCCCCATCCCTGCTCCTTCCTCCCTTCTGTCATGGCGAGAGGGTGCGCCGATGCTTCATCGGTGGCGGCGAGGGTCTCTGCTCAACAATGCATCGCTCCTCCCCAAGCGCCCGTGGCGGCGGAGCCGGCCGCAAGGGGAAGGGGGAGGGAGCTAGGCCGAGGCTGCCGCGGTGCTCGGGGAAGAGGAGGACGGGGCGACGCATCGGCCTCACCTCCGCCAGTGGTCCTTCCCCCAATAGAGGGCCACGTCAGGGACAACCCTTGCGGGTTCTTCATTAGGCTGCGTCGGCCGGCGCGCCATCGTCTTCGTCACCCGACCCTATTCGCTCGGGAGATGGAGCTTGACCCGCCACAGGCGCTGAGGCTGCACATGAGGGGCTGCGGGAATATCAGTACATGGGCCGATGTTGATTTCCCAGCCGCTCACGTCATGTATCTTCGCCGCGGATGGAAGACCTTCGCTCGCATCCACAGCCTGGAGGCGGGGCTCATTCTCTACTTCAAGTTAATGGAGAATGGCCTCCTCTCCATCAAGGTCTTTGGCGATTTCGGAACTCGCCTGAAGTGCTGCGTGGAGAGCTCCTCGGATGAAGAAGACTCTTCCTCAAGCAAGAGCGACGAGGAGGACAGCGGCAACAACGACGAGGGTAGCAGGCAAGAGGATGACGGGTCCGACTAGGTGTCGGACCCGCCGCTCCGGGGCGGTGCCGGCAGCAGCCGCATCTGCACCGAGATCCTTCTCCCGGTGGAGCCGGCTCCTTGAACTTCTCGGGGTCGCCTCCCTGGGAGGCTGGTGTGGGAAGGCCAGAGAAGGCGAAGAAGGCGGGTGGCGGGCCATCAAGTCGGAGTACGATGGCACCGATGCCTTCTTAGCGTATTGATGGACCACTGCCTCAGCTTCCAGCTCTTCCTCCGGCACCACCACCACCAGCCCTCTCTTAGGCGGCCGCCGACATGTTCTCTTGGCGCCTTCTGCTGCTCGTACCTTGCTTAGGCGCTCCTTCTGCCCTTTTGCTTTCTTGTTCCATTTCCTGAGGAGACGGACAAGAAAGGGATTACGGGCACCTTATCTTTTTTCAGTTTGTAAGCCTACGGGCCTTTGTTAGGTTTAAAACTGGTAACCTCCCTATTTATGTTTACATTCCGTATGAACTGTACCTGTATAGAATGTATTAATGAAAAAAGGGTGCTTGCTGGGTCTTGTGTGTGTGAGAAAAGCCCATACCAAGGAATAAATCCTTGTTGTTTTCAACATAAACACCGTTGCCCGGCAGCAGGCCTTGCCACTCCCCTACTCCGTTCGACCATACCCACGCCTTTGGCAGAGGCAGGAGCAAAGTAGGGGTGGGACCTATGCTTGCTTCCTTGCCACTGCGGCTACAACCAAATCCCGAACCGAGAAGAAGTTCTCGGGTGGCAGGAATGAAGGGAGCACGGCAGCCTTGGAATAAAACGAGGTTCCACACGTCCCAAGCTTCATACGTAAATGCATAACAAGGGATAAGAAAACTTATCTGGATCTGCAGCCCCCGGCAACCCTAGCTTGCCGTGGGTGGACCTTTGTGTCTTCAGCCCCCGTCAAGCTTGGCTTGCCGGGTCCGGAGCATCGGCTTGTTCTCTTCCTTCCACTCAGCTTGGCGGAAACATTTATGTACCCTGCAAACCAAAGAGGATGGATAGGAACGAAGAGACGCAAACTCGACCTCTATGATAGGGGTTAGTCACCGCTAAGCACTGTCAACCCTAACCGAGGGAGAGACTCAATCTAGCATGCATGCTATAACTTAGGGCGCCAGTGCTTTGTTTATATATGCTCAGGGTCTGTGCCTGGCTTTGTACAGAGGGTTACATGCCTTGTTGGCAAGGCTTGTACAAAAGGTGGCTTGCCGGGGGGCCGGCAGTCGCGCCTTATGGGTAAAACTTGCGAAGATGCTCGATGTTCCAGGAGTTGCTCACTGGAATGGCATCTTCGATCTCCAGGTAGACTGCACCAGGCCTGGTGACTCGTGTTACCCGATAAGGGCCTTCCCACTTTGGTGTCAACTTGTTGGAATTCTTGGCCGACTGAACGCGCCGAAGAACAAGGTCGCCTTCCTCAAAGCTTCGGGCATGAACCTTGCGGCTATGGTAGCGGTACAAGGCTTGCTGGTAGCATGCTGCTCTCACAGCCGGCCGAAGATGATCTTCCTCGAGGAGCGTTGCATCATCTTGCCGCAATCGCTCTTGCTCAAGCTCATTATAAGTGAGCACTCGAGGTGACCCATGTATGAGTTCCATGGGGAGAACTGCTTCTGCCCCGTAAACCAGGGCAAAGGGTGTCTGGCCGGTGGCTCGATTTGGCGTCATTCTGATCGACCAAAGAACCGCCGACAACTCATCAATCTAGCGCCTTCTGCTCTTGTGCATCCTGTCAAAAGTCTTCGTCCTTAGGCCACGTAGCACTTCAACATTTGCCCTCTCCGCTTGGCCGTTGCTCCGTGGGTGTGCCACGGAAGCAAAATAGACCTTGCTGCTGAGGTCTTCAATATACTGCATGAAGGTGTGGCTTGTGAACTGCGTGCCGTTGTCGGTGATGATTCTGTTCGGCACACCAAAGCGGCAAACTAGCCCCTTGAAGAATTTGACGGCTGACTGTGCGGTCACCTTCCTCACTGCTTCCACCTCTGGCCACTTTGTGAACTTGTCGATTGCAACGTACAAGTACTCAAAGCCCCCGACGACGCGGGGAAAAGGGCCCAGTATGTTGAGCCCCCATACCGAGAATGGCCAGGAGAGAGGGATTGTTTGCAAGGCTTGAGCTGGCTGATGAAGCTTCTTCGAATGGAACTGGCACACTTCACACTTGGTTACTAGTGCCGTCGCATCCTGGAGGGCAGTGGGCCGGAAGAAACATTGCCGGAAAGCCTTGCCGACAAGGGCCCTTGACCCTATGTGGGAGCCACATATTCCTCCATGTATCTCCGCTAACAGCTCCAGTCCTTCCTCCCAGGAGATGCACTTCAATTTCACTCCATTCGGTCTTTTTCTGTACAGAACATCATCAACGAACTGATACAGAGCAGACTGGCGGGCTACTTTCTCTGCTTCTTCCTGCTCCTCAAGAAGCTCCCCTATTTGGAGGAATCGGACGGTATACTGTGCCCATGCTGGAGCCCGTGGCTCGACGGCAAGGACCAAAGGCATTTCTTACACCGTGGGAACGGTTGCCTCCAAGGCAAGGGCTTGGTGCCCCGCCGGAGTCAGTTGTCCCACGGCAGGCTTGGCGTCGACGGCAACTCCTTCACCGGCGGCTCCAAGGAGCTCGGTAGGGAAGTACTTGCCGGGGCCGGACTTCCTTCGCTTATTCTGTTCTGTTGATGGTTCAACGAATGGTTGAGTTAACCGAAGCACAAAAGTACCTGGTTCCACAGGTAGCTTGAGGGCAGCACGCTTTGACAGGTAGTTAGCGATGTCGTTTTCCACTCGGGGGACATGCTCTGCCTATATACTGTCAAAGTGCTCCTCCAGTTTCCTCACTTCATCCACGTAAGCTTCCATCAACGGGCTCTGATAGTCCTTGTTGATCTGCCTGACGACAAGCTACGAATTGCCCCTGGCGATGAGCTTCTTGACTCCGAGGACTGCCACGATCTTGAGGTGCTCTCCGGTGGGTGCGACGAGCACCACACCAGCACCGACGCCTTGTAGCGAAAAAGCCCCATCAAAGTACATATACCAGTTGTGACTCGTTTCCTTGCCGGGGAGAGTGGTCTCCTGGATCTCTTCGCCGGGCGTCGAGGTCCATTCAGCAATGAACTCCGCCAAGACTCTGCTCTGAATCGTCGAGGTGCTTTCGAACTTCAAACCAAAACTTGACAGCTCCAAGGCCCATTCCACAATCCTCCCCGTTGCATCTGGGTTATGCAGTATCCGTTGCAACGGAAGGCGGGTGACAACGGTGATCTCGTGCACTTGGAAGTTATGACGCAGCTTCCTTGGGGCCATAAGGAGGCCGAAGAGCAATTTCTGCACACCGGAGTACCTCGACCTAGCCCCCTGCAAGAGGAAGTGACGAAGTAAACTGGGTGCTGCACCATTTTCTTCTTCTGCACCACTTCACCTAGTCGCGCGGGCCCTGTCGCACTAGTGCTGGCCCTTGCCGGGGGCTCAGTCTTGCCGGGACCAAGCCCTGCCGGGGAGGGTTCTGGCTTGCCATCCGTCGACTCTGCCGTTGCTACCGCCTCTTCGTCGACCTCCCTCTGCGCCACCAGCGCGATGCTAACCACTTGATTCGTTGCCGCTAGGTACAAAAACAACGGTTCTTGTGGTTTAGGCGCAACTAGCACTGGGGTAGAGGAGAGGTATTTCGTCAAATCCTGCAGCGCTGCCTCGGCCTCCGGAGTCCACTCCATTGGGCCCGCCTTCTTCAAGATCTTGAAAAAGGGAAGGGCACGCTCAACGGACTTGGAGATGAATCTGCTCATGGCGGCAATGCAGCCAGTGAGCCGACACACGTCCTTGATCCGCTTAGGTGCCTCAATCTGCTCGATGGCCTTGATCTTGTCTGGGTTTGCCTCAATCCCATGCTGTGACACAAAGAACCCGAGAAGCTTGCCGGACGGGACACTGAAGACACCCTTCTCAGGGTTCAGCTTGAGGTTGATCTTGCGTAGGTTTGCAAACGTTTCCTCCAGATCTTGCACAAGTGTTGCTTTGTCCTTGGTTTTGACCACTATGTCATCCATATAAGCTTCCACATTTCTTTGTAGCTGGGGCTCAAAACCAATTTGGACTGCTCTTGCAAAAGTCGAGCCAACACTCTTCAACCCGAAAGGCATCCGTAAAAAGTAATACGTACAACATGGGGTGATGAATGCTGTCTTCTCCTCATCTTCTCTTGTCATGAAGATCTGATGGTACCCTGAGTAGGCATCGAGGACTGATAGCAGGTCACACCCGGCCGTGGAGTCAACAATTTGGTCGATGCGCGGTAACGGGAAAGGATCTTTTGGACAAGCTTTATTGATATCTGTGTAATCAATACACAACCTCCACTTCCCGTTTGCCTTGCGCACCATTACCGGATTGGCCAGCCACGTCGGATGGAGCACCCATCTTACCAAGCCTGCCGCCTCTAGCTTCCTGATCTCTTCCGTGATGAACTCCTGCCTCTCTAGAGCTTGCTTCCTGACCTTCTGCTTGATGGGCAGTGCATGAGGATAGACAACAAGATGGTGCTCAATCACTTCCGGGGGAACGCCGGGGATGTCGGATGCTTGCCATGCAAACACATCGACATTCGCCCGCAGGAAAGTGACGAGCTCGCCTTCCTATTTGCCATTGAGGGTGGAGCTTATGGTGAAAGCTCCTCCTGTGCCGTCCTCCTTGACGGATACCTTCTTGGTCTCTGGTGGTGCAGCTCTGGACTTCTTGCTCTTGCTGGTGGAGCTCTCTGGCACGTCCTCGACGGGAGCACAACACCCCGAAGAGGTGCACTTGCCGGAGTGGGTGCGAAGAGTCTCGCTGGTCTTCTTTCCTCCTGGGGCTTCAATGGCAGGAGCAAGTGCCTTGGCGGCAGCTGCTGCAACCGCTTCCCAGTAGAGTTGGTCAGCGCAAATCAATGCATCTTTTTTGTTGGAGGGGACGGTGATGATGTTCATCGGCATGGGCATCTTCAGCGTGTTGTAGGAGTAATGAGAAGTCGCCATGTACTTGGCCAGTGCCGGGCGGCCGAGAATCCTGTTGTAGGGCAAGGGGATCTCGGCTACATCGAACATAATCCTCTCTGTCCTGTAGTTCAACTCGCCTCCAAACGTCACGGGCAGCATGACCCTTCCCTTTGGCTGGCTCCTCCCCGGGCTGACCCCTTGAAACGTGCCCGTCTCCTCGAGGTCTCCATCAGGGATCTGCAGCCTCTTGATCACAACAGGCGAGATCAAGTTCAGACCGGCCCCGCCGTCAACTAGCATCTTTGTCACCTTGAGGTTGCGGATCGTTGGTGAAACCAACAATGACAAGCACCCGACCGCTGTAGTGCGGTCAGGGTGTTCCTCAGTGTCGAAGATGATAGGCGTGCTGGACCACTTCAGTGTCTTCCGTCCGTCAAGTGAAGGCTCCACCGCTGTGATCTCACGCGCCCACTGCTTGAGCTGGCGGTGGGATGCATGCAGCGAGGCGCCACCGTCGACGCACATGGCCTCTGTAGCTTTTTGGAACTTGTGGTCGCCGAACTCATCGTCCTCGTCATGATCATTGTCTTCCCGCTTCTTGTCGCGGCCCCGGGCAGGCCTCTCTTGCTGGTTATCCTTGCCGTTGCAGCCTCCTTGGCCGCCACGCTTCTTGACGGATCCTTTGGCACCGTCTTGGCCCTTCTTCTTGTACCGCCGTTCATATTCGGCTTTCCGCTTCTCAGCGAGCAGCTCAACTTGTCGGAAGTTTTGGAGGTCGTGACCTTTGGTGCGGTGGATCTTGCAATACTGCTTGTCGGAGCCCCCTGGCTTGTCGGCACCCGCCAAGGCCCGGCAAGCGGCACACCCAGCAACCTCCTTGCCAGGGTCGCTTGCCTTGGCCTTTTTGGCAGTGCCGGTGTTGTTGGATCCTTCGACGACAAGCACGGTCTTGCCCTTGTGCTTTCTGTTACGGCGCCAGCCCTTTTTTGCCGGGGCAGCGGTGTCATCTGTGGAGTCAATTTCCGCGCCGACGTCCTCACCGGGGTACTTCCTCCCCTCTTCAGCTCGAGCGCACCGATTGGCCAGAACATAAAGCTCGACCACATCCTTGACCTTGTTCATCACCAGCTCCTCACGCATCTTATGATTGCGCACATTTTGATGGAATGCACTGATCACGACGGCAGGATGAACGTCTGGGATGTTATACTGCACTCGGCTGAACCTTTGGATGTACTTGCGCTAGTTTTCTCCTTCCTTCTGGGGGATGATGTGCAAATCGCTCGCCTAGCCATGAGCTTGGTGGCCTCCAATAAAGGCGCCAACAAACTCATGACACAGATCCGACCAAGAAGAAATGGAGTCCACCGGCAAATGCATCAACCATGACATAACATTGGGCTTGAGTGCCAAAGGGAAGTAATTGGCAAGCACCTTATCATCGCGGGCCCCAGCAGCTTGCATCGCGATGGTGTAGATGCTGAGGAACTCCGCGGGGTCTTGCCATTGTACTTCTCGCCAACGTCGGGCTTGAACGTGCGGTGGGAGGGCCACTGGAACTGCCACAGCTCACGGGTGAAGGCCGGACAACCCACCTCGTAGGGTAGGCCACCGTAGCCTCCCGGTGCTGGGTGGTCCATAGTGGGCCCTGCCCGCCTGTTCGACTGGTGGTGCGCATCGCGCCCGCGCTCGATGATGGTTTGAGCGTCTTCAAGGGCTCTCTCCCGAAGAACTTGACGTTGGTCGCGGTGGGTCCGCGGATCGGACGATGCTATGGAGATATCATCACGAGCGTCATTGCGACGGATCGACACCCGCGGTGGCTGGTGTGGAGGAGGAGAGTGCATCGTGGCTGCATCGCCCCGGCCCGTCCACTGCTGGCATGCGGTGTCTCGACGGAGCGACGGCCTATGGGCCCCGCTGGTTGCGGCTCATCTTTGTTGGCGATGCCAATGAGGCTCCGGATAGTGGATCTCCATTCGTTGAGCTTCTCCGCAGCCGGAGGAAAGTCGAGGAGCAGCTGCGCGTGCGCCAGAGCTTCTGTTGGTGTGGGCGGCGGCAAAAGTTGCATGGACCGTGACGCGCTTCGACTTCTAACTATGTTAGAAGGAGCCCTATCACGGCCCTGCGGCTGTCCGCCATTTTCGCCAGCACCTCGGCGTGCATGCTGGCCCTCCTCGTCACGTGAAGGGCGCACAGGACTCTTCCCAGGGCGGCGCCCAGGGTCACCAGCGGGGCGGCGCTGCTCATCACGCACAACTTGAGAAGAGCGCGCCCTGGGCACCGGTGTTGGTGTCTTGGAGGTCGCCGCGCCGCCGTCTAGCGGCATGACGACGCCCTTGGAGGGCCCCGCGCTGCCTGCGGGGGGCCCAACCCCGTCTCTGGAGTTTGCAGCATGTGGCTCGTCGCCTGGCGTACGAACGACACCGCTCACAAGGCCCGGACTGCCAGGGTGATGTGGATGTTCGCGGGCCGCGTCACGAGTTCTTTCCGCGACTGGCCTACTACTAGTCCGCACCGGTACAGGTAGTCCGGTCCCGGATGAACCGATCGCCATGGTCGTCTTCCTCTTGGGAGCCATGGCGATGAAGAACTGTGCTACTAGCTGCTAAATCAGATTCTCACTACTACGCCCCCTACCTGGTGCGCCAAAGATGTTAGTGGAAAACGACACCTATGGGATCACAAGAATCCCTACTATGGTTGCTGGGCGTGGGGTCGTGAGGAGAGCGGGATCAGCAGTCAGCACAAACACTCAGGTCGTTTACCCAGGTTCGGGCCGCGAGGATGCGTAATACCCTAGTCCTACTTTAGTGTGTATATCTGTGTCCTTGGTGTTCTTGAGCTAGCTACAATGAGCGTAACTTGTCCAAGGGTCCGAATCCTTCTCGTGGATGCCTTGGGCCTCCTTTTATAGTCAAAGGGGATCGCCACAATGGCACACAGGAGGTGGCATCGGGGTAATGTGGCTAAGCCTATCGCTTGCCATTACAGTACAAAACACATTTAATGCGCCTCTGACGTGTCCCCTTCACTTTACCGCCGCTTCGCCCTGCCTTGACACGCGCCTGAGCCAGCGAGGTGGTCAGCGCCATGTAGGCTGGCAGGCTGCTGAGGTGGCACGGTGGTAGGGCCTTCATGAAGGTTTGCATGCCACCATGTAGGCATGCGCTGATATGGCGGAGAAGCCTCATGTCGACACGCAGGCACCGACCCAGCTGGTGGGCTGGCAGCTGCATGGGAGCGGTGGTAGAAACTCGGCGGGTGCGGGCCTCGCTGTGGCCTCGCAGATGTCCTCGGCAAGGGCGTTGCCGGGGCCCCGGCAAGGGTCTTGCCGTGGCATTGCGGTCGTCCCCGGCAAGGATCTTGCCGGGGGTCTTGTGGGTTTCCTTGGCAAGGATCTCACCGAGGTTCGTCATCTTCTAATCTTCTTCTGATTTGGAGTGTTTCTTGTCTTCACGAAGATCTGCATGCCATCATGGAGGCGCCTCCTGAGCCCAGGTCCCAACATGGTTGGCGGTGTTGGAAAAACTGGGGCTCAAGGGTGGCGCGCTTCATAGGTGTCGGGTAAGCTGCCCCGACAAGGTCCTTGCCGGGGCCGTGGGGGTCGCCCGACAAGGGTCTTATCGGGGGAAACCACCTTGCATTCTTGCTCTTTATGCCTCCGTTTTGGCGTTGCTTTGGCCATCTTGCGGCTTTGATTCCCTGTCCCTGCTCTGCTCAAGCATGGCCACAGGTGCGACTCTGACTGCCCGTGCACAAGTAAGGGGTACAAAGGAGTGCCCCTACTTTAGTACACCGACACGAAGCTAACAAATGTGTATACTATCACTATGGTGGGGCGAAGGAGTTATGTTGTGTCTGTATGTCGATAACAATACTGATATTGGGGACCCACCTTAAAGTCATTGAGGAGGTCAAGGCTTTTCAGTCTCATAACTCTGAGATGAAAGACCTGGGCGTGGCTGATGTTATCTTGAACATCAAGATACTAAGAGATAATGAGGGTGGAATTACACTTTTGCAATCCTACTATGTTGATAAATTTTTGAGTCGTTTTGAATATTCGGACTGCAAACCTTCTACAACACCATATGACTGTGGTTGTCGTCCTGCTTTTTCGACCAATGTCCACACTTGATTCCTGTCGAAGTTGTGTAGCTCTTCATGCATAGCGTTCACCCAATCCGGATCCTCAAGAGCTTGTTCAAACTTCGTAGGTTCAATACTAGAAATGAATGAGTAGTGTTCACAAAAGTTGGCTAAACAAGTTTTAGAGAGAGTAATTCTCCCGGTTTGAATATCATCAAAGATTTGTTTGACGGGATGGTCTCCTGTGACTCTTGCTCTAACTTGTGAGAGCTTTTGTTTGGGTTGGGGTGGAACAACCTCTTCTTCTTCTTCTTCTTCTTCTTCTTCTTGTCCTCCTTCATTGTTGTTGGTGTTGTTGTTCTCTTGTGGAGGTGGAGAGGGAGGTCGATGTGGTTCATCTTGTTGTACTTCCTCATTTCCTCCACCTTGACGTTTTCCACTTGTGGATGCCTCCAAATCAACTTGTGGTTCATGCTAGTTCTTGAGCTTGCATTAGTTTTTCCGTTGGAGAGGAAAGGGTAATGCAGCAAAATAGAGATAAGTATTTCCCTCAGTTTGAGAACCAAGGTATCAATCCAGTAGGAGACAATGCACAAATCACCAAATACCTGCACAAACAATCAAACAACTTGCACCCAACACGATAAAGGGGTTGTCTATCCCTTCATGGTTACTTGCAAAAGTGAGATATGATAGAGATAGATAAAAGATAAGGTAATTTTTGTTGGTATTTTTAGTTTATAGATTGGAAAGTAAAAGATTGCAAAATAGTAGATCGAAAACTTATATGATGGAAAATAGAAACTTGTATGATGGAAAATAGACCTGGGGGCCATAGGTTTCACTTGACAATTCTTTCAAGATAATAAATAATACGGTGGGTGAACAAATTACTGCCGAGCAATTGATAGAAAAGCACAAAGTTATGACGATATCTAAGGCAATGATCATGAATACAGGCATCACGTCTATGTCAAGTAGACCGAAATGATTCTGCATCTACTACTATTACTCCACACGTCGACCGACTCCTTCCTACATCTAGAGTATTAAGTTCATGGAGAATAGAGTAACGCATTAAGTAAGATGACATGATGTAGAGGAATTAACTCAAGAAATATGATGAAAACCCCATCTTTTTATCCTCGATGGCAACAATACAATCGTGCCTTGCTGCCTCTACTGTCACTGGGAAGGGAAATCGCGAGATTGAACCCAAAGCTAAGCACTTCTCCCATTGCAAGAAAAACCAATCTAGTTGGCCAAACCAAACTGATAGTTCGAAGAGAATTACAAAGATATCAAATCATGCATAAAAGAATTCAGAGAAGATTCAAATAATATTCATAGATAAGCTTATCATAAATCCACAGTTCATCTGATCTCGGCAAACACACCGCAAAACTTATTACATCGAATAGATCTCCAAGAACATCGAGGAGAACATGGTATTAAGAATCAAAGAGAGAGAATAAGCCATCTAGCTACTAGCTATGGACCCGTATGCCTGTGGTAAACTACTCACGCTTCATCGGAAGGGCAATAGAGTTGATGTAGAAGCCCTCTATGATCGAGTCCCCCTCCTGCAGGGTGCCGGAAAAGGTCCCTAGATGGGATCACACGGGTACAGAAGGTTGTAGTGATGGAAAAGTGTTTTCGTGGACACCTCTAGTGGTTTGGGGGCATTTGGGAATATATAGGCGAAAGAATTAGGTCAGGAGGGTCACGGGGGGCCCACAAGGGTGGGCGGCATGCCCTACCCACCTAGGCGCGCCCTTCGTCCTTGTGGCCGCCTCGTGGCTCCTCGGACTTCATGTCCAAGTCTCTTGGTTGTTTTCTGGTCCAAGAAAAATCATCGCGAAGGTTTCATTCCCTTTGGACTCCGTTTGGTATTCCTTTTCTGCGAAACTCAAAAACAAGGGAAAAAATAGGAACTGGCACTAGGCTCTAGGTTAATAGGTTAGTCCCAAAAATAATATAAAATAGCATATTAATGCATATAAAACATCCAAAATAGATAATATAATAGCATGGAACAATCAAAAATTATAGATACGTTGGAGACGTATCAGTTCACCTTGATGTGAGGTTGAGGCTGAGGGAGTCCTGGATTAAGGGGTCCTCGGACAGCCGGACTATATGCATATGGCGGACTGTTGGACTATGAAGATACAACATAGAAGACTTCGTCCCATGTCCGGATGGGACTCTCCTTTGCGTGGAAGGCAAGCTTGGCAATTCGGATATGAAGATTCCTTTCTCTGTAACCGACTCTGTGTAACCCTACCCCCCTCCGGTGCCTATATAAACCGGAGGTTTTAGTCCGTAGGGCAAGAACAATCATAATCATAGGCTAGCTTCTAGGGTTTAGCCTCTACGATCTCGTGGTAGATCAACTTTTGTAATATTCATATCATCAAGATCAATCAAGTAGGAAGTAGGGTATTACCTCCATCGAGAGGGCCCGAATCTGGGTAAACATTGTGTCCCCCGCCTCCTCTTACCATTAGCCTTAGACGCATAGTTCGGGACCCCCTACTCGAGATCTGCCGGTTTTGACACCGACATTGGCGCTTTCACTGAGAGTTCTCTGTGTCATCATCGTAAAGCTTGATGGCTCCTTCAATCACCTACAACAACGCAGTCCAAGGTGAAATTTTTCTCCCTAGACAGATTTTCGTATTCGGTGGCTTCGCACTGCGGGCCAACTCACTTGGACATCTAGAGCAGATTGATGGTTATGCCCCTGGCCATCTGGTCAGGTTTGGAAGCTTGAACTACACCACCGACATCCGCAGAGACTTGATCTTCGACGGATTCGAGCCCATGATAGCCGCGCCCTGCCGCCACGATGAATATGACCTAAATCTGTCATCAAACTGTGTGCTGGAGACAACGCCTATAATCGCTCTGGCCCTAGATCTAGAGCAGAGCGTTTCATCCAAAGACGGGAAGATCAACTTCGACACGGAGGCCGCAGAATCAGCGGCGCTAGAGCCGAACACAGATCTGACCTCTAACGAGGTCTGTGTCATCGGAACCTCGGACTCGTCTCCGGCCATCGGCTCCGAACCGCATGTATCCGCACCCATCAAATCTGACCGGCGCCGATTTTAGAGTTTAGCTCCGCGTACATCTTCCAACACTCACCTCTAGGCGATGTGTTAAACTCATTAAAGTCTCTCTCCTTGTCAGGAGATTCCTGGCCGAACTATGTCCGGCTTGAGTGGGAAGTGGACGACGAAGAACTTCGTTACCCACCCACCACCCACTTGATAGCCACTGTCGATGATTTTACCAACCTGCTTGATTTCGACTCCGAAGACATCAACGGTATGGACGACGATGCCGGAGAAGAACAGGAACCACCGCCCACAGGGCGCTGGACAACCACCTCCTCACACGACATATACATGGTGGATACACCCAAAGAAGACAATGGCTATGACAAAAAGGATCCAGTCGAGGATCAACTTCCTGAGAAGCATCCTAAGCGCCGACGTCAGCGGCGTCACTCTAAATCACGCCATGGTAAAAATAGCAATACCGGCACAAGAGAGAATAGCAATCCAGACGATGCCGAGGACAATAAAGACCCCACCAAGCCAAGTTTCGAATAGGCTAAACGGGAAGACAGGCGAGCCAGCCCTGATGAACAGGCTGTGAACAACGACTCGAAGGACAGCAACTACATGCCCCTCTCCGAGGACGAGATGAGCCTCGGCGACGAAGAATTTATCGTGCCAGAGGATCCCATCGAGCAGGAGCGTTTTAAGCGGCGGCTTATAGCCACGGCAAAGAGCCTGAAGAAGAAGCAGCAGCAGCTTCAAGCTGATCAAGGTCTGTTCACTGATAGATGGACTGAGGTCCTGGCAGCCGAGGAATACGGACTCGAACGCCCAACCAAAAGTTACCCGAAGCGCAAATTGCTACCGCAATTTGTCGGTGTTCTGGGAACGTGGGTACCTAGACTTGCCTTCCTGCGGTCTGCGGCGTGGCTCAAGGAGTGGCCTAGTACGGCCCATCTTCATCAGCACATGCTCAAGACCCTCGCGAGGGGCCAAGCCTCGCGGGGCGGACGACAGGAGGCTTCCTCAGGCACAGCCTCGTCAGGCTGGCTCGCGAGGAGGCGAAGAGATTAAGGCGGGGTACCTCACGAGGTGCCCGTGATGCAAGCCATGACGACCAAGGCCAGGCGGGCGCCAGGCGGGCGTCGGCCTGCGCAGAGTCCTTGTTTCCCCTTTGGTGCAAAGGGGGCAAGCGCAGGCAAGGGTATCAAGCAAAGGCAACCATTTCGGTGCAACAAGACCAAGACCAACAGGACGGCAGAACGGAGGTCATCGTGGAGCCCAAGCCGGCGTCATCGTCAGGGTCTTTGGCAGGCGAGGACCAACTTTAGTCAGGATAAGTGTACTAGATGTTCCCCTTCAAAATGGCCAATTGTTGGCGCCCTTCCCGCTCAATATTTGGGAAGAGGCCCGGGGCCTTCGCCTATAAATAGGACTAGCCACCCACAGGGTAGAGAGATCGGATCCACATCTGAGACACAGAGAGAGAGGCGAGTGAACTCCCCCTAGCAGTTCATCGCACCAACCAAGAACAGACCCTCGCGAGGCTGTTGTTCCCTTGTACTGTTCCTCATCAGCCCTAGAGGCAATCCACCACACCACAAACTGGAGTAGGGTATTACACCACAATGGTGGCCTGAACCAGTATAAATCTCGTGTCCCTTGTGTTGTTCTTCGTGTAGTTTTAGATCCTGGCGAGGCGGTGAGACATGGGTAGGCTGGGGGTGTGATCTCCGCGTGCACCCCAGTGCTTGAACCTCAAGGGTCTGCCGGAACCCGAAATCCAACACAATTCGATGACGAGGCACTGGAGCTAGTACTACCAGCGCATAATGCGGCTGACCGACCATCGCGCAGCCGAGATAAAACGGCAATTCAGCCCAGACACCAGCCGACACTGCCTCGCCGAACAAATAGAAACACAACAGCTCAGGGGTACACACATGACCTGCGGTACGACTTGGAAAATAGAGAAAGACAAACCAGATCGATCTATGGATCACAGGGGTGCGCCCCAACACGCAACGACGGCTACCAAGCCGGATATGACAAATACAAACCTGTCCGGGCAGAATACCGCAGACCGGCTCCATCCGAGCTGCGTCCCGACATAGCCCGACACAGAGGGGCCGCACACCCCCTATGCTTCACTGATGAAGTAATGGAGCATGAATTCCCAGAAGGGTTTAAACCCGTTAATATTGAATCATAGGATGGAACAATAGATCCCGCGGTATGGATCGAGGACTTCCTTCTCCATATACATATGGCACGCGGCAATGATCTCCATGCCATCAAGTATCTCCCGCTAAAACTTAAGGGACCAGCTCGGCACTGGTTGAATAGTCTGCCCGAAAACTCCATTGGCAGTTGGGAGAACCTGGAAGATGCATTCCTTGACAACTTCCAAGGCACTTATGTCTGACCTCTGGATGCCGATGACTTAAGTCATATAATCCAACAGTCCGGAGAGTCAGCTAGGAAATTCTGGACTCGGTTCTTAACTAAAAAGAACCAAATCGTCGACTGCCTGGATGCCGAAGCCCTAGCGGCCTTTAAGTATAACATCCTTGACGAGTGGTTCGCCCGACACCTCGGCCAAGAGAAGCCGAAGTCCATGGCAGCCCTTATGACGCTCATGACCCGCTTTTGCGCGGGCGAGGATAGTTGGCTAGCTTGTAGCAACAGCACCTCAAGTACACCTGGCACTTCTGAAGCCAGGGACAGTAACGGCAAGCCCCGACGCAACAGACACAAGCGTCAAAATAATGGCAATAACACCGAAGACACGGCCGTCAATGCCGGATTCAGTGGCTCCAAGTCTGGTCAGCGGAAAAATCCATTTAAAAGAAACAATCCGGGCCCGTCCAGTCTGGACCGCATACTCGATCGTCCATGCCAAATCCACGACACCACCGATAAACCAGCCAATCATACCAACAGAGAATGTTGGATCTTCAAAAAGGTCGGCAAGTTAAACGCCGAAAACAAGGAAAAGGGATCGCAAAGCAATGACGATGAGGAACCTCGACCACCGAACACAGGGGGACAGAAGAGGTTTCCTCCCCAAGTCAAACCGGTGAATATGATATATGCTACCCATATCCCCTAAAGGGACTGGAAGCGCGCACTAAGGGACGTCTATGCAATAGAGCCAGTCGCCCCAAAATACAAACCTGGTCGTCCTGTCCGATCACTTTCGATCGAAGGGACCATCCGACCAGTATCCGTCACGGCAGTTCAGCCGCACTGGTGCTTGACCCTATCATTGACGGATTCCACCTCACACGCGTCCTCATGGACGGTGGTAGCAGCCTGAACCTGCTCTATCAGGATACAGTGCGCAAAATGGGTATTGATCCCTCAAGGATCAAGCCGACCAAAACCACCTTTAAAGGTGTCATACCAGGTGTAGAGGCCTGTTATATGGGCTTAGTCACACTGGAAGTGGTCTTGGATCCCCGGATAGTTTCCAAAGCGAAGAATTACTCTTCGATATCGTCCCCTTCCGCAGTGGTTATGACGCACTGTTCGGACGAACCGCATTTGCTCGTTTCAATGCGGTGCCGCACTACGCCTACCTTAAGCTCAAGATGCCCGGACCTCGCGGTGTTATAACAGTCAATGGAAATACGGAGCGCTCCCTCCATACCGAGGAGCACACCGCGGCCCTTGCAGCAGAAGTACAGAATAGCCTTCTTAGGGAAAACTTTAATTCGGCAATAAAGCCCCCGGACACCGTCAAGCGAGTCCGAGCTACTCTGCAACAGGACCGTCCGGCTCGTCTAGAGCTCATCTAGCAATTCGGCCTTCATCCCAGCCCTAATAAAGCGGTGAAATTCATGTCGCGCGTACACAACTATGCATTTAAAATACCATGGGCATGGACGGAGGCATAGCTAGACCTCGGTCCACAATGCGGCTCAACCGCTCCTGGATCCGTATACCTTCACTTTTTCTCTTTCTTTCAGGGTTTTCCTCTTCCAGAGGCCTTTTCTGATAAACCTGCTCATCGGACCCATAGCGGGACGGATACACCAAAAAAGCTATGGGCTCGGACGTACAAGGGAATACCCAGGTGGTCTCTGCTAATGATCGTCATACCTGTTTTAAATACCCACACGCAGCTCGCCCTTGGTCGTGGCATGTTAAATAGCCTTATTTGCTTATGACACTACTTGTACACATACGCCTTGACGTATCAATTAAATTACAACAAAAAATAATTAGCAGCATCATCTCATTACTTAATTTTTCCCTTTTCTATTTATTTATTATCAATTGCACCCGTACATTCTGGTACGCCTTCATTGTATCCCATAACACGGCAAGAAAGTCTGAACACTTTTACAGTGCAGTTCGGCACCCCAAACTTATAACATTATATGCATTGGCTCTGAATCATGTCTTTGGTCAACAGTTGGGTTGCCCGGCTCCTGTGCTTGCTACCTTATGTTCCGCTATATCTCCTAGGGTAGTAAAGGGAGAACTAGTGCGATTGTGTCCCGGTTCTTCTGGACGAGCACCTCAGTAGAGAAAGCCGAAAATTGACTGTCATGATGCGGCGAGAGCTGGTCAGCTGTTCGAGAGGTCACAAAATCTTTAATGATTTCTTCCGCATTATGCGATGACTAATGCATCATGCGACGGATCGGTTTTTATCCGATCAAGTGTTTTACAATACCCCAAGTTCGGTCTTCCGAACACTAGGGGCTGCGCCTACCTTTCTTTTGTCAAACTCCTATGGCTAAGTGAAGGTGATAAAGCCTTATAGTCCGATTGCCTGGTTTGTCGCGCTAAACACCTCCTTTAAGGACCAAAAATCTGGAGTAAAGAGTGTTTAGATTTATCCCGAACACCCCCATACTTCCTACGTGGGGGCAGAAGCGGACGACTGGCCAACTCTCAGAATTAATTTAAAAATGGCCGCACAGGAGGTAATAATTCAAATAATAAGCATTATTTTACATAACGACATTGTTTCATATTACAGCATAGGATAACATGCATACATTCATGGGAATATAATATCCTTGGCACATTGCTCCGCCACAAGGCGGGATCCCTCTAGGACACTGTCATAATACAGCTCGGGCTTGCGGTGCTCTTTCGCTACGGGCGGTCCTTCGGTCATCAGCTTCACAACATCCATCTTCGCCCAATGCACCTTGGCGCGGGCAAAGGCCATTCGCGCACCTTCGATGCAGACCGACCGCTTGATGGTGTCAAGCTGAGGGCAGGTGAGGGAGTCCTGGATTAGGGGGTCCTCGGACAGCCGGACTATATACTGTGGTCGGACTGTTAGACTATGAAGGTACAAGATTGAAGACTTCGTCCCGTGTCCAGTTGGGACTCTCCTTTGCATGGAAGGCAAGCTTGGCATTTCGGATATGTAGATCTCCTTCTCTGTAACCGACTCTGTGTAACCCTAGCCCCCTCTGGTGTCTATATAAACCGGAGGGTTTAGTCCGTAGGACAACAACAATCAGAATCATAGGCTAGCTCCTAGGGTTTAGCCTCTACGATCTCGTGGTAGATCAACTCTTGTCATACTCATATCATCAAGATCAATCAAGCAGGAAGTAGGGTATTACCTCTATCGAGAGGGCCCGAACCAGGGTAAACATTATGTCCCCCGCCTCCTGTTACCATTAGCCTTAGACGCACAGTTCGGGACCCCCTACCCGAGATCCGCCGGTTTTGACACCGACATTGGTGCTTTCATTGAGAGTTCCACTGTGCCGTCACGGTAAGGCTTGATGGCTCCTTCAATCATCTACAATGATGCGATCCAGGGTGAGGTTTTCCTCCCCGGACAGATCTTCGTATTCGGCAGCTTCCTACTGCGGGCCAACTCGCTTGGCCATCTGGAGCAGATCGATAGCTACGCACCTGGCCATCAGGTCAGGTTTGGAAGCTTGAACTACACTGGAGACATCCGCGGAGACTTGATCTTCGACAGATTTGAGCCCATGACAGGTGTGCTGTTGAAAGTGCAACTATCCCTAGGTGGTTTTGGTAATTCCTAACAACACATAGCTCATTGAGCTAACATTATTCCAAGATAAATATTTCAGGAAAAGCTCAATGAATGGCATGGCATGGATGAGAAAAGTGGACCCCTCGAAATACTAAGGATAAAAGGATTGGCTCAAGCTCAAAGCTCAAGACTCTACATTTTATATTTTAGGGATCCAAGATCACATTGAGTCTATAGGAAAAGCCAATACTATCAAGGAGGGATGATGTGTTGCTTAATGAGGTTCTTGCTTCATAGTGCTTAGTGATATGCTCCAAAACCCTCAACTACTTTCCCACATCCACATATGACCTATACCAAAAGTCAAACTCGGCCCCACCGATTCTTTCTATCCGGCACCACCGAGTTCAGATGTCATAGCCACTGCCACAAACCCTAGGCAAATCGGTCTCACCGATAGGGATCTCGGTCTCACCGAGATGGGATTGTAATCTCTCTGTTTCCCTTCGTAACATTTTGGTACCACCGAGATGAGCGATCGGTCCCACCGAGATGAGCGAACCGGTCCCACCGAGTTTACCTGACCAACTCTCTGGTTAACTTATTACCAAAATCGGTCTCACCGAGGTTGTGTACTTGGTCTCACCGAGATTACGTTATGCCCTAACCCTAACCATATCGGTTCTACCGAGTTGCATGTCGGTCCCACCGAAAATCCTAACGGTCACTAGATTTGCTGAATCGGTCCGACCGAGTTTACCAATTCGGTCCCACCGAGTTTGGCAAGTTGTGTGTAATGGTTAGATTTTGTGTGGAGGCTATATATACCCCTCCACCTCCTCATCATTCCTGGAGGGAGCCATTAGAACGAACCTACACTTCCAACTTGCATTTTTTGAGAGAGAACCACCTACCCTTGTGTTGAGGCCAAGATATTCCATTCCTACCATATGAATCTTGATCTCTAGCCTTCCCCAAGTTGCTTTCCACTCAAATCTTCTTTCCACCAAATCCAAATCCTGTGAGAGAGAGTTGAGTGTTGGGGAGACTATCATTTGAAGCACAAGAGCAAGGAGTTCATCATCAACACACCATTTGTTACTTCCTGGAGAGTGGTGTCTCCTAGATTGGCTAGGTGTCACTTGGGATCCTCCGACAAGATTGTGGAGTTGAACCAAGGAGTTTTTAAGGGCAAGGAGATTGCCTACTTCATGAAGATCTACCGCTAGTGAGGCAAGTCCTTCATAGGCGATGACCATGGTGGGATAGACAAGGTTGCTTCTTCGTGGACCCTTCGTGGGTGGAGCCCTACGTGGACTCGCGCAACCATTACCCTTCGTGGGTTGAAGTATCCATCAACGTGGATGTACGATAACACCACCTGTCGGAACCACGATAAAAACATCCGTGTCTCTAATTGCGTTTGAATTCTCCAAACCCTTCCCTTTACATCCTTGCAAGTTGCATGCTTTACTTTCCGCTGCTCATATAATCTTTTCATGCTTGCTTGAATTGTGTTAAGATTGCTTGACTTGTGCTAAGATAGCTAAAATCTGCCAAAGACTAAAATTGGGAAAAGGATAAGTTTTTTATTTGGCCAAGTAGTCTAATCACCCCCCTCTAGACATACTTTCGATCCTACAAGTGGTATCAGAGCTTTGGTCTCCATTTGCTTTGATTTCCATAGCTTTTGGTGGTCATAGCCTTGGTTTCACAACCTAGGAGAGTATGACGTCTAGCGAGGGAAACTATCACCGTAGAGGTCCTTACTTTGATGGTACTAACTTTGCTAGTTGGAAGCATAAGATGAGAATGCATATTCTTGGACATAACCCTGCCGTTTGGGCTATTGCGTGTATTGGCTTGCAAGGTGAACCCTTTGATGGGAGAGAACCGAACCATGAAGCTAGCGCGGAAGAGTTGAAGATGTTGCAATACAACGCTCAAGCTTGCGATATCCTCTTCAATGGATTGTGCCCCGAACAATTCAACAAAATTAGCCGTCTTGAGAATGCAAAGGAAATTTGGGATACTTTGATTGATATGCATGAAGGTACCGACTCTGTCAAGGAATCCAAGTTGGATGTGCTCCAAAGTCAACTTGACAAGTTCAAAGTGAAGGATGGTGAAGGTGTCGCTAAAATATACTCTAGGCTTGCTCTTATCACAAATGAGATTGCCGGCTTAGGAAGTGAAGAGATGACCGACAAATTCATCATCAAGAAGATCCTAAGAGCTTTGGACGGAAAATATGATACCGTGTGCATATTGATCCAAATGATGCCCAATTACAAAGATCTCAAGCCAACGGAAGTCATTTGAAGAATTGTTGCTCATGAGATGTCACTCAAGGATAAGGAGGAACTTCACAACAAGTCAAGTGGTGCTTACAAAGCCTCATGTGAAGCCCCCACATCATCAAGTGAGAAACAAACCTTCAATGAAGAATTGAGCTTAATGGTGAAGAACTTCAACAAGTTCTATAAGAGTAGAAGCAAATAGAAAAGCTCCAAGTCAAGGTCCTACAATGACAAAAGATCTTCTAGTCGAGAGCATAATTGCTACAATTGTGGAAGACCCGGACACTATTCCAATGAGTGTACGACACCCTACAAAAGAAGAGAAGAATCACCTAAAAGGAGAAGTAGAAGAGAAGAATCACCACCAAGAGAGAGAGAAGGAGTACAGATGATCGTTATGAACGAAGAACATCCCAGAGAAGCAGGGATTCAGAAAGGAAGGACAAGTCATCAAGGAGCTACACAAAACAAAGACATCAAGCTCATGTTGGTGAATGGGTATCCGGCTCCGACTCCGACAATCACTCCGAGAGAAGCTATCACTCCGACTCTGAATATACTCAAGATGAAGGTGTTGCCGGTCTAGCACTTGTGTCAACCAACTCCTACGACATATTTGATTCACCAAATGAAGGACTTGGAAGATGCTTCATGGCTAAAGGCCCAAAGGTAACACACCCCGAGTATGTTGATTTCAATAGTGATGAAGATGACTTGTTAGGTGATGATGATTTACTTGTTGACAACTCTAGTGATGAATACTATGATGAAACGTCAATTAATCATGCTAATCAAGATAAAACGAATGACAATGATAAGGAGAAGATTGAGCTTCCAACTAAAGAACTAAACACTCTTAAGTTAGCTCATGAAACTATCTTAGAAGATCATCGAGAACTTTTAAGGACTCATGAGAAGTTACGCTTTGAAAAGCTCAACCTTGAGCAAGAGCATGAGTTCTTAAAGGCAATCAATGATGATCTTCGTAAGAAAAGTTCTTCTTACATTGCCAAGTGTTTACTCTTATCTACTTACATGCCTCAAGTCAAGTCTAGTAACAAGAACAAGAAGGATTCTTCCTCTAGTAGTAACAATAATCATGCTAAATCCAATGTTGTTGCTTCTAGTAGTTCTCTTGATTCCACTAATGATTCTCTTAGCGAAGTTACACCTGAGCAAGAAAATAGCTTATTGAAGGGAATTATAGAGAAAGGTGTTTACAAGAGCCTTGCTGGGAGTAAGCAATTTGAGGAAATTGTACGCAAGCAAGGAAGGCACCGGGAGAACCAAGGTGTTGGTTTTGAACGAAAGTTCAATGCCAATGGAGTTGAGTGGGAATAAGATCAATACCCCAAGACGAAGTTTGTTCCTCAATAAGAGAAGTATGATCCTACTTCCTTCAAAGGGACACAAGCCCAAGATGATCTTCCACCACAGGACCACAAGCAAAAAGGCAAGGACAAGCTTTAAGAGGAGATTGATGCATTTGAAGAAGCTCCTAAGGCCTTGGTCAAGTGGGTTCCCAAGACTACGTCAAGTTCTAATTCATCAAGTACGACTACAACTCCAAGGATTCCCAGCAAAATGATGTGGATCCCGAAGAAGAAGAACTAGAGAGTTCTCGAGGGTGACTCCGCCAACATATTTCACTCATATCATTTTGGCAGCAACAAGTGCAATCAACTTCCACATCTTGCCCTAGTTCAAGGAGTCACAAACCCTCTTGTTGGTAAGACAAGGGACAAGGTAACCTAATGCTCTCATAGACATCATCTTGTGTGTGCATCAATCTATGTCTATGGATATACTTGTTTGTTCCTTGTGGGACTAACCCGTGTAGGTATTGAAAGTGCAACTCACTCCAAAGGATTGCTCCAAATGATCTACATCAACATTGAGCATCCACATCTTCAACACCTACATGAAGTCATCATTGACAAAACCCAAGGTTATTTCATCCCTCTAAGGGGGGATCTCACATCTAGGGGGAGCTTTACTCTAAGAATTGAGTCAAGGCAACTCTAATGGTGTGAACACATCAATGCATTATGTAAAAGTGGTAACCCCACTTGAGCTTAAACGATGAGCATGACCTATGATCAAATGTTCTCATTTGACTCCTAAGTCAATATACTCATATATAGATGACCTAGTCATCGCCAATTGCTTGATAGATGCTAGAATTGGTTGTGCATGCTTTGCCACATATTTCATTTGCCATTTTATTGTGTGAGCATGTTGGTTTCATATTTTACTCATTCAAGGACATCCACTTGTTGTTTTGATTGATTGGTTTCTTTTTCTTTTGCCAAGTGGATGGACAAGAATGCCTAAGAACCTTCTCTAGCTATTTATGCTTTTCTTGTCTCAAACTCTAATCATGCTACATCACAAAATTTGATCAAGTCAGATTCGAACCACTCTATGTGAGGAGCTCGGAGTCCCCGATTCGTCATAGACTTAAACTTCCAAAACTTCTTTGTGCGTTTCGGTCTGACCGATTCTTCCATTTCGGTCATACCGAGATCACTAAGTCGATCTAGGTTTTCAATCTCGGTGCAACTGATTTGAACTTTTTGGTCACACCGAGTTGCTGTAACTGTTAACAGTTATGCATCTCGGTGCCACCGAGTTGTTCCACTCGGTCACACCAACAGGGTCGGGCTATATATACCCACGAGCAAAACTTTGGAAATTTTCTCCGAACTATTTTTGCCCGTGCTTAGCCCGCTCTGCCTCCAGGGTCTCCGGATCGTCGTCCTCGTCGCCAGCTGGTCTCCGCCGCCGTCAATGGGAATCATCCCCGCCATTGCCGCCGTAGCGAGTTCATCGCCGAACTAGGGTATGGACTCGATCACTGTGCTATCCCTATCTGATTCCTAGCACATTGTGTTCGCCATGAATCTTGCCACGATTGAAACTATCTTATCTAGTCAAAACACTCCATAGATTAGAGATGAATTGAAAATTTAGGGTTAGGTTTCCGCCGAAACCATCTCGGACCCACAACTCGGTACCACCGATTCGGCCAAGGCCATTGCACATGTAATTCTTGGTCTGACCGAGAATTGCAAATCAGTGTGACGGAGTTAGGACTTTGTGAAACCCTAGCAGCCTCGGTGCCACCGAACTATGACTCGGTCTGACCGAGTTCACTAGCTTAGGTTCCAAAAGCTGCTTCGGTATCACCGAGTTTACAAATCGGTAGATCCGAAATGCTCTCTGTAGAAAACTAAAACTAAGTTTTTGACTCATTCTTTTGCAAAAACCTCTGTATTTTGTGATGCTCATCCACTCTATCTCATCTATATCTATTCACAGGGTCTGCTATTAGTGTTTGCAATATGTCTGATCAGAGTGACAACCAGAAGAGGGAAGAGGAGCAGGTTCAAGTGAGTGAGGGCACTAGTCCCTCTAGCAGTTATGATGGCAGCAGGAGCACCCCAAGCAACTTACCCAAAGCTCCCACCAGGGCCAGAAAGAAGAAAACCTCAGAATCTGAGGATGAAGACTATGTGGCTGTTGAGGATGAGGCCACTTCCAAGAAGAAGGTGCCCAAGAAAGAATATGGCTCAGGTGCAGCCACTAAGTCTGGTATGAGGACCAAAGCACCTGCAAAGAGAACTCCCATGTCTAAAGCCAGAGCCTCCACTCAAGTACCTTTGGAATCAGAACCCAAAGAGGCTGCTGCAGAAGGGAAGAAGAGGAAGAAAAGGGTCAAGAAGACCATGGCCAGGGTTGTTGGAAAGCCTTCCATGATGGAAGAGGAAGAAGAAGAAGAGGTTGCTGCACCAGCACCCAAAGCCCAAAGCTCATGGGTGATGCTATCAGGTCAGGGGCCGCTTCATCAAAGCCCAAAGAAGCACCCAAAGCTGCCTCCAAGCCCAAGACTACACCTAAGAGGAATACCAGGAACATATCAGCTGCTGAGAAGAACAAGGCCCCAGTGCCTGAAGCTATTGCTGAAGAGGAAGATGATGAAGAGCATGTCTTAGAAAATTAAAGCAAAAAATTCCAGATCATAATGATGCTCATCCTGTAGCTGAGAACATGAAGCTGAGAAAGGATGCAGGACTCAGACAGTGGAGGTTGATTGATCCTTATGTAGTCAGGAGGAGAACTGCTGTGGACTACATGTTCCATACAAAGGAACAGCAGGATTTCTATGAGACTGTGCTGCTGGACAAGAAGCCAATAGTGTGTGACTTGAAGTGGGTGGACTGGAAGTACATTAAGGAGAATGAAGAACACTATCCTGGTTTGTATGACAGCTTCAGTGCTTGTGGAGTGGCAGACTTTGTTGGGCAGAAGCTCACAAAGTAGAATGATGAGCTCATAATGCAATTCTACTCCACAACACACTTCTATCCAGATGGCAGGATAGTATGGATGTCTGAAGGTACTAGGTACCAATCAACTATTGAAGAATGGGCTAATCTAATGAATGCACCTAAGGTGAAAGATGATGACTTGGATGTCTATGCCAAGAAGAAGATGGATCACAACACTATGGCACATGTGTACAAGGAGACCCTAGATGCTGCTATTGAAACACACAAGTTTGGATCAGTACATTATCTTCTATCAGGACTACCAACCATCAATTGGATCCTCAGGCACACTCTCTTGCCCAAGTCAGGTGATCACAACATAATCAGAGGCCATGCAATAAATCTGCTACACTTATTTGATGTGCCACAAAAGTTCAAGGTCATGAGCCTTATAGTTGAAACTATCAAGAGGACAACTGCTGACCAAAAGAGAAGTTGTGGGTATGCCCCACAAATCCAGGAGCTGATTAACTCCAAGATGGGCACTAGAACATACTTGTTGGACAAGGATCACATGCCTATCTATCCAGACTTTGAGGACAACCAAGTGGTTATGGATGAAGATGAACCATCTTCTGTGCAAGCTCAAGCAAAGAAGGAGAAGGCAAGGACAGAGAAGGCTACCAATATGCCAACAATGGAAGAGGCATCTCAGTACTTTTTGAAGAGCAAACAGGATCAGCTTGGCTACTTGATTGCGTCCACTCCGAGGATTGAGAAGGGGCTGGCCACATTGACTCAAAACCAGGAGAGCCTGGAGAGGATCATGGAGCAGAAGTTCTATGACTTGGATGTGAAGGTAACTGAGATCTAGTCTGTTGTTGAGCAACTTCAGGATGATATGTAGGAGAGGAAGGGCAAGACAACCACTGAGGCATTTTCCAGAGTGCCTAGAGCTCATAGATCAGCTACAGTGCCAGTGACAGACACCAGAGCCACTTCATATGCACCAGCTACAGCTCCAGTGCAACCAGCTCCAGCACCTACTCCACCAGCTCCATCCACATCAACTGAAGTCTTCGTCCAATGAGCCATCTCTACACCACCACCTGAAGATCAAGCCTGAGAGACGATTTAGTGCTATGCATTTTCTATGAACTTTTTGGTAACTTTTTGCCAAAAGGGGATAAAAATGTATAGATCATAGGCTTCGAGAGAGAGTGTTGCTTTTTATTCTCTCTTGCTTTGGTGGTTGAACTTTATTTGCTTGTTTGAGATACTTTATGTCCGTGTGATACTTGGATGATCATGTGTTTGATCATATGCTACATTAATGCTTGTTGGATGACATTATCCTTTTATCTCTATATGATCATTCACATTGCTTGGTGATGAGTGCATGCATTCAGTTATTATCATTTTGAACGCTCCACCAAGATGTATGTGACATGGAAGAGTAACCCATGAGCCTAACTCTTTGTGCATTTGCAGTCCAAAGAAAATCTTAAACTATGCACAAATTTAGGGGGAGCTCTTGCTTATCACATACTTCTCAAAGCGACAATGTTTTTCACTCCTATTATCATTTGTCGAAGCTTTGATCTATATGTTGTCATCAATTACCAAAAAGGGGGAGATTGAAAGTGCAGCTATCCCTAGGTGGTTTTGGTAATTCCTAACAACATATAGCTCATTGAGCTAACACTATTCCAAGATAAATATTTCAGGAAAAGATCAATGAATGGCATGGCATGGATGAGAAAAGTGGACCCCTCAAAATACAAAGGATAAAAGGATTGGCTCAAGCTCAAAGCTCAAGACTCTACATTTTATATTTTAGTGATCCAAGATCACATTGAGTCTATAGGAAAAGCCAATACTATCAAGGAGGGATGAGGTGTTGCTTAATGAGGTTCTTGCTTCATAGTGCTTAGTGATATGATCCAAAACCCTCAACTACTTTCCCACATCCACATATGACCTATACCAAAAGTCAAACTCGGCCCCACCGATTCTTTCTATCCAGCGCCACCGAGTTCAGATGTCATAGCCACTGCTGTCGGTGTCAAAACCGGCGGATCTTGGGTAGGGGGTCCCGATCTGTGCGTATTAGGCTGATGGTAACAGGAAGCAAGGGACACAATCTTTACCCAGGTTTGGGCCCTCTTGATGGAGGTAAAACCCTACTTCCTGCTTGATTAATATTGATGATATGAGTAGTACAAGAATAGATCTACCACGAGATCGTAGAGGCTAAACCCTAGAAGCTAGCCTATGATGATTATGACTGTAATTGTGATCGGCCTTCTAAGGACCAACCTCTCCGGTTTATATAGACACCGGAGAGGGCTAGGGTTTACATGGAGTCGGTTACAAGGAAGGAAACACAATATCCGGATCACCAAGCTTATCTTCCATGCAAAGGAGAGTCCCATCCGGACACGGAACGGAGTCTTGAGTCTTGTATCTTCACGCTTCAATAGTCTGGACGATTTATATAGTCCAGCTGTCCGGATACCCCCTAATCCAGGACTCCCTCAGTAGCCCCTGAACCAGGCTTCAATGACGATGAGTCCGACGCGCAGTCTTGTCTTCGGCATTGCAAGGCGGGTTCCATCTCCAAATACTCCAAAGTAATTATCGAACACTTAGACCGTGTCTGGATCTGCGAGACGATCTTCACTTACCATTGTAGGGAACATAGCATAAATCCAATCTGCTGGCAATCTTCGTAAGTCGTTGTGACACTCCAAATTTTTTTATTTGGTTTTTATCAAAAACTTTGTGGTTTTTGAGGAGAGGCTATTTAAAATTTTTCTTTTTCAGAAAAAAAAACCTTCCACTTAAAAACTTCCTTTGCCTTGGCAAGGATTTTATTTTTTTCAAACTTTGGTGGTTGATCTTTTGAAAACTTCTTCTCTGTTGGTTCCCTCTCAAAAATTTATTTTTGGGAGTTTAAATTATTTTTCTTTTAAAATGAAGCTCTATGAAAATTTGAGGATTTTCATATCTTGGAACCACCCTTGACTTTGCATTGTTCCCATGTGGTAAAACCCTCCAAAATCTCCCCTACACCTTGTGATCAACCTAAGTTCTCTGTCCCAACTAATCCAAACAAGTTTTGGATTTTATTCTAATTATTTTCCCTCTCAAATCAATTCTGAAAATTATTTGGAGCCTTAGTGATTTTCAAAGCAAGTACTCTTTTTCACTTGAGTTTTGACCTCACACCAACTCCCCTGGATAGTCCTTTGTACCCACAACTCAGAACCATCTTGATCCACTCCTTCTCTTTTCAAATTTTTCAAAATTCAGTCTCTGCAAGTTTGGACCAGATTTGCCAAATTTGATGAAATTCATATCTACACTACTCCAAAAATTCCACCAAAATTCAGGCAACCTATTTGAGCAATGAGAAGCCACTCCACCAAGTATCAGCTCAAGGAAAAATCCCTAGATGCCATTTTCATTCTGTCGAACACCTAAGCTACACTGTTCCTTTGCAAATTCAGTAAGTTCAGTCTTCAGTGTCGTCTTCGTCCGTCAGTTTCAGTCACGCGGCCACAGTGCCCTTGGCACGTTCCTCGCCGCCTCTTCCTCTTGTCCAAAGCTTCACACGCGTGCGTGGAGCCTACCTGGCGTCGGTAGCTCGCTGGCCCGCCCTCGCCGGCGTCTTCTGCAGCGTCGGGACCTCCCGTGGCGGCCGACAGGAGACACACCATGGCAGAACGCCGTTCAGCGCCGCCCAAAGCCCCCTGGCTCTCCGCGTGGCCTCATGCACGCCAGCGCACGCCCGTGGCACAACCACCGTGGCCGGCAAGCACGGGACGCGCTCTCCGCCGCCGATGGGCCCACGCCATCCCCGTTCCGTCGAGCTCGCCCTTAACACCCAAACCCCGGCCAGTTTAGCACCAAAATGGACCCATTGAACCCCCGTGATGACGCTCGACCCCCTAACCACCCCGACTGAGCACTGCGCCACCGTAATCACTCGCCGGTGATCCTCGTTCACGGCAACCGCCTCGGACCGCCTATATAAAGGGGCCCCGAGCTCACTCTCGTGCACGCAGCATCACCACTCCTCACCAACACCCCGCCAGGCCACTAGGGGGACCTCGAGGAGGTCTTCTCCCCCAGCTCCGGCCGCCTCGCCCCGCCTCGGCCTCTAGCTCGATTCACTCTGGTGAGGCCATCTCCGGCGCCCAAACCTTGTCCGTAGCCCTCTTCCACACCTAGCACTCTAACCCCCTCGTCAATTTGAACCTTGCAGCCCTCTCCGGCGAGCTCCATCTTCGTCCGAACCACCGTCCGCCGGAGCAGGGGCCGCCGTCGACACAGTGCTCGCCGGCGACCGCCACCACCACCAATCGACGCGGAATGGCGCCCTGAGCACGGAGGTACTCCCCGATCTCCCTGCCTCGCCGTGGATCGCCGCCGGCGACCACCGCGGCTCTCGGGCGCCGACGAGCTTCGTCCGCCCCGTTTGAATGTTTAAACCTGACAAGTGGGACCCCACCGTCAGCCTCTCTGCTCTCTCCTCTGAATCGTTTTCTAGAAGCGCCTTCGGGCAGAATGCGTTTTCTCTTTGGGCTGGCGTAGTTTCGGCCAAAGCGTTTTCTGTTTTTATAAACTAACCCCTGGAAATCTTCTGTTTCATTACAGATGAGTCCCTGGACAAAAACCTTTATAACTTTTAAACAGAAAAGTATTTTTGATTGATTCTTCTTCTATTCTCTTTAAAATTTTGTCTAGTTTTTTATCAGATTTATTTGAAAAATATTTGGTATACTTTCTATGCACTCCTTGGTATTTACGATAGCGCATATATTTTCTTTATACCGTAGATACCGAAGGAGGTGACGGAGCCGCGAACTTCACCGAGCTAGGATCCGACTACTCCGAACCAGGCAAGCATGTTTGAACTTTTGATATGATGAGTGTCTTGGCATGTTTTGCATTTAGTTAGTTTCATGGCATGTTGAGAAGCATATCGATGAACGTTATTTTATGTGATAATGAGGTAAGTGAGTTCGATGATCCATACGTGGATGAATGTGAATATGAATGGCCATGTGTTGGCATGAGGATGGGTAAGATGGCAGTGTTGTAGCATGCCAGTCTTACGCCAGACTATGTGACTTCAGCGTCAAACCGTATCGGTCCAGTACCTCTCATTTCCTTCCATGTACTACCACATGTTTTACGCAAGGAATATGGTTTAGTAAGTTGCAAACCGCTTTCAGGGTACACACCAAAGAGGAGAGGCCGTGATGATGGTTCCATGGCCCTGGATTAAAGCCAGTCATCCGGTCAGGGGGCATGGGTGTTTCCGGTTGGGACCGAGAGGGGGGCACCCCTTAGAGCGCGCGTATATAAATTTGATCCCATGCTATTCGAGATTGTGATCTCCCCGTCTCAAAAGTTTTTCTTGGACGATGTCTAGGGTGATTCCTAGCATCGAGAGGTATGATGGGTGTGTACTGGTTAGCTGTGTTTTCTTCCGAAATACCGTAAACGGAACTAGTCCTTCGTGACTACGGAAATCCGTTGGCTGTGGGAATAATTTTGTACAAACTCTGCAGAGTCATATATCCCTCCAAATCATCTATTCCATGTCCACATTCGTATTATCTTGTCCTAACAATGACAGTGTTGATGACAGAGACTCCGGTGTTTCGCATGAGTGATAATTCCGGTTAAATGATATTCCTGTGGATGACTAACCCTTTTATTCTTATGAATTAAAAGTTTATTATGATTATTATTTATCTACCCATAAAGCCCTTTCTGTGATGTCGCCCCGACGTCCGACTGTGGCATTTCTTTTAAAGCCCTTTCTGTGATGTCGCCCCGACGTCCGACTGTGGCATTTCTTTTAAAAGCCCTTTCTGTGATGTCGCCCCGACGTCC